>NC_045615.1:43777500-44402500 GCF_009829155.1 Mustela erminea | reverse complement strand
AAAAGACCCACCTCCATAAGCAAGAGGGAATTCTCCAGAAGATTGCTTTTGGCCTTAATCTGCACTCTCAGTTCTCCTGGGTCTGCATCCTGCCAGCCTTTGGACAAGAACTGCAACTTTCAGGAGTCTCTGCTGGTCCACACTGCAGATTTGTGTTTACCAGTCTCTGTAATCATGTGAGCAAAGCCTTATAATAAATATCTTTGCCTAGGTAGACACATGTTACTCCTTCTGTATCTCTGGAGAACTTTGACTGATACAATTATACAAGTCTGAGAATCTAAATCAATGGTAAAGGGGCACCTGGGTGGCTCAGTCATTAAGCATCTGCCTTCAGCTCAGGTCATGATCCAAGGGTCCTGAGCCCTGCGTCAGGTTCCTTGCTCAGTAGGAAGCCTGCTGCTCCCTCTTCCACTCCCCATGCTTATGGTCCCTCTCTCGCTGTCTCTCTGTCAAATAAACAAATAAAATCTTTTTTAAAAAATAAGGCACAAACATCCTCTCTTGGAATATAAGATCCTTGAAGGGAAGGATCCACGTTCAAGAATTGACCATGCAATAAATATCCAGTAAATGCTCTAAGAGTAAATTAACCAATCAGTATATTTTATCACAACCATGTAAATCCAGGGCCATTTTTTTAAAGTGTATGTGAACTGATACCATCCATTAGACAAGCCTCAGGATTATCATGTTAAGAAGGTGTCAGTAAAGACGTGGTCAAATCACCAGCAATGCCAGATGGCTGATAGAGAATATGTGCTGCCCTAAATGACATCCTAGGGAACAAAATGTCCCAAAGGAAATAGAAAACTAGGGAATGGATGAATCCCATCTGCTGTTGTCATGGATACCGTTCATCTTATCCGTGTGAACTTGAAAACTGAAAGCACTACAGAATAGAGTGGCTCGCTGTCTAATTGAGGCCTCATCTGTTACTAACAAAGTCCAATAGAGTCCTCCTTAATGTTTAATGAGAATTCCAAGTATAGTTGGCCTCATGCAAATTCTGCAAAATGTACACAGGTTCTGTTCTCTTGTCCAGTTGTTCTCTACTTTGGGGGCACAGGAGAATCCTCTGGAGAACTTTAAAAAAATATCTTTGATAAAAGCCTACCTCCAGATATTCTGACTTGGTGGTAATGGGCTGTATCCAAATATGGGTATTTTTAAAAGGTCCCCAGATGATACTCATATTATGCATCTGGTGTTGAGAACTGTGCCTCTGGGCTCCTAGAGTCTCAGTAAGGCACAGAAACACATGTAACATACACACACATAAACCCTTTCACATATTAACATTTTTCATTAACCTTCACATCTCCAACTCGAATATTCAGGAAATGATTAGCCATGACAATCATGCTTAATTCTTGTGATATTATACATATTTTATCCTCATCCACAGTTCCCAGCTCCCAGCTTCTGAAACCTTTGGAATTCCCTCTGACAAGGGCAATAAAGGTGTCTTTTGTTATTTTAATGAGGTGACTTTTGGAAAGCCCTTAGGGTAACCCAAGGATGGGGGAACCTACCAGGTGATGAGAAAGTAGAAAAGTTCAGCCCCCGCCTGTCCCTCCCACCCCTCACCCCCAACCCTCTGTCCCCCCAAGGAGTGGGGGAGAGGGGACTGGGCTTGAATCAGCCAGTGGCCAGTAACTTTGTCAATCATGATTAGGTAATGAAGGTTCATTAAAAATCCAAAAGGGCCATTTAGAGGACTTCCAAGATGGTGAACGTAGAAATGTGGGGAAGGTGGTGCCCTGGAGAGGGCACAGAAGCACCACATACTTTCCCGTACCTTGCCCTATGTATCTCTTAATCTAGCTGTTGATTCATATCCTATAACATATCCTTTAGTAAACTGGTAAACTAGGTGTTTCCTAGAGCTCTGTGAGCCATTCTAGCAAATTAATTGAACCTAAGGAGATCCTTGAAACCTCCAATCTGCTGCCAGTGGTAATGATGGGGGACCAGAAAGCCAGTGGAGAACAAAGCACAAGCTGACACCCTATAAGCCCCATCCCCACTAACGGCTACCACCACTCTTGGGTGGGATATGTGTGACATTCTCCCAGGATAGTTCCAACTATCTCAAAGCTAATGCTTTGCTAGAGGGAAAAACAACCTTAGCTTGATAATAACAAGGCCACCAGAATCCTGTGAGTCCTAGCATATGAAAAGTCCTTTTGGACACCTCCCTTTTCCTTACCTCCCCAAACCCCATAGTATATAATCAGTCACCCTTCACATCCCTTGTGCCCACGCGTCCTGTCCCCAAGCTTTAATAAAATCACCTGTTTGCACCAAAGATATCTTGAGAATTCTTTCTTGACCATCAGGCTCATCCACAGTTCCCAGCTCCCAGCTTCTGAAACCTTTGGAATTCCCTCTGACCTCACCAATATTCTAAAACCACATCGGTAATAGCCTAGGGCTTGCGGCTGGATCTAGACACCCTGCTGGTGTCCAAGAACTGCTTGGTGTTAGGGAAGGGGGCTCCCCTCATGCTGGAATTTTCTGAGAGCCCCAGTTTGGTGCTTGAAATCTCTATCCTCCAGTTATTTCTATGCTTTTCATGTCCCCTTTCAGAATCTACCAAGGTAGGAATATAGGCAAAAGAAAGGTAGCTGATTTTAGAAGCTGGAGAGAACAGGCACTTGAAGCTAATGATTAAAATCAATGATTCTGTTAACCCATGAGTTTTAGAGCAATCACATAAAAGTCAAAAGACTAATAAAAGAGAAAAATCCAAGTGATAAATTATCTGAAAATAAACTAATTTGTGAATATACACTTATAATATTATAAAGCTCTGGAGCATTTACATTTGTAGGGATTCACCAAAGTTTCAACTATTTTGGACAAAGCTGGTCTCATTTTAGAAGTTTTAAGTTTAATTTGTGGAACAAGGCATCATAATATCCAGTGAAAATACTATCTAGAAAATTTTTGTGTGTATATCTAGTGATTTGTTTGCAATGAATTTTAATTTAAATTCATTTCAGTAATATATAGTATATTATTCATTTCAGGGGTAGAGTTCAGGGATTCATCAGTCTTACCCAGTGCTCACTACATCACATGCCTTCCTTAATGCCCAACACTCAGTTTTCCCACCCCCATCCCCCTGTTTGCTATGTATTCTCTACTAAAGGGACTGCTTGCTTTTGAGCAGTTTGATAAACTCATAAAAAGAAGAACAGGACTTCTTAAATTATTTTCACTTTTCAGAAACAATTGACAGTGAATAATTCCATTTCTAGGTACATATCCAAAAGAATTGAAAATAGGGCTTCAAGCAGATATTTCTATATCCATATTCATAGCAACATTATTCATAATAACCAAAAGCTGGAAGCAAGCAAGTATCTATTGACAGGTAAATGTGGACTCTAACACCCTGTGTTATACACATAAAATGAAATATTATTCAGCCTTAAAAAGGAAATTCTAATACTACAACATGGATGAACGTTATGCTAAAGATGACAACATTATGCCAAGTAAAATAAGGCACTCGACAAAAAGAAAATAAATAAAGCTTGCATTATTTCACCTACATGAGGTACTTCGAGCAATCAAAGTCATAGAGACATAAAGGATGTCTGACTGCCAGGGAAGGGGGGCGGGGAGAAGAAAGTGTTGTTCAATGGGTATAAGGTTTCAATGCTGCAAGATGAAAAGAGTTGAGATGGACAGTCATGATGGCTGCACTTAATGTAAATATATTTAATGACACTGAACTATGTACTTAAAAATGGTTAATAAATTTGACATCGTGTATTTCCCTACAGTTAAAGATGAAAACACCAGTATCAGTTGACATAGGAAACAAAGGCAAAAGAAAATGTAAATTCCCTTACTACTTACAACCCACTGAAAAATCCTTGAAGTAGGCCGACTGACATTCCTCTAAGAACTCAGCTGCCTTGATGTTAATGCTTTGCTAAGGGCAAAAGGCAATCTTAGCCCAACGCCCCAGGATCCTGTAAGTCTACTTTAACATGTAACAATTCCTTTGGAAACTTCCTTTACCTCTACTCCCAAGATACATGTTGTCGATCATTCCCAAAGCATATGGACCCACCGATATACATCTGAAGGGCCTCATGACTGAGCCTTTGTTTTTACTAAATGGTAATAAATGACCTTTTCCTAACAATAACTGGCCCCTCAAGGTCCTTGTTTTCAAAATACTTTGAAGTCTTGTGCTACCCCGAACCCCCTCCCAACTTGAAAGTATGTAACGGGCCTCTCGTCATGACCCCACTGCAGCTCTTTCTGCCCAAGGTCCTGTCCCTGTGCTTTAATAAAACGACCTTTTTGCACCTAAGACGTCTCAAGAATTCTTTCTTGGCTGTTGGCTCCAAACCCCAATAACTTTCCTACATCATCAGTCATTTATTTTGTTCATGAACCTGCAATTTGGGCAGGGCCGGATATAGAGGACTCTGTCCTGTTCATGTGGTGTCATCTGGGGCCACTCAAGCGTGCCAAGAGGATCATTTCTAGAACAGGTTACCCACATGACAGGGTTATTGGTGCTGCTTTTGGCTGGGAGCCCATTGCAGGTTACTGAAAAAAGAGAGGGGCCTTAGCTCTCCACATGGGCCTCTCCATGAGACTCCTTAGTGGCATAACATGCTGGCTTGTTTCCTAGAGAAAGTATTTAAAGAGACAGAAATTGGATGCCAGCAATCTCTTAAGATTGCAAAATAGCACAGGGTTACTTCCACTGTGTTTCATGGATCAAGGAAAAAAAAAATCCACCCAGATTAAAAGGAGGAGATAAAGACCTCACCTTTGCATAGGAAAAAGTGTCAAAGAATTTGTAGCCATCTCTAATTTACTACACCAACTGGTGCAGGTTTTTTCTTTTGGTATTCCAGAACTCTCTGTCCCCCAACCCAATAGCTTCTGCTTAGAACTCAGATTGTCCTGGCCTTTCACAGACTTAAATCGAATCTCTCATCTATGGCTACAGATTTGTCTCAAGGGTGTCTTCCTATGCATCCTCAGCTTCAAACCTAATATTAAAGGCCTGATTCTTGGGTGCCTGGGTGGCTCAGTGGGTTAAGCCGATGCCTTCGGCTCAGGTCATCATCTCAGGATCCTGGGATCAAGTCCCGCATCGGGCTCTCTGCTCAGCAGGGAGTCTGCTTCCTCCTCTCTCTCTGCCTGCCTCTCTACCTACTTGTGATCTCTCTCTGTCAAATAAATAAATAAAATCTTCAAAAAAAAAAAAAAAAAGGCCTGATTCTTTCTTTTCTCAATTCATGTAAATGGCAGTGAGAATGTGACTGGCCCAAATCAGCATTTCATGGGAAGTCATGCATGTCAGAGGTTACAGACAGACCTTTGTATTGGCTACCATTAGATCAAGAGCTCCTGATCCTATACCAAGAGCCAAAGGGGCAGAGTCAAAAAATATAAAATGTGGCTGGTTGATTCATCTTTCTCATACATCCTGTGAGTATAAAGTGAGGGATATAGGTACAGTAGTATACAGATCATGAATGCAGCAAGCACTGTAATTCATTTTTCTAGAATAAAGTAGAGTCCTTAGCGGCTCTGAAAATACTTACCACCGCTTCCCAGGTCATTAAGGTATAGAAGATAGAACTGGTTTATTGCTTCTCTCTCTTATGGTTTTTTCAAAAAAAGTATGTGGTTTTCCTTTAACATTTTATTTTCCCCTTAAGACTTCCCTTAATATCTGCTTAACACTGCTTCCTCTGAATAAAAATCATAGTGTGAATTTCCCTGGACCCTGCAATCTACACAAGATTAATCCTCCTTGTACATGTTAACAGTGAAGAGGTAGCAATACACAGGCTATTATTTCTTCCTTGTTGACCAAGACCTCTCCTTAACCAAACTTCAGTTATGCTCCCCTGAGCCCTCTTCTCGGTTAGGCTTCAACCTTGGGCTTCAGTGTCCACACTTGTTGGGACTGAATTGCCCAGCTCGTCAAGAATCCTGGCAAGTCAGTTTAGCAACAATCTCCCTTACACCTGATGTTTCCTCTTAGTAATCTTTTTTAAAAGATTCCTTTATTTATTTGAGGGGGCAGGGGCAGAGGGTGAAAAAGAATCCTGAGCACAGAGCTCAAAGCAGGGCTCCATCTCAAGATTCTGATATCACAACTTGAGCCAAAATGAAGAGGCAGATGCTTAACCAACTGAGTCACCCAGGTGCCCCACCTCTTAGTAATTTTTTATACACTGACCCCCACCCTACTTCTTGGCAGTAAATCCCCCACTTGTCCTTATTGCATTCAGAATTGAGCACAGTTCCACACCAAGATCTCTTTTCCCCTATCACAACAGTTCCTGAGTAAAATCTGTCTTAACACCTAAGCTTGGGTTTTTCTTTAACATGGTTTATTATTTGACTTTACACATTACATTTTATTTCTCACTTTCATCTCTACCTATTCTCACGTAGAAGATTTAATCTGCATAACAGAGCTTTGACAGACGGTTTAAAGAGAGAGAAATCCTGAACAAGCAAAATGTTTTCTCATATAGCTGAGATTCAGGGAAATAAAAAACCTCAAGAAGGAGAGGGCAGACAAGAGAGTAGAAAAATGGGTGAAGGCATCAAAAAAGTCACATAAGTGTTCATCAAATATAACAGGTGCGTGTTTAGCATAAACCTAATTTGGTTGAAACAAATCCTAGCTAACAACCGTTTCCAGGTTTTTAAGAATGAAAAAAGGCATGGAGATCCTTATTTTCCCTATGCTACTTCCACCTTTCCCCCTCATGATGCAGAAAAATGAGTTTCCAAAGCATTTACACCACTCTTCTCTCCATTCTCCCCATGGAAACCAGAGTGATCTTTTTCGAATTCATTAGACTATCTCTCTTTCTCTCTTTCCTGTTTAAAACTCCTCAGTGGCTTTCAATCATGATTAGAATAAAAAACAAGTTCCTCACTATGGTCCACAAGGCCACCCATGGTCTTCTGGCTCTTGCTTATCTCTCTCTCCAACCTGATTTTGTACCATTCCCTTAATCCAGCCACACCATTACTTTCCTGAATTTTCGCACCCCTTGTTTTCCTTATTTTTTTAAATCCGAGCTTTAATGCTGTTTTCTCAAGAAAAGTCCACTGGCATTCCATCAAAGTCATCCCAATCATTCTCTGTATTATGCTTCCCAGGGGTTTTACAGGACTTAATGTTACCAGCATTATCATATATTTGTGTGTTCCTTTGTTGTCTTCACCTATTAGCTTCATAACAGCCAAGACTAATTCTTGTATTACTAGTTACTGGTTCATTACCTAGCATGTCATTTTCTTATAAAATATTTGGTGAATGTATGAATGATGAATGCCACATATCACAACTATCAAGCTTTCCATCAGAAAGCTCTTTCCCTCAAATGCCTAAACCTCTAGCAATATAATACAGCTAGTAAGTTTCCTGTCCTTCAGGGTGTTAAGTTACAATACAAAAAGGGTCACAAAAAGAGCCATATAGACACTGACCCTTATCAATACTGATGTCTAGGTTTAACTTGAAATAACTACTTAATGCCTCAACTCAAGTGAATTCAGATATTCACCTTTTGTTGTCTGCTGCTGTGCCCAGATCTGTTAATATTAGTTTCAATGGTTAAGATATATATTTACCTTTGGGGCACCTGGGTAGTTCGGTGGGTTAAAGCCTCTGCCTTCGGCTCAGGTTATGATTCCAGGGTCCTGGGATTGAGCCCCACATCGGGCTCTCTGCTCAGCGAGGAGCCTGCCTCCCCCTCTCTCTCTGCCTGCCTCTCTGCCTACTTGTGATAGCGCTCTGTCAAATAAGTAAATAAAATCTTTAAAAAAAACAAAGATATATATTTACCTTTAAAAATTGGCCCACCTGGATCAAACAATAATGAAAATTCAAACAGGTATACAGTCAAGTAAACTATTTAAAAGAGATGGGTTTTTTGATGAAAGCAGTATTGAGAATATACTAAGCATAGCAATGATGTGTTATTATAAAAAGGCTTGAACACCAAAATGATGTATTTGACATTAATAACCTGTTCCCAAAGAACTTAGAAACTTGAATTAATAGTATTCACTTAGAAAATTCCAGTAATCTATAGCTAAAGAAACAAAATCATTAAGAAGCCATCAAAGGAGAAACAATGAGGATCAGGTAGAGTTCCCAAACAATATCTTCAAAATTCCTAATTTATGAGGTAAACAAACTAAGATATAAGTCAAGGAAATAAGCAAAATGTGAGCTATACATCTTATATAATGATACTTAAAATACAGTCCGACAGAAATGGTAGAATTTTAATATACTCTGAAACTTTATAAGTATGGCAGCAAATCAGGCCAGCCTCGGTCTTGCATAAGCTTTTATTATGTTCACGAAAAAGCAATTCATTCTATTTCCTGCCCAAAAGGATGACCTTCATGTTCAACATAATAACCTAATCTTCCCTATAAGAGATAAGAGGAATAAACATCAGCACAGAGCACCTGTTTCTGACACTTGGAAGTCACGGCTGGTAGCAGCTGCTCAGATGATTGCAAATGAGACCCTGTAGTATATGCACATCCATCCTTGTGCTGTAATACATTTCAAAATCAAACTTCCATAGTTCATAGAAAAATGGTAAAAGCAACATGTGCAGGTACAAATATAAATAATAAACAACTTAATGGTAGCAGTAACCCAACTTTGGGGGAGGAAGTAGCAACTACAACTGAGATTCTATAGTATGTGAATTTCTCTCTTTCTCTGCTCTGGTGAATTCCAAAATCAAAATGTCATACTTAATGGAAAATTGGTAAAATCAATATGTGTCAGTATAAATATAACACCAACACTAGTAATCTTAACTTGGAGAGAATTTAGCAACAGGTACAATCTCATGATTATGGTTTATGAGGTCAAGAAAAATTATCTTCCTAGATTTTTAAATATATATTCTGTTATCTCTTAGCAAATTGCAGCAAGCTGGCCCCTGGGATGCAGCAGACCAAAGTATAAAGACATCACAATCATCAAAGCTACCCAGGCAATTTACAGCTGTTACATGGTAAAAAATTTCTTCAGGCTACAGAAAGGATCAAGTATACACAAATATAAGGAGATGATCTAAGATAGTTTTACCCTGTAGGTCTCAAGTTGCAGAAGAACAGGTCCAATATGCTACCATCATTCAGGTTCTCCATTTACTCTCCTTCAACCAATTATTTATTGAATACTTACTAAGTTCGAGGTTCAGTAGAACACTGCCCTTCTGGAGCTTACATTCCAGGGAGGGAGAGACAGACAGTAAATAAGTCTATTACATGGTATATTGCATACACAAGCAACTGAGAAGAAATCAGATCAGAGATGGGAGAAAGGCTATGGGGATTTTTTTAAAAAGCAGTTTAAAATAAAGTGGCTGTAAACAGCTTCACTGAGAAAGAAACATTTGAGAAGACTTAACATGATAAAAAAAATCCAGCTGTGTGGATGTCTAGGAGAGGCCAGGTCCAGTCAGAATTAGGTGCATGCTTGGACTATTCTAGAAACAGCAAGGAGGCCAAGGTAATCAGATAGAAAAGGGAAGATAGTATATGGAGATGAGGTCAAAGAGATTGTAAAGACCAGACTGTGTGGGCTCTTATAATCCAATGTTGAACTCTGTTGAGTAACTGGGAGGTTGAGCAGAAGGCTGATATAACTATTAAAAATTGCAACTCACCGGGGCGCCTGGGTGGCTCAGTGGGTTGAGCCGCTGCCTTCGGCTCGGGTCGTGATCTCAGGGTCCTGGGATCGAGTCCCACATCGGGCTCTCTGCTCAGCGGGGAGCCTGCTTCCTCCTTCTCTCTGCCTGCCTCTCTGCCTACTTGTGGTCTCTCTCTGTCAAATAAATAAATAAATCTTTAAAAAAAAAAAAATTGCAACTCACCCTTCATCCCCATACACACTTGAGGTGTGTCTTACCCTATACAATCTTACTCCACAGTACGTATCATCTTCTTCCATATGTTATTTTAATTTATATACTGTGTTAATCACTTATTGTCTGTCTCCCCCAGTTATAACAAGCTCCACAAAAATAGGAGTTTGGCTTTTTTTTTTTTTTTCTATCTTGTTTAGAAATGTGTCCCAAGTGCCTGGCAAACAGTAGACATTCAATAGTAAATATTTGTAGGATGAATGATGGAACTTTTATTTTATTAGGTTACTCTGAGGTAAAGCTGAAGACATAGGGAGGAAACAAAGCATAGAAGCATAGAAGAGACTCTCCAGGAACCAAATTAAAATATTAACAGAGATTATGCTGAGTGAAATAAGTCAAGCAGAGAGAGTCTATTATCATATGGTCTCACTTATTTGTGGAGCATAACAAATAGCATGGAGGACAGGAGGTGTTAGAGAGGAGAATGGAGTTGGGAGAAATTGGAAGGGGAGGTGAACCATGAGAGACTATGGACTCCGAAAAACAATCTGAGGAATTTGAAGTGGCGGGGCAGGGTGGGAGGTTGGGGTACTGGGTGGTGGGTATTATGGAGGGCATGGATTGCATGGAGCACTGGGTGTGGTGAAAAAATAATGAATACTGTTTTTCTGAAAATAAATAAATTAATTTATAAAAAAAAAAAAGATCTTTACAACACACACAAAAAAATATATATTAACAGCTAGTCGCCCTAAGAACAGAGCAGAAATACTGGATGCTACAGGGTAATGCCCCAGTTGCTTAACAGGGATTAATACTGTAACACAAGGGTCATCAGTCAATTACACTTCCTGCACTAGGAGACCTGAGTGCTGCATTTTCATGACCACAAATGAGGAGTAGCTACAAATGAGGCCACAAAGTAGGTAGGGGAGGGTTAGGCCATAAAATGCTTTGTATGCAGGGCTACAAAGTTTAGAATTTATCCCTAGGTTCAACAGTGTAAGAAGGGTTGGAAAAAAGAAAACGGAGTCAAGAGATAGCTATGAAGTAGGATTAACTAGATGGGATGGCAAAGTAGATTTGGCAAGAAAAGAGAGACCTGACCCTCAGGTTTCTGTTCTGGGAATAGATTACATATGCTGCATGCAGTTAATATTTTGGGGGCAAGATGAACTGAAACTCATCCCTTACTATCAGGAGGAATTGTATACGCAGGCTTAAAACCTTGGCTCTAGGACCCAATCCAGCATTATAAAATGCCTAGAGAAATAATACACCTACCTTCCAGTGGCTTGTTCCCTTAGCACAATACTAATGGTACACTATTAATAATAACAACACACTAAATATTAAAGGATAAACTGAAGTACATTACAGTTTTGAAGAGTGTGTTTGAGCATTCAAACTGAGCATTCAGCACCCAGCTGAAAGTGCTTTGTAGCACCCCACCACCTGAAGAAGGGGGAGAGGCCTTTACAGAGCAGAGGCAGAAGCAAAGGAAGGAGATTATTTGATTGGGTACAGCTTAAGCAGGTTCTTGTCGGGAAAGTCTTGCTGGCTGTTTGGTCGTTCTTGGGTTTTGCTTTCTCCACCATGAGACACGAATAGGCATTGACTCCGGTTTCCAGAGTCTTCTTTGCTTACATAGGCTACCGCAGTCTTAAAGCCAGCTGGGTCGAAGGGCCTCTAGGTTTTGCAACTTTAAGACTATTATTTCCCAAAGCTTAGTTTTGGAATCACAGTAATAGGAGGAACTGAAATTCTGCATGTTGAGAATAGACAGGTTTTCAGAAGAAAATTAAGACAGGTATACTTGGGCACAGGCTAACTGAGGAAATAACACCGCCTTTCCCGGTGCAGAGCCCGAAGCCAAGTCAAAGCACCCACCCGCTCTCAGTGCCAATAGAGGGACCCGCCTCCTGCAATCCCCTCTGACCCGGAGGCTCGCGGGCAGGTGCAGACCTCCCAGCCAAAACCCGCCACAGGGAAACTGATGGCATGTGTAAACGGCTCTGGAGGCCAGGACACCTTCAAGATTCTTCGGTCACATGGAGAGAGCTGGATTCTCCCCAGGGAGGGATCAGGACACTAGGAAGGAGAGGTTGATGAAGGGACTGAGGTAGGAAAGCCATGGGAATGAACATGAGAACGGGTCTTAAAAGGCTTCGTCGCTTTCCTGTAGAATATGGGACCAAATTAATTGATTAAAGTCAGAACTCCCGCTTTCCAATTTTATACTGCTTTAGGATATTTATCTGAACACTTTAGTTAAAAAAAAATAATTAAACAATCCAAAACTGTCTTACCACCTGTCGGTTCCAAACCTCGGTAGTCCCTCAGATGAAAATCCTAAACTGGCGGCGGGGCGTGGAGGGCAAGGACAGACCCAAGAAGGAGGCAAGCGGCTCCAGGTTGGTGGGTGGCAGGTCTCATAAACAAGGGAACTTGTTTATACACAGGGTTTGCCTTGGGGGCCGGCATGAGGCGCTCTGTGCATCAGCGCATCAGCGCACCAGAAACCTAAAGGTTTACAAAAGCCTTCCTCTGGTCCAGTCACGTGTATCCCCCTGACGTTCTCAGCAATACATTTCTGTCTCATTTCTATGTCCTTGAGGTGGCTCCTAGTGCTGCAACAGCGGAGAAATGTACATTCCAAACACCGGAGGCGGGGAGGAGCCTCTCACTGATTGCCCGGGTCTAGCTCCGGGTCAAGGGGTGGTGGGTCCTCTGGGTTACCTCCCCATCTCCGCAGAGCACAGAGAGACGGCATTCCACAAGACGGCAGCTTGACTTCCTGCTTGCCTGCTGTCAGGTTATCCTGAGCCTCACCCTTTGGCATGAATAGGTTTATAAAGTTTGCCTTCTGCCCAAGGTACCGAGGAATCATCGCCATCCTTCTCTTGTTACGTGACGGGAGAGACCAGCGGCCGATTCTGAGTACTGAAGTGCAATGATCGTTGTAGATGCTCGATCAAAATAACTAATCAGACAAAATAGTGTTTGCCAAAGCTTGCTTGAATTATAGGTTTGATTTAATTCAAAAAGCTAATAAACTTTTAACTTTTTTTTTAAACGTGAGACACTGCGTCTGAAAATAATTTGGGGCTTTTTCCTAGAGATTCAAAGAAAAGAATATGACTTTATATTATGACAAGAATAAATTATCAGTATTTACATTAAAATTACGAATCTAATGGACTACAAAATGATTATTTCTGAATGTTTTAGGGCCATTCTTTCTTTTTCTTTTAAGGTTTTATTTATTTATTTGACAGAGTGTGAGAGCACAAGACGGGGAGCAATGCAAGGCTTGATCCCAGGACTCTGGGATCATGAACTGAGCTGGGCTGAGCCACCCAGGCACCCAGTTCCATTATTTCTAAAAGTATTTCTAAAAAAGTTACATTTTTGTAATTTTTAAAATATCTACATCACAAACCCCTTGAGGGCAGAAGTGATGTATTATCTGTATATTCCTTCTATTCCCTATGCAGTGCCCTGCATACTGTAGACAGTTAATAATAATAGGAACTAATCAGAGATAATGGTGATTATGTTAAACCTAACTGAGAGAAACAAGGAAGATGAAATTGACAAAAGGAAATAGTAAAGAAAGATGATTTTAGATGAGTTGAGACCATCTATAATTGAAAGTCTGCAAACAAATCATTATTCCCTAGTAAAATATATTTTATACCCTCATAAAGTCTAGTAAACAATATCGTTAATTTGTTCTGGTGATTCTTTCAATCTGCTCTTATGCATTGTGAGGGCTGTGTTATGCTGCTCACATGGGATAATGGTGCTGATATTTTTATATATTCTAAATTTGTGGTGCTGATAAAGAATTTATTGTGGAGGCTGAAAGTCTAAGACATGATTTATGTGGCATCAGAGGCAGAATTGCTACTGAAGTTGCAAAGTGTTATGGCTATTTTAAAAGTGATTTTTCTATAACTTAATCCTTACCTATCCTAATTGTGTTTTTTGTGTTGCTGTTTGTTTGCCAAAAACAGCATGCCACCACAGATGAGAGGCTCAAATTTTTATCTTTATTAGAGGATTCATGCAGATTGTGCAAAAACAATGTCTGCGTTTTGTGCATATGCTCTTCAGGTTTGAAGCATCCTCACTATGTCTTATTCTTTGAGAATATTCCCCTCTGTACTTTTAACAAATCCAGGTACAAATGCTACATTGATTTCTAACTTTTTTTTTTTTTAAGATTTTATTTATTTATTTAACAGACAGAAATCACAAGTAGGCAGAGAGGCAGGCAGAGAGAAAGGAGGAAGCACGCTCCCTGCTGAGCAGAGAGCCCGATGTGGGACTCGATCCCAGGACCCTGAGATCATGACCTGAGACGAAGGCAGCGGCTTAACCCACTGAGCCACCCAGGTGCCCCCTTTTTTTTTTTTTTTTAAGAGAGAGAGAAAACATACAAACGTGCAGGGGGGAGGGCGGAGGGAGAGCGGCAGAGGGTGAGAGAAAGAATTTCAAGCAGGCTCCAGGCCCAGCACAGAGCCCATGGGGCTTGATCTCAAAACAACTCACATAACCTGACCCAAAATTGAGAGTCAGACACTTAACAGTCTGAGCCACTCAGGCAACCCAATATCTAATTTCAATACACACCTCTCGTGTTGCCTGAATGGCTCTGGCTCAGTCAAGGTTAAGCAACCCATCTTGATTTCAGCTCAGGTCATGATTTCATAGGTCATAGGTTAATTACACCCTACCTTCAGCCCTGGTGGGGTACTGCAGCCCAGCCTAGAGTCTGCCTCTCCCTGTCCCTCCCCTCCCCCCTTCCGAAACTCACGTGAACTTGCACTCATGTGCTCTCATGCTCTCTCTAAGGTGCCTGGGTGGTCTCAGGTCATGATCGCGGGGTCTTGAGATTGAGCTCCACATAGGGCTCCCTACTTCTCCCTCTGCCTGCCACTCCTCCGCCTGTGCTGTCTCTCACTCTCTGAAATAAATAAATGCAATCTTTAAAAAATAAATAAATAAAATAAAACAAATCTAAAAAGTAAACTTTAAAAAATACATATCACACCTCCTTGCAATTCTCTTTATTCCTTAATCTCACCTTGAGGATTATAAAAACAAATTAGATTAAAATTTATAAATATTCAATATATTAGTGTTTTCAATGAATCCATAAAATGCGAAGCCTGTAATTTCCCATATGGTGATTTTCTTTTCTTTTTTTTTTTTTTAAAGATTTTATTTATTTATTTGACAGAGAGAGATCACAAGTAGACGGAGAAGCAGGCAGAGAGAGAGAGAGAGAGAGAGAGAGAGGGAAGCACGCTCCCTATGAGCAGAGAGACCGATGCAGGACTTGATCCCAGGACCCTGAGATCATGACCTGAGCCAAAGGCAGCAGCTTAACCCACTGAGCCACCCAGGTGTCCCCATATGGTGATTTTCCAATTGCTCTGTACTGGTAAGTTCTGCCTGAGCTTCTCATGGGAGTGATACCAAGAAACAGGGACAGACTGATATGCCAAAGGATAGCAAGTTTACCCAATACCAATTTTTAGAATTATCTGTCAAATTCTAAAAAGTGCTATTCATATTTTTTTTTTAAGGAAAAGAAAACCTGATCATTATACAAAGTTCAGAAAACACAGGTTAATAGAAGAAAATAAAAATCAACTGTAATACTACCATCCGGAGATATTCATCATGTTTCAGGGTTTCTTTTCCTTCGGTGCCCACAGTTCTTGGTCACGCCACTTCCAGGAATGAAGAGGTAGACCAGACAAAGAGTGGTGGGCAACAAAGCAAATTTTATTGAGCTATAGTACAAAGCTTCCAAAGAGGGAGGGGACCTGAGAAGATTACCACCAGAGTTTCTAAGTGTAGGGGTTTTTAGGAGATTGTTGGTGACCATTTTAATCTGATTAACCCTCATCTGCCTGTCACCCAGTCAGGTTTTTGTCCTTCCAGGGTGTAAAATCCTTGTGAAGGTAGTTTCCTTTTAGGACAGGGGCTCCTTGTCCCTGCCTATCTTTCTTCCAACTATCCTTCATTAATTGTTGTCGGTAATACAAACTCTTTTCGATCACTTGTTTTTTTGAAAAGAGGAATCATACTGTATACATAACCTAATTATTTTCTTTTTTAGGTAAAAATATATTTTTTTCCTAGATCATTGAGCTGGAAGAAACAAAATATTCAAAGAATGTTAGAACAAAAGTAGAATTTATGGAGAAAACATGAAGATACACATTCAGCTCAGACTGCGTGTACCTCCTCTTACAACCCCAAATTCCAGTATGATATGACTACTCTGTGCACCTTGGTTCAAAATATTGAGAGAAAATATATTTGAGATAATTTCTCAATTATTGCCAACAGCAATAATTACTACGTAGCATCACGTGATGTGAAAATGGCTAAAATTAAGTTGGTTAAATAATTGTTAGTTGGATGAGCACCTCTAACACTTCTCTCTCTTTAAATTATTGAACTATAACTGACATACAACCTTATATTAGCTTCAGGTATATAGCATATCGATTTGACAATTCTATACATTACTCAGTGCTCACCGTAATAAGTATAGTCATCATCTGTCACCATATGATGTTATTACAGTGTTATTGACAATATGACAATATTCCTCATGTTAAACTTTTCATCACTGTACCTTATTTATTTTGCAACTAGAAGTCTGTGCCTCTTAATCCTCTTTGTCTACCTGGCCCATCCTCCCCCCACCTACCTCCTCTCTGGCAACAACAAGTTTGGGGGTTTTTTCTGTATTTAAGAGTTGTTTTTTGTTCATTTGTCATTTGTTTTGTTTTTAGATTCACATATAAGTAAAATCATATGACATTTGTCTTTCTCTGTCTGACTTATTTCACTCAGCATAATTTCTCTAGGTCCATCCATGTTGTCTCAAATGACAAGATCACATTCTTTTTTATGGTTAAATAATATTCCAGTATGTAATGCATGTTTCTGTGCTCCGTGTGTGTGTGTATTTCTTTATCCTTTCATCTATTGATGAACACTTGGAATGTTTCTATCTTGGCCATGTATATAATGCTGAATAAACATAGGAACATATATCTTTTCAAATTAGTGTTTTCATTTTCTTTAGGTAACTACTCAAGAAGTAGAATTACTAGATCATAATAGGGTAGTTCTATTTTTAATTTTTGAGGAACTTCCATGCTGTTTTCCACAGTGGCTGCACCAATTAACCTTTCCACCAACAATGCATGAGTGTTTGCTTTTCTTCACATTTTGGCCAACATTTGTTATTTTTTGTCTTTTGGACACTAGTCATTCTAACTGGGAAGATGAGATATCTTATTGTGGTTTTGATTTGCATTTCCCTGATGATTAGTGTTGTTGAGCATCTTTTCCTGGGTCAGTTGGCCATCTGTGTGCCTTCTTTGGGAAAATATCTGTTCAGATCCTCTGCCCATTTTATGACTGAATTGTTTGAGTTTATTTTTTTTAGTTTGTTTTTTAATGTTAAGTTATATAAATTCTCTATATATTTTGGATATTAACCCCTTATCAGGTATATAATTTACAAATATTTCTTGACATTCAGCAGGTTGTCTTTTTGTTTTATTGATTGTTTCCTTTGCTGTGCAAAAGCTTTTTATTTTGGTGTAGTTCCAATATTTTATTTTTGCTTTTTTTCCCTTGCTTGAGGAGACATATCCATACATTTTTGCTCAAGACAATGTCCAAGAGATTATTGCCTATATTGTCTTTTAGGAGTTTTATGATTTCAGGTCCCATATTTAGATCTTTAATCCATTTTGACTTTCAAACATTTCTACTATAACATTGAAATTCTTTTGTTGTCATTAAATATTCAGTACATCATTTTTAAGGGCTACAGAGTATTCCTTCATAATAATGCATAATAATCTATTTAAAGAGGGGTACCTGGGTAGCTCAGTTGGTTGAGTATTTGACTCTTGGTCTCAGCCTAGGTCATGATCTCACAGTTGGCTTCATGCTCAGGTCAGAATCTGCTTGAGGTTCCTTTCCTCTCCCTCTGCCCCTCCCCCTGCTCATGCACGCACTCTCTTTCTCTCTCTCTCTCTCTCATATAAATAAATAAAATCTTAAAATATATATATATATATATATATTCTTTCTCTACCTTTTCCTTTGTCTCCACATTGTAAGTCTGTGTGCACTCTCTCTAAAGAAAAAAAAACTCTAACGAATTTGCTGTTTTACACATTTGTGCTGATTTGGTTTCTACAATTATATGCAGAGCTGTGATACTTGTAGGTAAATCTTTGAGAACGGTCATAATTTTTAAAGTTAAATTTTTCGAATGAAATTACTGGATCATAAGTATAGAAGAGGTTACAAGGTGTTCACAAAAATCTGTTTCCTCCTCCTTACACACGGCTGACCAATGAATCTAGATTCCCCAGCTTTCCCTGAAGATTAGTGTATAACTACCTATAGCTACATTTTCACCATATAACTGCATTTTCATTAATAGAATATGAGTGGATAGGCTTGGTCTTGACAACACTGGACATGCCTTTTCATGTTTCTCCCTCTTTCTGCCACCAGGAAGTTGGATCTGGTGGTGACCCAGCATTTACGATGCACATGACGACAATGCCTCATATTGCGGCAGTCTTCCTGCTAACCTGTGCCCTTGAATGTCTCCATGGAGGAGAAAGAAATAAATCTCTCTTATTTAAATCATTGCATTTAAAGTTTCTTTGTTACAGAGGAGAGAATTATTTTAAGGTTTCTTTTTTCTTCTTTTTAAGATTTTATGTATTTATTTGTCAGGGAGAGAGAGAGAGCGCAGTCTGTTGGTTGGAGGGAGACGGACAGCAGGAAGAGCAGGCAGAGAGTCAAGCAGGTTCCTCACTGAGCAAGGAGCCTAAGGCAGGACTCGATCTCAGGACCTCCTGGATCATGACCTGAGCCAAAGGCAGATGCTTAACCCACCCTAGCATCTCTGGTTTTAAGGTTTCTGATGTAATTTGTTAAACTGCTGTCCAGAAAGCTCACACCAATTTGTATTCACTTCAGCACCGTATGAATATTCTCTTTTGCTGTAACCTATTCCACAATGGGCAATCATGTTTTTAATCTTTACTTCTTGTAATTTGAAAGTTATTGTGAAATTCAAATATCTTTCCAAGTTTTCTGACCATTTGTGATTTCTCATTTATAGAATTTTACTTCCTGTCCCTTGTCCATATTTCTGTCCTAGATTTTCAAGAGCTTTTTATAGAAAGTTGGGAACTAGATAAAATAAGATAAGCAAAACTCAGATATCGGTTGAAAGTGGAAGATAGCACGTGAGGGATTTATTATGCTATTTTCTCTACTTATAGGTATGTTTAAAGATTTTTGTAATAAAAGGTTAAATTTTCTGTAATAAGATGTTAGCTCTGTCTACTGAAAATATCTAAGCAATGACTACACCTAGTGACAGATGGTGTGTTCTAGATATCATTCATCAATAAAAGAAAGTAGGGCTCCGTATAAAAAATGGCTGGATTCCAGTCCAGGTCAGGCAATTTATAAGAAAGTCTTAGACATGTGCTGAAAGACAAAGCAGACATCAAACTATAATAGGGTCTTGTCAAAAGGATGTTAAGAGCCAGCTTGGTCAAAGATGGAATAATTTGAGGATAAAAACAATAATTTCAATTCATTGAAAATAATTTTATAAAAAGGCATAAGTGAGGGGCACCTGGGTGGCTCAGTGGGTTAAAGCCTCTGCTTTCGACTCGGGTCATGGTTCCAGGGTCCTGGGATCGAGCCCCGCATCGGTCTCTCTGCTCAGCAGGGAGCCTGCTTCCTCCTCTCTCTCTGTCTGCCTCTCTGCCTGTCAAATAAATAAAATCTTAAAAAAAAAAAAAGGCATAAGTGATAATGATATTCCAACAGAGAGAGATAGCCAAAAACAAAAAATTAACAAGAACTTATCAGAAATCATTGGAAGTAGTAAGAGCCCTGACTCATTACTTTGAAATAGGAATTAATAAGAAAGAAATAAGCTTTTATCACATCAATTCTGTGTAAAATATTTAAAATCATCCTCATTGATAAGGGAAAGTTACTTAGAGAAAAAAACCCAGAAAATAAATGTAAAAGAATTAATGGACTAGAAAAATGCATTAGGGGAAAAATTGATAGGACCCCTTAACAATGGGAGGACTGGGGTACGTGGGTGACTCAGTCGGTTGAGTGTCTGCCTTTAGCTCAGGTCATGATCCCATGATCCCAGGGACCTGGGATCGAATTCCGAATTGGACTCCCTGCTTAGCTGGAAGTCTGCTTCTCCCTCTACTCTTCACCCCCTGCTCATGATCTCTCTGTCTCTCAAATAAATGAAATCTTTTTCTTAAAAGATTTTTCTTTTAAAAAAATCTTTTTCTTTTTCTTAAAATCTTTGTCTTAAAAATAAAATCTTTTTCTTATTTATTTGGCAGACAGATATCACAAATAGACAGAGAGGCAGGCAGAGAGAGAGGAGGAAGCAGGCTCCCTGCTGAGCAGAGAGCCTGATGCGGGGCTCCATCTCAGGACCCTGAGACCATGACCTGAGCTGAAGGCAGAGGTTTTAACCCACTGAGTCACCCAGGCTCCCCTCAAATAAATAAAATCTTAAAAAAAAAAAAAATGGGAGGACCAATTTGCCACTACCAAAACCAGTGATCAAACTTAAGCATCAAAAAAAGTTGGATAGTCATATATCATGTTCCTTCAGGTATGATGCAATGTGGAGTACACAGCACAAGCAGTCTTGCCAAAAAAAATCTGAATCTAACTAGAACTTTCAAACAAATTCTAGCTTAAGAAATATAGGGGCTTGAGGTGCCTGGGTGGCTCAGTCTTTGTTAACTGTCTGACCCTTAATCTCAGTTCAGGTCTCATTCTCAAGGTCATGAGTTCAAGCCTCACACTGGAGCTCCATGCTGGGTGTGCAGACTAGCTTAGAAGAAGAAGAAGAAGAAGAAGAAGAAGAAGAAGAAGAAGAAGAAGAAGAAGAAGAAGAAGAAGAAGAAGAAGAAGAAGAAGGAGGAGAAGAAAAGAAGAGGAGGAGGAGGGAGAAAAATATATCTGTATCTACATCTTTATATCTATATCTGTATCTATATATTGCCCCTCTAGGGGCTTGAGGACAAGTTAAACAATACCACAAGGAAATAATTAGACAACTGGGTCATTTCTCAAGACTCAAGACAAGTGTCCCAGTTTCACCAATAAATCAATGGCAAGTTAAAAAAAAAAGTGAGACTTCTAAAATAGAGCATATAATATATTAAGTGTGAATCTTGTGTATATCTTTAGTCTAGTAAACCAACCAGGAAAAGGGAGTTTAGATGCAATTAGAGAATTAAAATATGAACTGTGTATCAAATGGATATTAAAATATGTTGGCTTTTTTATGATGTTGATAGTTTGTTAGAAAGAAACAAATTCTTATTTTTTAGTGCTACATATCAAAGTATGTATAGATAAAACGACCTAGTGACAGGAATTTATCTTAAACAGAGCACATTTAAGAGGGAAACAAAAAAAAAACAAATAAACAAAAAAATATACAGAAAAAAGAAGGAGGAAAAGAATAAACTAGTAGATAAAACAAGGATGGTGAATATTGATAATTGTTCAATCTGATGATGGAAATATGGTTCATTATTTAACTCTCCCTGCTTTGGGGTAACTTGGAAAAGTGTAATATTTTTTCCTCACCTGATACCTACCTTGGTTTTTTTAAGTTTGATATAAGTAATAAAGTGCTTAATATAGCTTAATTCTATACCAAATAGGGTGGATGTTAGAATTTTCTTAATGCCAAGAGCTTCCAACAATACAGAATAAGAGAGCTCTCAGGACAAAGGCCAAAGAGTTCATCCTCACTTGGTTGAACCTCCACTTCTCAATTCTTTATCAGGTAGAGTTTAAAGTATTTTGTGAAGACAGTAATAGGGGAAGGTAGGAAAATTATCTAAATATATAGAGAATTTTCTATAATTAGATAGAGAGGGAGAGAGATAAATAGATAACAGACAGAAAGAACTTGAACTACTTCCATTTCAACCTCAGTCTGCACTTTCAGATTAAGTTCTTCTTTCCAGCTTATCTCTTGACTCAGGCAAAAGACCATGTGGGCAAACCATCCCCTGATGGGAACTGAAACTACGCCTTACACAATAAAGACTGCCTTTATTACTGAGCCAGCAACACCCACGGTGACAGATTCCAAGACAATGATCAATCTGACCTTTACTTCCCACCTGCACAAACCCACCAACATTTGCCCCACATTTTCCTTACATAAAGCTGGAGACTATTTTCAGCACTCTATGGAGGGTCTTTGAGAGACTAGTCTGCCATCTTCCCAGTGCTGGCCCCACTGAACCAGATTCCTTTCTTGTTTCACCAACACTCATTTCTCTGCTTTTGGATTTTGTTAGCAGTGAGTGGATGAATCTGGTCTCTTTGGGACCCCCGAAGCCAGGTCCCCTTGTAACCCTGCACCCCAGTTACAGACAGACAGAGAGACAATTATAAGGAATTTGCTCATGTTATTAGGGAGGCTAAGAAGTTCCCAGAATCTGTAGTGAGCAAACTATAAACCCAGGGGAGCTGATGGTGTATGTTGTAATCCAAGAGCAGAAGACCACTGTTGTAGCGCAGGTAGTCAGCATGGCTACTCAGCCTTATTGTTCTATTTGGGTCTCTAATTGATTGGATAGGGCCCAGCCACATTAAGGAGGACAATCTGCTTTACTCAGTCTACGGATTCAAATGTTAACTTCGTCCAGAGACACCCTTACAAAAACACCCAGAATGATGTTCAACCAAATCTTGGCACCCTGCGGCCCAGTAAAGTTGACACATAGAATTAACTATCACCCTCTTGATCTAGAATATTGCCTGAATTCCAGGGTGTGTAATACACTATGTGGATGGCAAAGAAAATCTCCTGAGAATCCAACCTCCTGTGATTTTAGTTTATGCTATCCCAGGATAAGGATATGTGTTCTGGTTACTAAAATATAAACTTTTCTTTCTGCACCCTCTCATGCTTTCTCTGTTCATCTTGCCCTTTGTCACAGGTCTTTTTTCTTTGAATATCAAAGACTGTGCATCTTAATCCATAAAATTCATCATTAATTCTGCTTATTAAAGTAATTCAGTTTAATCTACTAGTTAGATAAAGATTTTTGTTGAAATTTGAAGAGTAAATTTTGACCTTCCATGATTTTGATTACTAAAATCCTACAAATCCATCAAAAGTTAATTTTTATAATTTTTGTAAATTTTTTTTATTATTTTTTGGGGGGTGGGGCAAAGAAAGAGAGAGAATCTTAAGCAGGCTCCACACCCAGCATGGAACCCAACATGATGTGGGGCTTGATCTCAAAATCCTGAGATCATGACCTGAGCTGAAATCAAGAGTCAGACGTTTAGCTAACTGGGCCACCCAAGCACCACTTTGTAAATATTTTCAAAAACATTGGAACTCTTCATAAGGAAGATTTTTTAAAAAGTTAAGAAAATCTGTTTCTAACTTTATAGGTGTGCACAGAGTTTTACTAAGTGATACTTGTTGCAGTTAAGGTTGTCAGAAAACAGACATTTTTAAGTTTGGGGACAAGATGTTTTTCAGGGACCAAAGAAAGAAGAAACAGAGGCAGAGGCAGAGGAAGAAGTCAAACTCTGATAGAAGCCAACAATGCTTAGATTACCCCTCAAACAGGGAAGTCAGGAACATTTAACCTGCATTGGTCAAAAAGGGTTGAGCCTTCATATCTCTGCATCACTCGGCCACCATGTAACCCAGGAAGGGTAGCTCTGTAGCTAAGGCTAACCTTGAAGCAGCTGACCTCAGTCCCCATAGCTAGGCAGGAAGTCCTTTAATCTGATCAGCTCATCTCAGTATCTCCCATACATTCTCATCACAGAAAGGTGGAAATATTTCTAAATATTCATTTTTTTAATATCCATTTTTTTAAATGTACTTTTTATAATACAACTTTCTTAAAAAAAAAGTACTAATTTTCTCTCATTAAAATGCCACATTTGCCTCCAAGGGACAAATTAAGTGTGATTTTTAAATTACTATTATCTGATAGGTGGCAGGTAATGCAATAGTTTAATAGATAGCCCTGTTCATTATATTAGAAAAGGAACATTTATCTTTTTTTTTTTTTAAAGAAAAATGTGTGCTTGTCCATAAATTAAACTTTTAAAAAAAATTTATTTACTTATTTGAGAGAGAGAGAGAATGAGTGGGGAAAGGGACAGAGAGAGAGGGAGAAGCAGGTACCCCCTCAGCAGGGAGCCCAATGTCGGGCTTGATCCCTGGACTCTGAGATCATGACCTGAGCCAAAGGCAGACACTTAACCAACTGAGGCACCCAGGTGTCCATAAATTCAGCTTTTTCAAAGTGTTTGGTACAAGATAACCAACTAGACCCACTGTAGTATAAAAGATCTTTATGATCATGCCATATGTGATTGCAATATTCAGAGCTTTTGTTGTAGATTTAAATTTGTCATTTTAATGAAATTAACCATATTGGGTTGCCTGAGTGGCTCAGTCTATTAAGCATGTGCCTTCAGTCAGGTCATGATCTTGGGTTCCTGAGATGGAACCCCCACATTGGGTCCTTGCTCCACAGGGAGTCTGCTTCTCCGTCTTCCTCTGTCCCTCCTTCTGCTCATGCTGTCTCCCTCTTTCTCTGTCTCTCTTTCAAAATAAATAAATAAAATCTTTAAAAAAATAAATTAACCATGTTGGTGACACCCTTTGTACATGTGTGACTTTAATTTCACTTTATGTTTTCCTGATTGATGGAATGAACAAATTTGAATTGTTTTCTCTTAAATTTGCCTATAATCTAGGAGTACTTTTGAAATTCCAGGCAATACAACTCGGTTATATGAATAATATTTGTAGAAAATATTGTTTTCATTAAGGAAGTTTTTAAAAGATATCTTTTCTAGTTCATGTTCTTTAGTGACTTACATACACAGCAGTAGTGCTTTTTTTGTGGACTTTATTATTGAAGTAGAATCTAACAAAATACTGCCAGCTTACACTTTGGAGAAACATTGATACTATACTGTATAGCATATCCTATTTTATTGTGAAATTTATTTTAACATTTTTCAAATCCTCAAGAGTGTTCACTAGGCATCTTCTGACACGTTGTTGTAAAAGGAATGATTGTTGGTTTACTACTATATTGGGTACTAATTCAGTAATTTTAGTGTGGCATCATGAATGACTACATGCTACCTTTGCAATTACATAAGAAATTTTAAAGGAAACTCAGAATTTTCATTAGTTTTTAGAAAAATTTTGTAAAACATTGGGATGAGTTTTACTTCAAATAGAATTTGTCATGTTAGGTACTTAGTGTTAAAATGGCTTACTAAGCACTAGCCAACATCTCTAGGGAAAATACACACTTAATGTGATATTCATGAATAACAACAGTGGATACAAATATATATTTTAAATAGTATCCTTGATTGTCAAAAAAAATTTTTTTTTTTGCTAACTGCTCCTCAGATCATTATTTTATCTTATACTATGGGTGATAAAAGTCTTATATTAGGTGGTGCCTGGGTGGCTCAGTTGGTTGGGCATCTGCCTTCAGCTCTGGTCATTATCCTGGGGTCCTGGGATCAAGCCCAAGTCAAGCTTCTTGCTCAGCAGGCAGGGAGCCTACTTCTCCCTCTCCCCTGCTTATGTTCTTCTTGCTCACTCTCTCTCAAACAAATAAATAAAATTAAATTTAAAAATCTTACATTATGAGTAAGGGAAGTGACAGTTCTGCCATTTTGTAATTTACTTGCTTACGCATTGTTCATCATTATTCCAATATTCGTCTTTGTTACAGGAATCTCTGTATGTCATTTCGTCATTTTGTGGGGATTAAAAATGGGTCATCTAATCCATAAATTCTCTCAATTGGGCACATGTAAACTACTCTGTGACATGATACACGAGAGTAAGCACATAAGAGAGGGGATCCTGTGAAGTCATCTGTGTGTGAACTCCTACACTTCCATCCAGACACCTCCTGTATCCAGAGTGCCAGAGAGCATGACCACCGGACATACCAACTGTTCAGCATGTGAGGGTCAGTCTGTATATTAATATCAGCAAAATTTAATTTCTATATTTTTAAAATTTATTTATTTATTTATTTGAGCGAGAAAGAGCACTTTTGTGTGAGCCAGGGAAGGGGAGGAAGGGAGAAGGAAAGAATCCCAAGCAGACTTTGTGCAGAACTGGTTGGGGTGGGGTGGGGGGTTCAATCTCAACACCTGGAGATATGATCTGCGCCAAAACCAAGAGTCAGGCGCTCAACCAACTGGGCCACCGAGATGGTCCACTATGTTATTTTTATATTTAAAATATCCACATCTAGTGGATTTTTTGCACCCCTTTACTATTTGTTTCAAGACCACTAGGGAGCCTATGTGCCTTTAGAGTAAAAAGAAAAATAGAAAGAAAGAAAAAAAAACTTAGGAAAGTTACTTAAACTCTCTGAGCTTCGTTTCATTCATCTGTAAGATGGCAATTATAATGATAATAACATACTGCCAAATTTACTATGACTATCAAATTGAACATTATATACAAAGTAGAGAATAAAACACTATATAATTATTGATTAATACTAATAAACATTTTGGTGGGAGTTACAAGCCTGAAGGGTATTGAGACATAAGATGAGTAAAAGAATTGTGTGAGACTATCTGCATAATGTTATTTGTTTAAAAGTTTAGCTGTTTTTAAGACTTTTTAGAAATTTAACATTAAGATGTCCTATTATCACAGTAAAACTGGAGAGGGAAGGTAGGGAGATGCTCTGATATTAGAATATTATGGAGTGCCCCCAAACTGACAAATAATAAATTTCTCAAAGGAAGTTACTATTATGGTCATATAAAATATGTATAGGAGTAATATGACATAATAAGGAAAAATATCATCCCTTTCTATAATTTTTAACATCTCCTACTTGGAAAACTATGAAAATGGATAGAATCCCTTTTATCATCCTTATTTCCATTAGTACAGCTTAAATCAATTTAAGACATTTATTTAGAGAGGTTACAACCAAATTAATTTGTCCAGTAAAGTACAAAATAATTATAAGCAATAATTTGATTATCTTATTTTTCTATGTACATTATCCACAAACAACTATATTTAATATAGATAATCCCAAAGTTTATTTTTTATTACTACTGTTCTCTTAGTATCTCTCTTAGAGATTTTTTCCATTCTCTAAAAAAATCAACTATCACCTTTATATAGATTACTACCAAATGTTTATTTTTGATACACTTTTCTCCTCAGAATTTTAGTCCCTCATCTTAAACTATGTGTAAGATATTTATATTCACATATTTCTCAATATCCTTAAAATTAAAATATCTAACATTTATTTCCAATGCCTTCCTCTTCCCAGCATGGCACCAGGCTCCTATCTTATTGGCATTTGGAACTAGAGGTGTTTTTGTTATCCTGACACTCTGAGGTCAAAAGTCATATTTCACATGGTTCTCTTTTGCTCTCCAAACCAGAACATAACAAAAGTCCTGATGATTTTTTCCTTCAAAACATTTATTCCATCATCCCTACCTTGCTACTCTGGTGCCAACATTCTAGTTCAAGCCTTGCTTTTCTTTATTTAAGAAAATAAATATTATTTATTTTCTTTTTTAAGCCTTTTTGCTCACCTTCCAACCTCCAATCCTTCCCTAATTTAGTCCTTCTAGCATTCAGCAGATAGATTAATCTTCCTGAAGCATTGTTCCTACATGACATTTTTCTGTTACACATAGTTCAAACTTCTTACTATCTATAGAATAAAGACACAAACTCCTAAATGTAATATTCATTCTAGTATTCAAATCTGAACACTTTCGACCTTTCCTAGCATACATATTATACCTTTCCACCAACGTAGGGAAATATCTTTATTGTAAATATCCTTTGCTTTTTTATCCCCCTCCTTTCCATTTTATCACATCATAAACCAATACAAATGCCTTTTCTTCTCTTCCGTTTCCAACTCTTCCATCCATAGCCACTCATTTATTAACCATATATATATTCTGAGTATCACCAGTGGTCCAGACTATGTAAATAAAAGTGAACAAGCCATGGTCCTCTGACATTTTAATCTGGTGAGTTAAAAAGACAGAAAAACAACTAATGTAATAATCCTATGATAGAGACATAAATAAAAAGAACAATGGTCACATAAATTCAGCTACTCAGTCTATTTCATTATATTTCTAAAATTTGAGAGGAAGGCCTCAATCTTCTGAGTTGGGAGTCTTCTTGGCCTGCCATGAAGCTATGGAAAGCTAGGGCATACAATTCAGAAAGTGGGTGAGTGAAGCCAATCTACTACCATCACTAAGAAATAGCCAATGAATTAAAATGGGTACAAAAGCCAGATCTTCACATATCAAACATGGTGGAGCCCGTGGACCATCTGTTAATAGAATAGAAGTAGGATACAAGGTAGTCTGGCTCTAATATGACTGTTGATCTTTTTTTTTTTTTTATCTTAATGCTACTAATGATCCCTTATGCCCTGATGGAGACCCACACCAACCAGCATTTAATGCATCTGCAACCACTGTTAGGAGTTGGGGTCAGGGCAAAAGAACACATTATTGATCCAATGGACAATTTTCATTCTTCCTTTTGACCAAGATGGTAAGTTTAAAATCAAGGAAAAAAGGTTGTTGATATAATAATGATTATTATAAGTCTAAGCAGTGTTTATAATTTAGTTGATGGTGGTGATTTATCACTTGTTTCATTTGCATCTTGGTGGAAACAATCTAATAAGATAAAGTGTTTATTTTCTGGATTTGTCATGCAAGAGTTTATCTATTCCCTACTCACGCTTGCGGGAAGACACAATTCTCATTATTTTTTAAATAGAGTCAGTAACCCTTTTGTATTATGCAGAACCAACCAATCAATCAATAACAATTTAGAGAGGAAGAGCAATATGTTGGGAATAATAACAAAGGAGGAGATTGAGAAAAGATGAGAGGTGAAGCAGATGCAGTGTAGGAGCAGATGTTTTTGTAGGGTCCTCTTGGAAGGGAGTAAAGGAAGCTGAGGCAAAGTGGAGTGGACCCTGAGAAGGTAAGCTCTGCCTAGATTCGAGAACCACACTAACGTCTCTATGTGAGACGTTAATGCAGTCAGAGCAGAGACCTCGTAGGTATCAAGAATATTGCACCATATTCCTCCCACAGATGGGAGCCGGGAAAGGTGAGGAGAATGGCCAACAAATTCTGACAAGAGGTAGGGAGTCCTCTTCAGTTAGCATCCCTGAGTAGAGAGACTAAGTTGCTATGTGTTCCCATCTAAATCATGAAGTAATTCTACATCTGGAGGTGTTTTGAAGCTCCCACTAAGCATATAATATATACAAAGAACTATAAATATTTAGTCTGGGAGCCCCAAGGAATCCATAGTCCTATTAGAAGAACTTCATGTTGACATGAGAAAACAGCAACAACAAAAATCTTTTAGTGCAGCACAGTTATCCCTCCCCAATGTCCAGTTCATTTTGTGAAAGTTTCCATATGCATGATTTTACTTCTGTATAACTTTTAGCGACAAGTTTATCTCCATTTCATATTGAGTGTGCCTTGATGCGGATAACAGAAAAGAATCCAGGGACTGGGTCTAGAAAATAAAGGTAGTGTAGACAGTAAAAGGGTTGATCCATTGTGCAGCGATGTTTTGAGAGAGAGAAAATCCAGAGAAAGTAGACTGAGACTTAAACTGCACGTGGCGGATAACTTTTGGGGAAATTACACACTGAGCTTACAGTCAACTCAGAGTGTTGATGGTTATTAACCCACAGGTCAGCAAACTCTTTTCCTCCTTTAGCCTCCTATCATAGTGGAAGCAGAGGAACAAAAGCATCAGATTCTTAGTTTGGAACATCAAAGTTCCAAGTCTAGGTTTAAGAAAGAAGTATTTTGACAGGACATGTAAATAAGTACAATGAGTCTCCTGACCACCACATGCTTAACTCCAAGTGTGTAAAGAGCTTCCTGTCAGGGTGGCCTCTCCTTGTGTTTTCTCTCTATCCTCCATAGAGATGGAGAAAAAACAAAGCATGGACACTGGTACAATCTCCAAGGAAAAGCCAAGTACTCCCCCACCTTTCCAAGACTGCCTCCATTCTGACCCTTTAGCTCCTAAAGGAGAGAGGGGATGGTGATGATGTTGCCAGAAGTATTGGGGACCTGGAATCAGGAGAGACCTGAGCTTAGCTTCAGGTCTTGCTGTAGCTGCAAGCTGTTGAGCCCAGAAGTGTTCCTCTACCTTACACAGTGTGGAATAGCTGAGTAAAACCTCTGCCCAACATTTAGGAGTCTAGGTGTGAGAAAGACCCATGGAAAGCTACTTTGTATCCTGGGAAGAAAGGACAGAGGAACCAAATGTTTTTCTTCTTGCTTGTTTGAATACTGTCAAGACTGGAGAAGTCTCACAGGTAAAAGAGGGAATTGTGCAGTAGGCGGTAATGAAATTAAATGACTAGAAACCAGAAAACGTCAACCAGGACTCAGCTGATGACACTGAGGAGAGGTGGCTAGAATGAGAATTGAAGACAGCTCACCCCATCATACTATGACTACAATTAAGCCCTTTGAAGGTAAATCCTGTCCCAGGGAGATGAAGAGAAAGAGAGAAAACAGTCAAGGGAATTATGTCTATGAAAATATTCCTTTTCTGCTTTGAAATATGTGGGGTTTATTTAAAAGGTATTTATTTATTTGAGAGAGAGAGAGAGAACGAGCTAGAGATCATGAGCAGGGAGAGGGGCAGAGGGATAGGAAGAAGGAGGCTACCCCTGAGCAGGAAGCCCAACACGGGAGCCCAACATGGAGCCCAACCAGTGGGGAGCCTGTTCTCCCTCTTCCTCTGCTGCTCCCCCTGCTTGTGCTCGCATGTGCGCTTTCTCTCTCTCTCGCTCTCTCTCTCTCTCAAATAAATGGGTAAATATTTTTTTTAAAATACTTTAAAGGGGCGTCTGGGTGACTCAGTTGGTTGAGTGACTGCCTTCGGCTCAGGTCATGATCCCTGACTTACAGGATGGAGTCCAGCATTGGGCTCCCAGCTCCTTGGGGAGTTTGCTTCTCCCTCTGACCTTCTCCTCTCTCATGCTCTCTCTCATTCACGCTCTCTCAAATAAATAAATAAAATCTTTTAAAAAATAAAAATACTTAAAAAAAAAAACCCATCTGGGTCTTATACTTTCTGGGGAATAGCTATTTTTTTACTGTTACTATTAAACATTGACATTTCCAAATTCGTTTTTACATCAGTTTGGAACTGTTAGGTCCATTATTAAATGAAACGAGACTGAGACAAAGTGAAAGTTATTTAAAGCTCTATTTTATGATAAGTATTAGAAGTTAGACTGATCAGCCAGGGGAACGAGACTGAGACAAGGTGGAAGTTATGCAAAGTTCTATTCTATGCTAAGCATCAGAAGTCAGACTGACTGGTCAGGGCTGCCTCCGAAAAGGGCTACCCCTTCCAGTCTCACAGACTAACTTTTATAGAGCAAAATCCTGGCCAGACGTAGGTGGCCAATGAGATTGTAACATTGCACAGTCATGTTAGGTCATACGCAGGTGGCCAATTGAATGGCAATTTACCCTTTAGTAGCTGTTTGAACTAACCTATTACTCTGGTCAGAACTGGCGCTCAAGTTTGGCACCCAAAAGGCAGAGTTTACATTCTTTGGTGGTTAGGGAGACAATATGTATACTTCACTGACTGGATATCTCCATCTGGCCTGACTCGTCCTTGCATTCTGGGCTCTTTTACCAGGAACTGGCCCACCATATTTTATTGGTTTCCCAGACTTGTCTCTAAGTAAGTTTCTCTGGTGGGGGGTTGGGGGGAGCTGGGTCAGTTTAAGTTTTACTGCACAAACAACAAAATGGCTTTTAACCAAGATGGAGTTGCTCTGGCTAAATAGGTCCTTACAGGGACTATTATATTTTCTTAGAAATATCCATTTCAGGGGAGCCTGGGTGGCTCCAATGGTTAGGCAACTGCCTTTGGCTCAGATCATGATCCGGGGTCCGGGGGTTCCACATCGGGCTCCCAGCTCAGCGGGGAGTCTGTTTCTCCCTCTGACCTCTCCCCTCTCATGCTCTCTCTCACAGTATCTCTCAAATAAATAAATAAAATCTTTAAAAAAAAAAAAAAGAAACTTCCATTTCATTAGAATTTATGAATTTAATACCATCAAGCTTCCTCTGGTACCATCATGTAATATTTGTCATAATCTCTGTCTTAGTGGTAGAAACCTTAATTTCCAATAGCATACAATTGGTTTTCTGCTCTTCTTTTTTCTCCACTAACTTTGATGGAAGTTTTAAATTTTTATTGATTTTTTAAAAAGATTTATTTATTGATTTGAAAAGAAGAGAGAGTGCAAGTGGGAGGAGGAGCAGAGGGAGAGAGAATCTCAAGCAGACTCCCCAGTGAGCACAGAGGCAGGTTCTGGGCTCACTCTCATGCCCCATGAGATCATGACCTTAACAGAAATCACTGGTGGGTTGCTTAACTGACAGAGCCACCCAGCATCCCAAATTTTTATTGGTCCTTGAGAAAGAAAGAAAAAAACAACAAATATTGCATGTAACAATATAGAGTGCAAGTTCTAGTGTCAGAGCCTGACTTATTTGAATCCTGCCCTTTACCATGAAACTGGGCATAAATTACTTGATTTCTACCTGCATGTTCCTTGTCTGTAAACTAAAAGTTAATAATTGTACCAAAAACTGTAGGAATGTTTTATGCAGATTAAATCAGTTAGTACATGTCAAATGCTGAAAACTGTGCCTGGTATTATTGCTCAGGAAATCCTGGCTATTATGGTAGATGTAAGTAACTAGTACCTAGCATTCATTCCAGCCTGCTCTTAATGTCACTTTTTGACTGAAGCATGTGAAAACCTAAAACCACATTTTCCAGGTCCATTTGAGGCAGGGTTCTGGATGCATCGATCCCAGCTGCTGCTGCTGCCATCTGACCCAGTGGTAGAGATAGGGATGTTTTCTGCAAGAGCAAAGCCTAGTCATGAGTAGCCAAGAGGTAATTGCAATGATGGCTGCGGGAGCTTCTGATCCAAGATTTTTGACACCTGTATAAAATCTTTGATAAATGTGTTCTTGAACTCAGCCATTCCGATTGCAGGGTCTTAAATCTCCATCTTCTTGATATGGCATGGATGAAACCAGCAGTATAGTTCAGCAATCCTTTCCAGCAATTCCTCAACGCCCAGCCAAAAGCTTTAGTTTCCAGCCCTTCTAATTATGTTGTAGGTATCAGATTCACTGAACTAAATCCTCTTCTACTGAAAATAGTTGGAATATTTCCTATTTCCTAAAGTTACATATTTTTGATATATTACTATTTTCTAATTCATTAATACCTGATTTATCTTTATGCATTCCATTTCCCTATATAGCTGTCTATTGTTATTTTTCTTGGTTCTTGGATACATTCCATTCTTTTCCTTCTTTTCTTCCTTCTTTGCTGCTTATCTTTCTTCCTCTTTAATTCTTTATTTGTTAAAAAGTAAATACATTGGAATTCAAACAAAAACTTGAGGGGTGCCTGACTGGCTCAGTCTGTAGAGCATTTGACTCTTCATCTCTGTTTTGTGAGTTTGAGTCCCACATTGGGTATAGAGATTAGATAGATAGATAGATAGTTGAAACTTTTTTTTAAAAAGGATCAAATACATTGACGACTATGCATTTTTCTCTGTGAATAGTTTTGGGTCCAACCCATATTTTAATATGTAGTATTTTTGTTATTAATATCCAACTTGTATATAATCGCAGGTTTCATTTCTTTTTTTAACCAATGATTCTTTAGCAAAATATTATTTCCAAGGAATTGGATTGTCCTTTTTCGTTGTCATTACTTTTTATTTATCTAATTTTATTGCATTATGGTCAGTGAATATGACCTTCTACTTTCCAGAAATCATTGTGTATTTTTTCCACTCGAAATGAAATCAAATTTTATAGATGTTCTTAAGCACTGAGAAATCATATTCTTTGTTTATAGGGTACAAACTGATTTTACTTATATTTTGTATATTTTAATTTTCTTTTGCCTACTCTAAATTAAATTTTCTCATGTGTATTTCTGTTAATTTCTTCTTTTGTTCAAATAGCTTTTGCATAATACATTTTAATATACATAATATCTCATTAAGTTGCATTTGTGAATTGTATGTATGTATGTTTTTAAGAGAGACAGGTGAGGGGAGAGGCAGAGGGAGAGAGAAAGAGAATATTAAGCAATCTCCACTCCTAGTGCAGAACCTGCTGCAGAGCTACATCTCATGACCCTGAGAACATGATCTGAGCTGAAATCAAGAGTCGGATGGTTAATCAACTGAGCCATCCAGATAACCTTCCTTTATTTTTTATAAAATGCGTTTAATGCAGGTGGCTTTTTTTTCTGAAATGCATTCATTTCTTACAGCAATTATGCTTTCTTTTTGCTTGTACTTTCCTAATATTTTCTTGGACAATAAACTATAGGCTTTTTAAGTCATTTTGTTCCATATATATCTATAAATAGCATACGGTTGAATTTTGGACATATATATTTAATCGATAACTTATCTTCTCTTTCATTTTATTAGGTGTATATATTATGCTTTTAATTTTATTAATAATTAACAAGACTTATTTATAAGAAAAGTTAGTTTTATAAAAATATACACACATCATCTTTTTTCCTTTATTTTTTTAGGGGGGTGAAGGATAGAGGGAGCAGGAGAGAAAATCTCAGGCAGGCTTAAGGCTCATGCAGAGCCCAGTGCAGGCCTTGATCTCAGGACCCTGAAATCATGACCTGAGCCAAAATCAAGAGTCAGTCATTTAAACCAACAGAGCCACCCCGGTGCCCCCATGCACATTTATCATTTTAAAAAATCTAAATAAACAATTCACAAAACTGCAGTGGAGATAGGCACAATTTATCCCAAGTCTTATTGCCCAAAAACAGCTATCACTAAACTTTGGTTAGCATAATTTCACTTTTCTATATTCAGTTATCCAAACAGAATCCAAATGGAGATTAAAGGACTGTTTTGATAAATTATTCAATTAAAATTTAATTGAACAAAAGGAGAAACTGAAGTGAAGCTGGAGAAATTGGTGAACTTGACATCAGGGTTTCTCTACTACTAATAACCCATTTTTAAAAATTTTCTCTTGAGTTAACCAGACTGTTAGGAGGTTGGACTCACGACTTCATAAGCCACATGTTGTGACTTTGCAGAGTATCCATGACCTTCTTGTCTGGAAGAAGGGAAGGTTTATGCACTTACAGGTTCTTCCACGCCCCTCTCCCAGATTTGCATTACTCATCTTATTAATTTATGCAATGTCAACATTAACAACACTTACATCTTATTCTGCAGTCAAAATGCTTGACACTTTTCAGTGGTGGCTTTATACCTGAAGAAATTCAGTGTCCTTATAGCTCCTTTAACCTCAGTTTATTTTTTCTTGAGTTCTATAATTCTCTATACCTCTTAGTTGACTAAATTTCATTGACCCACTTTTTTTCAAAAAGGTCTATGGGCAATGTATCCCCTGAGTTTCTGTACCCTTAAGAATATGTTTCTTTCTCTTGATAGTTGAAGGATAACTGGGATAGGGATAAAATTTGCAATCATACTTTCTCTCCTTCAGAAATGTGTACACTAGTCATTATTTTTCCTCTGCTTTCTGACATTCAAGTATTGCTATGGGGAAATCCAAGGAGAGCCTGATTTTTTTTTTTTCAACTTTGAATGCTTCTTGCTTTCCTGCATATAATTTTCATAGAATTCTGTCTTTATTCTTAAAATTTAACAATTTGGATATTTTGGGTACTGGGATACTTTTTGGTGCACTCATTTGGCATCAGTTTTTCTCTTGGATAAAGTTTACTCTTTTGATCTGCAAATTCTGGTCTTTTTTTCTTGTAAGTATCAGGTAACTACTTTTTTTGTTACTTATTTAAGTGTACTTCTTCTATTTTCTTCCTCAATTTCTATGTCTTCCTCAAATCTGGTTTCTTCCATATGACTATGTTACCTTTTTTCATATCAAATCTGTTGTTATATTCCTATACTTTTTTCATTTTGCATCATGTGATTTCATTAGATTGTATATTCAGTCTAATTTTTTTCTTTTCTTAAAGATCTGAAAATTGGCCTTTATTTTTGAGACAAACAAACATATCCAGAGGGAATAAACGATTTAAAGGATAAGCACCAAAATGTTAACTGCATGTTTTGGGTTTTTCTTTACTGTATTTTTCTAATGTGGCTCTTTCGGTTATTTATTTTTTTTATAAAGTTTTTTTTTTTTAATTTATTTGACAGACAGAGATCACAAGTAGGCAGAAAGTCAGGAAGGGCGGGTGAAGCAGGCTTCCTGCTGAGCAGGGAGCCTGATGCAGGGCTCGATCCCAGGACCCTGGGATCATGACCTGAGCTGAAGGCATAGGCTTTAACCCACCGAGCCACCCAAATGCCCCACTTTTGGTTATTTTCTGAGGTCTTCCATCTCAATATTCCCCTCCTCTAATGCCTTAAATTGTTATTTTAAACCCTTGACAATCAATCAATCAGTAAACAAAAAAACTCTTGACTCTCTTCTTTGAGTTCTTCTGGCAGAGAACACTGTTATCTATTGCTGCATAACAATATTACCACAAACTTGGGGACTTAAAAAAACATATATTTGTAATCTCTGTGAGTTAGGTGTCTAAACACAGCTTAGTTGAAATCCCACAAAGCTGTGATCAAGGTGTCAGGCTGCTATTTCATCTGAGGCTTGACTGGGGAAGGATCTACTTCCCAATTCAACATGGGTGTTTGCAGCATCCATTTCCTCGAAGGCTGCCAGACTGAGGGCCTCATTTGCTTGCTGGCTATTGCAACCCTCCTCTCCTTGCTTAGTGGTCCTCTCCAAATGGCATAAAGCTCACAAGATGGTAGTTGGCTTCTCTGAAGTTAGCAAGGAAAGTTCTCCTAACAAGATGGGTCAAAGTTTTATGTAATGTGATCATATATATATAGTTGACCCTTGAACAACCTGGCTTTGAATCACACAGACCCATTTACACGTGAATTTTTTTCAATAAATACAGTACCGTAATGAGTTTCCTCTTTCTTATGATTTTCTTTTCCTTTTTTTAAAAAAAATTTATTTATTTATTTGACAGAGAGAGATCACAAGTAGGCAGAGAGGCAGGCAGAGAGAGAGGGAGGAAGCAGGCTCCCTGCTGAGCAGAGAGCCTGATGCGGGGCTTGATTCCAGGACCCTGGGATCATGACCTGAGCCAAAGGCAGAGGCTTTAACCCACTGAGCCACCCAGGCACTCCTCTTATGATTTTCTTAATAACATTTTCTTTTCTCTAGTTTAGTTTATTCTACTAATACATTATATAATACATATAACATACAAAATATATAGCAGTTGGCTCTTCATGTTTCAGTAAGGCTTTCTTTCAACCACAGGTTATTAGCAGTTAAGGAGTCAAAAGTCTATGTGGATTTTCGACTGCACAGGGGTTGGTGTCTCTAACCTCCATGTCATGCATATAACCATATACATCCTATCCCATTTACTGAATTCTATTGATTATAAGCAAATTATGGGTTCTACCCAACTGAAGGAGAAAAAATAATATGAGGCATGAACACCAATAAGTAGGAACCATGGGAACTACCATAGAATGTGTCCACCACATTCATGCTGTATTTAATGTCTTGGAGAATGTATTAGTTTCCTAGGACTTCCATAACAAAGTAACATAAACTGGGTGGCTTGGAAGAAAAATTTATTGATTCATAATTCTAGAGGCTGGCAGTCTGAAAGGAAGATGTCAGCAGGGCTATGCTCTCTCTGAAGATATGGAGAAGAGTCCTTCTTTGTTTCTTCCTAGCTTCTGGTAGTTTCCTGATATCCATGGCATTCTTTGGCTTATAGATACATCACTCCAATTTCTGCCTTCATTCTTACATTCCCTTCTTTTCTATATGTGTCTCTGCATGTCCTCTCCTCTCCTTATAAGGATATCAGTCATTGAGTTAGGGTCCACCCTAATCCACCTCGTCTTAACTAATTACATTTGCAAAGACTTATTTCTTATTTCTTGATTCAGTTACATTCTGAGGTTCTGAGTAGGCATGAATTTTGGGGGGAACTTATTCAACCCACTTCCAAGACTATGCAGAATTATATCTTAGTTCTTGGTCTATTTATTAGGCAATTTATTTTGTATTACATACTCTCCTTTTCTCGCTCATTTATTCTCTTTCTCCTCTTTTTTTTTTTTAATTGTTTGATTCCATTCTTCTTCTTCTTTTTTTTTTTCTAGCAGCAAAAATTGCAGATTTGCTTACCTTTCTCCTTTACTTGTCTTTACCACAGAGCTATAATAGTTATTTGTTTTCCCTGCCTTCCTTACAGCTAGTTGTTGCCATGACACAAAGTACTTGTAAATGAGTTACTGGCAAAATTTCATTTAGGGCTGAGGAGTGATATGAGATGCTGGCTCCTCACTTCTTTTCCTCGCTTTGCTTTAGCTCCAGCAATCTCCTTGGCTCAGAGAACAGGCGGAAGGCTGTAAAGATGGCATGCCAGCCTGGTGTCTTCTTTAGTTCCTCCACCCCTTCAACTTCAATGTAGACATTCCACTTTTGCTGAGGCTTCTCCAGGCCCAGACCTTGGTATTCAAATCACAGTCTTTCAGGATTGTGCCTCTTCCTTTGAGAGAAGTCCATATCCTGCTCAGGGTTAAAGAGGGCATGATTTGGTTCTCAGCACTCAGTCTCTTTCCTCATTTCACTTCATTGCCTGGTAAACCTGTTTCCTATTTTGTAATTTAAGGTTGTATCATTTCCTTGTTTCACTGAAGTGGGCATTCCCTCCCCCACATTGTTTTTCAAATTTTTTTAGTAGTAGTAGGTTTCAGGAAGGGGAATGAAATAAAAATATCTTTATTTTGTCATCATTAAAAGCCTCTACTAAATGCTTTAAGAGTTTTGAGATGATTATTTAACCTCTACTTCTGCAATATTCATAGCTGAGAGTAAAATGATGTATTTTTAATTCTCTCTATTTGATACAATGCATTTTGTAAGCTTTTTTTCCTTTCCCAACCATGGAATTTAGATCCAAGTTGTTACTGTATTAATATTTTATTTATCTTTCCTTTTAGGAATTATTTATGATATTTACATTCAGTTTATAAGCAGATTTGCATCCATTTCTTCAGATATCGCTCTTTTACCAAGTTTCAGTGCTTGTAGTTAGTTGTTTCAAATTCTCATTTTTCCTTTAGGTCTTAATTTTGCTTTGTATTTCACTCTTTGGAGAAATATTTAAGGTGTTTATTTGAAAAAGTTACATAAAAATTGTCTGATAGGACTTGCATATCTAAGAACATCTTTCCTTTGCCTTTACACATTACTAATCACATGTATGGATATAAAATTCTCTGGTTAAAACTTCTCCAGGCCCAGCTCTGTCAGTTTAGGCTAGGATGTGTTATGTTAACAAATGACCCCAAAATCAGTGGCTAGAATTTTAAAGTTTTTTTTAGAATTTTAAAGTCACCCTATAACTTCTTGGCAGATTGGCTTCATCTTCATGCTATGCCTAAACTGATAGAGCATCTAGAATATTGTTGGTTGTCTTAATATAGGGCAAAAAGAGCATGACAAACTACGTTCTGGCTCTTTAAGTATCTGCTGCGAAGTGACAAGTCATTACACCTGCATTTTATTGGCTAGAACAAGTCACATGGTCAGACCTATTGTCAATAGGGCAGGGGAGTATAATTGTCTTCCAGGGCTGAACAGTCAATATTTGTAAACGGTAGCTGTAAATAATAATGCAATCTACTACACCCTCCATATGTCACAGATATTGCCCCATTATGCTAGCATTTTCATTCATAAAGAAGGTTAAATGAAGCCTGCTATAACTGAGTCATGAGAAGTAGGAGCAGGAATCAGTTTAGGGAAAAGATAATGATTTTAGTTTTAGAGAGTTGAGTATAAAATATCTAGCAGTAATTGGATATGAGTCTGAAATCTATGTTGGGGGATATCAAGTTATGCAATCAATGCATAGAATTGAATTTCTTTTGGGGGGATTCCTTTTTAAATTTAAATTCAATTAATTAACATAGAGAATTTTTAGTTTCAGAGGTAGAGTTCAGTGATTCATCAGTTGCATAGAATACCCAGTGCTCATTCCATCTAGTGCAATCCTTGATGCCCATCAGCCAGCTACCCCACTCCCCTACCCACCTCCTCTCCAGCACCTGCTGTTTGTTTCCTATGCTTAAGAGTCTCTTATGGTTTTTCTTCCTCTCTGATTTCATCTTGTTTTATTTTTCCTGGGTTTATTTCTTTTGCTAACCAGAATCACGCTGTATGTATTGTATGTATTGTCCTTTGATGTGCTTGTTGGCGATGTTCTCAGGCTAGCACACACTTTTTATCCATTATACATTCCACAGAATTAGTGTCACTGTTTGGGTTGCTTCATTCTGCTATTAAAATTATGCCCACTTTTGTGCACAAATTTGAGCACGGGGCTGAAATTTGAGGGGAAGAGTGCCAGTTTGAGCCCTTGGCAATGGTGAAGGCATGTTGACTTGGCATTGACAGGTGGCAGGCTGTGCGTGCTGGCTCGGGCAGGAGGTCGGCAGGACTGTGAGTATGAGACCCACAAGCCAATGGCATCGTGGGTGACAGGGACATGGCTGGTTTTGCTTTTAACTTTTGTTTTTCTGAGAAATTCTATCTCTCCTTCTATTCTAAATGAAAGCCTTGCTGGATAGAGTATTCTTAGCTGTAGATTTTTTTCCTTTTAGCTGTTGGAATTTATCACGCCGCTTTCTTCTGGCCAGCAGAGTTTCTGCTGAAAAACCCACTGATGGCCACGGGCGTTTCTCCTGTATGTCACTGCTTTCCTTTCTCTTGCTGCTTTTAAAATTCTCTTTTTCGCTACTTTTGGCCATCTTATTTGCGTTATGTCTTGGTGCAGACCTTTCTGGGTTAGTTTTGTTGGAGCCTCTCTATGCTTCCTGATCTGGATTTCTCTTTCCTTCCCTAGATTCAGGAAGTTTTTAGCTATTATTTCTTCAGGCAAATCTTCTGCTCCCTTTTCTCACTCTTCTCCTTCTGGGATCCCTATCGTGTGACTGTTATGTTTGACACTGTCACTGAGTTCCCTGGGTCTGTTCTCATTTTGTGTGTTTTTCCCCCTCTCATCTGCTCAGCTTGATTCCATGACTGTCCTCCAGGAGGCTGATCCGTTCTTCTACTTCCTCTTGTTTGCTGTTCATTCCAGGTGGTCTATTTTTATTTCCATTCAGTGAGTCCAATAGCTCTAATTGGTTCTTTTTTGCATCTTTTTGAGTATCTTTATCAGCATTACTTTAAATTTACTCTCAGAAATATTAATCATCTCCATTTTGTTTAGGTCTCTTATTCTAATTATTTTCCGCTCTTTCATTTTGGACATATTCCTCTGTCTCCTCATTCTGTCTATTGCTGTATCTGTTTCTCTATGATAGGAAAGTCAGCTACATCTCCTGCACTGAAAGTAGAGGCCTGATAAAGAAGAGGTCCTGCAGTACAGTGTCGCCTGTTCCCCAGAACCTGACACTTCAGGAGTGTCTCCTACATGTGTTGCTACAGGGGTGTCCTACCGTTGTGGCAGAGCTGTGTTTGCCCTCAGTCCAGACTTCGATGGCTCTCTGCATATTGTGGACAGAGTCTGGTTTCCATGGCATTAGCTGGCTGATCAGGGGCAGCCTGGGGCTTGAACTGACTCAGACCAGGTGTTTACCAGACATGAAGCAGCACCAAACTGCAGGGCACTCTCCCTGTGAGGTCCCCTGGAAAACTTTTGGTGGTGGGCAGGGCCTGCACTGAGACCAACTGCCTGCCCCCAGCCCACTGGTGGGGCCACTGTGGTTCTCCGACCCTCTCCCCAGAGTAGGACTCACTCCGGAGTGGTGCTGGCCCTCCTCTGGGCCTCACTCACACCATCAGGCTGTGGAGGCGCTTTGATGGGCTCTTGCGAAGAGCGATCCCAGAGGGTGGATCTGCTTCACTATGGCCTCTTATCTATGTCAGGCTGTGGAGACTCTGTTCTCCAGAATTGAATTACTTAAGAATTACTGGCAGAAGCAGTGGAATAATGGGGTCGCCTTGGAAAGCAGTAACTGTAAGGATCAGGCAGAAGAAACAGATTTGGTGAAGGAAACAGAAAGAATGCGTAGAGAATTTGAGAGGAACCAGAAGAAGCCTATCATATTGTAGCCTGCGCACAGGTTTGTAAGAATAGCCTGTCTCTAGGGGGGGTTACCAAACAGACCAGGTTCAGCCACTCCCTGCTGACAAAACCTGAAGACAAAGAGACAAGTGGTGGTGAAACAAGAAAGGAATTTAGTTCGATGAGACCAATACTGGGAAGACTGTAGACTAGTCTCTCAAAGATTGTCTACAAAGTGCTGAAAACACTTCCAGGTTTATATAAGGAAAATGCGGGACAAAAGTTGGTAGGTTTGTGCAGGTGGGAAAAGGTCAGGTTAATCACTGTCTTGGAGTCTGTCATTTGGGATCTTGCTGGTTCAGGGCAGTCTTTATTACTTGAGGGGGTAGTTTCAGTTCCCCTGAGGGGATGGTTTGCCCTCAGGGTCTTCCACCTGAGCTAAGAAACAAGCTGGAAAGAACTGGAAAGTTTGAGATCAAATTGCAGGCAGCCAAAGTCCTTTTTCAAAATAAACTAAGGAAGTAGCGAGTACCAAGGAAAGAAAGTAGCAGCATTTCCAAAATAAGGATAGAGAATCTCTCGTAAAAAATAGAAATTATTTAACACTGCATTAGATTATTGGTGACTTTGGTAAGAACTGTTTCAACAGAATGGTAAAATTGGACCAGTTTCAACAGAGCAGTAAAGTAATAGACAATTGAATGACTATTAGGGATTTGAATGGAGAAACTTGAATATAAATGGAGTATATAATAGTCCATTCCTTTGAAAAGTTTAAAGGGAAAAAAAGAAGATTGGGAGATTTTTTCCCCCCATTTGAACAAGAGAATTTGAAAGTGTTTAAAAGACCAAATATTGTGGGGCGCCTGGGTGGCTCAGTGGGTTAAAGCCTCTGCCTTCGGCTCAGGTCATGATCCCAGGGTCCTGGGATCGAGCCCTGCATTGGGCTCTCTGCTCAGCAGGGAGCCTGCTTCCCTTCCTCTCTCTCTGCCTGGTTCTCTGCCTACTTGTGATCTCTATCTGTCAAATAAATAAATAAAATCCTAAAAAAAAAAAATTATAAAAACAAAGACCAAAGATTGTGTGTGTGTGTGTGTGTGTGTGTGAGTCTTCATTCTTATTTATAGATGAATATACAAGATAAAATTGCATGAAATTTAAAACTAAAATCATTCCACATAACTATGTTTAAGTGCTATAAAATCTATGTACCTATAATCAATCTTTTATATCATGGTAGGTATATTTGGATTCTCCAGAGAAACAGAACCAATAGGATACAGATAGATAGACAAAATCTATAGATATAGTGAAGAGATTCATTATAAGGAATTGATTCACACAGTATCGGAGGCTGAGAAGTCCCAAGATCTGCAGTGAGCAAACTGGAGACCCAGGAGAGTCAATGGTATAAGTTCCAGTCCAAGCCCAAAGCCAGAAGACCAATGTCCCAGCTTGAAGACAGTTACGCAGGAAAAAAATTCTCCCTTACTCTGCCTTTTTGTTGTATTCAGGCCTTCAACAGATTGGATGAGGTTTATCCACATTGGAGAAAGCAATCTGCTTTACTCAGCATACCTATTCAAACGTTAATCTCATCTAGAAATACCCTCATAGATAAACCCAGAAGAATGTTTAACCAAATATCTGAGTACCTGATGGTCCAAAGTTGACACATAAAATCAACCATCTCAGTATGTCCTTGAATGAAATCTGGATTTATTTAAAGAAAAATAAATCACTGATGTTGTATATATAATGTAAATTGATTTTATGTAACCTTGATTTGAATTCAGAATGACTTAGCTTCTTGACAGTGCAAGAAAATAGAAATTTATTTTTTAGTGACTGGTTCTATTTAGAAACCCAAGGTATTGTGGGGTGCCTGGGTGGCTCAGTTGGTTAACCATCCAACTCTCGACCTCAGCTCAGGGTCTTGATCTCAGGGCGGTGAGTTCAAGCCCCTGTAGTAGAACCTACTTATACAAAACCAAACCAAACAAGACAAACAACACCCCAAGGTATTGAGACAATGTAAAAGTGAAACAAAGAAGCTGTAGATTGTGTTTTTGATTGATTTGTTATTTGTGATTTGTTATTTGTCCTTCTACTCCTATCCCATTGGCTGGAAGTTTCAAAAGTACAGTAAAAAAGGAACTTGATTTTTAAAGGCACATAATGATGGCAGAAATGTCAGGAGATAAGGAACAACAAAAGAGGAAACACAGAACATTTTGGTAATGGGGAAAATCTAGAAAAAAAATTGGGTCCATGTTTAACTTTATTTGTAATTTCTCCCCCATTATAATACTGTCTTGAAATTAGTACACCCCCCAAGTTAGGAAGCATTATTATTGAGATAACCAGACCCAGGAGGCAATTTTAAAGAAAACAAATGTGTTTTCTAGTCTCATTGTGACATAGAGGAAAGAAGCAAGGGAAAGATAATAAATTTGTGTTCCATTAAGAGGAAATATTATGTGTTTGGAATCAATAGTCCAGATTGTTCTATTCATTCCTTTTATTAGTATATGTCATTAAGTAATGATAGCTCTTAATTGCTTGATATAATGCTTTTCCATATGAATTGGAAAATTTTTGGAATGCAAAATAGTGTTTCCAAAATTGGAACAATAAAAAGCCCAAAGAGAGAGTCGTAGTCCTCCTGTAATTTATAGACATAAATCAAGTAATAACATGTTATTACTAACATATAAAACTATAGAATCGCATCTGTGATGAGCGCTATGAAGAAAAGTTGAGTGGCTACATGAAAGCGGGATTTTGTGACTTAGGTAGTTCAGTGAAGCCTTCTTTATAATAAGTGAAGAGCGGAGAGACAGGGAATAGGAAGTGGAAAGGCCCTGTGACAGAGGGAGCATGCCAGGAAGGATGGATTGAAAACAGGGCAGGGTGGCAGCAGTGGAGAAAATGCAAGAAAGCACAGTGTGAGCTGATAGTACAGAAGTGTTTGGTGGACCAACCATGCTAGGTCTCAAGAGTCACTGAACATTTGCGAGTGGGAACAAGGGATTGGGAGGGGTCCAAGGGAATGTGGGTAGACCAGATAGATAAGAGGTTTTTGTAGTTGTGAAAGTGAGACTAGGGTAGTGCCAGGGAAAATGGAAAGAAGCATTGATGTTTGAGAGATATTTAGGGAGTAGATGATGCACAGAATGAGAGAAATCCAAATGTTATGAGTATTGCCTTTTGAGGTTTCTGAGTAAAGCAATAGAAAACAACACTCAGGGAGAAATTTTAAAATACAGTTCTTGCACAAGTGTAAGGATTTTTTACGGAGATAAAAGCCAGGAACAAATGCCTAATAGGCTTCAGTTGATATGAACTGTTGACAATGATTTGTGTGCCCAACTAGAGCAGAATGAGGTACTCATATAGTATCCTACATATTCTTCCATTATTGTAAGGGCCTATTTAGCCAGAGAGGCCCCACCTAGGTTGAACGTCGTTTTGTTGTTTATGGAGTAAAACTTAAATTGACCCTGACACCCCAGGGGAACTTACTTAAAAGCAAGTCCGGGAAACCAGTCCCAGGTAACAAAGCCCAAATACAAGTTTGGGTCAGGTCAGGTGGAGATAACGGCCAATGCAGGGATGAGTCGGGTCAGGTGGAGACGTCCAGTCAGTAGAGCTCGCATACTGTCTCCCTAGCTACCAAGGAGTGTGGGCCCCACCTTTTGAGTGCCAATTCTCACCAAGGTGATAGGCTAGTTCAAATAGCTCTTATGGGGTGAACTGTAGTTCAATTGGCCACCCGTGTGGGACCTAGCATGACTGTGCAGCTTTCTCTGTGTGTTATAATCTCGTTGGCCACCTGTGTGTGGCCAGGTTCAACCACATGGCCTTTGTTCTATAAAAGTTAGTCTGTAAAGAAGAGAGGGGTCACCTCTTTGCAAGAGGCGTCCCTTGCTGGTGACTTTGATTCTCGATGCTTGGCGCGAAATAAAGTTTTGCTTGACCTTCACTTTGTATCAGTCTCACTCCTTTGATCATGGACCCATTATTGGGGGACCCAACCATTATAATTCTTAATACATTATAATTTCTGGTTTTTATCTGTTTCTTCTCTAGACTGTGAACTACATGAGGGCAGACATTAGGTCTAATTTAAATCTCCAGCAGGCAGTGAAATAATTTTTGCAAAGTGAAATAATTAGGTCAAGAATCAAACTTTAAAATTTTCTATTTTTAAAGTAATTTTTAGTGGGATTGTAGATTTTTAAACAAGAGTCTTTACATACAATTTGCCCAATTCAAAATTGCAAGTTATGGGGCACCTGGGTGGCTCACTGGGTAAAGCCTCTGCCTTCGGCTCAAGTCATGATCTCAGGGTCCTGGGATTGAGCCCCACATCCAGGCTCTCTACTCAGCAGAGACCCTACTTCCCCTTTTCTCTCTGCCTGTCTCTCTGCCTACTAGCGATCTCTCCCTCTGTCAAATAAATATTAAAAAATTGCAAGTTAATAACTTTACTTACTCATTTAAATTTTATCCATAAAAGAAAATGTGGTTTTAGCCAAATACAGTTGTATTACTAGTATGATCAGATTTAACTGTTGGACTGCTTTCAAATGTTGCTACCAAGAACAACCACATGCTAGTATAGAATATAGAATCCTGTTTCTTTAGAGGAGATTGATTAATTTTACATCACCTAGTATAGTAAATGATTAAAAGATATATGGAATAAATTGATACTGTTTTTTTTGAATTTCTTTTATCTTCTTACAGAGGTATCAAAGAGCAATTACTTTTTTCATCTGGTCAGCAGATGGCAGTGTTTTACTTTATTTAGCTAATAGAGGTTTGTCTCAGGCTCACAATTTAGACTTAATCTATTAAATAGAACAATATTTTTGAGAGTTAATTTATACTTTTTGCCCCCAAAATGAGCATTATAGAATAGGGGTTGCTCTAGAGTAAAAAAAAAAATTTCATAAAGTTTTTAGTTAATTTTTAATTTGCTTTTCACTTCTTTTACTGCAATTATTCTCATTTTTGTAGACAACAAAAAAACCTGTTTTATTTTACCTTGTTCCTTACCTTTATTGTTTAAAAAGGTCAATGCTGAACAGTACCTCTGGAAACAAAGTTTAAATTATATTTAAATTAATGCAGCACAGTTAAACATTTCACTGGGCTTCAGTTTCCCCCTTCTAAGATTAATCCTTTCAACTCTTAAGTTTCTGAACTGAAGAGTGAGTTAGGAGATCTGGGTTCACTTCAGAGTGCCATAAAGCATGCACTAAATGACTTATAACAAACCATTTGAATTTTTTTTGCCAACTTTTTTTTAATGTGTAAAGTAAATCTAGTCTGCATATCACTATATTTAACTTGTAAAAACATTGCCAAGATACTGGTTTGAAAAGTCTGAACTCTCCATAAAGACATATAAAGGGATTGAAGATCAAGGGAAACTTCCACCTTTAAGTAGAAACACAGTTCACTAATAATGAAGTGATAAGCACACCTTTTTCCTATTATCATGATTGTTATGATAAGCGAAAGCAAAAATAGTTTCTTCATGTAGTATGTTACTCTTCAAAATATAAAGCTTTATCTTCTATTTACTTTAAAACATAGAAACGATGCACAAAGCTATGACCTCCTCCCCACCAAAAAACCCAAAAACCAAACCAAAACAAAACAAAAGCCCCACAAAACAAATGCTTCAGTATCTCCTTCAAATGTATTTACAAGAACAGAAAAAGTCTCTAATTGGAACTTTCTAAAAGCATTTCTCCCCAATTAGAGTGCAGTAATGACTCTAAATGGCACTGTCTCGAGGACAGCTCATCAGTTAATTATAAGGAGTTCTCTAAATTGAGGAGCGAAGAATGATACTAAATTTCAATCAGTGTAGATAAATATGGCTTGCCATTATTCACTTGATATTTTAGACAGTCCCTTTAAAGAGGAAGATGTGGAACAGAAATATTGTCTTTTCTAAAAGAAAAGAGATTATGAGACTCACACTGAACATTTACTCTAAGACTATACTCTTGTCTGGAATATGGTTTTTATAGTCATTCAATTTCCATGATCCCCAGATTCTTTCATTTGCTTGCCCATTTATTTTCCATCTGGCTCCTTCAAACAAGAAAAAAAAAATAATATGATATTACTATGGCTGTACGTAACAGCATGGAAAAATGGTTGTGTATTTTAAATATGGTAGTTATGTAATTTAAAAATATGTCGATTAAAGTTTCAATTCCTTTTAGGTTTTGTGTTCCAGCATAATTTAGTGTTCCGTATTCTGGTAATAAATGTCTTAAAATTCTATAATATACTTACGTTTATCTCTGAAATTATCTACCTGCCCAGGTTTAATTTACTTTTTATTTAGTTTTATAAAAGCAAATGTAAAGAAAACAATTGTGTAAAAGGCAAGTTGTCACTGCGTATTATTTATCCTCACAATCTTTCTAAAGTGCCCTATTACATTTTATTTTCTTCCTCTTACTTTTTGGTATTTTTCATGAAGCTTTTATCTTTATTTTCCTTCATTTAAAGTTGCACTTTGCAGGGTGCCTGGGTGGCTCAGTGGGTTAAAGCCTCTGCCTTTGGCTCAGGTCATGATCCCAGGGTTCTGATATCGAGCCCGGCATCAGGCTCTCTGCTTGGCAGGGAGCCTGCTTCCTCCTCTGCCTCTGCCTACTTGTGATCTCTGTCAAATAAATAAAAATCTTTATAAATAAATAAAGTTATACTTTTGCTTATTCATGCTCATAGAATTCTCTTCATGTTAAAAACCAGTATGGTTTTGTTTGTTTATTGTCACAGATAACCTCTTGCTATTCTTCACCATCACCTTATTCATGAATTATAAGTTGGGTACCAGGCTCTGCTTAGAAATAGCCCTTCGTGTTTGTTCCTCTATCCCCAGAGGAGTCTGCTGCACATGCCCTTTCCATCCCTTTCCATCTGGCCTCTGCACAAAGGGTTTATCCCACTTTAACACAACTCTTTGTTTTATGGAGGACCTGGAGTATATCTGAAAGTGAATACATATGAAACAATAATCGTGTTATAGGAGAACCTGATCTTTTTTTTTTTCATACCTGAACCCTAAGATGACAGAGATACTACACTTAGCCAGTAACAAAGACTAAAGAACGTAAGGGCTGTAACAATGACAGATTTGAAACGGAGCTGCAGAAAAGTAAATGTGAAGGGTGTCATTTCTCTTGATACTATCCATTATTACAGTGCTTGTGTTTATATGGCTTCAGAAAAAGAGAAAAAAGCTTGCTACATTTTTGTATCAGTGAAGAACCTTTGTGAGATTTTCACTTTTAAGACGTTAACAAGAAGCAGCTGTATTTGCATACTGATCTATCCATGAATTTTATTAGATTTCTCTCAACAGAAAAAAAATAATTAAGGTATTAAAAAATGTGAACTCCCCTTTCCTTAGTGTAAATAAAATTACAATAAGATTCCTGAAACCTTGTATTTAACTGAAAACCCTCCTTTTAAAATGCATGCTGGTCTTAGTGTTTAAAAGACGTCAATTGATTTTCTTACTCTATATTCATGTTATCCCATCTTTATTTCTGCAAATATACGGTTTTATAAGGAAACACTTCAGAATATTGTGGTAATTTTGCCTAGTAATAGACTAGAGAAACACAAAATCTAAACATCGAACAACCAAAAAGAACACACACACACACACACACACACACACACACAAAATATATAGGTGCTTTTTTAAAAAGGTGCTTTGTTTTTAATAATTTATTCTAAAATGTATTTGGAATTGAGATGCAAAGCTGTCTGAAAGACTTTATTTGGGTTTGAAAGAGTCTGAGATGCTGATGCAGGTTGTCGATATCAAATAGAATTACTGGTTTGAAAGACGGCAACTGAAATCTAGAACCTAACTGGGTATAGGTTACTTTGTGAGGATCAAAGACATAGAACCCCACCTCCCTGACCCCCCCAAAGCATACTAATATTTTTTATTGAACATACTCTTCAGAGAGCTTTGAAACACGTTTTTATGATAACATCATTTTAGATTTAAACTAAAAAATTACTCGTTTTGAAGTAGTTTGAAGTAGCATCTAGAACTACATTTGAGAACATTTCTCCTATTGGGCCTGCTGAAGGAGTGTAACCTTTGAACACATCTGGTCCTCTTATTCTGAAAGTGTAAGGCTCCATTATCCCTAAGGAGCAGAAACTGTGAGCCCCCAGCTCCAAATGCTCATATATAATATCCCTTGTGTTTGGCAGCAGTGCTGAATCTTGTGTGGATCCTTACAAGTGGATTCAACTTGCCAAAGGCAAAGTAGTTAAAAAGAAGCAAACAGCAAGTCCCCCTTGCTTCATATTCCGGGGAGGAAATTCACATGCTTCTGTAGACTGCAGTGTTAGGAAAACCAAATTGGTCATTAGAACAATGTTACCACTTCCCCACTCGAAGCCTGTTTCAGAGTCTCCACTCGTAATTGCTGACTCAGTTTGCCTCCACTGCCAGAACTGAGGCTTGCCCCAGATTGTCTACTGGCTTGATCAGGAACAGACAACAGAGGGACAAACTGATGATCACTCAAAGCGTATTAATTTGGTCTAAACTGTGTTTGTTAGGACTGCAAAGGTATAAATATCCTTCATGGGAAGGGGCGGTAAAGAACCCTAAAATTTTAGGGCAACTGGCTCAAGGTCACTGAGGGAAGGCAACATTTGAGACTGGGCTCTTCAACAATTCGGTCCAATAATGGACCGGAGCCAAACACGACACCATCCAGGAGTTTCAAAGCTGCGTAGTAAAATAGCTAGCGTGGGCAGTCCTTTGTACTCCAGCTAGAGTAAAATTAACGCAGTCTTCCTTTCTTCCATCGCTGCCTGACGGCATCCAGCAAATGGGTGTAGGGTTAAGGAGAGCAGAACCCAGCTGTCCGTTCACAGCCGGGTCTTTTGAGAAACTGGAACTGAGGAGGGTGAGAACCACCGGAGAGGGGCAGTGAGTTGGGAGAGGGAAACGGGAGCAGCTGCGTGCAGGGCGAGGGGAAGGAAGCCGGGGTGTGTGCGTCTGGAAGGGAAGTGGGGAGAGGGGCAAGAGCGACGACGGGGCCGAACTCCCGCTGAGAGAACCCAGCGGCCGCCGCCTGCGTGAGAGGGCGAAGGCGGCCGGTTAGAGTGAGGGGGAACGCGGGAAGCCGGGGGAAGGGAAGGAAGTGGGAAAGAGGAAGGAAAGGCAGGAGCGGAGAGAGGAAGAGCGGCTGCAATTTCTGCGGCCGGCTCAGTAGGAGGAGCAGGAGGAGAAAGAGGAGGATCCAGAGTCAGTCAGTCAGGCAGCCAGCGGGAGGTGGAGAAAGCAGGAGGAGGAGGAGGAGGAGGATTAAAGATGGCCACCAACAGCTGCGGGAAACGGCAACAACCCCTCACTTTCCGGGATGGTCCCTGCGGGTCGGCCCGGCCTTGATGGAGAGCAGAAGCTCGAGAAGCGCCGAGGCTGAGGCGGCGGCGGCGGCGGGGACCCAGCGAGGAGGAGGTCGCGGGGGAGCAGGGACCCGGGCAGGAGAAGGGAAAGGCGGCGGCGTCGCTGCCCCGGCCGCCTAGCGCCGCTGCCCGCCCCGGCGGACCGGTTCCCGCACCTCGCGGCCGCAGAATCGAGGCCGGCCCACGGCTCCGGGCCCCGCCGCGGGGCTCTCGGGGCCCCGCCGCGGACGCCGCGCCCGCCTCCCCCTCCCCGTCGCCGGCGCGCCCTCGGGCCCTCCGCGGTCCCCGCTCCCGGGCCAGGCCCGCCCGCGCCCGCGCCCGCCCGCCCTCCGGTGAGTGCCCCCCTGTCAGCGCCCCCTACCCCTCCCCGCGCCCCGCGCCCGCTTTGTTTGTGCGGGGCGGAGGCGCTGCCCACTCGCGGCCCTGTGCCCGCTGGCCCTGCGGACAGGCCGCGGCCCAGCTGCCGCCCTCCCCTGGGACCGCGCTGCCCGGAGCCGCCGCTGCCACCCGGGCTGGCCGGCTGCCTGGTGTCCTCCACCGCGGCCTGGAGAGGGCGCCGTCGCGGTGGGGTCGGGGTTGGGGTCACGCGCGGCTGGCGGTGGGGAGCGATGTTGGGGCATTTTGGGGGGGGCGGGGGAGGAGGAGAGGGCTGGACGTTGCCCCTATGAGCAGTGAAGGTGTAACCTGGCGGTCCAGGGATCGGGGTCTGGTGAGGGCCCCTTTTCCAGACCCCGCGGGGTCTGCGCTGCCGGAGCCCCCAGCGCCCGTGCGCAGCCGAGCGAGGCCTCCATCCCTCGGGCGCTGTCTCCCGGGCTGCGGGCCTCTCCTGCTCATTGCTGAGCCCTGCTCTCCCCCAACGCCCTGTGCTGGAAACCCTTCGTTTATGCAGGGAACCAAGATGCTCCTGGCGTGTGTGTTTGCCCTTTTATTCTCTTGTACATGGGATGTGGTGGCCTCGCGAATATTCACAGTTACCATAGGGTTCAGAAAGCAGATGGGACCTTTTCTACCAAGAGCCATTTGGCCCACCTGGCCAGTGCTTGATCAAACCATTTCATTGGTTTGTACCATTGAATTCTGAGATCCACGGCATTAGGTTCTCTTTTCGTTGAAATAACCTGATAAAACCTGATTGAAAGGATGTTTACTATATGAGTGAATCTTTGCCTCTACTTCTAGCGCCTTAAAAAATGGTTGTTTCCTGTGGAAAAGTGATGCTAATGCATAGGAAAAACAATTTTTTGTTCAGTAATGGGCATGAGTTGATTAGTGCCAAATGGTATTGTAGTCTGAAAACCGAACAATTAAAAAAAGATACAAAACCTTTTGCTTTGAGATGGCAGTATGTTTCCAGGTTGGAATTGTTTGAGAGCAGGTTTAGAACAATTAGTTTCCACCATTAGGCTAATATAACAAACATAATGTAAAACAGAACCAAAAATATGTTGGTTAAAAAAAAAACAAACTAGGTGTGTATTAGTGCACAGGTCTAGCAAAACATAAATCCTGCTTTAAAAAAACAACAACAAAAAACTTTACGGTCGGACACCAAGCACAGGAAATGGCTTGGTATGTGTTTTTATATTTAGAAATACATATTTCATTAGACTGACTTGAGAACTCTTGCTAGGATTTTTGAGCACAGTAGTACATGTTACACTTTGAACTATTCATTCTCAAGCTGCTAGAAATACAGATTTATACTAGTTTCTCTTTCTGAGTTGAAATTGATTCATGTAAAAAATGTTAGATTTCTAACTTAAAATTTCTGCAAAAAGGAGATATGAATTAGAAAACATGATGTCTGGTCTTGCAATATCTATAAACCGGTAAAGAATAAATGACAACATAGTATTTCAATATTAGTTGGATTATCTACTTGGAAATTCTTAAACTTCACAATTTTAAGAGTCTACATCAAGTTTTCTTAATTTAATGCATGTGCTTCAGAGGGTCGTTAAATTGTTAGAAATCCTATGCAGAATGTAGCATATATTTGGATTTTTTCTGGATAAAGAGTCCGTGGAGTCATCACATTTTTAAAAGATGGCTCCACAAAAGTTTATGAACTAGTGGATATATAATTATTAAATCGCTTGTGTTTGGAAGGTAAAATTCTTAGAGATTTGATAATTTATATCCTTCACTTGGAGTTATGGCTAAGAAATTTTTATTATTGAGAGTTTAGCACATAGAAATCCTTTTTCATGCATTCATGAACCCTTAGGAAAATGTTAACCCCATTTTACAGGTGAAAAAATAGATATTTAGAGATGCTTGTCAAAAGTCACACAGCCACTGGTAGGCCAACTCTTCAAACTAGGCTGTCTAAGGTCAGAGCCAGCACCATTAGCAAGAAGGCTACACTAAGCTTTGAATCAATGATAACATTCGCTTGATGTTAAAATGAGTAATTTATGTTTTGTTAAAAGTGGATCTGAGATTATCATGACATACTATATCATGGAATTTTAGAGCCACTGACTCCCAAGTAGGAAGAGATCTTAGTGATGCTGACATCTCTTAATGATACTAAACTGAAATCACACCCAAAGTAGGGCCATTTCTGTGGCATCCTTGGACGGATATCCAGCCTCTGATTTTCATTCCTATGTCATTACAAGTTCACTTCTTTTTTCAACATTTTAAATCTTTTCCTGTTTATGTAAGTTAAAATCTGCCTTCCTGACATTTCTGCTAAGTTCCAGTTCTCCTTTTGTATGTATGATGCATTTATAATCCATAAAGGCATTAAGAGATAAATGACTGCTATTCTAATTTTTGTCATCAGATTTAATGAAGTATAATTTACATGCAGTAAAAGTTTTCACAAATGTATACAATTGGATAATCACCACAGTGAAGATACAAAACATTTCCTTCACACCAAAAGGTTCTCTCCCCCTGCCCCCAGCCCCTGGCAACTATTAATCAAATTCATGCCCCTATACTTTTTTCTAGAATATCATGTAAATGAAATCCTACAGTATGTAGTCTTTTATGTCTTCTTTCCCTTAGCATAATGATTTTGCTATTCATTAAGTTGTTGCATGTATCAGTGGTTTGTAATTTTTTTTTAAAGATTTTATTTATTTGACAGATCTCAAGTAGCTAGAGAGGCAGGAAGAGAGAGGGGGAAGCAGGCTCCCTGCTGAGCAGAGAGCCCAATGCGGGGTGGGGTGTGGGGTGTGTGTGTGTGTGTGTGTGTGTGTGTGTGCGCGGGCGCGATCCTGGCCCCAATTTCAGGACTCTAAGATTATGACCTGAGCCGAAGGCAGAGGCTTAACCCACTGAGCCACCCAGGTGTCCCTGCATCAGTGGTGTGTGTATCAGTGGTATGTATGTATCAGTGGTATCAGCATGCATCAGTGGTATGCTGACGAATGTAATGACGTGCTCTCCAAAGGAAAAAAAACCCTGATTTGTAGTATTTACTAGTTACTGCAGCATCAATACTATTATCATGGCCTATATTAAGGTATCTTGAGTCATGCCTAGTTTGGGTCAGTTATGAATAAACAATGTGAGGAACAAACGTTTTCAGTTTTCTTGAGTTTGTACCTAGCAGTGGGATTACGTGGTCCTAGAAGAAGTATGTATTTGTCATTTGCAGTAACTCTATATTGCATCGCCAAACTTTTCCAAAATGACTACTATGTTGCGTTCCTCCAAGCAGTGTTAAGAGAATTTCTGTTGTTCTGCATCCTTGTCAGTACTTATTATTGTCAGTTATTAAGCTTTTAGCCATTATTATGCATGTAGTGGTCCTTTAACATTTTCTACTTTTTTTAAAAAAAGATTTTATTTATTTATTTGACAGACAGATCACAAGTAGGCAGAGAGGCAGGCAGAGAGAGAAGGAAGCAGACTCCCCGCTGAGCAGAGAGCCTGATGTGGGGCTTGATCCCAGGACCCTGGGATCATGGTCCTGAGCAGAAGGCGGAGGCTTTAACCCCCTTGAGCCACCCAGGCACCCCCATTTTCGACTTTTTAACTCTCATTTTCAATAGTGTTTGAACCAACATAGGAAGTTTATGACCCATATTGCTGAATAATTTTCCCTTTTTTTTTTTCCGACTTGGTCATCTGTGAAAGCTGTAGCATTCAAAGAATGTTGATTTCTTATTATGAAATTGCCTTTCATGTTATTAGAATTGCTTTTTTTTGAGGAGTCATTAGAGAATTCTAAAACTCAGCTGTTGACATTTTTAAAACGTGCCTCAGAAAAAGCTACGTAAAGCTTTGTTTTTTCATAAAAATTCAGAATTTAGAAAACCTCAAGTTAGGAAGCATTTCTTCAACTTTTGCTTGGACTTAAAAAAAGAGAGAGAGACTGAAATAATAGTCTTGTAGGCTTTGAACTCATGCAGGAATTTGTAAGAAGTGTTAATACATAAATGATTGTAGCCTTACTTCTAGAAAAATTAGAAAACTAGAAGGCTAATTTTCCTGTATATTTTTGATTTAAGTATATTTGGGGTTCTTTTTTGCTGCTAAGTGTGTCAAGTTTTATTTTTTATATACTAATGCATAGGCATTAATGCCATCTAGAGTGCTGATTTTATTCTGGAAGATAAAATGGTTTTTAGTTTTTCCATTTGGAGTGACAACACATTTGTAGGTTAATCACTTAAAAATAATTAAAAAGTGGTGCATTTTTTTATATTTGAGCATACGTTCTTAACTATCACTTGTTTATTTTACCAGTCCAAACCTTACTTACTTAGCTCTAGATTCATATATCCAACTGCTAATTAAGGCATATGCGACTGAGATGTTCCATAGGCACATCAGCCTCAACCTTCCCAAGCCTTAACTCATAATCTTTTCCACCCTCCTCCTGTCTTCTTAGTTTGAGGAAATACCGTTTGCATCTAGTGTGTCGCTAGGTAGACACCTGGCTCTCATCTTCCATTCCTTTTTCTTCCTCAGTTTCCACTTCCTGTCAAGTTGCTTTTATCTCCTAAGTATTTCTCCTCTACCTTTTCCTCCTCAGAGTCCTTTCTTTATTCTGGCCTGTATTTCTCTGTTGAAATACTACAGTGCTCTTCTGTACATGCTTTCCTTAGTTGTAGTCTCCCCTCTGTTCACCAATTTCTCTCACACCCTTTCCGGAACAAATACCCTTTTCTTTTCTAATTTTGAAAAATACACAGTTGTGATCTTTTCAATATGCATTTTTTTCCTCTTTAAAATCTTTTAATAGGTCCTAAGTTATCAAAGAGCCAGTAAAGCATGGGGTTCTAGTCTGTACAAAGCTCTTTGTGACCTGGCTCTAGCTTTTCTGGTCTCATCTCTGACAGCCATTCATTTGTTCACTTAAAAAAAAAAAAAAAAAGATTTTGGGGCGCCTGGGTGGCTCATTCAGTTAAGCGTCTCCCTTTGGCTCGGGTCGTGATCCCAGGGTCCTAGGGGCTCAGCAGGGAGTCTGCTTCTCCATCTGCTCCTCCCCTCTGGTGCTCTCTCTTTCTTTTAAATAAAGAAATCAAAAATAAATAAATAAATAAAAATCCTAAAAAAAAGATTTGAGTGTCAGCTCTTTGCTCTACAGAGTGCTAGGTGAGAGAGTTTTATGAAGGAGATTAAATTCTAGAGGGGGACAGATGACAAGTGTATTCTATTATCAGTTGGTAATAAGTGCCTTGAGCAACATAAGGCTGGGTGAGGAGGTAGGGAACAGTAGGTTGCTGGTGTCGTGCTGGTGCCGTTTATAGAGGGCTGTATGAGAAGGCCTCTGTTTCCGTGACATCTGAGCAGAGACTTGAAATTTTCTCTGGAGTGAGAGTTTTAGATTTGCCAGCAGAGCAGGTGCTGATGTTTAGAGAACAGGAAGGGGTTGGCTGGAGGCAGGTCAGAGGTGGGGTCAGGCCTGTGGCAGTGCCTTGCAGACCCAGGAGGCCAGTGAGAGGACTTTGACTTCTGAGCTCAGGGAATTTGAGCCTAAAGTGGGTCCTCTCCATGGACTGAGGTGCATTCCTGTCTCCAACTTGAGGTTTCTGAAGTACGCCACCTCTCCTACCTTAAGACTTTACTTCTTCTGGGAATGGTGCTGAATTGCCCCTCCCCTGTGTTCCCTTAGCACTGTCATACCCGTACTTAATAGCTGCATTGTTTGTCTTCTCTCCTAGGCTGAGGTCCTAGATTTTTTTTTAAAACCTCCAAATTTGTATTTCATTGAATTAATGTCTGCCGAATTTTAGAATTCCTGAAAATGGAGTAATTATTGCAAACTGGGTAAGAGATACTCAACAGTACTGCGTATGACTGCCACCTCATGTGAATGTGGATTCTGTTTTGCTGATCACTGTGCATTTAGTGCCCAAGCAGTGAGCCGTGCATAATAAGTGTTCAGTAAATACTTGGTGAATGATCACGTGGACATCTATGTGCCAGCCTCTGCTTGCTCTTTAGTTCCGTTTCCCTGAAACCCACAGGCAAGCTTCCCCCAAATCTCTGAACATCTTTTCCTGCTGCCTATCCTTTCTGTAATCACAAGCTCAAGAAATGCCAATACTTTGGAAATTCTTTCATTCATTCATTATAAATGAATGTAAATGTAACAAACGTAGATGATCTCTAGGCTAAATAGATGGGGGTTATTGCACAATTTGTGGCTTATTTGTACTTCAGTTTTCCTTTCTTTGGTGGGAATTTTTTTTTTTTTTTTTTTTTTTTTTTTTTAGGATTTTATTTATTTATTTGAGAGGGAGAGGGCATCAGAATGGGGAGGGTCAGAGGGAGAAGCAGACTCCCTGCTGATCAGGGAGCCGGATGCTGGACTCCATCCTGGGACTCCAGGAACATGACGTGGGCCGAAGGCAGTTCCTTAACCAACTGAGCCACCCAAGTACCCCTGGTGGGAATTTTTTTGAGGTTATTTTATTACTGAGCCCTTGAATCTTTAATAAAGAAGACACTGATAGGTCTAGAATATCCTTTCTATAAACAACTCAAGCAGGAGCAGAGTGTGAAACGTCTAGTACCAGAAATAAAATCCACAATATTTCTTAGCATGTTTCCTTTGGTTGAACAAACAATTAGAGTTGGTTTATTTACCTCACTATGATGGTGCAGGCCTGTGGGCTTTTTGTGCTCAGCACTGAGTCTGTAGAAGTGGCTGCTCCAGCAGGGATTCTTCAGCTCCACAACATCTAGGTATCCTCTCAAGCCTGGAAACCTTACCAGTAACTCTTGAGTCTCTCAGTCCTTATATCTCCGGCTTCTGCCATCCCTTCTGACTATGCCATAATACCTGCATGTCTTTGTTTGGGTTTTGTTTTTTTAATATTTTATTTCTTTGAGAGAGAGAGCAAAAGAGAGAGAAGGAGCAGAAGGAGGGGTAGAGGGAGAGGTGGATTTCCTGGGAGCCGGTAGCCAGACGTGGGGCTCTATCCTGGGCCTCTGGGATCATGACCTGAGCTGAAAGCAGACATTTAACTAACTCAGCCACCCAGGCACCCCATGCCTGCATGTCTTTGGGCCTATAGGGAAAGACATTGGGAGACCCTAATTATTGTATTCGCTGTAAGATGAGGCAAAGGATTTAATTTCTTAATTTTATTTTATTTATTTATTTGCCAGAGAGCATGCAGAGCGAGAGAAAGAGAGAGAGCACATGCAGGAGCATAACCAGGGTGAGCTGCAGGCAGAGGGAGAAGCAGGCTCCCACTTAGCAAGGAGCCTGATGTAGGACTTGATCCCAGGACACTGGGATTATGACCTGAGCCAAAGGCAGGTGCTTGACTGACTGAGACACCCAGGCATCCCGAGGCAAAGCATTTAAAGTAACATATGTTGGTGATGGGAGTTTTCTTCCATTTCTGTTTAACTAAAAATCATCGTGTGCAGTAGGCTGTCTTATGTATAATCATAAATACTGGATTATTGATCTTTAATAGTGTTGCAGTCTATTTTGATAGGCCCGTTAGTTTTTTAGTATGTGAAATACTTGGTGTATCTTAGTCTGCTTAATGTAGGTACTGTTTTTATTTTGACCAACAAAATGGTAATTTTGCTATGTGCTGAATGTGTTGCTTTGGGTTTGAGTTTTTGTTGTTGCCGTTTTAATGGTTATGTGTGAGTAGGGCCTTCATTTTATTTCTCTAATAGAGTGGTCTTACTATTAAATATATACGTTGGTTTTCTTATGTCAAGGACAATTGTTTGTGACTTAGGTCTAAGGTTTCTCCCACAAATTAAAAAAAAAAATTGTCACCAGCTTCTATGTAGTATGGTATATTAGTGTATGACTTGGGACAATAGTAATGCGTTTAGTTATTTTGAGTACAGTGTATCATTGTGCTGTTCCACGGAAGAGCACCATGGTGATCAGGTGCTGTGGGACCCAGGCATGCATGAGACTTGTGGGTGTGCCCTTTCTGTTTGTTATGCTGACCCAATAACAGACACTGTTAGGCCTTAGGAAAACAGAATCTTAGGTGGTAATGTTATTATCCATTTCGGTGAAGTTACAAGCTTAGATTAGTAACTGTAAGCCAGCTACATTCATGTGAAGCTATAGTGGGTTTAAAGTATGGTACTTGTATCGTGGAGTCTAGAAGACTACTGGGTGAGATTTTTTTTTTTTTTTCCTAATAAACTAATTACAGTTATTTGATTCTTTTGTGTATGGCCTAATCCCTTTAAAGTATTCTTTATTACTACTTACGAAAGATAAGTGTCTATTTATAACGGCACTTCAGAGTCCCAGAAATTAAGGGATTTCAATTCTTGTACTGCCTCTGCCACTACAGAGCTGTGTTACTTAGGGCCTGTGACCTGTCCTGTCTGGTCCCTGGTTCTTCATCTGTTGGCAGTCCTTTCCACTGCAGGTCCCTCAGATAATGGTGATAGTTGAGTTCTGACACAAGTTCTGTTTGCTTTCCTGAGTCCTTAAGTCCTTGCTACCTATGTTGTGGTAGGGATCCTGTAACAGGGTACTCTCTGACCCGAGTAAAAGGTGTGTCATCAACACTTAATGAATTTGCTCTTTAAAAAAAAAAAAAAAGTTTATTTAAATAGATACATGCTGAGGTGCCTGGGTGGCTCAGTGGGTTAAAGCCTCTGCCTTCGGCTCAGGTCATGATCCCAGAGTCCTGGGATCAAGTCCCACATTGGGCTCTCTGCTCCTCGGGGAGCTTGCTTCCTTCTCTCGCTCTCTGCCTGCCTCTCTGCCTACTTGTGATCTCTGTCAAATAAATAAATTAAAATCTTTAATAGAAATAAAAAATAATAGATACATGCTGCAGGGAGGGGTAGAGGGAGAGTCTCAAGCAGACTGTGCTGAGTGCAGTGCCTATGCAGGGCTTGATCCCACAACCCCGAGATTATGACCTGAGACAAAACCAAGAGTCCAACACTTAAACCACCTGCACCACTGAGGTACCCCAAATTTGCTGCATTTTAAAATACTAGTTTCAGCTTCCTCTTCCTGTATGTTTCTTCCTAGCTCATTTCCCTCTTCTCCAGCCAATATGGACTTAAAGAGGGCAATTAATTTAATATTAGCCTAAGAAAAGTAAGCATCTGATTTTGTAACATCGTTGAGATTGTATTTATTGTATTTATTGTAGTATAGTTGACATAGTGTTGTACTTAGCCATTACTTGATATTAAACCCTCATGCCAAAATTATGTTGGCAGGGGGATGACTGATTTGTTTATATCTGCATAGAACCTTGTAGGTTTATTGCCTTGCTCTAAGTAAAGCATCCACACACATAAATTTTACTTTATAATTTAGGAGGTGATTAATTATTGTATATAGGACTCCACACTTTGTGTGTCATCCTTACGCAGGGCCCATGCTAATCTTCTCTGTATTGTTCCAATTTTATTATGTGTGCTTCTGAAGCAAGCAATAGAACTCAACACTTTAAGAAGAATCCCACAAATGGAGTACCTGATTAGCTCAGTCAGTGGAGCATGTGGTTCTTGATCTTGATCTCAAGTTGGGTGTAGAGATTAATTAAATAAAATATAATCTTTAAAAAAATCCCACAAGTATTGTCTCAAAATATTCAGATCTCAGTACGTTTTAAGTGTTTGAATTTAGAAAAGCAATTTATATATTTGTTTTAAACTTTCTAACATTTATTCAAATTGCATCACCTTACATATATATGTGTGTGTATATGTCTATGTGTATATATATATTATATATATATTTTTAACTTTTTTAAAAAGATTTTATTTATTTGCCAGAGAGAGAGAGAGAGAGCTCAAGCACAAGCAGAGGGAGAAGCAGGGAGCAAGGAGCCTGATGGAGGACTCAGTCCCAGGACCCTGGGATCATGACCTGAGCCAAAGGCAGATGCTTAACTGACTGAGCAACGCGGGCATCCCTGTATTTTAATTTTGAAATAATTATAAACGTATAGGAAGTTGAAGAAATTGTAGAATCCATGTACCCTTCACCCATCACTCTTTACCCAGTGGTAACATCATGACTGTAGTATAATACTGATCTGTTTGTATTTTACTGCTAAAAGAACAATTACCTTGCTCATTTTGAAAAATCTTGACTAATACAAGAATGTTGATATTTTTGTTCCCCTCAGGAGGAAGAGGTTAGTTGTACAAATTTAGATTCTATGCTTATTTCTGTAGGTACCAGACAAAGATGTACATTTCTTCCGTGCATTTGCTGTAAAATGGGTGACGAGTAACTAGGCAAGTGGCTGATTTTTTTTCACTGGGAAGTTCATTCACAGCCCTGGATATGGTCATGTAAAATTTCAGTTACATGGCATTCTTCTTAATCGGCTTTCCTGGACTTCTTTATTTAATCACTAGTATATTTGCTTACTGGGAACTTTCATTCATTCTTTTTTTTTTTTTTTTTTTGGGAACTTTCATTCTTAACTTGTAACAGAATATAAAGAAAGAAATATTGGACAGTTAGTCAAGAGATATTAAGTACCCTCTATTACTGTACTGAATATAAAGGAGGTTGTGGAAAAGCAGAAGGCGTATTTATAGTGTAGATGAATAAACAGCTGTAGAACATTACCACATATTGTATAATGTATTTCAGCAAGTTTTATTCTCTAAACATGTACACATAGGGATATAATTGGCCTGCAGTAAGCATTTGTTGAGTGAATGAATGTACTTAGGTAATAAGCATGTTGTCACAAAATTATGTAAGTCTTAAGAAAATAAATGTTTACTGTCACTCTTAGGAGTTCTAAAACTATTCATTATCGACTGAAAGAATGATAATACATGTTTTATTATGTTTCTTTATTCTCTTCATCCTAGAGAGCCTTTGGTAAATTCATAATCAGTTTTCCTTGATAAAAGCCTGGGTCTCTGTGATTCTAAAACCAAAGCATTTTCCCCGTGGAATGTTGCTCATTAAAACACAGTATTAGGTGATGAATGCCATATTTAAGTAAATAAGCATGAAATAAAAATAAACTCCCTATCAGTTATTTTTAGAAAAATCATCGTGTATTGATTCCCTAATTTATTTAGCTTGACTTATTTCTGTAATGTCTAGTAACTATATTATGTCAAGTGTAAGGGATTGAAACCTGGTTCTTATTTCTCAAAATGATGATAAACTGTAAATAAACTCTCAAAGATGCTAAAAATGTATATTAAATATTTTATAATTTCTTCCCTAAATATTTAATAAATGTTTTGTAGCATGCTGTGCTTGGTGCTGTGGAGCTATAAGGATGTCTAAGATGTGGATAGTTCTCTCAATACCTCTGTAATACCGTGAAGATAAGATAGACTTATAAGTAAATGAATAGTATGCGATTAGTCTGTGAGGTACAGAAGTTCTATGGCTGCTTAGTAAGTAGAAAGAGAATTAGTTGAGATGATTAGGGGAACCTTAAGATGATGTTTGATCTGAGTATCAGGGAGAGTGATAGAATTTCCTTAGTGAAAACTGAAATTTACTTATGTCAAAATCATATAAAATTATAAAATCAATTGATTTTACTGTCAGTCAAGTGCGTTTTCTTGGAAAAAAAACTGTGATTTTAATATTTAAAGAATGTAGATAAGGATTAGGAATAAAGTAAAACATTTAGGAAAACAAAAACTATTTTTAACATGAAAACCTTACTTTTGCTACTGAAGCATTTTGCAGTTAGGTTACTCTGAAAAGTATACTAAATTACGATTTTCCTAGCCTATATTCTTTTTAAAGTAATTTGATCTGTCAGATTAATGACCAGTGTGCTTTATTTATTTCATCTTAGTTTGATAACTCCAGAAATAGGTGAGTTATCTCTTTGGTGAAAATGAAAACTGTTTTATTACTGTTCTGTTATTTCTGGGTTTCCAGTGTTTAGAGTATTTCTATTTTCTCTGAGTGAAATAGCATTGAAAAAATTATCTTGATGGGGTACTTGGGTAGCTCAGTCGGTTGAGCATCTCACTCTTGATTTTGGCTCAGGTAATGATCTCAGGGTTGTGGGATTGAGCCCCACAACTGGCTTTACACTCAGTTGGCTTGAGATTCTTTCTCTCCCTCCGCCCCTCCCCCACAAACAAACAAACATAAATAAAATCTTAAAAAAATTATCTTGAAATTGTGAAGCTATTGCTGAGAGGTAGCTCTTGGTGACAGCTTAAGGAAGAGGCTAGAGGAAGAAGGAAAAGGACAGTGTGTGTGAATGGCGACACCGTAGGGGAGTTCTCTGTAGAAGGGAATTGTTTTACCATAGGTCATTCAGTGTAGCTGATTCCATGCTGGACCTAGTTAGACCTGAGCCTTTCTGAAAGCTAGTTTCTTGGTCAAAACTATATAAAGAGAAGAAAAAACCCAAAAAACTTCTATGAAGAGCAAAAAATCTTTTGAATTTGCTTTAGTTATATAATATTAGTGGAGAATGGAGTCAACACGTTCGTTTGTGTTCCCCACCTCCTTTTCCACAGAGACCTAGATTTAAATCTGAGTCACCAGAGTAAATAGGTTTCAGCGATTCCCATCTTGTGTTAGGTTGCATAACCTAACCAACCACATGGGTTGGCATAGGTGTTTCTACTTTCCGGAGGGTGTGGGGAAGCTGGATAGGACGTGGCAGCTGCTGAAAAGCATGGAGGCTACCATTACTATGGGACATGTACTTGTGTTTAGGGGCCCAACAGGAGAAGGATGTCGTGAATAGCCTTTCTGAGGTGACGATATTTAATGCTAGTGATCTGTAGGCTAAGCTTGGAGAAGAGTATTGTATCTTTCTTAGAAAGTGTATTCTTTTTCTTTATGGATTTACATGCACTTTGAATGTTCTCGCCTGACTAATACATTCATCATAAATGAGCCATTTTTTGACTGTTGCTTGCCAGTGTTGAAAGATCTTTAAAAAGATACTCACATTCTGGCCTTTTTTCTTACTCTGCTTGTTGACACCTACTTTAAGTGTAGATTTTAATAGTTACTTGACATATCCTGATGTCAGTCCAGTCAAGATTGTTTTGCAAGTGCTATTTTAATGCAAGAAGACCAGTTGCATTCCAGTACCTAATTGTTGTTTTGGTGTTATTATTTAATACCTAGCATGCTTATATCGACTAGTTACATCTGTGTGTGCTTTTTTCAGTTTTATTAAAGCTTAGAAATGCTTATATAGCATGCTACTTTTGGCATTTTGAAAATTTTTTCTCATATCCTTCTGAATAGCAGAGATAAATACTATACACAAAGTTTTGAGTTTTGTCTCATTTCATCATCTGTTATCATTAAAGGGTCAATAAAGTAGTCCTATTTTCACAAAAAAATTTTTTAAGATGGCAAAGTGACTACCTTAGTAAAGAATCCTCTGACTTATTGGAGTTATAGGTAAAACTAAATTGCATTCTTATTTTCCTATCACATAATCTGTTTTCTTCATGAGAATTCAACTCACTGTGTCTGCAAAGAGCAATTTAGAAGGTACACTAGCCAGTAACTCATTCCCAGATGCCTGTAATAAAGTGGGTTTTTTAAAGATAAATATTAAGCATAGTGTTACACTGAGGAAAGGGTTATAGGAATATAAAATTGGAATAAAGGAAAATAATTGCCTGGTGAAAGGGTAAGAGCCAATGAAATTAATACATGGTGTGGGATGCATTTTGTCTTATGCTTACTGATGTCAGTAGGAAGTTGTTTTTGGGAAAGGACTTGGAACTCACATCACATTTGGTTTTGTTAGAGTAAGGTCCTTCCTGGAAATTGTCTATCATGTGACTGTATTGTATCTAAGCTGAGTACATTTGCTACTCCTCAACTAGCCATCTGAATCCTTGATTTTTTTTTTTTCATTCAGCAAGAGTTTATTAACTGTCTACTTTCTGTGGTGAAAATGTTAAGATAATAAAATATTATTTCTCTTTTCAGAGAGCTAGTGAACTACTCTAGCATAACATAATTATTAAATATTGTGGTAACAACATGTGTGTTGAGGTTTCATCGGCTTTCCTCCCTGGCCACAGTATTTGGGGGTTCCTTTTTTATTCATTGCACTTGTTCTTCTTTAGCTCTCTTGGCTTATAGCTTCCTGTGGCTCTCCTGCCTGAGGGGCCTCAGGCAAGTACACACAACCTTTTCCTTGAATCTTGGGCTACTTTGCAGTTTTCCTGTGTATCTGTGGATGATCTGATTAGTGGCTTGATCTTTAGTTAGGAATCAAGGTAGAGAAAGCCAGAGAAGGGAACAACTTTAATGAAGATGTAGTATTCAGGTATTCAATGAAGATGAAGTATAATGAAGGCAGAGAAAGTGATGGGAATCCCATTTTGGATACTAAATGGGATTAGAAGTTTAAGTATTCAGCATTGATCAAAAGAGATATTAATTGGGGTGCCTGGATGGCTCAGTTGGTAAAGCTTGCAACTCTTGATCTTGGGGTTGTAAGTTTAGACTCACTTTGGGTGGAGAGAGTACTTAAAGATAAATAAAATCTTAAAAAAAAAAGATACTAATTTATGTGACTAGAAATGTATACTGTTTTACTGCTCTCATTACGTTATCAGTTTTGTGTCAAATTACTGCTAGAACTCTTAGGACTGAAATGGTCATTTCTGTATGCTATAATAGAGTATATTTATAAAATGTAATGTAGTTTTTGTCTTTTTCTCTACTTTTAAAATTATAATCTAGTAATTAAAAAATTGGGGGGGCATGTAAATGTCTGGAAATGATATTATGTTATTTTAATATTACTGTACTACCAAGTTGACAATCCATATCATTTAGAAAATATTCTTTTCTTTCATTTATCTGTTTAATTGCTTTGTTTCTAAATTCTTTGAGTTTGCTTACTTGTACCATATCTCAAAAAATATGATGGAGTTTTGTTGTATTTATGATGATAAAGCATGGCCAAGTTTTAGACTAGGGCAGAGGTTACTGTTAGGACAGAGAAGAAGGGGTCCACAGTTAGTAGTGCTGGATGTTAAAGCTGGGCTTGTCAAAACTACAGGTGTGGAGAAAAGGTCTCTTTAGTAAGCCATGTCAGGAGTGGAACAGCCAGAGAGCAAACCTTTTGTTACTGCGAATTCAAGGTGAAGAAGCGCATGGAATCTTGGAGAAAGAAAGTGTGAGTGTGTGTGTATGTGTGTGTGTGAATGAATAAAATACCTACAGGTACACATATATGAGTGGCTGTTAGAGAATTCTGTTTGTGGGTAGTGGGCTCTAGCTCATGGCCTGATTTCTGTCCTTGGGATTGGAACTGGTAATCAAAAGTAGGTGTCTCAGTTCTAGGAAGAGACAAGATGGGGATCAGACTAGGAACCTCCAAAAGGAGTCAAAACAGAAGCCTAGTTGTAATAACTGAGATATCAACAGGGCTAGAACAACAGAAAGACTAAGAGTAGGACAGAGTATGTATTGGAACAAGCTAGGAACCCTTTTCTAATCTGGGGTATAAGGGTTGGGTGAATTAGTGTTAATGACAACTTGATCTAGAGTTGAAGGCTAGGGATGAAACTGCTTATACCTCTCCTGACACAAGTACATGTGATCTAGATTTAAGTGACAGGAGAAGCAAGGCACATGGAAAGCAGAATTAGCCTGGGCTTGACACTTTTATACTAAGTATCTTTCAAGGAAAAAATTCATTTCCATTGTTAATCAGTAATCATTTAGTTTGCTTTATTGGCACTGGTAAGGTGTCACGAGTTGCAAAGAACTGCTGATGCCTGTAGTAAAGTCTTAACAGGGAACAGTTGCTGAAATGAACAAACTGAAGCACTGGAGTAAGTACACTTTCTTGCAAAATAAGAGGATATGAAAAAGCATGGTAGGCATGAGGGTTCTAATGTCATGATTCTGAAGGCAAAAGTACATCATAATAGGAGTTGAGTTCTCGGGCAGGGTAAGAGGAAGCAAGGAAAATGTATGATTATGATAATTTGATGTTAAAATGAGAACTTTCCACACCTTTTTTCACTTCCTAGAAGAAGTCCTGTTAGCATGTTTTGGGTTGCAATCAACTGATAATCATTAGCTTGTGGGGGGGAACAAAAGCCATTTTTGGAACCCATACTGGACATTGATTGATGAATTGAACAAGTGGGTCCTGAGTAGAAGAAACCAGAGGAGCTCTGGGGATCTCATCAGCAGTTTTTATACCTTCGTCCTCGACCCCTGCCATTAATGTGACTTCACATTGAAGATTTAATCTCTCTGCCTTGCCTTTTCAGTTTTTACATTCTAATAAGAAAGGATAGATTACCCTATTCAGACCAGCTATCTGTCTCCCAAAGCTAGGGGATGGGAATTTTGATACATAGTCATAGCTCCAGAGTCTGTCTGTATGCTGGTGACCATCCCCAGGAAGGGACCATCAAATAACCTGTTAGGTCAATAGAGTGAAACAGTTATTTTGTATCTCAGCCTTTTGTAGTTTAACCACCTCTTTTCCCTTCTTTTCTCTTGCCTCATTTCTCTCCCCACGTATGTAAATATTGAGATAACCCTGCTATCCCATCTGTTGAGGCAGTGTTTCTAGTGGCTCAATGCAAGCTGAGGTACCATATCCAGAGGCAGGGCCATAGGGCCACTGGTTTTGGTGTTATGCTGCCTCTGGTTGCATTGTGATTCTTGATATTTTACAAGGTAAGTTTAATTCCTGCTAACTTGACATCTGCATGATTGGGGGAAAGGAAAAGGAGATAAAAAGAAAAGGTGTTTAAAGGGAAAGATGGGCGTACTTATTACACACCGATGACCAGTAAGGAAATCAGTGACGGCTTCAGCCTTTAGTTTTGCGTCAGAGCACACACCCTAATCTGTCTCACTTCAGGTTTCATACCTTTGGGTAGTATCTTGGCTTATCAGAGTTCTGTTCCTAACAAGCTGACCCTCTTTCATTCCTGAAAGAGTCTGGGCCCCTCATAGTTCCAACTGTATGGAATTGGGAGACTCTTCTACTAACTGTAACATGTGCACTGTGGGAACACACTCCAGGAGATCTCCCGGACTTCTTCTTATGGGCTTTCTAGCTCCCAGAGTTAGAGTAGCAACCTCACTTCGCCTTGATAGCCAGGGAGAGTCACCCTCAACCAATTCTGTAGCCTCTGTTCTTGTTCTTGTTTTTCTCCTGTCCTGAGGAAATCGAACTGAACTTGATAAGCTCAGCTTTCAATAGAGTGAAACAGTTATTTTGTTTCCTGGCATAACAACATCTTCCTTGGGTACTAAAACTTTAGATCAGCAGATTTCAGAGTTCTTGAGATAAGAAACAAAACCTTGAGAGCAGAAGAGACATCACTCCACTGTGCTTGTTGGTTCCCTCATCTGTTGTGTTCTGGAGGTGGGAAACAGCATTTATTGTTTGATGGTTCAGAGCCTATTTTCTATCCTGTAGCACTGCAAATTCAGAAGCTCTTAGCTGGGGCAACAGTTGGTATATTAAGATTCAAGAAGCCATTACTTCCTACTAGGGAGATAACGGTGTCTGAGTAAGAGTCTACCTAATCATGAAGCCTTGAGCTTCCACTCATTGCCGTTTGAAGTGAATTCTTGGATCAGAGGCCATGTGATTGATTGATTTTTTTTTTTTTTGAGTAAGATTTTATTTGACAGAAAGACTGAGAGAGAGCAGGAGAGCAGGGTGAAGCAGACCCCCTGCTGAGCAGGGAGCCCAGTGCAGGGGTTTTGATCCAGTAGTCTGGATCATGATCTGAGCCAAAGGCAGATACTTAACCAGAGGCAGATGCTTAACCCACTGAGCCACCCAGGCACCCTGAGCCCATGTGATTTATATAAACATTTGGTTAATCTTGCATAGTGTTCCTGGCAAGGCAAATTCAGAATCAGTGTCTCTTAGAGCAAAGAACCAGCCATCACCATGTTTTAAATGTTTTTATTGAAGTTCCAGTTAACATGCACTGTAATATTAGTTGCAGGTTTGAAATGTAGTGATTCAGACTTCCATACAACACCCATTGCTCGTCACAAGTGCACTTCTTCATCCTCATGACCCATTTCCATCCCCACACCCACTGCCATCACCATTTCTGTAATCCAAGGGTCTTGCAGTAAGTACTTTACCTGCTAAGAAGTAGAGCCTACAGGGAACTCGGGCAAATGGGTTCTATGGTAGTGGCAGTTGAGGTCAGTCTTAATGAGTCAGGTAATTGATCCCTTGCATAAGTGCTCTTCATACCACCTGGTTGTGGTGGTTTTCATGAACTCACTGAACAAGGACTAGCCTGGCTGCAGGAGGAGTTAGGACCTGATCTCTGACATGGGTCATCTGATCATTCACTGATCATTAAACGGCTTTATATTTTGATTTATTTGCTTTGGCAGTGCCAGGATTCTGGTGAGGAATTTTTTTTTTAAGCTATGGCTCCATTTTGAAGGTTCATTCAAATAGCCATTCCTTAGATCTCCCCATGATTTTTCCTCTGATCTTTTCCTTCAAGGCCATTGATCATGGCACAGAAAAGGGAAGGATTGGAGGCTCTCTAGCCACTTTAGGAAGTGCCTACTACAGAAGTAATACTATATTCTGTAAGTTCTTAGAACTTAATTATATATTCTAAAAGTTTTCAAAAAAATTTTAGTCTTACTTGATTCAGATCTTTTTTCTTTTTGATTTCATGTTTTATAGTTTCCTAGCCATAAGGGCCTCACTTTAAAATTTCTCTTTATTTTTGCTTATAGAATGCTAAAATGTCGTATATCCTATGTTTGTAAAGGCATGTATGTATGCATGTGTGTATAGATGTACATATATGTACATCTATACACATATGTACATGTATATGTACATATGCATCCACACACATATATATGCTCATTTGAGCATAGGAAGTGTCTTAAAAGTGCATACCAGACTGTTACGATTCTCTTTGGAGCATGGATTGGGGGAAAAGAAAACTAGATATTGTGGTGGAGAGCAACTTTTATTGTTTTACTTCAAAAAATGTGTTCTGCTTGACATTTCATATTTTACTGAGCATGCACTTTCATTAATATGTAAAATGCCAGCATATGACTTTTCTTATAGTTAAAGTTAGGAGAGAGAATTTCAGAATGATTAAGGACTAATAAGCACTACTTATATATAAAGCTACCTGTGTTGTCAATAAAAACACATGTAGTTTTTAAAAAAAATTTTTATTTGTTTATTTGACAGAGATCACAAGTAGGCAGAGAGGCAGGCAGAGAGAGAGGGAGAAACAGGCTCCCTGCTGAGCAGAGAGCCCGATGCGGGGCTTGATCCCAGGACCCTGAGATCATGACCTGAGCTGAAGGCAGAGGCTTTAATCCACTGAGCCACCCAGGCGCCCCTATGTAGTGGTTTTAAATTTATTTTTAGCCTGTGTATTTGACAATCAGCTGCTTATTGAAAGTCATTGTATAAATTAGTTTTTCATGTATTTACACTAAAGTTGATTTTTTTTGCTTTTCTCATAAAGTTTTTATTTAAAACTGTAACTAACAAAGAGGATAATATATCCTAATCTGAAATGTCTATACTTCAGAGGTCAAATTGTGAAAAGGATTTGCAGGAGGGAGGTTTTCAACATATTATTCTCCCTTACAAATTTTAGGTTTCATGTTAGGCATCCAGTAGGGATCCAGTGCCATGAAGGGCTCTAAAGTAGATGTAAGAAGATGTATTTTCCCGTTTTTAGTATGGCGTCCTGATTGTATCATCTTAAGACTCTTCAGTAGTTTATGATGATTTTGTCACGTCCCAAAGAGCAGTCTATTACTATTTTTTTTAAAAAGGAACCTATTCCTTTAAGTACATATACATAGAGAAAAGTGAACAAATTGTAAGTAAATAGTCTATAAATGAACATTTAAATATACTATTTTAAAAAATGAAAAGGCTAGCCATAGGCTGGGAAAAATATTTGTGAAACATATATCTGGCAGAGGATTTGAACCAAAATACTTTAAGAACTGTAATTATTTGATAGTAAGACAAAGAACCCTGTTAAAAAATAGGCAAAGAATTTGCACCAAAGATAAATGAATGGCCAGTACATCCCACATAAAAAGATACAAGTATGTTTAAAGATGCTCAACATCTCTAGTCATCAAGGAAATGCAAATTTAAACCATAGAGTGATACTATTACACACCCACTGGCATGGCTAGGAATAAAGTCGGACAGTGTTAAAATTGGTGAAAAAGTGGAGCAACTAGAATTTTCCTTTCATACATTACTGGTGAAATGGTATTGCCACTTTAGCAATTTCTTATAAAGTTAAACATTTTCTCTATGAACTGTAAATTTCATTCCTAGGTATATACAAAGAGAAATGAAAGCGTATCTCCACAAAAAAAGCTCATGTTCATATCATTATTCAAAAGGGTTCTAATTTAATTTTAGTGAATAACAATATTGAATATCCTTTCATGTGTTTCTTTGCTCTATCTATATCTGTCTTTTTAAGAAGTAGTGATATCTTTAGCTCTTTAAGATTAGGTTGCTTATTTTATTTATTTCTTAAACATAAGAGTGTTTTGTATGTTTTGGATGTAATTGTCTTTTTTGGTATATGTTTTATAAATTCTCCTGGTTTAGGAGTTTTTTTTTTTAATACTTTTTAATTTTTATGTCATTATTACTTATTTTTTAAGTAAACTCTACTCCAACATGGGGCTTGAGCTAAAAACCCTGAGATCAAGAGTTGTGTGCTCTATCAACTGAGCCAGACAGGCCCCCCAGATTTGTTTCATTTTTAAAACTGTCTTTCTGGAATTTAAGAAACAAAACAGAAGACAGACAGGAAAAATAAAACAAGTTGAAATCAGAGAGGGAGGCAAACCATTAAGAGACTCCTTAAAATTTTTATTTTTATAGATTTTTATTTATTTATTTGAGATAGTGTGTGAGAGAGAGCTAGCAGGAACTGGGGGCCAGGGCAGAGGGAGAGGGGAGAAGCAAACTTCCCTTTAAGCAGGGAGCCAGATGTGGGCTCTATCCCAGGGCTCTGGGATCACAACCCAGACCAAAGGCAGATGCTCAACCAACTGAGCTGCCCAGGCACCCTGTGAGAGACTCTAAACCATAGGAAACAAACTGAGGGTTGGTGGGGGGGTGGGTAGTGAGGGGATGGAGTAACTGGGAGATGGACATTATGGAGGGCACATGATGTCATGGGCACTAAGACCGATGGATCACTGACCTCTATATCTGAAACTAATAATACACTATATGTTAATTAATTGAATTTTAATGAAAAAAAAATTCTCAGTAGAGTTTAGAACTTCAGGAAAAGCAAATATTTGTGGGTCCTGAAGCATTTAAGATTGTAAGGCTGTAAATAGGAAAGATATAATTATGGTTATAAAATTAGGTACAGAAGTTGACATTTGCTATGGACCTTGGGTGATAATGATATGTCACTGTAGGTTCATAAATTGTAACAAAGTTACCATTTGATGGGGGGATGTCGGTAATGGGAGAGGCTATGCATGAAATTATAAGAGAAATCTCAGTAGCTTCTATTCCGTTCTGTTGTCACCTAAATTTGCTCTAAAAAAATAAAGTCTAAAAAAAAAACTATGTCTTTTGAAGAGAGAAGTTAATTTTGATGAATCATCCTTCTATGGTTTGTGCTTTATATCTTACCAGAGAATTCTTCCTAACCCAAAGTCAATCTTATTGTGTACTGTTTTCTTCTAGAAGTTTTATTGTTTAGGCTTTACATTTAGGTTTACGATTTATTTGAGTTAAATTTTATATATGTTCTGATGTATGGGCTGGTTGAGATTCTTTTGTTTTGCTTTGGCTTTTACATGTGAATGTCCATTTTTTTTCTAGCACCATTTGGTGAAACTGAATTTCTTGACATCTTTGTCAAAAATCAGTTGACTGTGTTATGTGTGTGTCTGTTGCTGAAATCTCTCTTCTTTTCCATTGCACGAGGTGTCTACCTGTCACCAGTACCACACTGTCTTGATTACTATAAATATGAATACTCTTTTGTTTGCTTGTTTTGAAATTGTTTTAGCTATTTTAGTTTCTTTGCTTTTTTTGTGTAAATTTGAGAATCATCCTGTCAGTTTCCAAAAAAAAAATATACTAGAATTTTGATTGGGATTGCATATTAAATCTGTAGATAAATTTGGAGAGAAGTGACCACTATGTTGAGTCTCTAAATCCATGAACATAGTATAGTGGTCATCTTTGATTCGTCTTATCAATGCTTTGCAGTTTTCAGAATACAAATCTTGCACATAGTTTGTTCTTGGATGCTATTATAAATGGCAATATATATATATGTAATTTTGACTTGTTTCATTGTTGGTATGTGGAAACATGGATCTTTGTATATTGAATTTTGTATGCTACAACATTGTTAAATTTCCTTATTAAATCTAGTAGGGTTTTTTATAGATTCTTTGGGATTTTATATATAGACAGTCATGTTGCTTGAAATAAAGACAGTTTCATAGCTTCCTTTGTAATGCATGCATTTTTTATTTTTTATGCCTTATAGCACTGGCTAGGACTTCTAATACAAAGTTAAAGACAAAAAGCAGTTTTTCACCATTAAATGTGATACTAACTGTATTTGTTTTGAGGATGCCAATTATCAGGTTAGATTGCATTCTGTTCCTAGCTTACTAGGAGTTTTTAAAATCCTGAATGGATGCTGTATTTGTTAAATGCTTTTTTAAATATTGATATTATCATATGGTTTTTATTTTTTATTCAGTTGATGACTGAATTATATTTTCTTCTTGAAGATTTATTTGAGAGAGAGCATGAGAGTACACACTCAAGAGAGCAAGAGTCGGGGTAGGGGCAGAGGGAGAGAGAGGGTCTTTTTTTTTTTAAGATTTTATTTATTTATTTGACAGATCACAAGTAGGCAGAGGGAGAGGGGCAGAGGGAGAGAGAGGGTCTTTTTTTTTTTTTTAAGATTTTATTTATTTATTTGACAGATCACAAGTAGGCAGAGAGACAGGCAGAGGGAGAAGAGGAAACAGGCTCCCCGAGGAGCAGAGAGCCCGATGTGGGGCTCAATCCCAGGACCCTGGAATCATGACCTGAGCCGAGGCAGAGGTTAAAGGCAGAGACTTTAACCCAGTGAGTCACCCAGTCGCCCCTCTTGAACTCTTTCTGCTGGAGTTTATTTTTGTAGTGAAAAGAACAAAGCAACTCTGGGTCATTTTTAGGTGTATTATGCTTTGAGTAAATGTTTTGAGGTTGTTGGACCCAGGACCCGAGGAAGGAGGGGCCTACAAATATGGGATGGGGAAAGGCAGAAATGAATACTGTGAGGGCGGATTGGAATTGAAGGTATTAATATGAATTCATTATTTTTGAAACTAGTGTATGTATATGTACTTTTGCCTACATGTACATCTGTATATACATGTATGGACATGTATGTGTACATGTATTTGCATATGTGTATATATGCACATGTATTTTCTGGTAGCTCTGTCCAACAAAAAGGCTAAGAAGAAAAGAGCAGCGAGAACACTTAATTGCCAAATCTTGATCTTTAAAACTATTACCAGCACAAAGGAACGAGAGATCCTCAGAAAAATTGGCTGATTTCAGGCCCGGGCAGGGTATATGCCAAGTGAACCTGTATCATTTTCCTTTTCGGTAGACTGGAAAATGTGAAAGAAAATATTTTTGGAAAAAAAATGGGAGTGTTTCATAAGAACCTTGTTGGGTTTCCTACTGGTCCAATCTAGATTAATTTAATTGTCTAATAAATATAATAATAAATTATGAATCCGTCAAAGTAATTCATTATTCATAGTAATAAACTGATAAATGAATAGCTAAGGGAGGTCTCTTGCTTACATTAGAATTCTGAGTTCTAGAATTGGTAGATTGTCAATTTGCTGATTATAGTAAAGATAAGAAAGGACAAGAAACATAACAAATTGGGGGGGATATGGATGAGGAGAAGTTTATTTTCACAATATTAAAATGTCTCCCCACAGATGACCTTTTATTTTCGAGGTATAAAATTGGGATTATACATTGGTGACAATAACATGAGGCAGATGGATACCATGCGATTCCAGATATGACATCCTCAGGGGGACATATCATCATCTGTGTAGTAGTCTGGCCAAAACTGCATAACCCGAATCTAATCATGAAGAAACATTAGACAGACTCAAGACTGAGGAGCATGCTACTTAATAAAAAGGGGAGGGAGCTGTATCCTTCCAAAAAAAAAATCAATGTCATAAAAGACAAAGGATGTAGAAATGTTCCTTTTTTTTTTTTTTTTTAAGATTTTATTTATTTATTTGACAGACAAAGATTACAAGTAGGTGGAGAGGCAGGCAGAGAAGGGAGGAAGCAGGCTCCCTGCTAAGCAGAGAGCCCAATGCAGGGCTGGATCCCAGGATCCTGAGATCATGACCTGAGCCGAAGGCAGAGGCTTTAACCCACTGAGCCACCCAGGTGCCCCAAAATGTTCCATTTTAAAGGAGGCTAAAGAGAATTACTACCTGCCCCTAGACTGGATCTTATACTGGATGGGAGGGGGGAATACTATAAAAGGACATTATTGGACCAGTTAAAAAAAAATTGGGGATGTGGATACTAGGGTATATAATAACGTAATACTGTTCAGATTACTGAAGACTATGTACTATGGTTATAAAAGAGAATATTTCTATTCTTAGGAAATGCACATTGAGTCAGTGGAGCAAAGGGCTATGGTGTATATAATTTATCCTCAGTTGGTTTAGAGAAAAAATAGTGTGTGTGTCTGTGTGAATGGAAAGAAAGTGCAAGAGAGCACATGAGCACAGATAATAAAACAAAGAGAATAACATTAACAGTTGGTGACTTTATTTTTTTATTTTTTTAAAGATTTTATTTATTTGACACAGAGAGATCACAAGTAGGCAGAGAGGCAGGCAGAGAGAGAGAGAGGAGGAAGCAGGCTCCCCGCGGAGCAGAGAACCCGATGCGGGACTCGATCCCAGGACCCTGAGATCATGACCTGAGCCGAAGGCAGCGGCCTAACCCACTGAGCCACCCAGGCGCCCGGTGACTTTAGATATAATGGTGGTTTTGAATTCTTACATTTGCAGTTTTTCTGTAAGTCTGAAACTATTTCCAAACCAAATATTTAAAACATTTTAAAATATCTGCCCTTTATTTTTAGAGTTTCTTTATTTATAAAGAGCATGGTTCTTTGTCTGGAACCAGTTTGGAATGAACATTTTTATAATATTTTCCTGTGTATTGGTGTTGTGTCTCTGCAAGCCAGCCATTGTTGAATATGACAGCAGTCCATGGAAAATAAATGTCACTGTGTAGACAGTCTAAAAAGTTTGGGGAGGGGAACTGTTTACTATAGTGATTACTTTAAATTTCTAGAAGTATTAGTTGCAAAGTCTTCAGAGTTGTTTTCACTTAACTGTTGGAAAATTTAGAATGGTCATTTTATATAAAAAAAAATCTTACTGTTGCACCCTGATTAGATTTTCTTGTTTTGTAAAATAAGAAAGATTGCAAATTTTAGCCTAAGAGTGTAGTTGTTTGTTCATTCAAAAAATGTTGGGGCACCTGGGTGGCTCAGTGGGTTAAAGCCTCTGCCTTCAGCTCAGGTCATGATTCCAGGGTCCTGGGACGGAGCCCTGCATCGGGCTCTCTGCTCAGCGGGGAGACAGCTTCCTTCTCTCTCTCTGCCTGTCTCTCTGCCTACTTGTGATCTCTGTCAGTCAAATAAATAAATAAAATCTTAAAAAAAAAAAAAAAAAAACAACGTTAACTGAATACCTCCTGTGTGCCATAACCCTTTCTAGGCATTGAAGATATAGCACCAAACCAAACAAAGCTCTTGCCCTGCGGATTTTATGTTTTGTGGGAGGATATAAGCAAACAAGAATAGAAGTGAGATAAATGTATGTTAGTAACGCTGAAGAAAAATAAACCAGAGAGACGGATTAGGGAGGGATCTTAGGAGCAAAACTTTATGGTTTTAAGTAGAGTAGCCAGGGAAGACTTAGCCCAGGAGACATTTGGGCAGAGATCACAAGATAGTGCAGGCCTGAGGCATGCAGAGATAATCTGGAAAAGCCTCTAAGGCAGAGAGAATAGCAAATGTTAAGGCTCTGAGATAAGAGTATGCTTAGCATGAATAAGGAATATAGCAAGGAGGTCAGTAGGAAAAGAGGTCAGAGGTAATGGGGCCAAATTATGTAGGTTCTTATACAGTGTTTTAAAGATTTTGGCATTTTCTCTGCTGTGAGAAGCCATTAGGAAATTTGGGGTATAGAAGTTACATTATATGAATTATGTAAGATTATCAGGATCACTGACTGCTTTGATGAGAAGAGATTGAAGTAGGGCATGGGTAGAAGTTGTGAAGCCAGTTACTAAACTATGGAAAAAATCCAAGAGAGATTATAGTTACTCTGGTCAGGGTCTTTAGATTTTGAGAAGTGGTCAGATTCTGGATGCATTTTGAAGACAAGAGTCAGTACAGTTTGCTAATAGGGTGGAGAGAGGTAAGAAATTTAGTGATGAGTGTGAAGAGGAAAAACAAGCAGCGGAGGTGAGGAGTGGCCAGTGAGATAGGATGAAACCAGGGGAAACCAGGAGAGTCTTTGTTTTGGAAACCAGGTAAAGAAGGTATATCAGGGCTTGGTGAGTCCTGCCAGTTGCTACGGATAGATCAAGTAAGTTGAGAACTGACTGGCCTTTGGATTTAACAATATGTAGGTAATCAGTGGCCTTCAAGTTCAGTGGCATATTAGGAAGCAAAAGTCTAACTGGAATGTGTTCAATTTGAATTGAAGAATCTTGAAGACAGAGGGTGAGGACAACTCTTTTGTGACCTTTTGCGAAAAGGCAATCAGAAAAATTGGCATAACCTAGAGTGGTGTTTGTTTCAAAAGGTTTGTTATTATTGTTTGTTTTCTAATGATTGGAAATATATGTATGTACTAATGGTTTGCTCTTTCTGGAGGAGGAAACTAGGAAGTTGATGATATAGGAGAGAGAAGTAGGCCTTCAAAGGTAGGGGCATGATATCTAGTATCAAAGTGGAGGAGCTAGATAGACTTTGACCCAGAAAGTTCAAGCATAGTAGAAGTGCGTAAGTGTGGTTCTGGAAGTTCTTTTCTGATTGTTTATGTAGGAATCAAGGCCAGCATGTAGAGTAATTCAGATTTTATGTGCCTTTTGATTTTTTGTTTTTTTTCCTGTATGATGTGGTTTATCAGGTGATCTATCAGGAGGCCTGAGAAGGTATAGGAGGGCTATAGCCTTGCTTGATAAAACTTTTTTCAGACATTCAGCTTTTTGTTAGTCTTTAGTCTGTCTGATTTATATAACACTTAGGAACAGATTCCTAAAACCCTTCTGGGGCTATCTCGGATTTTTTTTTCTTACTGATATTCAAGCCAAGGAGTATGATTTTAAGATCCTTAGAATTTTCGTGTTAGATATAAGAGAAAAGACATATTTAGGCCAAAGAGGTGTTGGGACCTCCAAAATTGGGTACCCCAATAATGGGTGATTAAAGGAGCGAGACTGTTAGAAAGCAGAGGTCACATCAAGCATCAGGAATCAGACCGACCATCAAAGAGACCAGTCGGGGCGCCCCTGCAGAGAGGATGACCCCTCCCTGCTTTCCAGACTAACTTTTATAGAGCAAAGGCCATGTGGTTGGGCCTGGCCACACACAGGTGGCCAATGAGATTGTAACACACAGGAAACGCCACAGTGATGCTAGGCGACCAATTGAATTACAATTTACCCTAGTAGACATTTGAACCAGCCTATCACCTAGTTCAAAATTGGCACCCCAAAATGTGCCCAAAGGGCGGGGCCCATACTCCTTGGTAGCTAGGAGACAGTATGTGCCTCCACTGATTGAATACCTCCACCTGGCCTGACCAACCCTTGTATTTGGACTTTGTTACCTGGGACTGGTTTCCTGGACTTGATTTTAAATAAGCTCCCCTGGGGGCGGGGGTGGGGGTGGGGGTGGGGGGGGCGGCCCAAGGTCAATTTAAACTTTACAGCAAAATGGCAGTTCAACCTGGGTGGGGCTGCTCTGGCTGAATAGGCCCTTATAGAGGTACAGCTAATTGTCTAGCCTAGTTTGGAATCAGGATCTCTGTTGTCTTCTAATTTATAAATTTTTGAAATTCAGTTTTTATACCTGTGTGCATATTCATACATTCAAACTCACCTCTTTGATAAATAACTGACTTACTCTAAATCGGAGACAATCAAAGCAGGAAATAAAAATATGTAAAATGTCAGGGTCAAAATGAGAACTCTGTCTAAAGTGTGACTTAAATTGTGTTTTGTATAAAGCTGCTGCTTGAGTTTATATTGCATATTGCAATTAGAATGTATTGAAATCATGTCAATGCATTTGTCCTTGGCTGAGTTTGTATTAAAATAAAGGATTGTAGGGGTGCCTGGGTGGCTCAGTCGTTAAAGCATCTGCCTTCCGCTCGGGTCATGATCCTGGGTCGTGATCCCGAGGTCCTGGGATCCAGTCCTGCATTTGGCTCCGCGCTGGCAGGAAGCCTGTTTCTCCCTCTCTCACTCCCCCTGCTTGTGTTCCCTCTCTGGCTGTCTCTCTTTCTCTGTCACTAAATAAATAAATAAAATCTTTAAAAAAAAAATAAAGGATTGTAAAACAGGGTTATGTAATATTCTAGATTTCTGGTATTTTAAGACATCTGTAGATTGCATTAATATACAAAAACATTTGGTCCTGTAGTTCGCTGTTACCCATTCTGTCTGGCCTCCTACTGTTCTGTTTTTGCTGCTGCTGCTGCTGCTTTTTTTTTTTTTTTAAAGATTTTATTTATTTATTTGACAGACAGATATCACAAGTAGGCAGAGAGGCAGGCAGAGAGAGAGGAGGAAGCAGGTTCCCCTCGGAGCAAAGAGCCCAATGTGGGGCTTGATCCCAGGGTCCTGGGATCATGACCTGAGCTGAAGGCAGAGGCTTTAACCCACTGAGCCACCCAGGCGTCCCTCTTTCTGCTTCTTTATCTCAACACTTGCTTGTACTAGTAGTTCAAAATGGGTAAAACCAAATAATCATCTAAAATACTAAAATTTCTATGAAACAATAAATGGGAACAAACAACTGAGAGGAAGTGGCAAAATATGTGAATAGGCATTTCATAAAAGAGGAAACATGAGTTAGCCAATAAATCTGAAGAAATGTTCAGTATCTTTAATCAACAGGAAAAAGCAAAGTTTGACCACAGTTCGATGCCATTTTATAACCTCAGATTAAGTTAGCATTACTAAATATTGGATGTGGTTCAATAAAACAGGTAGTTCAGTATGAATGGGTAGTTGCTGATGGGATTATAAGTTGGGGAAAATAAAAATTGGCATCATCATGAAAAATTGAATGTATGCATATTTCTCAACTCCTGGGCATAAACATAAGAGAAACTTTGGCACATGGAGCATAGGACTTGTGTATGAGAACTTTTATAACAGAAATGCTTATAATAGAAAAAAAAACCTGGGGGTAAAATAAGATACTATTGTAAGGAAAATGGATAATTATGCTATATTTATCATATACCTGCGTGTATATATATCTGCATATATCATATGTAGAATTATTTTTCAGTGAAAAGGTACGAGCTACAACTAATGCCAACAACATGGATGAATTTTTAAAACATAATATTGAATAAAAAGTCTCAAACCCTAGAAGATGGGAGCTGTTTAATATCCTTTCCACAGAATTCAAAAGCAAATAAAATGAAACACTATGTTGTTGAGGGATATGTATGTATGTGATAAAAACTATTTAAGATTTTATTTATTTATTTGAGAGAGAGCGAGCAAGAGAGCCTATGCACAAACAGGGGGAGCAGCAGGCAGAGGGAGGAGCAGACTCTCCACTGAGCAAGGAGCCCAGTTGGGACTTGATCCAGAATTTTGGGATCACGCCTTGAGCTAAGGCAGCCACTTAACCGACTGAGCCACCCAGGTATCCCTGTGATAAACTTTTTTTTTTTTTTTTTTTAAAGATTTTGTTGATTTGAGAGAGAGGGAGTGCCTGTGGGGAGGGGCAAGAAAGGGCAGGAGAAAGAATCTGAAGCCAACTGAGCACATAGCCAGGTGCAGGGCCTGATTTCCCTACTATAAGAACATGACCAGAGCCGAAGCCAAGAGCCACCCAGCCACGCCCTGCAACACTGTGATACACTTTTTAAAAAACCAAGTAATGATAAACACAGAGGACTGCATAGCAGTGACTGTAGGCAGAAGGGATGAGAGTGGTGGGGCATGGGAGGGGCGAGCAAGTCAGGAAAACGTGACCAGTAAATTCTATTTAGGTCCTTGAGTTGGGTGGTAGGTATCTGGGTGTTCACTCTTTTTCTTTGAATTTAAAACATTTTATAAGTGACTGTTGTATGTAACAAGAAGTTAAAATATAGGGAAGCCATATTCTGAAGTCACACATTAGGAGACGTGTCATCTCTTTTGCTTATTCCCTTAAGAGCCACTTGAATTCTTAAGGTCACTCAGTTTTTCACTAGAGGTATCTTGTTTTAAAGTGTTTTATCTGATTAAGCCTGTGTCTGCCATCTGTCAGATCACTTAGTAGCAACTTGTTGGGTGAATAACCACCTGAATGATTTGGGATAATAATTCAGGATTTTTCTTTAAAACTACCTAAGAGGTACATTTTGAAAAATACTTTTCTTTCCATCTCCAGATAGACCATAAAACTAGGTTATTGTTTGTAGGCTTTTGAATGATAATTAACAGTATTTGAAGGAAGTATTTCTTTTCCTTTTTTTTTTTTTTTTTTTTTAAAGTAAAACTCTTGGGGGCTCCTGGGTGGCTCAGTCAGTTAAGTGTCTGCCTTTGGCTCAGGTCAAGATCCTGGTGTCCTGGGGTTGAGTACTGCATCCTGCTCAGTGGGGAGTCTGCTTTTCCCCTTCCTTTCCATTGGTGCTCTCTCTCACTATCTCTGTCTCTCTCAAATAAATAAATAGAATATTTCAAAAAAATAAAGTAGAACTCTCTTTTAACTATTTTTTTAAAGTAATCTTTACACCCATTACGGGGCTTGAACTCAACCCGATATCAAAAGTCACATGCTCTACTGACTGAGCCAACCAGGTGCCCTTTGAAGGTAATATTTCTGATTATGTTTTAACTGTTATTAGCATGATCAGAGAGATTAACAAATACATGACATAAACAAATAGTTGATCAGAAAAACAGAATGTTGCTAAAAGAGGAAGTTGTTTTCAGGTATATTGTTTTATAGTTAGAAGCCTTATGGGAATTATTCCAGGCTCCTCATTTTTGAATAAAGGCACTTTGGGACCAAGGAAGTAATTGATTAAGATCATAGAACTTGTTGAGTACAGAGTTAGGCAAGACCAGAATCTAGATCTCATATTCATATACTGGTGTTTTCATATTGAAATACTGAATGGTAAATAAAATAAACGTTGTTTTCAAAACTTTTTTTTTTTTTTTTAAACCATGATGGGGCTTGAACTCACAACTCCGAGATCAAGTGTTGCATGCTCTGCTGATGGACCATCGTGTCCCAAATAAAACAAACATTTAAATATCCTGTATAAGACATGCTAAGTAACTCAAGGTTGGGTTATAACTATTCAGTGAGGAAGCATTGTTTTCTGATTTTAACTTAAAACAAATGACATTTACCTTTAGATACATGACAAATATAGCTAGAAAACTAAAATGAATCTTAAGCTTTTTTTGCTCATAGTTGGTTTCCCAAAAAGAGACAGTGTGATCTGTGTTATACAAATGAATACTGGACTGGATATGGGAAGAATTAGATTCTGAACCTGGCTCTGCCACTAAGTAACTTGAGTTGTCATTGATTCTTTGCATAACTTTTCCTGGTCTCGGTAAAGCGAAGAAGCCGAACCAGATGGTTTATAGAGACCAAATTTAAATGACTCGATATTCTTTATGGATTTTAGATAGCAGATTTTATCTGTCTTAAATAAATCATTGTCATGTGTTCTGCTGTTAAACTGTTGCCAACAAATAAGATAAAGAAGGAATCAGTAGAAAACAGAATGACTTATTATGCCAAAACATGCTCTGAAAATAAACTGGGTTTTCTTTTTCCTTTCATCACAGGTATAATACTTCTCCACGTCTGCTTCAGGAAGAAAGTGCCTGCCACTCCTATTGTTTCTACGCAGGTTCATGCCAGCCCAGAACAGAGAATCAGGTCAGTTTTATGATTGTTTTATCTGTCAAACAAGGTGCCAGGAGCAAGAATCGTGATAGTCTTTCTCACATCATTGCACTGTAGCAAGACCACTGAACTCTGACTCAGAAGAGCTGGGTTTCAGTCCTTCTTTACCATTAATGGCTGGGTAAGCTTAGGCACACCTGCTTTCCTGAATGGCTTATAGTTTTCTGCACCAAAAAAAGCGATATGTTAGAACAAATAATCTTCAGTTTCAATGTTGGCTTTAAAACATTATTATTTTTATTGTAGGTACCTACATAGAATAAAATCAGGGTGTTTATTATTTTTTTTTTAAAGATTTTATTTATTTATTTGACAGAGAGAGATCACAAGTAGGCAGAGAGGCAGGCAGAGAGAGAGAGAGGAGGAAACAGGCTCCCCGCTGAGCAGAGAGCCCGATGCGGGACTCGATCCCAGGACCCTGAGATCATGACCTGAGCCGAAGGCAGCGGCTTAACCCACTGAGCCACCCAGGCGCCCAAATCATGGTGTTTAAAACATCATTTTTTTTTTCCTGGAAAAATCTAGCTGTAAGTGTAGGCTTTGGAACTGTTACTATCTGTTCTGTTGTAATTCCTATGAATGACTAGTTTAAGTGGTGAGCTATGTTGTGAGGCACTTGAGAGTACCACTGCTTTAGTTTTTTTTTAGTTTTTTACTAGGCTTTATTGTTACTAAAAAGCATGAGGTTGTTAGTCCTTCAGTAACATTCTTCAGTTTTAGAAAGGGTACCTGTTTGACCATGTTTGTTCTCTATTGATTGTACTTGTTACAATTCAAATAGATTAAGCAAAAAAGGGGAGTTATCAGATGTTTGGGTGTATATCCCAGGGGACACCAGAAGATCCAGGGACAGGCAAATGCAGCAAAGATGTACAAGAAGAACCCAGGAACCAAATGCAGTCAGGTTTTCCTCATGCTGTCAGTGAGTGCCTCTCCTGTGTGTCTGTCCCACTGTCTTTGGAGAACTGGCTTTCTTCATTTTCTCTTCTTTGTCATGGGAAAAAAGTTGTCACCACTTTCCTCACTCTTTGTCCTGTAGTTCAGACTCCAGAGAAAGGCTGACGCTTAATTATTTCCCAAAACAGACTGATTCTTTTTTTTCCCCCCCAGTGTTCGGTTTCCTTTAATGACCCCCATCTCCCTGAAGGGCAGGTATAGGCAGCTAGGCAATGGCTAGAGATGTTCACTTAAAGATCTTGCCCTGATTGAAGGTTTTGCCCACATGCTGGAAGGCCCTCTCCCAGGAGAAGTACTCTGGAACCATTGCCTAGGTCTTAGACTCTTGATTCTTAAGTAGGGTACCCCAGAATATGTTGTACCTTGATCATTTTAAAACTTGGCAATGACTTTCTTGACATATTTGTTTTAAATCCTATTCTCTGAAAAAGGATCTGATTTATTCCTCCTAAAATGCAGATGACTCATAATAGAGTGTTACCCCTTCCAGGTGTGTTTATATTGTAATTGGGATCAAACATTAACCTAAAGTTGTATTTCCCAAACTGTGTAGAAGTGAAACCTTGACTTCCAATATATAACAGTGATTAACGTAGCTGAGAGAAAAGCATCAGGGATTGAAAGGCAGTGTTTTAGGGTTTAGGGAGTGGGAGAGAAGGAGCAACGGTGTTTGTATAGTCAGAGAAGGGCGGATAGATAATCATACAAATATTTCTAAGGTAGCCACATTATAAAATTGAATATAGCAAATAGAAGAAAAGCTTTTCTACTTAACTTCCTGAAAAAAAGATGTGAAGGTAAGAGAAAGGACCATTAGGTTTAATCTAAGCTCAGCTACTATGATTTTGCTTAAATTCTTTATACTCTGTGTACCTCAGTTTACTAAATCCAGGCCAGTCACCAATTATGTTACCTTAACTTCTAGACATCAGTTTCTTCATCTTAATATTGGAATTGATGATGTTGATACCTCAAGTTTCTTGTGTGGAATTACTGTATGTTAAGTGTCCTAAACAGCTCCTACCACATCAGTATCCTCAATTATTGAAATGAGTGGATTAGATTATATGATTGCTGAAGTCCCAGCTGACTTTAAAAAAAACTCTGTGGTCTAAGATTATTCTGATACTGTTAATGTCTTTTTTCAGAATTAAGACTTGAAAGCTTTGGCCATCCACTTGAGCTCTGCATAAAGGCTAATTTTGGTACTGCCAATAAAAGTTGCTTTGAATCAAGTATATGTATTTGTTCTCTCTGGCCATATGTATTAATATGTTAGAGCTGCTATAACAAATTACTACTAACTGGGTGGCTTAAACAGAAACTATTTTTAGTCTTATGGTCTGGAAGCCAAGAATCTGAAATCAAGGTGGCAGCAAGAGAGGTTCCTTCCGAGGTCCTTGAGGGAAGGCTCTATTCCAGGCCTCTTTCTTTTCTGTGTCACTTTATATCATCATCCTTCTCTGTGTGTCTTTCTCTGTGTCCAAATTTCCCCTTTTTATAAGGATACCAGTTCATGTTGGATTAGGGCCCATCCTAATGACCTCAGTTTAACTTGATTACCTCTGTAAAACCTGTCTCCAAAAAAGGTTACATTCTGAAGTACTGAGGATGAGGACTTCAACATAGGAATTTTCAGAGGTACACATTTCAACCCATAGCACTACATAACAAATTACATCAAAACTTCGTGACTTAGGACAACAAATGTTATGTTATAGCTTTTGTCTGTTAAGAATCTAAACTGATTCCTCTGGTTCAGGTCCCTCACAGAGCTGCATTCAGCATGTCCACAGGGTTTTGGTTTCATCTGAGGGCTCTGGGGAAGGATCTGTCTCTAATTCACTCAAGTGATTGTTGGGCTGAGGGCCCCAGTTCCTCATATTGGCTGTTTGCCAGTAACCTACTAATGTTCCTTTATAAATGTTCCATATGAACCTTTTGTTTTGTAATGTAATCATGGAAGTGGTAACCCATTATTCCCTTTTCTCTTCATTGAGAGTGAGTCACTGAGGCCCTTGGGTGGCTCAGTTAGTTAAGCCTCTGACTCTTGGTTTTGGCCCAGATCATGATCTCTGGGTCATGGAATCAAGCCCTATGTCATGTTCCGTACTCAGCACAGATTTTGCTTTGTCCATCTCCCTCTACTCCTCCCGCTGCTTCCATGTGTTCTTTCTCAGATAAATAAATAAAATCTTTAAAAAAAAAATCTTAAAAAACAAAGCAAAACAAAAGTGAGTCATTAGGTCTAGCCCATCTCAGGAGAGAGGATTATATAAGGCTGTGTATACTAAGAGGTGGGGTTATTGGGAAGCATCTCTGAAGTTCCCTACAATAGTACATAAAAATGAGGGAAGAAGAAAATATGCTAGGTGGAAGAATACCTAAGTTATTTGATATTATTCAGAAAGCTTAAGTCTTCAACTTTTTTTTTTTTAAGTAATCTGTACTCCCATTATGGGGCTCGAACTCATGACTCCCAAGATCAGTAGTCACATGTTCCACTAACTGAGCTAGCTAGGCATGCCTAGTCTTCAACTGTAAACAGAAGTTAATACTCGTATGCCATGACTTTGTAAGAAGAAAGTACCTCCTTACTCTTACAAAAAAAAAAAAAAGAAGAAGAAACATAACTTTTATCTTCAATTTCCCTTTTTTTTTTTAAAGCAAAGTGGTGTTTATTTTGTTTCAGTTCATTAAATCAGTTATTTTTTGGTCCTTTGTAGAAATCCTCACACAGTACCTGACTTTTCACTTTGCTGAGTTGTTAAACTGTTATTTCTCATAAAATATCCAAAGGCCAAATCTTATTTCTCTAAAAAGATTGAAGAATAAGAGGTCATTAGTAAGATTACTTTAATTTTATCAGCTTTACTACAGTGGCTTTTTACAACTAAGTTACATTTTAAGTTGGTAGAAATTGTCAGACATTTGTGAGGATATTTAATACACCATATTGGGAAATTATAATCATAATTACTTATACAGAATGTAGTGGCCCAGTCATGCCTGCACTGTCTACCAGCTAGTGGTTCTTAATATTTACACTGATGGGGGCATACTTGGGAAATATGCTTATGGGTTCATTTTTGTAATCTTTGTTTTGGAAGGCAGTATGGTATATTATTTTTAATCCACACTAGATTTGGAAGTTTAAGTCATTTCATGCTGTACAAAAGTAAAATGAGTATGAATTCAATAGAATTTTTATGTGATATCTGTTTTTACTTGTTAGCGGGGTGTGATTTAACAGGGACCATACAGAATTTTAAATTGAAGACTTTCTTTTGATACGTACAGTGGATTGGGAAATGCATTCTTATTTTTGAGCAAATGATAATTTTTTTTCTTAGAAAGAAAGCTCAGCTGCATTGATTATGACAGAGAGGAAGTTTTATTTATTTATTTTTAAAGATTTTATTTGTTCAAGAGAGAAAGAGAGCACGCACTAGACAGCATGGGCCAGGGAAGAGGCAGAAGTTGTCTCCACACCAAGCAGGAAACTTGACATGGGGCTCGATCCTGCAACCCTGGGATCATGATCTGAGCTGAAGGCAGATGCTTAACCCACTGAACCACCCAGGTGCGCTGAGATAGAGAGGAAGTTTTAAACTTACGCTCTTAGGTTTCTTTGTTAACAGGATATTGAACTGCGAGTTTTGTGTATAATTTGTCTTTTTATTATGAAAATTTCTGGGAGTAGATTTATGACTAGATTTGGGACTTTAGACTCTCTGAAGAAAATAGTGTTGAGTATTTTACGGTTTAAAAAAATATCACCCAGAAATCAAAGTTTATATAGAATGCATTCTATCTAGAAAGATATATTGTGAAAGAGTTAAAAAAGTTCAAGAAATGGTACTCAATACAGTATGAAAAGTACAGGTATATTTAATGTGAAGCTTTTAAAGTACAAAGTTTTAAAAGTTTTTATAATCAGAAAAAAATACAAGTTGAAAAGTAAAATAGCACTAATTAGGGTATTGGGATTTTAAGTTTTAATTCAGTTCTCCTATTTCAAGAAATGATACCTAAAGTTTGGAACTTAAAAGTATAAATAATTTTCATCACACTTTATCCCCTTTTGTGATTCCCCCCTGCCAGCAGACTTTTGGTTATTGACTAGAGCTAGAGGTTTCTCTGACTTTGTCTTTGAGTTATTTTTGACCCTGAGTATCCCTTATTTGGCTGTTGTTTTGAGGACAAATTATGTATTGATCTTCATTGATACTATGATTTAAAAAATTGTATAAAGTTTAAAAGCAGGGATGAGTGAAAATTGCTATTTTGGTGAAGGTACCAAACTTACCCATATTTCTAAGTTTAGATCATGATGTCGTTGCTTGTATCTCTTTGCCCTCGTATATACGTGTCTTAATTTCTCTTATTTCCTCATCTGTAAAGTGGGTTTATTAATAGTATTTGATAGAAGTATCATAAGGGTTAAAGGAGGATATGCTTGCAAAGTCCTCAACAGTATACCTAGCACATTGTAAATAAAAGCTAAATTTATGTTAGCTGCCATTCATTGTTGCAAGCAATGGCCTTAAGTTACTTTTACCTCTGAATTTTTGAATGTTAAAATATAAATAGAATGCTGTCCTGCTAATGATAGCATATAGCACTTAATGTTTCGTTGATTACACAACTCATTAGCAAGCCTATTGTCTTTATTTTTGTAAAGTAGAATAGAGTTTGCATAAAAGGATGAGTTTAGAGCCACTGCTAAAATTATTGACTTAGGAAGGGGAAGAAGGGAATGGAAGAAATAAGTATGCTGTTTTCACTATAGGTCTGAGGAGCTGTTTTGGCGTTACATATCTCTAACACAGGGAGGTCAACTTCTCTTTCTTTCTTTCTTTCTTTTTTTTTCTTTTCCTTTTTTTTAAAGATTTTGTTTATTTTTTTGTCAGGGAGAGAGAGAATGAGCACAGGCAGACTGAGTGGCAGGCAGAGGCAGAGGGAGAAGCAGGCTCCCTGCTGAGCAAGGAGCCGAATGTGGGACTTGATCCCAGGACACTGGGATCATGACCCAAGCTGAAGGCTCAACCAACTGAGCCACCCAGGCATCCCAACTTTTCATTTTTGTTTTCTTTTTAGACTCTTACTGCTAGCCACCCCCTTCTGTTTTTTGTTCTGTTTTGTCCTGGGAGGAGGGAGTGGGAGAAGGCATCCCTATACCCTTCACAGTCTTGTGAAGGATGTGTCTTTTTAGCTGTGATTGGATTGCCCCTTGTCTCAGTTTTCTGAAGATGTTTACTACAGGCTGCCGTTTGGTGTATTAACCTGCTTGTGAGATGACTGTCGCCACTCGGGAGCATCCTAAGAGAGCTAAACTCCTTCTCCTTGTAGAGGAAGGATCTATGCTTAAGTTAAGGGAAATGTGGAATTTCGGAGGAAATCTTCTGTCTCCTGTTCACATATGTTTTGCTCCTAATTTGGCGAGAGGTCAACTTTACCTTGCCTGAGCACTTTTTTTTTTTTTTTTTTTTGGTGCTTTATGTGAATGAAAAATAAGAAGGCCTCCACTCTCCTTAAGAGTTTGTAATTTGGAAGTTTTGTACAACAAATGGTATAGAAAGAGGAAAGGAAATGAGAGGAAACCTAAAGCATAATCTCTCAAGCTGTTTTACTGTCTTCCTTTTGTGTGGTGATAGAGGAACCTCAAAGAGCCTAGCCTAGGAGCATGTGGGGGGACTCAGTTAAGCATCTTCCTCTGGTTCAGGTCATGATCTCAGGGTCCTGGGGTCCAGCCCCATTGGGCTCCCTGCTCAGTGGGAAGTCTATTTCTCGTTCCCTCTATCCCCCACTCTTACCACACATGCATGCATGTGCTATCTCTCAAATAATTAAATAAAATCTTTAAAAAAAAAAAAAAAGCTTAGAGGCACCTGGGTGGCTCAGTTGGTTAAATGTGACTACCTTCGGCTCAGGTCACCATCCCAAGGTCCTGGGATGGAGCCCCACATCTTGCTGCTCCTTCCTCTCCCACTTCCCCTGCTTGCGCTCCCTCTCCCAGTGTCTGTCTCTGTCAAATACATAATAAATAAAATCTTAAAAAAAAAAAAAAAGCCTAGTCTAGAATCATATTTGGAAAATAAAGATTCAGTATTTTTTGATAGAATGAAGGATTGTTGTGAATATGTCCATATGCTGTAGTAGAATGTGAGTTATAGAATGATTTATTTTTTCCTTTTTTAATATAGTTTTAGATTTATAGCATAATTGAGCAGATAGTACATAGTACATAGACTCAGCCTACCCCTATCCCCCGACCCCTCTACACCTTGCACAGTTTCTTCTGTTATTTTTTTTAATGAACATACAATGTATTATTTGTTTTAGGGGTACAGGTCTGTGAATCATCAGTCTTACACAACTCACAGCACTCACCATATCACATACCCTCCCCAGTGTCCCATCACCCAGCCACCCTGTCCCTCCCACTTCCCTTCCCTTCCAGTGACCCTCAGTGTGTTTTGTGAGATTAAGAATCTCTTATGGTTTGTCTCCCTCTCTGGGTTCGTTTTTCTGCCCCTTCCATTATGATCCTCTGTCTTGTTTCTCAAACTCCACATACTAGTGAGATCATATGATAATGTCTTTCTCTGATTGACTTATTTTGTTTAGCAATACCCTCTAGTTCCATCCACGTTATTGCAAATGGCAAGGTTTCATGTGGGTTTTTTTGATGGCTGCATAGTATTGCACTATATATATATATATATATATACACACCATATCTTTTTTATCCAGTCATCTGTTGATGGTCATCTAGGCTCTCTCCATAGTTTGGCTATTGTGGACATTGCTACCATAAACATTGGGGTGCACGTGCCCCTTCGGATCACTCACTACATTTGTATTTTTAGGGTAAATGCCCAGTAGTATGATTGCTGGGTCATAGGGTAGCTCTATTTTCAGCTTTTTGAGGAACCTCCATACTGTTTTCCAGAGTGGCTGCACCTGCTTGCATTCCCACCAACAGTGTAGGAGGGTTCCCCTTTAAAGAATGATTTCAAAACATAAAGGGAAGGAAGGACACATTCTTTCTAATTTTTTTTCTTTTTTCTTTTAAAAAAAAAGTTATTTTCGATCTTTAAAAATTAGGCTATCTTGGTTTTTTCCACCTGCAAAGAATTGATAAAATTTATAATGGTCTGCCCTCTTTCCCTTCCTCCTTTACTCCTTTCCTTCCTGGTTTCTGTTGACGTAATTTTTGACCTTTCAGTTTGGTTCTTCTTTTTTGGCCTTACTGAACATCCTGTAGGAAGCAGATCACATTCTCTTGTGTTCATGATGGAAGAGTTGTTTTTCTCATTACAGTATCTCTAGCTCTTTCTTCATTATGTAATGGCCTAGTCCAAAAAATGTTTCAAAAAGCTCCATAAGAATGAATTTTTGAAGTTATCTCAGAGCCAATCATGGTTAAAAACTCAAAATTTTTTGAGATCAGAGCTAAGACTTGGTTGTTTAAAAATCTTTTAAAATTAAAAAAAAATCTTTAAAAATATTTTTACCTTCCTCCAGCAACAGATCATCCTGATGCTTAGCTATATCTAAGTGGGCATTCAGGAATAAGGGCTTCTTTTCACGGTCAGTGGTTGCTGAAGGAAAGCTTTTACAAAATATTATGAGAAGGCAAACTGTTCCCAATAAACTTGGTTTATTGGTGCAGAGTCTATATGATAGAAATTAATTCTTTTTTTTTTTTTAAAGATTTTATTTATTTATTTGACAGACAGAAATCACAAGTAGGCAGAGAGGAAAGCAGAGAGAGAGAGGAGGAAGCAGGCTCCCCGCTGAGCAGAGAGCCCGATGTGGGACTCGACCCCCAGGACCCTGAGATCATGACCTGAGCCGAAGGCAGCGGCTTAACCCACTGAGCCACCCAGGCGCCCCAGAAATTAATTCTTTATGTGGGTTTATCTTTATCTCCCCTGTTTTTTTTTTTTGGATCAGTTTTATGTTTTTCATGTCTTATGTCTGCTTTCAAGGAGTTCACTTGTATAATATAGATAAATGAAATCCACCCTTTTCCTTTGAATAATATTTAGTGATAATATTAATTGTGGTATACATTTACTGTTTCCTAGATTTTTCATATATTACATCATTTATTCTTCATAACAATCCCATGAGATTAATTCTATTATTATGCTAATTTTAATGCTGTGAGAAAAGCAGGCATAAGAAGTAACTCGCCCACAGTTTCAGAATTAGGTAATGTTAGAGCCACAATCGAACCTAGGAGTCTAGCTCTAGGGCTCAAGCATTCACCTGCTCTGCTATCCTGCCTATCATACATGAGGAATGATATCACTTCTTTTCCCTAAAAGAATATGAAGTGTTTGTACCATATCTGAATTTATATTTGAAGATAGTAGCCTGTGAACATTCTTTATATTAATATAATCAAATATTTAATTATATTTTTGAGAAAAGCAAGAAAATATCTACTAATAAATACTTGGAGCAGAATGACTTGTTCTTTCTTCTCTGGTGACCCCTCTGTAAGTTTAACATTTTATTTTGGGGAAGAATCTGTTGATTTGAAAGTAATTGAATCCCAGACTTTGCTATATTCCATTTGTATTTTTGATCTTTAGTTTTTTCTTTTAACTCATTTATTTCCTTTGAAAGTTCTGTACCCACACAGATGTCCTTAACCTTTTCCTTTTTTTTTTTTTTTTTAAAGGTAATAATTTTGCAAACAATTATCCTGGTACTAAATATTATACAATTCAAGTACAGGAAGTACAGAACTGAGTGTTTCTGTACTCATTCTCCATTTCTTTTTCTGGACTTGCTTATATTATTTTTGTTTCTCTCGACCAAATGCTTTTCTTTGCTTTTTTAATTAGTGTACAGTGGTCAGTTGTGGGTGTTAAGTTCATCTAGCTCTTGGCCCCCATAGCTAATTTTCACAGCTACCACATGTAAATTCTAACTTGCTAGGAGAGAGAATCCATTTGTTTCATGTTAGGAAGGATGTCCATCACTGTTCAGTCAGCTATTGCTGGAAAGACCCTGTTATGCATTTATAAGAGAATTGGCTTTTCAGTGAATGGGGGCAGGGCAAATTCTCTTAAGAAGGCCTCATGTGGGAGCGCCACAGTGGCTCATTTGGTTAAGCGTCTGACTCTTGATTTCAGCTCAGGTCTGATCCCAGGGTTATGAGATGGAGCCTGTCAGGTGCTCAGCATAGAGTCTGCTTGAGATTCTCTCTCTCGCCCTTTCCATCTGTCCCAAACCCCACTCGTGCTTGTACTCACTCTTTCTCTAAAATAAATAAATAGAATCTTTAAAAAAAAAAAGAAGGGCTAGTGTAGGAAGAAATCTCTTTAGTATAATAACTAAAGCAAACTATTATTCATGAGAAAATTTTTGAGGTTCTAATATATTTTAAATTTATTGATTTGAATTAGCTCTTTGCTTATTCTTATCTGTGTAGGTATTGGGATTTTTTTGGCAGTTTTATTTTCTATGGTTCATAGTTTATGAGTCTGGGATACAGTTGAAGTCTAACTTAATAGTGGAAAATGGTCTGTGAATTAAATGAATGAATATATCAGCCATATCTTATTTTGAAAAAGTATTTTGAAGAAGCATAGGTCCTAAAAATGTATTTTTAAAAAAATTTTATTATTTAAGTAATCTCTGTACCCTGTGTGGGGCTCAAACTCAAAACTTTGAGACCAAGAGTCACATGCTCTTCTGACTGAGCCAGCTAGGCACCCTAGGGCCTAAAAATATTTAAGCAGTGTCCCCTGTCATGTATATTCCATTAAAAAAAAAAAAAAAAGAAAAAAGAAAAGTGTGGTGGTGTCAGCCATCTTTTTTACTTTAGGTTTATTGTACTCTTTCTGCATGATTTACCACAGAGTTAGGCCTCTGAGAGTAGTAGGGCCTTTTAAGAATAAAAAAGTATCACTGAGTTAGCGGAAAGGAGAACATATATGAGGTGTATACAAATAATTCACAGATAATGGAAATACAGTTTGCTCCATGACCTTTTGTGTGTCTTGATGCAAGATGTTCTAATGCAGACTGTGTATAACCACAAATTTTCATATTTGGTAACATGACCAATACTTTAAACAGTATTGGTGATGTAAAATAAATTTGTTTATGTAGGAAAAAGAAAGAGTTATCCTTTTGTGTATTTACAACCTGACCAGAGTGATAACCCATTCTAAGATTTATCAGTTAGCATTTTGTAGACCAATGGGAAGTTTCATATATTTGCTCTTTCAAAAATACGAGAAATCTAGAAACCATTGGAGACTGCTCAATGGTTTTATACCTCTCCTTTTATTTTTTAAAAGTATTTATTTTAGAGAGAGAGAGAGGGTGTGTGTGCATGAGTAGGGGGAGGGATAGAAGGGGAAGGAGAGGGAGAGAGAGAATTCCAAGCAGACTCCCTACTGAGTGCAGAGCCCTGACTTAAACCAAAGTTTGCATTTTGAAAATTTTAAACATCCAGAAAAGTTTAGTGAAAATACAGTGTATAGGGACGCCTGGGTGGCTCAGTTGGTTGAGCAGCTGCCTTCGGCTCGGGTCATGATCCCAGCATCCTGGGATCGAGTCCCACATCGGGCTCCTTGCTCCGCAGGGAGCCTGCTTCTCCCTCTGACTCTGCCTTCCACTCTGTCTGCCTGTGCTCGCTCTCGCTCTCTCTCTGACAAATAAATAAATAAAATTTAAAAAAAAAAAAAAGAAAAAAAAGAAAATACAGTGTATATCCAAATATTTTTCAACCTTGTGTCAATAATTACCGGTGTTTTGCCACATACATTCCTATTTGTGTTTATATACATTTCAGGGAGGAGAGTGGCATTGCTGAACCATTTGAAAGTAATTTCTGCCATCATAATACTTAACCCAAAAATGATTCAGCACACACCTCCTAGAAATAAGGGCATTTCTCTACATGACCTTTCTACTATTATCATAGGAAACAAAATAACAATATTTTAATAAACTGTCATGTTATTTTTATTTTTTTATTATTATTTTTTAAAGATGTTATTTATTTATTTGACAGAGAGAGATCACAAGTAGGCAGAGAGGCAGGCAGAGAGAGAGGAAGGGAAGCCGAGGCTCCCTGCCAAGCAGAGAGCCTGACGTGGGGCTCTATCCCAGAACCCTGGGACTATGACCCCAGCCGAAAGCAGAGGCTTTTAACCCACTGAGCCACCCAGGAGCCCCTATTTTTATTTTTTTAAAGATTTTATTTATTTATTTGACAGAGAGAGACACAGCAAGAGAGGAAACACAAGCAGGGGGAGTGGGAAAGGGAGAAGCTCCCCTCTTGAGTGGGGAACCTCGTATAGGGCTTGATCCCAGGACCCTGAGATCACAGTCTGAGCCTGAGGCAGATGATGAACCTACCAAGCCACTCAGGCGCCCCCCGACAAGATTTCTTTTATAGTTTTTTTCTTTTTTCAAACAACAATCTAGTTAAGGTCCACACGTAACATTTGCTTGTATCTCTTTATTCTTTAAAAACTTAGATTAGTTTTTCTATCCTTTTTCCCTCCCTCCCTCTCTCTCCCTCCTTCCCTCTCTTCCTTGTTTCCTGCCTGCCTTATTTCTTCTTCTTTTTTTTTTTTTTCCTTTTTAAATGATACTGACCTTTGGAAGAGAGTCCAGAACAGTTTTCTTGTAGCAGTCCACATTCTGTATTTGTTCCGTCCTGGTGCCTGCCCACTGAATTTGAAAAATACTCCTGTCACAGGAGCAGGAAGTCACATGAGATATATATAGCAGAATTTGTAGGGGAATTGAATAGTGACTGGAAATAGTTATTACTGGGTTGAGGTTGACAAATGAGAATAAGGAAGGTTTCTTTCAGGTTAACGGAACAGAACCTGGGAAAAGAAAGAGGTTAAAGGGAACGCATATGGCAGTAAAGGATAGCAGCAGGCAATTTATTTGATAAAGAGAGGAGGGGTGAAAAAAGAGAAAGGAAGGGGTTGCAGAATCACTACCAGTACTCAGAGGGTTAGATGTTCACTCTGCATTGGCTGAGTGGCTGAACGAATGAAGTCTTTGAATTTTCTTCACTGACTGGAGGCAGGCACAGGGAGCCCAGGTCAGCTTAGTAGCTATTGGAAAACAAAGGAGGTTATGTGCATTTGTATGTTACAAGGTTTTGTGTGGAAGTACAGTGGTTGTATTAATATATTGTACTGCTTCTTGCAAATTTCCAGGGAAAGTTTGGAGTTATGATTTTATATTTTGGCTGTATCTATGTGTATTGGAATAATTGTATAGGTACTCTAAGTGGGAAGAGTTTCAGTTTTATAAATTTCGTATGCAGTGTATCTATATAAAATATATATGCAGTTTTATATAATATATGTTTTGAACCTTTGAACTGTAAAATTAAAAAAAGAAATCTACAAAATGAAAGCAGTAGAAACATGATTCTTGGGGCACCTGGGTGGCTCAGTGGGTTAAAGCCTCTGCCTTCGGCTCAGGTCATGATCCCAGGGTCCTGGGATCAAGCCCCACATTGCCCCACATCGGGCTCTCTGCTCTGTGGGGAGCCTGTTTCCTCCTCTTTCTTTCTCTGCCTGCCTCTCTGCCTACTTTTGATTTCTCTCTGTCAAATAAACAAAATCTTAAAAAAAAAAAAAAGAAACATGATTCTTTGTTTGCTTATAAATATTTTCACTACTCATAAAATATACCTTAATGATGAATAATACTGATCTCAAGTAACTTCTGATAAAATGTCAGATATTCATAAAGACATAAAGAACTCTTCTCTGATTATGTTCAATGCCTTTCAGTTAGGAAAAATTGAGAGATGGCTAGTTAATTCTCGGAATGTTGACATTTTATTGAGAGACAAAACTGTTATACTGTGAAATTCTAGAGAATGGACTTTTTCCCTCCCTTTCCCTTTCTTTCTCTTACCTTCTCTACTTTTCCTTACCTTACCTTTAAGTAGTCTACACTTCCCTTCTGCTCCCTACATTTTTCTTTCATCCCTTACTTTTAATGACCTCTCTTTCTAGAGGTCCTATCCTGTGTTATTTGTGTAAGAGCACTGAAGATACTGCTTTTAATAGCAGTTACTTTATGATTGGTTCCAAGAAGGCCCTGTAGTTGTTTCATGTTATACTAGTTTTTAAGCCTCTGGACAGTAATTTTTGCTTATTTGCTTCTGGAGATCCAAAGTAATACATTTTCTTAGTGTTGGGATTTTTAAATTAATCTAGTAAGTTCTTTCCTGCCTATATTCAGGACCAATTGAGAAATACAGAATGACATGATCAGATTTCATTTGGGCATGGACACTGTAGCATAGTGGAGAGTGTGTTAGAGTGAGGACTGGTGGAAGGGTTATTATTAGTAGACGGTAGTGAATCTGATGAGATATGCTAAATGATTAGTTCCTGAACCCATTCAGTGTGATTGGAGAAAAAAGGACAAATATAAGAGATATCTCTTAGGGTATGGGAGTTGCATATGGGAGTTGAAGGAAAGGAAGAAAATGAATTGAAACCTATGGGTAGGCTAGGTTAACTGCCAGGTGTCTAGCTGGATGACTGACGGACTCTGTATCCCATTTAGCTGTGTAGAAATTATAGAAGAAAAAACAGCATTCAGGGAGAAAAATAATGTATTAAATTTTTGAACTTAATGATTTTTGGAAAGAATTTCAAACTTGCAGAGAAGTTATAACAATACTATAAAGACCATCCATATGTCTTCTGTCCAGATTTACCTGTTAACGTTTTGTCCCAAATGTTTTATTACTCACTTTGTGAATGAATGTTTCTGTGTGTTTATCTATAAATACACACACATGCATATATGTATTCTTATTGAGTCATGCAAAAGTAACGTTGAACATATTATACCCCTTTAGTCCTAAATACCTTAGGGTGGGTTTCTCAAGGATTATCTCTTATAGACCACTCTTTTAATTTAATTTATTTGAGAGAGAAAGAGAGAGCATGGGCATAAGCAGGGGGGAAGGGTAGAGGGAGAGAGAGAAGACGACTCCCCACTGAGCAGGGAGCCTGATGCATGACTTGACCCTGGGATCATGACATGAGCTGAAGGCACACCACTAACCAACTGAGCCACCGAACTACCCTCCTACAGAGCAGTCTTAAAATCTTCAGTAGATTAAGCATCCCCACACTACTTTTTTTTTTTTTTGTAAAGTAGGCTCCACGCCTACCACGGAGGCCAACACAGGTCTTGAACTCATGACCCTGAGACCTGAGATCAAGACCTAAGCTGAGATCAAGAATTGGTCACTCAACTGACTGAACCACCCAGGCGCTCCTATATTACTTTGATCTGATATACCATTTTCTAATTTTATCAGTTGATCAAATCAGTGTCTTTTATAATAAGCAAATTTCTTCCCCTCCAGTATGGAATTTAGTCTGTGATCCCATATTGCATTTAGATGTCATGTCTTCAGTATCTCTTAACCTGTAACAGTTCTTCAGCTTTTCTTTGTCCTTTATTACATTGGCATTTTCAAAGAATATAGTCATCCCCCTTTCCCTTTTTTCCTTGTTAACAGTATTTTCCTTATCTTTAGTTTATCTGATGTTTCCCTTTGCTAAGTTTCAGGATATGTATTCCTGGACAAAATATTACATAAGGGTGTGTCTTTCTAAGGCCATCATATCTGGAGGTACGCAGTGGCCATCATATCTGCTCCTCATCTGTAGTATAAATTTTGACCACCTGTTTCATTAACCTGATTTCTTCACTACATAGTTACTATACCCCCATACAGATAATAAGCAGATTGTGAGGAGGTACTTTAAGACAATTAAAATATCCTACTTCTCATCAAAGTTTTGTTCCCTTTGTGTAGGGATCCACTAATGATAACTTGCTTATGGTTGTTATGGTTGTGGTTGTCACATGATGATTTTTTTTCAACTCCAGTTCTCCTTCTCCTTATACCAGTGATTACTCAGCATTCTATTGAATAAGAGCCCTTTTATTTGTCTGCATTGTTTTACTTATTATTGAACTCCTGGATTCTTATTTGTTACCCAATGATTAATAATTCATTACTGTTCTTAAATATTTTGGTTCTTAAATTGTCCATATTTCATTAGTGGGATCCTCTTTCTCCATGCTGGTTCCTGTATCCCCCTTTATGCTCCCATCATTTTTATTTTTTGCTTTTCAAGTATTTAATTATTTTCATTATTAAAAAGACTCCTCTGGTATTTTCTCTGGCCCAAGAATCAGTCTTTTTGGAGCCCTGGTCCCTTTTAGTGAGGGACGGGAAATGGTAGTAGAAGCCAAAATCCGGACACAGCTGCATATCTTTGCCTCTGGGCCCTATTAGGGGACAAGCTAGAAAACATAGGTATCTTTTTATGTATGTGCACATATATGTATATACACATTTGCACGCATGTGCTCATGTAACATGGATATATGCTTCAACATGGATACATATTTTAGAAATAGGAGTTAATACTGATTGCTCTGTTTTCCCTTTTTCTGTAGTGAGAACACGGGCGCCTAACAATATCAGCATTTTTACTCATTTGCCCTAAATGAGCATCATCTAAAATGATTTCAGAATTGCTTCATCTGTGCCACTATAAAACCCAAAACAGCACCCCATCCTTGTAGATAATTAACTTCATTGGCTTTGTGTTTATCTTTTAGATTTTCCTTTGGCATCAGTAAGCGGATAACATTCTTCATGTGTATGTATGCAAGTTTGTTTGTCCTGTCTTCTGTCCTGTCTTCCCTGGGCTCTCCAAGTGTTTTCTAGTAATTTTGTATTTTTGGAGTGCTGCAATAAATAAGCTTATGCATGTCTTTTTTACTGCCGGAGGTGGATCTTCAGGATAAAATACAGTTGTGGGGTTACTGGCTTAAAGTGTAAATGGATGTGTAGTTTTGCTACATCCCCTTCTGTTGGAGTTGAACTGTTTTGCATTCCCACCAGCAATATATGAGAGTGCCTGTTTTTCCACAGCCTTACAAAGAGAGCGTATTGTCAAGCTTTTAATTTTTTTCAATCCAAAGGGCAAAGAAATAGTATCTCAGTGTAGTTTTTTTTTTTAAGATTTTATTTATTTATTTGACAGACAGAGATCACAAGTAGGCATAGAGGCAGGCAGAGAGAGAGAGGAAGGGAAGCAGGCTCCCCGCTGAGCAGAGAGCTCGACGCAGGGCTCGATCCCAGGACCCTGAGACCATGACCTGAGCCGAAGGCAGAGGCTTAACCCACTGAGCCCCCCAGGTGCCCCTCTCAGTGTAGTTTTAATGTGCATATTCCTTATGTGTCAAGTTTATAGCTTTCAGATATATAAGAGCCATATATATAGATGTGGATAGCTTTACATGTCTTTTTTCCATTTTTCTTACAGGATTTGGGTCTTTTTTCCCTAAAATTACTAAGGTCTTTGTATATTAGGAATATTAGTTCTTTATTTATAATAGCTATCTGAAGTTATTTTCTCCCAGTGTACTCATTTGTCTTTTGACTTTGCTTACAGTATTTTTTGCCATAGAAAAATTTAAAAAAATTTTTATGTAGTTGAATTTATTAATGACTTCTGTTGCCTTGGCATTTCGAGTTGTAGTTAGAAGACATAATGAATTTGGAATGAATTTTAACAGTGAAGCAATGAGGTAGTTATGTATACCAGAGAAATAGGGATAATTCTCTATGCTATTTCACTGACCCACAATTTTACATTTTAAAACTTGAACCATAGGAATCTGCTATTTCATATATAGAGGGTGCCATTTTAATTATTTTAACTTTTTATTACAGAAAAATTCAAACATCCATAAAACTAACACCAGACCTAACCTTCTTCAGGCTCTGCAACTCCACCATTTCGATATATCTGAAGTACATAGAAAAAAGGCAAGAAAGATAGTAGGTTAGAGATTAATGTTATGTGCGTCAGTGAAAAGAACTAAAAAGCAGTCTGTTGATGGATGCCTTAAAAGTTGTATCTCTTATTTCCGGTCAAAATGAACACTTTATTATATACATATATACTTGTTATTAGAGTAGAAGCTACAAACATCTCTTATCAATGAACCTGAGATAACTTAGAGACGTTTGCTAGCCAGCATCTAAACATAACATAGAAAACACTCAAAAATTCTAATTTGCTTAATGGAATTTTCCTTGTACTACAGTTATTTTAAACTGAAATAATACTGCTTGCATTTGATAGCCTTTGTGAAAATTGTTTTATTTGGTGTATTCATTTTCAGTTCATCAGGAGTCCATGATTAGTTTGAAAGAATGACTAGACATCACAAGGCTCTGGGATTTCTTCATTTTATTTTATGTGCCTGTGTTCTGTTTGAAGCAGCATTCCTAATGCATCAAAACTCAGTTGAAGTATAACATTAGAGTTTTAGAATAGCTTTCCCTCCTCTTTGAGTAGAAGCTGACCAGTCACTTACCAGTAAACCATATGTTGAGAATGTCAATATTCTTTTGAAAAATATTGTAACAGAGGCAGGAGGGGAAGCCAGTGAATTCTTAATGATTGTTCATCATTTGAATAAGTAAAGTCCACATCTGGTTTCTCTTTCTTTTCACTGAGAATAGTACTGGTAACGATCATGGCAGGACAGAGTACTTGTTGGCAAGAAGTAGATTAAGAGGACTGGCACAGTCACAGAAGAATGTTGCTGCATAGGTTTGTAGTCACGGTTTTTCCTGTGGCCATTTGTTTTGAACTTGCCTTGGTGGACTAGATGTTATTTTTTGCTTGTATTTTACATTTCTTGACTTGTCGTTTTTGTATCTTTGTGTTTGGTTTCGTTTATGATGTTGTTCAATCCCTCTTCTAAAATTAGAGTTTATCCACAAAAAAAGTTGGTTTTCTCATAGCTAGCTATCCTGCATGGTGATAAAACATGATCTTTTTACAATTAACATCTTTCTTCTAAATATATGATAAGACTCTACTTTTGTAGATTAGGAACATCAAATGTAATTTCAGGATTAAATTTATTATGAATTAGAGGTTCTATATTAGTTTTTGGGAAATAGTAGCATTTCCAAGTAGAAAACAGCATGGTAAGTGATTGGTTTTGTGCTGCTTGCCAAAAGCAGTAAGACACATTGTGGTGTTTTGTGTATACAGGTATGTGTGCACAATTAAGATTGTTCCTCCTTTATTATTTAAGATTGCAGTAAAATAGATAAAACCTACAATTTACCATTTTAACCATTTTAAGTATTTAACAATCCTTAATAAGTGTATAATTCAGTGGCATTATGTGTATTCCAAATGTCATGTAACCAGCATCACCATCTGTTTGCGTGAAATTGTTCCATCATCCCAAGCAGAAATACACTGTCCATTAGGCAGCAATTCCTCATTCTCCTTTTTCCTGGCCCCTGGTAATCTTGTTCTACTTTCTATGAATGTCCTTATTCTAAATATTTTATGTGAATACGGTCATGTAATATTTGTCCTTCCTTTTGTGTCTGACTTATTTCGTTTAAGAGTTTTCAAGGTTCAGTCTGTTTTGTAGCACATATCAGAACTTTGTTTCTTTCTTTGGCTGAATGAGAATCCATTTTATGTATATACCACATTTTGTTTATCCATTCATGTGTTGATTATTTTACTTTTGCTATTGTGAAAACTGCTGCTGTGAGCATTGGCTTACAAGTATCTTTATAAGTCCCCATTTTTAATTCTTTTGGGTGTATAGCTAGGAGTTGGATTGGTGGGTCATGTGGTTACCATAATAAACTTTGAGGAGCTGCCACACTGTTTCCATAGTGGCTGAGCCATTTTACATTCTTACTGTGTACAAGGATTCCAGTTTCTCCACATCCTTACCAACACTTGTTATTTTCCATTTTTTGATCATTGCCATTCTAGTGGATGTGAAGTAGTGTCTTTTTGTGGTTTTTAATGTGCATTTTCTTGATAATTAATGATATTGACTATTTTTTAATGTGTTTATTGACTATATATCTTCTTTAGTGAAATGTTCAGGGTTTGTTTTTTTTTTTTGCCCATTTAAAAAAAAAGATTTATTTGCTTATTTACTTACAGAAACCTGAGATGGGGGGAGAGGGAGAGAGAATCTTAAGGCTCCATGCTCAGCAGAGAGCCTCTTGTGGGGCTCAACCTCTAAAATTAAAATTAAAAGTCAGATGCTTAACTGACTGAGCTACCCTTTCTCTTACCCCTGTCCATTTTTTAATTGGGTTGTCTTTTTGATGCTTAATTGTAGGAGGCTTTTTTTTTTTTTAAGATTTTATTTATTTATTCGACAGAGAGAGATCACAAGTAGGCAGAGAGACAGGCAGAGAGAGAAAGGAGGAAGCAGGCTCCCCACCAAGGAGAGAGCCCGATGTGGGGCTCGATCCCAGGACCCTGGGATCATGACCTGAGCCGAAGGCAGAGGCTTTTAAGATTTTATTTATTTATTTGACAGAGAGAAATTATAAGTACACTGAGAGGCAGGCAGAGAGAGAGAGAGAGAAGGAAGCAGGCTCCCCGCTGAGCAGAGAGCCCGATGCGGGACTCGATCCCAGGACCCCGAGACCACGACCCGAGCCGAAGGCAGCGGCTTAACCCACTGAGCCACCCAGGCGCCCCGAGGCTCTTCTTTATGTATCCTGGATATTACCCCTACTCAGAGATATGATTTGCAAATATTTTCTTTTTTCTGTGGGTTGTCTTTCACTGATGATAGTGTGCTTTGATGCAAAAAAAGTTTTGATTTTGATGAACTCCAGTTTATCCTTTTTTTTTTTTTTTTAAATGCCATTTGGTTTTGGTGTCATATTTAAGAAACTATTGCCAAGTCCAAGGTCATGTAGAATTACTTTTATTATTATTTTTTTTTCCTGAGAGTTTTACAGTTTTAAATTTAAAAATTTTAAAATTTAAATTTTAGGTTCATTTTTGTGTGTGATATGCAGTACGTGTCCAACTTCATATGGATTTCCAGTTCTACCAGCACCATTTTTTTTTTTTTTTAAGTTTTATTTAAAGAAGTCCTTTTGGGGGGTGCCTGGGTGGCTCAGTGGGTTAAAGCCTCTGCCTTCGGCTCAGGTCATGATCCCAGGGTCCTGGGATCGAGCCCTACATCAGGCTCTCTGCTTAGCAGGGAGCCTGCTTCCTTCTCTCTCTGACTGCCTCTCTGCCTACTTGTAATCTCTGTCAATTAAATAAATAAAATCTTAAAAAAAAAAGTCCCTTTGGTCTTGGCCCTTGTTGGAAATCAACTGGGCATATATGTGAGAGTTTATTTCTGGACTCTGTATTCTATTCCCTTGCACTGTATGTCTATCCTTATACCAGCATATTGTTTTTATTACTGTATTAAAGTTTTCTTTTTGATTATCTGGTTTATCATTCTTAATGTGTACCTTTAAAAATGTTTCTAATATGTATCTTTAAAATTTGCTTTTAATAGTTTCATTTAGTTGACAGTATAACAAGAACTGCAAGTATCAACTTTATAATGAATCCTGTGAGAGTTAGTACACCAGGAAAATTAATATTAAAGCAAGCAGATTTGGGGTTATTTACTTGATACTACATTTTCTTTGGAAATTATAGGGGAAAACATAAAGACAGAAAGTGAATGTTTGTACTTGCTCACTGAACTAAAAGAATTGGAAAGACCAATTATTTATCTAATCTAGTAAGTGACGCTTTGATTTCCTGTTAAATGTCACTTTATTTTAGTTCCAGAAGTTATCTACTTAATGAAACTCTTTCAGAAATTTCATAAAAGAAAATAATTTGTATTTTGTGAGGAGCATTGTCACTAAGGAGCTAGTAATGGCAGACTCTTAATTATTAAGCCAGATTTGAATGACTGTGTTTTTTAGGCTTTTTTTAATGTTACAGATTTCTAACTTAATTTTGTCTCCTTTCAGACTATAGCAAACATTAGAAGATTAGAACTTCAGATGTTATTCTTTGTTGATATACAAATTTTTGTTTTTATCACTTTTTTAAGAGGAGGATTATAGCCTCTTCCTCTGTATTTTTTTTTTTTAAGATTTTATTTATTTATTTGACAGAGATCACAAGTAGGCAGAGAGGCAGACAAAGAGAGGAGGGGAAAGCAGGCTCCCTGCTCGCCAGAGAGCCCGATGCGGGGCTCGATCCCAGGACCCTGGGATCATGACCTGAGCTGAAGGCAGAGGCTTTAACCCACTGAGCCACCCAGGCACCCCTCTTCCCTTGTATTTTAACTATAGTTCTTAAGTAAGTCTTTTGGGATTTATGAAGTAAAACTATTTTGTAACAAAAATACGGGGTTATAAATTAAAGGCAGATCTCTTGAAGAAAATATAAATTAACCTTTTTACAGTTTGCTATAAATGAAATAGTTCTACACCACTGACCAATATAGATGCCCCTCTATAACTTAGTTGTTTACTTTCACTTTTTTCTGATGAGTCTCCTAATTATTAAAAGTTGTTTAATGGCCTTGCTTTATCTATATCCCCATGCTTTTATTCTCTCTGTGCATAATTTTGAAATAAATCCTAGACATTGTTTCATTAGTAAATATTCTGGTACTGGGGTATATATAAACAGACTGCTGGTGTATATAGTTTAGGCCAGATCCATTCAGTAAATATTTTTTAAATTTTTACTGTGGTCTGGATGCAGTAGAACAGTGCTAGGGATAGACAAATGTTTAAAGTTCGTCTCTTTCTTACATTACACTTAGAGCCATTTCTTATGCTGAAAATTTATAGGCTTTGAAGTCCTGAAGAGTTTGAGTTCAGCCTTAGAAAAACAAAACAGAATTCTTGAGCCAAATAAGAACAGTGATTGTATTCTGACATACTGACTCATACTCAGGGAGAGGTAATAGAGTATTTTCCTAGCCGTTTTATCTTAAAAGGGAAAAACAAACAAACAAACAACTATGCTTGATACCAGCAATAAAAAAAAGTTAGAAATATACAAAGAGTTAGGCTTATCAGTTATAAATGAATATTATGCTTTTAGATTAGGTGAATTAGAATGATGCAAAACCACTGTTTTTATCATACTGACTGCATAGTATCCCCCCGCCTTTTGTAGTATAGTGGTAATTTTAAAATTCATTTTCCATTTTCAGAATGTGCTGGTGATTTTTTAAATTTAGAAGCTATGTCACATATGCCATTTAAGATTTTCATTCTAAATATTTTTATATTACTGTAATTTTCCTTTTTTTCCCCAGCTTTGAGATATTGATGGCATTTAATTTCAAATATAATCACAAAATCCTGTTTTTAAACCTTAATATTTATTGATTTTGATTTCACGTACTACTCTGTTCTTCTTGCTGTTAACATTTTAGGCCATCATCCTGCCTACACTGAATGGCTGCACTTTTCCTCTTTTTTTTTAAGATTTTTGTTTATTTATTTGACAGACATAGAGAGAGAGGGAACACAGGCAGGGGGAGTGGGAGAAGGAGAAGCAGCAGGGAGCCCACTGTAGACTCACTTTTCCTCTTAACTGTCTGGATTAGAGAAAGCTCCATTTGAGCCCTTTTCCACAGTGCAAGAGTCCTCTTTATAGAATGCAAATTTGATTTTCTTACTCTGGGTTTTGAAATTCTCAGTGTCTCCCTATTGCCTATGGGTGAAGCTCAGAGTATGTCCTATAACATGTTTCTTTACCCAGCTGGTGCTTATATCTCTAGTCCCTTCATACTTAGTCTTTATGCTTTCCTCACCCCTTACATGTATGTATATACACCACATCCATTCTTTCTTCCTGCTGCTTCTCTCTTCTTTTGAAATCTGATACTTGTGCCAGGTATTCTGGTGGGGCCTTGTATTTACCTTTTTAGAACACTTTTACTGTATTGCCAGACTACTTAATTTCTGTCCTATTTAATTTTAGTGTCTTATATTTCCCCTTTATCTTTGGGGCCTGGTGACTGGGACATAATAAGGGACAGATCAATGTTTATTGAATGAATGAATGCCTATTACTAACCTATTAGTTGTGATATAAATTACCCTAAAATTTAGGAACTTAAAAATTTATTATCTCCTAAGAATCTCTCATGACGTGTAGCCATGAAGATGTCGGCTGGGGCTACTTGAAGGCTTGACTGGCCATCAGAGGGAAGGTACTTCCAAAATGGCTCACTCACATGGTTTTTGACAGAAGGCCTATTTCTTGCTGGCTTTTGGTGTAAACCATTTCTGTTGACATAGACCCCTCCTTATGGCACCTTGAGTATTCTCATGATGTGGAGGGCCACTTCCTTTAGAGTGAGTGATCTAAGAGAGCAGGGAGGAAGCTACAGTGCCTTTTATGATCTGGTCATACATAGTCATTAACACTACATTCTGTTCCTTAGAAACACATCACCAAATTTAACTCACAATTAAGACTCTACCCGTGCAGGGAAGAGAATCAAAGAATTTGTGGATGTATTTTATAATTAACACAGAATAGAACTGATTGGACCCATGGACCCCACCAAATTAGGTCATTTTCCTTATTTATAAAATAAATTTGTTTAGGGATGCCTGGGTGGCTTGGTTGGTTAAGCATCCGACTTTGGCTCAGGTCATGATCCCAGGGGTCCTGGGATCCAGCCCAACACTGGGCTCCCTGCTCCGCGGAGAGCCTGCTTCCTCCTCTCTCTCTGCCTGCCTCTCTGCCTACTTATAATCTTTGTCTGTCAAATAAATAAATAAATCTTAAAAAAAAAAATGAATGTGACACAGGATTCACCATTTTAAGGCTTATTACAGGTCTTCAAAAGTCAAACACATTTATCTGTGAACTGTACTTACATACTTTTAAGAGAGACAATGATAGGTTTTTAAACTTGTAGCTTAAAACAATTTAAATTAGTTATATAAAAATTAAAGTCTTTTTAGCCTAATACAGATATCTTGCTCATTCAAGAAAACTTGGAGTCACTAACATATGCCAGGCATTTTAGTAGGTACTGACTATATATCAGTGAACAGAACAGACATTCTTGTCCACCTAGAGATCATGATCTGGTAGAGAACAGATAGAAACAGAAAAATGGATATTTCCCAACTGCAATCAGTACTGTCTATGGAAGAAATGAAAAAGGTGAAGTGACAGAGAGTTATGGGAAGACAGAGTTACTCCTACATGTGAGAAAAGGGTTGTCAGGAAAGATGACCTGGAAGCTGAGAAGGAAAGGAGTTATCCCTGCCAGGAGCTTATAGGAAGAGCAGACGCCCTGCAGTGTGAACAGTTGGTGTATGAGGAGTTGAAAGAATGCCTGGAGATGTCCAACGGGGAGAGTGGAATGGAGTTTGAGAGGTAGACAGAGATTGTGTTACCTAGAGTTTAAGAGGCTATGATGAAAACCATTAAAGGATTCTGAAGTTCCATATTACAGTTTTGCTAACCAAAGTAAAAAGGCTCTTTGGCTGCAAAAGAGAAAATAGGCAAGCAAGAGAAATCATTATAGTAGTCCAGGTGAACCATGATGGCCACTTGATCTAGAGTGGTGGGAGAGAAGATGGATCTGAGATCTAGTTTGTAGGTAGAACCAGTGGGACCTAATAGGAAGCGAGGGAGAAGGAATGTAGAGATAGTACCCAGGCTTTTGGCTTGAGCAGACCATTGAATGGTAAGGCCCTTAATGAAGGTTGGAGGTCAGTGAGAAGGGAAATCGAGAGTTTATTTTGACAGTGTTGATTTTGTTGTATTTGCCAGTCATCCAGTGGACCTGTCAGATGGCAGACAGTTAGGCAGTGCTGGAACTCAAGAGTTTTAAGAGGAGGTACACAGATGGTATTTAAAGTTACGGAATAGAGGGGATCTTTTCTAGGGAGAAGATGCCCTGGGAACTCCAGCTTTTATGATTTGCATACATGGGCGGCATTGTTGCTTTCTTCTTTAAAAAAAAAAAAATCACAAAGGTCAAAACTGCAACACAAAGTTTGGTTTATTTCTATCTAATGTATATTAAAGACATGTTTTGCTTTTTTAGTTTGGCAGCAATGTGGTTAAATGAGAAATTTAAATCTCCGTCCATCTACCTGTTGAATGAAGAAGCCGCTTTGCCAGCTATGTGACTTTGGAATTTTACTTCTGGGCCTCAGCTTCCTTGTCTGCTAAAGGGAGTAACAGCAGAGCTGTTTGGAAAATTAAAGGAATTTAAAGTGTCTGGCACATACTAAAAACTCAGTATTCTTTTATTTTATTTTTCCTTTGCTTTTAATTTCTTTATATGTGTACCTCAACAGGAGAAGGGTTTGAAACAGGTGTTGTATTTATTCTTATACATTGTTAGGTAGGTAGAAATGGAGAGATAAAGACATAACATACAAATATGTGTGTGTGGCATAGTTTCTGAAATATCTGATAACTCTTAATTGCTAAATGTTCATAGCCTTTTTGTCCTAATTTTCTCAGATTGTCATAACTCTCCTGTCTTCACAGAAAGTGATTTTCTGGGGCTCCTGGGTGGCTCAGTCAGTTAAGCATCCAGCTCTTGATTTCAGCTCAGGTCATGATCTCTGGGTTGTAGGATTGAGCCCTGTATCGAGCCCTGTGTCGGGCTCTGCGTTCAGCAGGGAGTCTGCCTCTCTCTGTCTCTGTAGTCTCCCCACCCGCTTATACACACTCTCTAAAATAAATAAATAAATAAAGGTCATTTCTTAAATAATGAAACATTAAAAAGGTTTGTTCTTAAATATTTTTGAAGTTTCATGAGTGGGAGAATGAATTACAACAGTATTACAGAAGTCATTTCTACTATGTGTTAAAGCTTTATAATTATTAATACAGGATTCTCAGCTGCATATTAAGTTGTTCATTGTCAGACATTACCTTGAATAATTGAATACTTTGAAGGCAAAGATAAAATGCTAAATTTGAATCTATGAAGTCTGTTTCTAATTCATTCTTCCCCTCTCTCTCACTTGTTCCCCCTCCCTTCTTTCCAAAAAAAGCAGTGACTCAGACAGACTTTTCATGCGTGTCCTGCTGTGGATTATACTTGAGGGGTATTCTGTTACTTTGAAATATAGGCTCATGTGTCTAATATCAAAGGGAATGTATTATTTCAGTAGTCCCTCACCTAAATGTACTCGGTACAGGTACCAGTGTTTTGGAAGAAGGATATGCACCTAGTGCACTATGCACCTAGTGCCTTGCATGTGGGATAGGCTGCAAAACCTTATTCCTTTGTTCTCTATTAGTATTTCTTGGTTCCTATAGATACTGGCAAAGTGGTGTAAGAAACTCCTTTTCCCTTCTACAACCCTCTGATCAAATGGAAAACCTTGTCCAGTAGATGTATCATAGCCCTTTTATATATGAATTTATATCACTATAGAGTGATACAGCTCATCAATTCTAAGATACACATTTTTTTCTCATATGCAGTATATATTTTTTAAAGATTGTATTTATTTATTTGACAGACAGAGATCACAAGTAGGCAGAGAAAGAGAGGAAGGGAAGCAGGTTCCCTGCCGAACAGAGAGCCGGATGCGGGGCTCAATCCCAGGACACTGGGATCATGACCTGAGCCGAAGGCAGAGGCTTTAACCCACTGAGCCACCCAGGTGCCCCTCATATGCAGTATTTTGACACTGGAATCATCTTGCAGTAGATGTTTTAGGAAATTATTGTGTCACTTTTTAATTGGCAGTGTTTTTTTCTTGGTACATATAATAGTCATAGTTGGTGGTTTTCTTAGTTTTGATGAAATATGGTAGCCTTTCAACTTTAAGTCTCTAGCCATAGGATACATAAATTTGATATTAACTTATGCTCATGTCAAATAAGAATCAATTTTTGGTTTTGGGTTTTGGGGTTTTTTTTTTGCTTTTTAAAAAATTTCTTTTCAGTGTTCCAGAATTCATTGTTTCTGCATCACACCCAGTGCTCCATGCAATACACCCACCCCCCTCCCCTTCAAAACCCTCAGTTTGTTTCTCAGAGTCCACAGTCTCTCATGGTTTGTCTCCCCCTCCAGTTTCCCCCAACTCACTTCTCCTTTCAATCTCCCCATGTCCTCGCGTTATTCCTTGTGCTCTACAAGTAAGTGAAACTATATGATAATTGACTCTGCTTGACTTACTTTACTTAGCATAATCTCTTCCAGTCCGGTCCATGTTGATACAAAAATTGGATATTCATCCTTTCTGATGGAGGCATAATACTCCATAGTATATATGGACCATACCTTCTTTATCCATTAAGAATCAATTTTTTAGTGATCAGAATATGATTTTGCATTTATTTTCTGCTCAGTGTTGGTAAATGTAACAGAGGTCAGCAAACTTTCTGTAAAGGCTACATAATAAATATGTTCAGCTCTGTGGCCCCTATTCAGCTCTGCTGTTATAGCACAAAAGCAGCCTTAGACAACACAAATGAGCATGCTATGTTCCAGTAAGTTTATTTACAAAAACAGTTGGGGGCTGGGAATTTTGTCAATAAGCTAAGTTTGCTAACCCATAGTAGAACATTATAATGATCAACTCACTTCTGAAATATTAGTCCCAAAAATACTTCTAGATCATCTTTGAGGGTTTGCCCACATATTCTATATTTTAAAAGTTTCTTTTCCTTCCCACAGTTGCTTTTCCATTCCATCTATCTGTGTCTTGTGCAAGGTCGTGATACTTACCTTCGTGAACCAATAGACGTTTGTCTTTCTCCCTGTGAATGAATGATCTTTGGTTTAAGTTTGCAAGTGATAGTTCAGTTTTTCAACAAATGATTTGTTAGATAAAGTTAAGATTATCTAAAGTAGGATCAGTGGAAAACTGTTAACAGATTGATAAGTTAGAGAGGTTTTTTGTTGTTGTTTTTTTTTTTTGTTCTGTTTTTGAGAGAGAGAAGGAGCAACGAGGGAGGGGCAAAGAGAGGCTATAGAGAGAATCTTAAGCAGGCTCCATGCTCAGCACAGACCCTGGTATGTGGCTTGATCTTACCACCCTGAGATCATGACCTGAGCTGAAATCAGTAGTCTTACCCTTAATCGACTGAACCACCTAGGCACCCCAGTCAGCAGTTTTTAATATTGTGTCTGAGAATAATAGTTTACTTTTTTTTTTTTTTTTTTAAATTTTTAGAGGGACAGATAGAGACACAGCATGAGTGCGGAGGGGCAAATGGAGAGGGAGAGAGAGAATCCTAAGCAGGCTCCATGCTCAGTGTGCAGCCCAAAGTGGGGCTCAGTCTTACCACCCTGAGATCATGATCTGAGTTGAAATCAAGAGTCAGACACCCAACCTACTGAGCCACCCAGGCACCCTGAGAATAATAGTTTAGTTTAATTTAGGCTTCTTCCTCAATTGTCAGAGTTGGCATAAGGAAATTGACTATATTTGGATCCATGCCTATAAAGTTTAAGAGGTAGCATAATGAAGTTAGCTGAATATGAGAGGTTGTGTAATGAAGTTAAGAACACTAACTGTGGATCCAAACACCCTGATTGAATCTAGGGTTTACTACTTACTAGTCTTGTGACCGTGGGATACTTAATCTCTCTATGCCTCAATTTTTCTATTCTGTAAAATGTGGGTAATAGTAGTACTTTCAGGGTTGTTTTGAGGATTAAATGAATACCTAGAACTTAAGTGTCATAAATAAGTAAAAATATGATTTCAAGCATAAAATATTTAGAAATATTTCCATTACTACTAAATTCAAATCAGAATAATTTGACACTTTAAATAGTAAATATAAAAGGAGCTTATAATACATAGTGTTTTCTCCTTTTTACCATGAGCATATTTCAAATATTATTCTTTCTCTGTGTTTACTTCATGGCCACTATTTAGCACCCGGCTCTTGAATGGGAATTTGTGCTTTTCTTAAGGTGCTAATTTTCCAGTCATTTTTCTGACTTTTATAAGACTCATCTTTTGTCTGAATTGCAGAAAGTGGTCTGTTGCTCACTGAAGAAACATATTTTTTGTATTCCACTAGAAGCTAAAATCTATGAATTGTTCTTAAGTCTTTATTCTGTATCACTTCCCTCACTTTCAGTGCCTCATAGTGAGTTTCTGATAGAGAATGCTGTAACTATATACAACTTAAATTTAACTTTTGTTTGCTGTCAGATGAGACTGGGGTTAATAACTGATATATTAAAATAGCTATAGAAAAACTATCATTTTGTAGCAGTCTTGAGTTTTATTTTTCTTATACCATAACATGTGAAATATAAATTTAGTTTAGCGTGTAATTTTAAAAAGCCTCCTCAATAATATTTCTGTGGTCACCTGTATTTTCTTCTATAACTGTTAGGTTTAACTGTATAAAATTGCTGATACTCTCTACCCCTTCTGACCTAATAAAAATGGCATTTTGTGTGATTCAGCCTAATAGAAAGCAAGAATTTTGTCTAAAAGTCTTTAAACTTCTTGTGATTTGGTGTAACTTCACCTGTTTGTGACTTTAATTCATTTAACAACATAAAGAACTTTTTTCATCTCTATTTTATTTTATTTTATTTTTTCAGATTTTATTTCTGGGATCCCTGGGTGACTCAGTCGATTAAGTGTCTGCCCTGGGTTCAGGTTGTGATCCCAGGGTCCTGGCATCAAGTTCTACATCGGGCTCCTTGCTTAGCAGGCACCTGCTTCTCCCTCTGCCTGCTGCTTCCTCTCCTTGTGTGCTCCCTCTCTCTCGTAAATAAATAAAATCTTAAAAAAAAAAAAAGATTTTATTTATTTACGAGAGAGAGCACAAGTAGGGGGAATGGCAGAGGGAGAAGGAGAAGCCTACTCAGCAATGAGCTAGGAGCCCTAACTCGGGGCATGAGCCAAATGCAGACACTTAACTGACTGAAGCACCCAGCTGCCCCATCTTTACTTTATTTTTTTTCAAATTAGCGTGTGCATGCAGGGGAGGGGCAGAGGGCATAGAAACACAAGCTGACTGTGCTGAACATGGAGCCGGAAGCAGGGCTAGATCTCATGACCTCGAGATCAGACCTGAACCGACTTTGAGTTGGCTGCTCAACCAACTGTACCACCTACGCACCTCACTTTTTTCATCTTTAAATATTGATAATACACATCTTCCATGAGATTTTGAGGAATATAAATGGTTGTTTAGAAACTATTTGTTAAGCTTCTTATATTCTGGCACCAAGTAAAAGGCTTTGCATATGTTATCTCTAATTCTGACAACAGACTTGAAAGAAGAATTATTATAAATGGTAGAGCTAGTATTTGAACTCTTTTAATGACCTACTCCTAGAAATTACATAGTGTTACTCCCAACATTGTATTTGTTAGAAGAGAGTTCTTTTTCAGGAGGGAGATAGATGACTCCTTCTGAAGATAGGAGTGTCTGAGAATTTGTTGACTTTTTTTTTTTTTTTAAAGATTTTATTTATTTATTTGAGAGAGAGAGAGTGAGAGAGAGCATGAGCGAGGAGAAGGTCAGAGGGAGAAGCAGACTCCCCATGGAGCTGGGAGCCTGATGCGGGACTCCATCTCGGGACTCCGGGATCATGACCTGAGCTGAAGGCAGTTGTCCAACCAACTGAGCCACCCAGGCGTCCCGAATTTGTTGACATTTTAAAATCACCACAAAAACCTAAAGACTTTTGGATGTGCTGTCATGATAAAAAATTTATTTGGCCCTTAAAATTATTTTCTTCTCAAGAATTTTTTTTCTTCCTTTGATTTTGATATAAATGATTTATAGATTAATAATATAATATAGATAATATATTAATATTATATAGATAATATATTAATTAGTAGTATAATAGTATATATAGTATAATATTAATATATTAATAGTTAATATGTAATTATATAGTATGTAATAGTATAATATATTTATATATATATACTGATTATAGATTTATAGTAGTCACTCTTGAGTTCTCTGTCTTGAGATATGGTCTATTAACTATACACAATGAAAGCAATTTGTCTGAATGTTCTTACTGGTACAGGAATCTGATCTTTCAGTTTTTTGTGTGTGATTTTTTTTGAAACATATTTTATTATAAAATACGTAATTTATAAGTTGTTTTTATCATTGATTCTGTATAAGGACTAAACCATTTCCTTGTCTTCCCTGAAAATTATTTTGTATTTACAAGATTTGCCTTTTGCTTAATTCTTGGTAGCAGTTTCCAGACTGCTCCTGGACAACCTGCAGGTCTAGTTGCCAGAAAGAAAATTGCAGACCATGTACAAAACGAGACATATGTGGTAGAGTCTTTTGGTGTATGTATGGAATGAGATGCCAGATTTTCTAGACAGCTGGGGTTGTGAAAGAGCTTTGAAAGCAGAGTGAGAAAATGTGAGTATGTAAAAAGGTCTGAGAACTATGATATAAACTACACCTCTATATTTATGAGTAATTTGGGGGGCAGAATGAAAGTATTCTGAAATAAGTTGAATTGCGGTATTTCTTCTAGTAGTACGTCATATTTGACAGGGGAAATATTGTGTGGAGTATTTTATATTCATCCTCAGATATCACCTGTCAAAATATGCATAAAAATCATAGAGAAATAGTGAAATGGGTTGTTGATTTAATGCCTCATAATGAATCAATGGAAAAACCAGGAATAAAACCCAAGAATGTAGTTATCCAGACCACTCTTTCTGATCTGATCTTCCTTGGCAAACTCTTATTCTTTGCCCTGAATTTTTAGACTATTTTCTTGTTAATTTATTGTTTTTCTTTAAATTATTCTCCTAGTAGACAAGTTTTTTATTTTTTAAAATTTTTATGAAAAAAAATTTTCTTTTGGTTGGTATACAGTTCTGTGAACTCTGATAAATATATAGGTTAGTGTAGTCACTGCCACTATGTGGACATCACCCCAAAAACTTCCTTATCCTATCAGTTCCTTGTCCCATCTCCTTTAACCCCTGGTGACCACTAATCTTCCTTCATCAATTTAGTTTTTTCTTTTCAAGAATGTCATGTAAATGGAATCATACAGCATGTAACCTTTTGAGACTGGTTTCTTTCATGCAGAATAATGCCTTTGAGAATCATTCAAGTTATTGTAAGAGTCAATAATTAATTCATTTTTATTGTTGAGTTGTATGCCTTTGCCACAGTTTGCATCTCCATTAATCTGTTGAAGGACATTTGGGTTGTTTGCATTTTTGGACCATAATGAATTGAGCTTCTATACACTTGTGTTTAGAGTTTGTGTGATCATAAGTTATTTCTCAAGTGCAGGGGTCAGTAAAGGACTAGATATTCTGTATTTTATTTTATTTTTTTATTTTAAAGATTTTATTTATTTATTTGACAGAGAGAGATCACAGGTAGGCAGAGCAGCAGACGGAGAGAGAGAGAGGGAGAAGCAGACTCCCTGCTGAACAGAGAGCCCGATGTGGGGCTCCATCCAAGGACCCCGGGATCATGACCTGAGCCGAAGGCAGAGGCTTATCCCACTGAGCCACCCAGGTGCCCTAGATATTCTGTATTTTAGACCACAGGATCTCTGTTGTAGTTACTCTGCTCTTGTAACATGAAAGCAGCCATACACAGTACATAAATGAATGGATGTAGTTGTGTTCCAAGAAGACTTCGTTTGTCAAACAGGAGGTGAGCCAGATATGGCATGTGGCCATAATTTGCCAGCCCCTTTTCAGTGGTAAATATCTAGTAATGGATTGCCAGGGACATGATAAATACAGGTTTCACTTGATAAGAAACTGCCAGCCTATTGATTTTTAAATACTCAGTTTAATAATATTTGACTATGGAATGTTGATAAACTCAGACCTTATAGTTCCCACATCAAGCCTACATAATTTATATTAAGACAGACTTTGGTCTTGTCCTACATTAAGGATCTGTTTTGCCTTCTATTTTTATTCATATTCATGTGGGTTCTTTTGGTTTAGGTGGATCTTTCCTTCCCAGATAAAGGGCATATCCTTCTTTCAGTGATTTTTATTGACTTACTTAAGATAGTAAGATATTCAGGGATGTTGTGTCTTTCAGGGATGTATTAGGAATATTGAGTCACAGTGAGAGCTGATAGGTTTTTAAATCAAACAGTTGATTTTATCCGTGAAATTGGGTGTAACTGAATAGGCAGCCATCACATCATGACATGTAGTCTGTTTAGAAGTGTTTGTTCATTCTTTCAATACCAGACCCAGACTGGCTATCCATAATGGAAGCTCATTTAGGAGACCCTTTACTTTGTATTTTGTGTAAGTTCTTGATGACATCTTAGGCATTAAATCTTAGGTTTGTATCTATGTCTTTGGAGTTAGTCTAAGGAACAGGATTCTACAGTTGCTCTGGAAGGCTGTTGTTTCTGTTATTTTGTCTGTAGGATGCAGAATTAGCTTTCCATAAGTAACATTTTGTTGTGGTTCCCATGGCTACAAAAGCAGGTATTTGGGGTTGAAAGGGAAGCAAAGAATCTTGGCTATACCATTAGCTTGGAGATGGTGAATAAAGCAGAAGAAGTGCATCTTTTTGATTGTGGTTTATAGTTCGTTTTGCTCTTCTGGAAAAGCAGTGAAGCCCCAGGATCATGAATGATAGCATTATTGAAGTGGAAGAACATTTTGTACTGATCGTAGTCCCACTTGTCTTAATGTGATGGTTGAAAGGTTATGTCTGTGAGTGGGAAGTGCTCCTGTTAATACATGCTTTTTATAAGAGGTAACTCTTTGGAAAACAACCTTTTTCCTACCTTCTGTGGGCTTGGGCACTGGCAAGTGAATCATAGATGGTCTTCTTTGAGAATCAAATAAAAATTGTAGACCATCTTCCTAGAATATATTGTATCACAGATATAATAAGCAGTTGCAGAGGTTCATTATTCCCAAGCCAGCACTGTCAAATATATCCTCTGTGACATTTGGTTCTTCATATGCTATTCACTAGCTGCATGTGGGTGTTGGGTACTTTAGATGTGGCTGTTACAGCTGAGAAATTCTATTTTTTATTTAATTAAATCAATTTGAATTTAAGTTTTTTTTTTTTTTAAAGATTTTATTTATTATTTGACAGAGACACAGCAAGAGAGGGAACATAAGCAGGGGGAGTGGGAGAGGGAGAAGCAGGCCTCCTGCTGAGCAGGGAGCCCAGTGGGGGGCTCCGTCCCAGGACCCCGGGATCATGACCTGAGCCGAAGGCAGACGCTTAACGACAGAACCACCCAGGCCGCCCTGAATTTAAGTTTTGATAGCCACATGTGGCTAATGGCTGCTATGTTCGACAACACAGGTCTCAGCTCTTCATGTCACCCTGGTTAGAGTCCCTGTAAAAGAAGTTCTTGGGTACGCCGCTTCTTGGGAGTTCGACATGTTCACTTCACTTCTGATCTCTTTGCAGACAAGCAGTGGTTATTGTATCTGGTTCTGAAGTTACTAAATTTAAACACAAGTTTGGTTGTCGCTAAGTACATAACCTTTTTGTAATTCGGGGAGATTTTCAGAATTTGATCCTGTTTTTCCATAATGTGCTATCTAGAGCAGGCTTGTCCAGAGAATGTCAGGTGAAGAAGACTGCAGTGCTGTACTGTGAGATCTCCCGTGTCACCTTGTCCTGCCTTAGGAACACTCTGATAATTTAGTGCCACCTTTGTTCCTAAGAATTCTATTCATTTATTTTATTTTTTAAAAGATTGTGTTTATTTATTTGAGAGAGAGGACATGAAAGAGTGAGTGAGTGAGTGAGTAAGAATGGGGCAGTATGGGGGGAGGGCAGAAGGAGAGGGAGAAGCAGATTCCCCACTGAGCAGGGAGCCCAATGCAGGGCTCTATTCCAGGACCCTGGGATCATGACCAGAGCTGAGGCCAGATGCTGAACTGACTGAGCCACCCAGGCACTCCTGCCCTTAAGAATTTTTTAAGTACATTTCCCATTCTTGGACATTATGTAGTAACAAAATAAAAAGGTTAAGGGCAACTTCCATAAAATCTGATTATAATTTCTATGGTTGGTGGTTCTCAGTCCTGGATGCATGTTAGAATCAACTAGGAACCTGTGAGAAAAACGCCTGAGCTCTAGCCCCAGAGCTTTCAGTTTAAATATGGATGTGTACTGGGCATTAATATCTTTTTTTAAATCTCTATTTCATTACAGTGTCCAAGCAAGGTTGAAATTCCCTCATGTGTGAGGTAATTGGTGGACCTGGGCTAGCCATGTTGAGTAAAATATTCTGAATGAGAGACTAATTAATAATCTTTCCCCCTTCCCCTCTTTGTACTTTGAGCCCAGATTTTAAGGCTTGAGTAAAATATCATTAAGGGAATGGGCCTTATTGTGCTCACACTTTCAGAACCTGTTACCTAAGGAATTCCCTAAAGGTCAGTGTATGGGAAGAGAAATTAGTGGGGTTTTGTTTTTAATCTTTATTACCATTAAATTTATTAGGAAATTAAAATTACACATTACTCAGGAGCAGAAACATGGTTTTTAATTGATTAGATTCTTGGTCCTGTTATTATAAATTTGACTAATATAATATCATATGTAGGAAATACAAAATGGAGTGCTTGGGTGGCTTAGTCAGTTAAACAACTGCATTTGGGTCAGGTCATGATCGCGGGGTCCTGGGCTCCAGCCCTACACTGGGATCCCGACTCAGGGAATCTGCTTTTCCCTCTGCCCCTCCCCCTTTTACGCCAACACTCTCTCTCTCACACACTCACTCTCTCTCAAATAAATAGAATCTCTAAAAAAAAAAAAAGGGAAATACAAAATATATCTTCTTGGGAATTATTTATTTTTCATCGCCTACTTAAAGGAGCATGCATAGAATATATACGTCTGTATACTTACACATATATTGCATATCTTTGCAAAGACGCTCAAGAAATTAGTAATGACGATTGATTCTCGGAGGCCACCTGGGGTCCAGTGGTGGCATATTTACCTTTATTGTATATTTGTTTTAGTATCTTTTAAAAACATTTATTTATTTATTTATTTATTTATGATCTTATTTATTTGGCAGAGATCACAAGTAGGCAGAGAGGCAGGCAGAGAGAGAGAGGAGGAAGCAGGCTCCCGGCTAAGCAGAGAGCCCGATGTGGGGCTCTATCCCAGGACCCTGGGATCATGACCTGAGCCGAAGGCAGAGGCTTTACCCCACTGAGCCACCCAGGCGTCCCGTATCTTTTTTTTTTTTTTTTAATGCCATGTATATTTTATTTTTTAAAAGATTTTATTTATTTATCTGACAGAGAGAGACAACAAGAGAGGGAACACAAGTAGGGGCGTGGGAATGGGAGAGGGAGAAGCAGGCTTCTTGCTGAGCAGGGAGCTCAATGTGGGGCTCCATCCCAGGACCCTGGGATCATAACCTGAGCCAAAGGCAGATGCTTAACGACTGAGCCACCCAGGTGCCCAATGCCATGTATATTTTAAACTTCAAAAAGTCTTTTTCAATGGCCAAACATGCTTTTTAAAAGTTTTGGAGGGACATCTGGATGGCTCAGTTTGCTAAACGTCTGCCGTTAGCTCAGGTCATGATCCCAGAGTTCTGGGGTCAGTCCCCATCATTGGGGTCCTTCCTCAACAGGGAGCCCCCTTTCTCCCTCTGCCTGCTACACTCCCTGCTTGTGCTCTCTCTTCTCTCTGACAAATAAATAAAAAAATTTTTTTAAAGATTTTATTTATTTATCTGACAGACAGAGATCACAAGTAGGCAGAGAGGCAGGCAGAGGTGGGTGGGTGGGGGAAGCAGGCTCCCTGCTGTGCAGAGAGCCCGATGCTGGGCTTGATCTAGGACCATGACCTGAGCCAAAGGCAGAGGCTTTAACCCACTGAGCCACCCAGGCACCCCTAAATTTTTTTTTTTAAATAAATAAAATCTTCTAAAAAAATAAAAGTTATGCAGTTATGCATGAAAGTTTTTATGCAATAAAAACATATGCTTATGGTTTTTACTACTTAGAAAGTAGACATTAACCTCATTGTCAATGAAATTGAAGATACCTGCTTATTATTTGGTATATTTCTTCTTGTTTTGGATGTGTTATTTAGGTATATATATCTGCTTTTTCCTCTTCTGAACCCAAATCTGGGTTTGCACTTTGCTTTAACATTGTCTTCCGGCCCTTTTGTTTCACCATGTCCATATTTGTCTCTTTTTATCTTTCCCACTAATCCTTATTCCTTTACTGTACTTCCTGACTTAGTTCATGGCAGTCCCATTCACCACTAGGGCTGGAAATCTCCATCACCTTCATCCATTTCCTCTGATCCTGAAAGACATCCCATTCCCAGATTGTTTGTACTGTGTTGGTGACATTTCTCGTGTTTTCCCTTACTGTTGTTCCTCACCCCTACCTCCATAGGCACTGCCTTTTTCACTGAAGGGTCATTGAAGTTTCCATTTCACCATTTACATGATGTTTGGAAATATTTTCTCAACATTTATTACTCTCCTGCTCACTAGGAGTTTATTGTTATCTTGGTGTATAAGGCTTTTTATGATCTGCTTTGTCTACCTATTCTGTGCAAGCCTCGTCTCCAGTTTCCCCCCACATTTACCCTGTGCTCCAGCTGTGCCAGCTGGATCAGGGCACAGCAGCATGTCTTGTGCCTTCTCTTCCGTGTATATTTTGTCTGTTCACTAGAAATAAGCTCTGGCCCATTATCAGCTGAAGGAACTGTTCAGTATCCAAGATTTAGTTCAGATGTCATCTTCTATATTGATAATTCTTGTTTCTATATTTATTGTTTATTTAGCACTTACCACTTCTGTAATATCTTTGGGCTTAACTGTGTGTCCCTAGAGGATAGGGACCCAGTAGTGCACTTGGCTATAGGAAGTATTTGTAAATAAACAGGAAAATAAAAATTGAAACATACATTTTTGCACACTTGCTTTATAATTACTTGAACTCACTAATTCAGTGTTTTTGATAATTTAGTAAGAGCTAAACTGCATTTGTAAAGAAAGGACTTACTGAGATTGAGGAAGATGTTTACCCGTTTAAAAGAACTGACTTTTAAATTTTTATTTATTTATTTATTTTTAAAAGATTTTATTTATTTATTTGACAGAGAGAGATCACAAGTAGGCAGAGAGGCAGGCAGAGAGAGGAGGAAGCAGGCCCCCTGCCGAGCAGAGAGCTCGATTTGGGACTAGATCCCAGGACCCCGAGATCATGACCTGAGCCGAAGGCAGAGGCTTAACCCACTGAGCCATCCAGGCGCCCAAAAGAACTGACTTTTTTAAAATTTAATTTTATTTTTCCAGTGTTCCAAGATTCATTGTTTATGCACCACACCCAGTGCTCCATGCAATACATGCCCTCCACAGTACCCACTAGGAGGCTCACCAACCCCTCATCCCCCTCCCCTCCAAAACCCTCAGTTTGTTTCTCAGAGTCCACAGTCTCTCATGGTTCATTTCCCCCTCTGATTTCCCTCAACTCACTTCTCCTCTCCATATCCCCATGTCCTCCATGTTATTCCTTATGCTCCACAAGTAAGTGAAACCGTATGATAATTGACTCTCTCTGCTTGACGTATTTCACAAGAACTGACATTTTTTAAAGTGTCTATAGATGATTCGAAAGAATACTTTTTATCCAAATCATTTATCTGGTAAGTGCAGGACATTTTGAATATTATTTAAATCAAAACCAAAGTAAGCTCTTATTAACTATAATCAGAGAACAGCTCATGTTCTTCAAAGTAATAATGCTATATTTACTTAACATATATTCTGTTGTTTTGACCTTTTTTTCTCTTTGTACTGGGTATTCATTTGGATATTGATACCTATTTGCCTTTTATCATTTTGTAGCTTTAATATAAGTGTCATAGTAGAAATTCACTGTAGTTTCCCGTTTTATGTTTACTTTAAATACTTTCATATGCATTTAAATTGATTTTGTCCTAATTTTTTAAACAAGAATTATCTGCTTATAGATCTTAGTGATCTATAATCTATAGTCTATAGACCTGAGTGATCTAGATTTTCAAATAGGAAAGTCTGTTGATTGAAATTGGAAATGTAGGAATTGAAAAAAAAAAAGAAAGAAAATGTAGAAGTTGAGAAACTTAAGTTTACTCATCTATAGACATACCTATGTTAATATATATCTAAAATAAAGGATTTCCATTTAGAGATAACCGGGTAAAAGCATTTGTATTCTCTTCTTCCTCATACTAACTGAACAAACTAAGAGTAAAGAATAGAGAGGAAATCTTTAAACTTTAGTGAAATGAGGAAACCACAATCCCAAGCCCCAGAGTGCAAGATCTGCCAGACACTGTGAACTTTAGAATAAATTGAAGAACTGTGAAAAATCTTAAACACAGCACAGAGCTCTCCTAGAGTAGGTGGCCTGTGGAGTACAGAGTGGCACGCAGGAGGAAAGGCTGCAGGAAAAGACACAGACTTTTTATGTAGGAAATGGGGGAAGAAGCAGCAGAGTGAGGAGGTAGTTTACTGAGCTGTCACCTTGGCATCACTTGATGGAAAGCAGCGGATGAGAAGTAAATCCTGAATCATAGTGCAGACAATTGACAGTTTCGAGTTTTCCTCTTCTCTGTGCCTCAGCCATGCTGGCTTCATTACAGTTCTTCAGTCATGCTAAGCACGTTCTTACCTTGAGCCTTTGATTTAGCTTGTCCCTCAGCCTGGAAAATTCTTCCCCTTGAAATGCTTATGGATCCCTCCCTGATTCAGGTTTCTAGTCTTGTGCTCACTCTTTAGAAAATTATTCCTTGACCATGCAGACTCAGACAGCAACCCTGGAAGCACTCTGTTTCCAAAGCTTACTTTATTTTCCTTCACAGCCGTCTCACCACCAGGCCTATATGTTGATTTTGTTTTTCCTCTTCCCTACCAGCATCTAAGCTCTAAAAGGACATGTAGTTAGTAGGGTTTTCTATTTCCCTTCTGTGTTCCTGCACCTAGAACAGTGCCTGGCACATAGTTGTTGCTTAATAAATACTTGTTGCATAGATTATTAAGCAAATAAATGAAAACAGAGGTGTTCTAGTAGGCAACATAGAATTAATTCTTATACCCTATGAAAGCTGGGAGTTCCCTATTGAGAGGCTTAAGAGACATTATCAGCAAATAGCAGTAATTTGTCTTTATTTTTACCCTGATTCATGTAAAATAATTATAAAAATGGCATTTATGAAATGATTGAAACACTGGATATTTAATTAATGTGTATGTAGTTGTACTATAAATCAGTCAGGATTTAGTTGAGAAGATCAGAATCCATTCTAGGCAGTTACAGTAGGAAGATACTTATTGCTGCTTTTTAATGGCTTACAGAGAGAAGGAAGGGCTGAACAAACAGCTTTTAGGCTCATGGATCTTGACCTTTTACAAACCTTTCTCACTGCTATACTACAGAGTCGGGCTGTTGGGGGATCTGCTTCTTTCCCTGTAGATCAGAATACTGTTGGCGGGATTAGCAGACTGTCACCAGTAGGCAACCTAAACTGTTTATGTATGTCCCTCTGTTCATAATGGTTTTTGCATTTTTTAAAAGATTTTACTTATTTATTAGAGAGAGAGAGAGAGAGTGCACACAAGTGGGAAGCAGCAGAGGGAGAGGAAGAAGTAGGCTCCCCGCTGAGCAGGAAACCCTATGCTGAACCTGGAGCTATATGTGATCTGGGGCTCCATCCCAGGACCCTGGGATCTTGACCAAAGCCAAAGGCAGCCACTTAAAGACTGAGCCACCCAGGCGCCCTGGTTTTTGCATTTTTAAATGGTTGGGGTGGCAGGGAGGGGGACGAGGAGTTTTTTGTGGCCTTTAAATATATGAAATTCAAATTTCAGTGTTCATACATGAAGTTTTATTAGAACACAATGATACTTACTTATTTACCTATCATTTACGGTTACCTTCACACCACAGTGGCGATGTTAGATAGTTATAACAGAAATGACATGGTAAAGTATTGATTACCTGGCTCCTAGCAGACAGAAGTTTGCCAGCTTTGCTCTGAAGACTCACTGTCAGTGCCATTTGAGGAAGCGACCTCTACTGCTGCTTGCTTTACAGCCAGTGGGAGGGGCCAGCCAAATGGGATGTGTCATCCCCTGCTTCCCTACTGGATACTGAGAGCTCTGCTAACACTGCAGCTAAAAATGTAAATGTCAGCAGAGTGTGGTCTCTGCTTCACTTCTGCCTTTCAGAATTCGGGCAAGTAAGTTTGATTGGCTGAACCTCAATTGCAGCAAGCACCTATTCACATGGAAGTCTGAAAACCCTGCCATTTGCTTTATAGCCTCTGTAATATAGGAAGGTACATTATAGAAACAGGGTGAGCCTTAACTCCCACCATATTTCTCATCCACTGGTTGTAAGACTTGTTTGGTTTTTGTTTTGTTTTGTTTTTATAAGATTTTTGTTTATTTTTTCTTAAGTAATCTCTACACCCAACATAAGGCTTGAACTCACAGCCCCAAGATTAAGTGTTGCACACTCCCCCTACAAGTCAGCCAGGTGCCCTATTAGTTGTAAGACTTTGAAACAGATATTCTCTATCTTTGTTCATTAAAATAGTTTTTTTTTTTTTAAATTCAGAGTTATTGACTTGGTTTAGTTGCAACTCATTCTAATTATGTAATAACTAGACATTGATTATTTAGGTGATAGTCACATCACATGTATTCTGACATACCTTTGTTTTATTTATTTTTTTAAAGATTTTATTTATTTGAGAGAGAGAACAAGCAGGGGGAGGAGCAGGCTCCCTGCTGAGCAGGTAACCTGATGCAGGGCTCAATCCTAGGACGCTGAGATCATGACTTGAGCTGAAGGCAGCAGCTTAACCCACTGAGCCACCCAGGCCTCCCCCTGACATTCTTTTCTTAACAGCACTGTAAAGCCAGTACCAATAGTATGTGGCTTACAGTAGTTTGACTCACTTTCCTGAGGTCACACAGTTAGTGGGAGGGACAGAGTTTAAAACCTGTGTTTTCCTGACTCCAGAACCCTTTTACTACCATCCTTGACTCTTGTCAGCCTATTCCTTGTCCATCTGTGATGTACCATTTTTATGAATCTGCCAGAAGTTTTACATCACACACTGAGGACATTTAAATGCTCTAAATCCGTTCTCATTGCCTTTGTAGAAGTTATAGCCTCTTAGCTCTGTTTCTTCAGTAAAAGCAGACCAAGAGATTTTTATCCTCTTTTTTCCCCCATAATATTGATTCATAATTAATGCAAAGGGTCTCTGAATATTCAACACTGTAAAATCTATTTCCTTAGAAGACAATAAAAGTTTTAGTATTGATGCTGTATACATTTATATTTTGTGAGAGCACATGTATAAACTTCAAGCACAATATTCATATCAGCAACCTCACAAAAAGTAGAGACTTGGCCCTTAAAGTCACAGAAAACATTTCCTATGAGAATGTTTTGGTGAAAAAATATTTTTAATTTAGATCCTTAGTCATAATATCTTAATTTTTCGAGGTTAAGTTCAAAATATTTTCAAGGCTAGGACTTGGAACAAAATAATTGAAAGCACATAATCAGACTTGAAGAGAAAAAGAAGAGACATAATGAAGTGCATAAACTAATAAGCTTCTGAAGTACTAGTGAGGCCCAGGCACAGAGGTGTGCTGGTATATGTTTAACAACTGGCTCTCTAGGGAAAAACCCCAAGAAACCCTGATTCTTAGCATTTGTTGATTTCTTCAGTGTAACTACTCTCATCATGGCTGGTTTCAGGCTATTAATGGCTTGACAACTGGCTTTCTACATTTCTGAAAATTAAGCCATCAGCTCTGATAAGCTGGTATGAACTGGCTCCACCACAGCACTTAGCTTAGCCTGCAAACAAGGTAAAAGCACTAGACAAGGCAGGGCAGAAATAGTTTACGTTTATAGTGAATATTCAGGGAAAATATTTTATGAAACTTTGAATTTCTCTTTTTTAATTTTTACTTTTTAAGTTTTTATGTAAATTCCTGCTAGTTAACATACAGTGTAATACTAGTTTCAGGTGTATCATCTAATAATTCAGTCAGAGAAAGACAAATACCATCTGATCTCACTCCTATGTAGAATTGAGTTTGTCTTTTTTTTTTTTTTAAGAGTTTTTATTTGACACAGAGTGAGACAGGGAACACAAGCTGGGGAGTGGGAGAGGGAGAAGTAGGCTTCCTGTGGAGCAGGTAGTCTGAGGGTATGGGGGGCTCCATCCCAGAGCCCTGAGATCATAACCTGAGCCAAAGGCAGACACTTAACTGACTGAACCACCCAGGGACCCCTGAGTTTATCTTTTAAATCAAAGTGTTCATCTTATTTTAAAAAAAATACTTTATTCCCCAGAGAGTAAGATAAATAGTTTCTATTGATGTTGGAAGAAATTTTTTCTAGGATTATTACCTCACTTTTTCTCTTTAATGAGAAAAATTGTTCAGAGCATGTTAAATTACATAATATAATATATGTAATTATTAATATTCTTTTAATTTGTATTTTTCTTTGATGAATCCTGCCAGGAAATTATTTCCTTAATACTCTGAATATTATTCCATATTTGGGGTTATGTTGTTGAATGCATGGTGTGAGGCCTGGGGAAGACTTCAATTAAAGAGAACAGGAAACTTAAAGGAAAAGAAAATATAGCTAGGTGTATATGGCATTTCCCTTATGTGTCAGATGTATCTAGAGATACTAAGGATTCTCAGCCAAGATATTACTCATGAATCATGTTTCTCATTGCTAGTGTGGTTACACCCATGGTAGAAGATACACAGAGTAAACAAGGGCTTTGTGTGTGTGTGTTTTTAACTTCTTGGGGACAAAAATACTTGGGATAATTTTGTCCAAATGTTTTGGGGAAGAACAAATAGTACTATCATTGCTAGGAATCGCTAGAAAATAAAGTCACAGTTGCATTCATAAATAAAATTATTTCACAACGACAAAGAGACAGCTTCCATTTAATAGGAAGAGCAATGGACTTGGAATAAATTGTCTTGAATTCAGATTTCAGCTAATTCTACTTATTGGATCTTTTTGGCAAGTCGCTGTAACCTTTCTGAACTTCAGCTTCTTCGTCTGTGAAGTAAGCTTTATACCATTCTGTGGTAGGAAATAAATGAATACATTTCATTGTACTTGGCTGTGGTTTTCAAGTCTGTACTTCCTAGACAAAAACCGATGCAGAGGCAGGAAACAAGAGTTCCTTAGGGATTATTAACTCCAGCACTGGCTACTAATTGCTGATGCTGTCCCTTTAGACTCCTAAAATGATTCAAGGGCAGAATGGCTGGTGTTTTCCACTTGGAAAAACTGATTACAAACCAGTGTGTAGAAGTTTGCGTGTGAAGAATTAACATTGAGAGAACAAAGCTGCACAAACCTGATTGGTTAAAATAGCCTGTGGAGAGGCCAGTGAATTCTGTTTTTTTCCCCCCTATTGTTGAGAAAAAAATTTTTTAAAGAGGTTTTATTTAGTTATTTGAGAGAGAGAGACAGAGTGTTCAGGGCGTGGGGAGGGAGGGGCAGAAACAGAGGGAGAGAAGCAGACTCCCTGCTGAGCAGGGAGCCCAAGGACTTGGGTCCTGATCCCAGGACCCTGAGATCATGACCTGAGCCAAACTCAGCCACTTACAAACTGAGCCATCCGGGTGCCCCTCTCTTATTGAAAATCTTTTAAAAATGTACTTATTTTCCCTGACACTTTTCTTCCCCATAGCCCTGTCACCCTAGAGCTCGATCAGGTTCCCTGCTATACTTTTCCCTAGTGCTGTGTGTTTCCCTGCTATAACATGCTTCGCCGGTATGAGACCCAGACTAACCTCCATGAGATCAGGTATCATGTCATTTTTAAAAGAGTTGACATATCAGAGCAAGTGGTAAATGAGCATGGGCTAATTGTTATTGACATTCACCACTGCATCCCAAAGATCTTCCTAACAAAATGACTGACATTTTATAATTTACTCTTAATTCAGAATATTATAGTGCAAAAGTCATCATTCTGAGCCATAGTTTCTTAATATATAGCCATAGGAAAAAATGGGAGGGAGATTATGACAAAGTTGTAATGACCACAAGATACTAACAGAAGCTGATTTTTTTATTAAAGCCAAATCTAGGTTATTGAATACTACAGAATCATCTTGGTATTCCCAATGTGATTTTTTTTTTTTAATTAATGAATATCATGGGTAGACTTGTCTGAGGATCAGAAAAAACTCAGATTTATCATTATAAGTTGCACAGTTTGGGGCACCTGGGTGGGCTCAGTCAGTTATCTCAGTTTTGGCTCAGGTCACAATCTGAGAGTCCTGAGATAGAGCCCAGAGTTAGGCTCCACACACAGTATGGTCTTCTTGTCCCTCTCCTGCTCCTCTCCCTGCTCTCTCTTTTTCTCATAAATAAATAAAATCTTTATTTAAAAAAACTGCATAATTGTGACACCTGGGTGGCTAAGTTGGTTTAGCAGCTGCCTTCAGCTCAGATCATGATTCCACGGTCCTAGGATCGAGCCCCGCATTGTTTCCCTGCTCAGCAGGGAGCCTGCTTCCCCCCTCTCTCTCTGCCCGCTGCTCTGTCTACTTGTGCTCTCTCTGTCAAATACATAAATCTAAAAAAAAAACCAAACCAAACAAACAAAAACCCCCAAGCCCTGCATAATTTATTTTAATGTAATAAAGAACCCAGTTTTATTTCTTTTTTTCTCTCTATACTGGAAATCTTTCTGGAAGTGTGGCCCTTCTTTCTCTGAACCAGGTCCTACTTCCTTAAGGGTTATGATAATGCCAGATTATCATCTCCAGCTGAAAGTTATTCCTTCATCCCCAAGAGGGTGGAGAAGTCTCTCCAGACTTTGTGCCATTCTAACAATCACACATGGTTTTAGAAAAATGTTTAGCCAGATATTCCTACACATACAAGTTTTTTTCTTGTTACTTGCGGAGTGGAAAAAGTCTCCTTTAAAGGATTTTTAAAATGTCAGAGGATTAAAAGGATTAAAAAGGTTAAATTGAGAACTAAGAATCACTTTAGAAAAAAATAGCAACTAGTATGTGATTTAAATGTGGTTCAGTTGAAACTCATTTAAGAAATGAAATGGTTTTTGTTTAAGTATTTTATTTTAGTTATCATAGGGTAAATACACAATTCTTACATAAAATGGCAGTTTGTTGGTTTTTATTTAACTAAATTCAGAAGTATTACAAAGCATTTATTTCCTTTAAAGACCTGTAATTTAATGGGGGGCAGGCACAATAATTTTGAGGCATTTAGTATTCTCTTTAGTTAGTATGTATTCTTGTAAAATATTTGTTTTATGTGCATGTATTTTTAATTTAAAAAATGGTATTGTATTATATACTTGATCCTATTTTTAGTTCCTTTCACTCATCATTATATTTTTAAGATGCACCTCTGTGGAACGTATACTTTTAAATGAATTTATATGGTTGTGTACCAGTCCTGTTTAACTTACTCCTCTTGGTGATGAGCAGTGATGAACCTGTAAATAGCCTCCAGCCCTCTAGTCTCCACAAACAGCAGTATAGTGAACATCTTTTTGTAAGTTATTACCCATTCGAATTTCTTTGGAGTACATACTGAGAAGCAAAATGCAAGATTGAGTAATGCCCCTTAGAGAGGAGACATAACAACCAACACCACAGAAATACAAAGAATTATAAGAGAAGATAAGGCAAATCATATGTCAACAAATTAGACAACTTAGATGAAATGGATAAATTCTTAGAAACATACAATCTCTGCAGACTGAATCAGAAAGAAATAAGAAATTTGAACAGATCAGTTACCAGTAATGAAATTGAATCAGTAATCAAAAAATTTGCAACAAATAGTAGTCCAAGACCAGATGGCTGGGGAATTCTACCAAATATTTAAAAGGGTTGATACCTATTCTTTTCAAACTATTCAAAAAAATAGAAGAAGAAAAGTTTCCAAATTCATTCTATGAGGGCAGCATGACTCTACAAAAAGAGCTATAGGCTAATAATTCTGATGAAAATAGATGCAAAAATCCTCAATGAAATTCAGCAAACCAGATCAAGCAACACTTTTGAAAAATCAGTAAGCAGGATCAAGTGGAATTTAATCCCAGAATGCAAGCGTAGTTCAATAGTCACCAGTCGACCAAGGTGATACATCACATTAATAAGAGGAAAGGTGAATTGGGGCGCCTGGGTGGCTCAGTGGTTTGGGCTGCTGCCTTCGGCTCGGGTCATGATCTCAGAGTCCTGGGATCGAGCCCCACATCGGGCTCCCTGCTCCGCAGGAAGCCTGCTTCCCTCTCTCTCTCTCTCTCTCTGCCTGCCTCTCTGCCTACTTGTGATCTCTGTCTGTCAAATAAATAAATAAAATCTTAAAAAAAAAAAAAAGGAAAGGTGAAAAAAAACTATATGATCATCTCAGTAGATGCGGAAAAAAAGCATTTAACAAAGTACAACATCCATTCATGGTTTTTAAAAAAAAAAAAAAAAAAAAAAAGGAGCCTCTCAACAAAGTCGGTTTTGAGAGAACATACTTCAACATAATGAATGCCACATATGAAAAACCCAAGACCACTGTCATACTCAATGGTGAAGAACTGAGAGCTTATCCTGTAAGGTGTAAGGTCAGTAAGGTCAGGAACAAGACAAGGGTGTCCACTCTTACTACTTTTATTCAACATAATACTGGAAGCCCTAGCCATAGCAATCAGATAAGAAAAAGAAATGCATCCAAATTGGTAAGGAAGAAATATAACTTTCACTATTTACAGATGACATGATTTAATATTATAGAAAACCCTAAAGACTCCACCATAAAAACTACTAGAACTGACAGAATGAGTTCAATAAGGTCACTGGATGCAAAATTAATATACAGAAATCTGTTAAATTTCCATACACTAAATGAAATAGCAGAAAGAAAAGTTAGGAAGACTGTCTCATTTACATTTGCAACAAAAATAATTAAGTACTTAGGAATAAACTTAACCAAAGAGGTGAAAGACCCATACTCTAAAACTATAAACTGATGAAAAGAATTGAAGCAGACACAAACAAATGGAAAGATACTCCATGCTCATGAAATGGGAGAAATCAATATTGTTAAAATATCCATACTACCCAAAGCAATATTAGAGATTTAATGTAATCCCTATCAAAATAACAGCATTTTTCAGAGTATTAGAACAGGTAATCGTGTAGAATCACAAAAGACCCTAAGTAGTCAAACAGTCTTGAAAAAGAGCAAATCGAGAGGCATCACAATCCCAAATTTTAAGATATGCTGCAAAGCTGTAGTATAGCAAAAACAGTATAGTACTGTTACAGAAATAGACACATTAATAGAAAAGAATAGAGAATCCAGATAAAGCCCCAACTATATGGCCAATTAATCTATGACAACGGAGACCAGAATATACACTGAGGAAAAGATAGTCTCTTCAACAAATGGTATTGGAAAAATTGGACAGCTACATGCAAAAGACTGAATCTGGAACAGTTTCTAACACCATGCACAAAAATGGATTAAAGACATAAATGTAAGACCTGAAGCCATAAAACTCATAGAAGGAAATAGGCAATAATTTCTTCAACATGGCTGTAGAAGCATTTTTCTGGATATGTCCCTTCTAAAGTTAAACTCCTGGGACTGCACCAAAATGAAAAGCTTTTGCACAGCAAAGGAAACCATGAGTGAAACAAAAAGACCACCTACTAAATGGGAGAAGATATTTGCAAATGATATATCCAATAAGGGGTCAATATTCAAAATATATAAACTTACACAACTCAACACCAAAAACCAGATATGATTAAAAACAGGCAGAGGACATGAATAGACATTTTTCCAAAGAAGACATACAGATGGACAAGAGATGCATGAAAACATGCTATCACTAATTACCAGAGAAATGCCAATCAAAACTACAATGGAAATACCATCTCACATCTGTCAGAGTGGCTAAAATTAGCAACACAGGAAATAAGAGATGTTGGTGAAGATGTGGAGAAAATGGAATCTTCATACACAGTGGGAATGCAAGCTAGTGCAGCCGCTGTGGAAAACAGTATGGACAGTCCTCAAGAAACTTAAAAATTGAAATACCAGATGATCCAGTAATTTTGCTATTGGGTGTTTACCCAAGGAAAACACAAATACTGATTTGAAAATATATGCAGCCCTGCGTTTCCTGCAACATTATTTACAACAGTCAAGATACGGAAGCGCTGCAAGTATTCACTGATAGATGAGTGGATAAGGGAGGTGTGGGGGGTGTGTGTGTGTGTAGACACACACACTGGAATACCACTCAGCCATAAAACGAATGAAATCTTGCCATTTTCAACAAGATGGATGGACCTTGAGGGTATTGTGCTAAGTGAAATAAATCAGAGACAGACAGACACCGTATGTTTTAGCCATATGTGGAATTTAAGAAACAAAACAAATAACCAAATTAAAAAGACAAAAAGCAGAGCGCCTGGGTGGCTCAGTGGGTTAAGCCGCTGCCTTTGGCTCAGGTCATGATCTCAGGGTCCTGGGATCAAGTCCTCCATCAGGCTCTCTGCTCAGCAGGGAGCCTGCTTCCCTATATCTTTCTCTGCCTGCTTCTCTGCCTACTTGTGATTTCTGTCAAATTAAGAAGTAAAATCTTAAAAAAAAAAAAAAAAAAAAAAGACAAAAAGCAGACTCTTAAATGTAGAGAACAAACAGTAGTTTACCCAGAGGGGAGTTGGGACGGGGGGAGATGGGTGAAATAGTTTAAAGGGATCAAGAGCAAATACACTTCTTGTGGTGGTCACTGATTAATATATGGAATTGTTGCACCTGAAACTAATGTAACAGTATGTCAGTTATACCTGAATTTTAAGAAAATGAAAAAACTCCCCACACATTGCCCTTTGTTTAGATCCTCTACCGACAGTTTTGGGTCTTGTCCACGTGTCCAAGAACACAGGGCATTTCCTAACTTGCTGCTTGTTGCTAATCTAAGACGTATAAAGTGGCATTTCCTTATTTTAGTCTGCATTTCTTTGTTTACTGAGTAAATTAAAACATCTCTTCATTTGTTTGGCCTTTTAGAGTGCTTGTTCTCTGCCTTGCCCACCCCCTTGGGATTGTTGTATTTTTCTTGGTGATTTGAGTGAGTTATTTATTTATTTATTTATTGTAAATTCTAAATTATAATCTGTATGATTGTACACATTTCAAATATCTTTTCCTGTTGTGTTACCTCACTTTTTGCTTGGTTCACCATGTTTTTTGCTGAGCCAAAATACTAAAGAAAAAAAAAACACCTTTTTTAAGAGAGGGGGTAAAGAGGAGGAGCAGAGGGAGAGGGAGAGAAACTTCAGTACATCCATGCCTAACATGGGGCCCAGTACAGAGCTCCATCTCCCAACCCTGAAATCAGGACCTGAGCCAAAATCAAGACTTGGATGCTTAATCAGCTGAGCCACCCAGGGGCCCCAGAATATTTAATTTTTGATACGATCCCATTCATTTTATCTTTGCATATGTTATGTAAGTTTTTATTATATGCTTAAGAAATTCTTACCTGTTCATGAAGATATCCTCATTTTCTTCTCTTTATAGTTTTACCTCTCATTGTTGGGTCTTTAATCCTCCTTGAGGTCACTTTTGTATATGGCTTTAGGTAGAAGTCAATTGTCAGTACCACTTATATTAAGAATCACATCCTTTCCTGTGACTTGTATCATATGTTAGGTTTCTAATACATGCATGGGTCTACTTCTGACCTCTCTTACCTGCATTTTGGTTTGTTTATTCTTCTGTCAGTCAGCTACTGGTTTTATTACCATGATTTGGCAAGGGATTATTTTCAAAATTTAAATTAGGTAATTTAACATTCAAGTTTCATTAAGTTTTAACAATTTCCATTGTTACCTCTTTTTAAAAGACATGTATATTATGTTTAACACTTCAACTAGTAACCATGATCCATGAAACATTTATATTGGAAATTCTGAATTCTGAATTTTAATTCTGAAATTTAATTTCTTTAAATATAATTGTATTAGAATTCCAAGTCCGTTTCTTTAAATATATCTTATTTTTAATAGCTTTATGGGTCTCTTCTTTCCCCATTTGTTTGAAGTGCTAAGTTCTGCTTTTTAGCAAAATCAACTAAAATGTCTTGGAATGACTGTAGAATAACTTTCTTTTATATAATTTCAGAAAAAAAAATAAAGTTGAAAGGTAATCTACATTTACTTGAATCCTCAGTCTTCATATGCTGCACTTCTTTACCTAGAACGTGCTGTGCAATACAAATTGCGATTTTTAGAAACTTACACATACGTTGTAGGAAGAAGTTAGGTAACAAAATAAAACTTTATTTACCCCCTTCATTTATAGAAAATTTTATTTCTTACAGTTTATATTTCTTTTTAAGGAAAAAGCCTAGACATTTGAAATAAAATACTTAATATATATAATTTTAACCTCCAAATGCTAAGTCTACTAGCAGGTATCAGAGCTAGGAGACTTCCACTGTATAGCCTGTACTCTTGTTCCCCAGCTCCATTTGAGAGGTTAACTGGATAAAAGGGTAAGGAGATGAGCAGAATGAGAATAATGCTGGGTGTGCTTGATCCTCTGGTCCTGAAAGAGTAGTCAGTGCTTTTTAAAGATTGTTTCCCCAAAACAATGGAAGTTAGGCTTTACTATGGAATGTTAAAAAAAAAAACAAACAAACAAACCTAAGAACAGTGATCTCGCCACAATCCATCGTCAGTCAGTGCCAATTTGTTTAAGGAATATTTTATATGTTTTACTACATGGCATTCCTACTGTGAGGAGGATGAAATTATTATTTTTTTTAAATGATTTAATTTATTTATTTGACAGGCAGAGATCACAAGCAGGCAGAGAGGCAGGCAGAGAGAGAGGAGGAAGCAGGCTCCCCACTGAGCAGAGAGCCCGATGCAGGGCTCAATCCCAGGACCCTGGGACCATGACCTGAGCCGAAAGCAGAGGCTTTAACCCACTGAGCCACCCAGGCGTCCCGGATGAAATTATTATAAGAAAAATATGGTAAACTGAGTTCTACTCTGCAAAATTACTCACTTTAGTAACTTACTTCCTTAGAATAAAAGGCAATATATTTAAAATATTATTGTCAATATTTTGGATGGATTTACAAAATGTATTAGATAGCTAACTGTTAAGAATAGCATTTCTCCTCTTATTCTTCCCCAAAGGCATTTTTTAAAATGGGCCACATGTGATCAACAGTGAAATGATGTAATTAGGACATGGCTATTTGTGGCAATCATTCTTACATGTTGGTATTGGAAGGATGGAGAAATATAGTTTTCTTATTCTTGTCTCCTCTCCTTCTACCCCTTCACTCCTCAACTCCCTTTCTTTGACCTCTTTAGTGAGAATGTACCCCTTAGTCATGAGAATGTAAGTACCTTTTTATATTTCATTTGTAGAATAACACAAGAAAAAATTAGAAGGGAAGCAATAATATTATGGCTAGCAAAAGGTTTTATCTGGCAATAAGTAATTTTTTGTCCAAAAGATTTATATCGGTACCACCTTTTATATTTTAAAGTGTGTTTCTTTACAGATTTTGTAAATTTCATGTTTTCATTCATATACATCTCTTAAATGAATTAAGAGTATTTGAAATAATTTGGATAGAGGAGCTTATGGAAAAGTTAGTGTCAGCAGGAAGATATCTTGCCTCACTCTATCTACCTAACTATCCACGTAGCCTTCCATAATACGTTTATTATTCATGTTTGGTATGTGATGTATGTGACAAACACTAAAAAGTTTAATATAAATATATATATATATTTAAAAACAATCTATAAGATAGCTTTATTTTTAAAATCTATAAGGTAGTTATATATTTTTTAAAGGTTTTATTTATTTATTTGACAGAAATCACAAGTAGGCAGAGAGGCAGGGAGAGAGAGGGTGAAGCAGGCTCCCTGCTGAGCAGAGAGTCCAATGTGGGGTTTGATCCCAGAAACCTGAGATCATGACCTGAGCCGAAGGCAGAGGCTTAACCCACTGAGCCACCCAGGTGCCCTGGTAGTTCTATTTTTTAAGAAAAATATGTAGGTCACTAACCTCACAATAGGTTCAGTGTATAGAAATGGTGGTGGAACTGCCTGTTCCCCGGAAATAATCACCCTAAATACTAAGATGTTTTTACTATACTTGTGATAGTTTTGAGAAATAGCCTCAAGTATGATCAGACTAGGTTATTGGCTGTTGACTGCAGGCTCAACCCTGGCAGAGCTTTATGTGGATTCCTAGAGCGTGTTTCTCTAGGTGTTGAGAATGCGTCCTGTGGACTTGGGGTGGGTAGATGATAGTCAGTGGCATAAACACAAAGGGAAACGAACATACATTCATACCACAGAGCACAAAAAGCTGTCAGAACATTATAAATTTTTATTTCCTTTATTACTGACCAGGTTGTGCAGCCTTTCTTGTATTTGTGGTCATTTGTTTGCCTTGTTCTGTGAAATGCTTATTTGTCTTTTGCCCTTTTTTTTTTTGCCCATTTTTTTTTAATTGGGTGGTTTACTTTTCTCAGTGATTTGTAGTCATTCTTTATATCTTTTAGATTGCTTTTTTGTTCATTTATAGGTATTGCAGATGTTTCATTCCCAATTTGTGGCTTGTATTTACTTTCTGTTGATTTTTTCATGTACAGAAGTTGTTAATTTTGATAAGGTTCATTTTCTGTGTGTAATTTTTTTATGAAGACATTCTTCCTTACCTTGAGGTTATAAAGATACTTTCCAACATTTTCTTATAAATATTTTTAAAGTCTTGCTTTTCAAATTGCTGTCTTAATTGTTTTAGTGGCAAGGACATGGCGAATATAAGCTACTGAACTAGGTTGCTGGAACAGAAGAGACTCGGGTGAGGTGGGGAACGTCTTGATAAATACTTAATTGAATCTGTGATCTTGTTACCACCATGGAGGTATGTTTAAATTGTTTGAAGATTAAGATCATGAACTATCCATGAGAGGTTCCCAGGCAGTTAAAAACAAAAAAGGCTGAGGGGGCCATTTCAGACAGTGGAAAGACCATGGGGGGAAGCATGAAGGATTTGAAAAGCCATGGCACGTTCAGGGAACAGCGGTTAGGTGGTGTTCTATGAGCATAGAATGAGGGGATGGATTTTGCAGAAGACAAAACTGCAGAATTGGATGCATAACAGATTTTGAGAAACATTTTCTGTCTTGCAAAGGGTTTTGACTCTATTCCACTGCAGGCAGTCATGTCAGTTTGAAGGGAAGTTGTACTGATCTGTTAGGAATTTTAGAAAAACAAATATAGCCATTCCGTGGGGGAGGGGGTGTTGGTACTCTCACAGTGTCTTGCATATAGTAGACAGACACTTGCCTTTGCTCTGAAACTAATAGGATATTTCCCCTATAATCAGCTGCACAGTCTGAAGTGCAGTCTTTTGATAATTAGTGGTGATTTTTCAATCTTCTGAAAGGATCTGATATTTAGTGATAGGCAAACGTTATTTGGAGGAAGTTTAGAAACTAAGGCAAATGAACAAGCTGGGTAACTCCATTTTTGGGAAAACATGATATATGAGGACACTGATTTTTAGATACAGCTTATAAAATACTCTGAAAGCAACTTTGAAGAGGAATTTGAGAAAGTATTTTGAATGATGTTAGCATCATTATGTGGTGGACAGAGCAAAATTTATCTGAATGTATGAATTCTGATACTTTGAGAAAAATAAAGGTGTAGGAATTCACAATGAAAACCTTAACACTGTATAATCAGTCTGTGAAGAAGCCATTCTTGTTTTCATTGATATCATTATTTTTTTCATTTGCATGACTTTACTGATACCGTTCTGCACCATCTTTGGCATTTGTCATTTCCTTTCCATCACTCTGGCCCATGCGGGAGTGATTTGGTGTTGCCGGTGGTAAACTTCCTCCCTTGGATGTTCCTTGTCTTCAGGATTGTTGTTGATGCCTCAATTCCCTGTGGAAGAGTCTGGCTCACTGCCTTTTGTTCTGTCATCATCTGCTTACCAACCAAGTCTGTTAGTGGTGATTTTGATCCCTTCTGCCTTTGCCTTCACATTCATAGTTCTTACTTTTTGAATTTGCATCAGTTTCCCCTGACTACTTTAAAAAAAATACGTTTTGGGTTACCCAGCATCTCTCACCAAAAATGATCATATGGTCATGGTTTACTTTTTCAAGTAAATAAAATTGAATTCAGACAAACCATAAAGAACAAAGTTGTCTTCTAAGCCTTCTTAGTTTAAAATAAACAGAATTTGAGAAAAATTTCCCCCTTTTTGGGGCCTATTTTAAATCACCTTAACTTACCTTTGGCTTGAGCTGCCTCTAGTTCATTCATCTTATAAACTTTAATTGATCACTTTTTACTCATTTATCAATCATTTGTTGCCTGTTTCTTCTTTGCCAGGTGGTAACTGTTGGAAGAGATAGTTGAATACAACATGATGTTTGCCGTCCATAATCTTGTATAATTTGTCCAGTTTTGGGAAAAACAAATAAAAGTTACATAACATTGTGAGAAATACTATGATAAAGATATGCACAGGATTGTGTGGGGACAAAGAAGGGAGCATCTCTGTCAAACTGGGAGATTGGGGAATGCTTTCTAGAGGAGGGACAGTTGACCAGAGATTTAAAGAATGATTAGTAATTAGGTAAATGCAGGTTAGCTGGAGGGGGAAGAACCCCCCTGCCCAAAGGGTGCAGGGTGTACTGAGGCACAGACGTGTGAAATGAAAGCACAGCAGGGAGACCTGTGCCAGACAACGATGGGCGGAGAAAAGTTGGAAAGGTTTTAGATCTTTTTTCTTTTGTAATATATACATTTAGTGCTACAAATTTCCCTCTTATAATAGCTTTCACTGTATTTCATACATTTTGATAAGTTGTATTTTCATTTTGTTCAAAATGTTTGTACATTTTTCTTGACATTCTTATATGTGTTAGTTAAAGGCATATTATTTTAGGTATTCAGGGCTTTCTAGCTATCATTGTTGCTGATTTCTTGTTTAATTCCATTGTGATCTTAGGCCATACTATGTGTGATGTCTCTGCTTTTAAATTTGTTAATGTATATTTATGGCCCGGAGTGTGATCTGTCTTGAAGTATATGCTATGTAAGTTTGAGAAGAATATATATTCTCTTATTGGATGGAGTGTTCTATAAATAATCAACTGTAGAGCCCATTGATTGATTGTACTGTTCGGTAAACTGTCTGTATTGATTTACTGCACACTTGATCTCTCCTTTATTATAGGAGGTCTCAACTCTAACAGTGGATTTGTCCCTTTCTTCCTTTGGTTTTATCCATTTTTGCTTCATGTAGGTTGTCTGGCTCATACACATAAAGGATTATTTCTTCTTGGAGAGTGGACCCTTTTGTCAGTATGTAATACCCCTCCTTATCTCTGATATTTCTCTGTATCCTCACACTTTTTATTTCTTGTATTTTTGGTTTTAGCCATTCTGACAGGTATTGGCAGGGATGTGGAGAAAAGGGAATCTTCATACACTGTTAGTGGGAGTGCAAGCTCATGCAGCCACTATGGAAAACAGCACAAGAGTTCTCACAAAACTTAGAGATAGAAATATCATATGATACAGTAATTTCACTACTGGGTATTTACTCAAAGAAAACAAAACACTAATTTGAAAAAGATATATGCACCTCTATGTTTATAGCAACATTATTTACAGTAGCCAAGATATGGAAGGAGCCCAGGTGTCCGTCCATAGATGAATGGATAAAGAAGACCTATTGTGTGAGGGGTGGGTGGGGGGAGGTGCACACACAGTGGAATATTACTCAGCCAGAAAAACAAATGAAATCTTGCCGTTTGCAACAACATGGATGGAGCTAGAGAATATAATGCTAAGTGAATAAGTCAGGGAAAGACAAATACCATATGATTTCATTTGTGTGTGGCATTTAAGAAACAAAAAGAGAAAAAGAAAAAAATCCTCAGACTTTTTTTTTTTTTTTTAAGATTTTATTTATTTGACAGATTGAGATCACAAGTAGGCAGAGAGGCAGGCAGAGAGAGAGGAAGGGAAGCAGGCTCCCCGCCGAGCAGAGAGCCTGATGAGCCTGATGCAGGACTGATCCAAGGACCCTGAGATCAGGACCTGAGCCGAAGGCAGAGGCTTTAACCCACTGAGCCACCCACATGCCCCCCAGACTCTTAACTCTAGAGAACAAACTGATGCTTACCAGAGGGAAGTGAATGGGAGATGGGCTAAATAGGTGATGGGGATCAAAATTACACTAATCCTGATGAGTAGTGAGCAATGTATAGAATTGTTGAATCACTGTATTTTATATTTAAAACCAGTATAACACTGGATGTTAATTATACTTGAATAAAAAAATAAAATTTTATTTTACGTTTATATATTCTTCTCTGACATTCCTCCTTTTTTATGTATATACAGTTTTCTGACCTGATCATTTTTAGTAAAGACCACAGATTAAGGGAGTGAGAAAAGTAGATGGGTTGAAAATTAGGATCTCAGAGTGAGATTTCACAATTGAAATTTCAGAAATAGAGAAGATTCTATTGGGGGTAAGTGGAGGGTATGGCCCTGAAAGTTTTCAGCTTGCTAATAATGCATCTCACTTCTGAGGTCAGTCTCCCCTGCACTGTGCCATCCACTGAGGATACTGATAAATGATCACTGAGCTGAATGACTCGTACTAGAAGTTAGTCGAAGTGTGTGGAATGCAAAAATGTGTCCATAGTAGGTAATCATCAACTATGAAAGCATTGCGCTACAAATATTCTTTTGCAGATCTTATACAGAATTTGGAACAATTAGCATAAAATTATACTGTCAGAGAATGCTGGGGATTTGAAGTCAGCCTACAGAAGTTTATTTATTCCATAATGTAATTTAATTATAGTATATTAATCTTATCAAGTAAACTAACTGCCAAAATTTAACTATTAAATTTGCTTTTGGAGCTCCCAAAACAGCAGTTGAAGCTGCTAGAAGAAGGGGTTTGAGAAAGGTGTCAGGGAGATGTCAACGGTGGCTACTTGTACTTAGAAATCATATTAAGTGAGAAATGTTCTTAAATGTAAGTGAGTTGCTTTTGACTTTGGAATATGCTTTTGTCTATGAAGAGAGAAAATTACGCACACCGAAAAGATGCTTTGAGAGGTTGTCTAGTTCAGTATATGTGTGCATGATGAGTGTACAGATGGGATGGGAAGGATGAGGGCATTTTGGGAATAGGTCTTAAGTAATTGTATTTTGCCATATAAATGAGGTGGTTGATCTTGTAATATAGATGAGGCTAAAATCTGATAATGACTGAGTTCTAGTAAGGCAAGAGAACTTAAGACTTTAACAGGCGGAAGAATTAAATTCTTCTCCCTCCCTCCCTCCTTCCCTCCCTTCCTTCCTTCCTTTCTTTTTTTTTAAGATTTTATTTATTTGAGAGAGAGAGAGAGCACAAGCACGGGGGAGGGGTAGATGGAGAAGCAGACTCCCAGCTGATCAGGGAGTCCGATTCTGAACTGGATTCCAGGACCCTGAGATCATGACCTGAGTAGAAGGCAGACGCTTAACTGACTAAGCAACCAAGGTGCCCTAGGTCTGTTTCAAAGTATATATATGTTAGATTACTGGGTGATAAACCCAGTTTGTTGGGAGCCTCTCCAAGATTTGCTCTTCACTCCTCGAAAGTGAGAAGTTTTGCTTTTGCTCTTCGCAGTGAGGAAAAAGAAATAGAATTTTTCCCCAGAAGGTTTAAGAACAAAATAAAAAATCTGAGAAATTACTTGTAGTTCTTTGAAGAAATAAGATTTCCCTTAGCCATGTGAGCTATTTATTTTTCTCTTGTGGAATTAAATGATTTTTTTTTTTTTTTTTAAAGGAGAGCTGTTTTAAGCTTTTCGCTGAGCTACTCAAAGGCAGCTAGTTATTTGACAAATATATATATATATTTTTTTTTTTTTGACAAATATATTTTTAAAATTTAGGCTATTTACTTGTTTTATACCCTTCTGTAATTTAAATAATGGCAGACTTTTTAAAGAATTCTGGGTGGAGAAGGTTAAAGTATCTGGGGTTTTCAAACATTAGCACAAGAGATTAAAATAAGAAATACTGTCTTGGGCTCATTGCAGTAATTATCTCATTGCTATTTAAATAACCCCCTATTGGCACTATGGCAGTACAAACACTTTTCTCTTGTGAAACAAAATAGGGTTTGTATAAGAAAACTAGTTCTTACAGAGAATAATCATTACAAATATTTTGAAAACCTCCAATAACACTGTCCCCAAAATAATCATTCTGTGGTTTGTCATTATTATTATTATTATGCATATCTCTTCTATATTGCTTTATAAGTCTTATTCAACATCTAATGAAGAAATAAACATTTTGCTTATCTTTTATCATTGTGCACGTCTCTAAAACATAATACTATAAAGGCTTAAGCTGTTTTCCTTGCTTAAATAGCTAAAAATGTAAATGAAAAGGATTAAATGTTTCATGATTAGGCTCAAAGGAAGAAAGAAAGAATTACTGAAAGTAGCTAATGTGCTTGACACTTAAGAGAAATGAACTACTTTTATGTATGCATTACAGAAAGGCCATGAGGAAAGATTTTACAAACTGAGAGAAACCCAAGATTCAAGAGGGTTCACCTGAAGTTACCTGTGTTGTGTGGATGTTTGTACAAGTTTGCCTGAAAAGTGCCTATTCTTTTTAGTCTTTCACTGCTGAAGAGTATTTAAAACACAATAGTTCTTGGTCTGAATACTACTTTAAATATAAATATTGGAATGGAGACAAAGGAATGATCCAGCAATCTGATATGCTTAAGTGTTTCTTGCTAAATAAGTAAGGAGAAAGGGAGGAATCTGAATTTTTTCCATCACTGAGATTATCTGAGTATGTGAGAAATACCAGTAAATTCACTTTGCTGTTTGATATATATCCTTTTGTATCAGACAAATATTAAATAACGATGGTACAATAGTTTCATTACATCTAGTTAATGTTTGTTGTTATATGATCATGTGGTTTCTTTTTTTTATGAAAGTTGGTTAGTTTGAATCTTAAGAAAAATCAAAAAGATTTATTTCCCATTCTAACTGCTATTTGGTGCTAAATAAAAATATTCTTAAATTACGGTTTCCAAGAACTTTGTAATTTAAAATAGGCATATAAGGGGCGCCTGGCTGGCTCAGTAGAGTATGCAGCCCTTGATCCCCACGTTGGGTGTAAGGATGACTTAAAAATAAAATCTTAAAGGGGCGCCTGGGTGGCTGAGACAGTTAAGCATCTGCCTTCATCTCAGATCATGATCTCAGGGTCCTGGGATCGAGCCCCAAATCTGGCTCTCTTGCTCTGCAGGGAGCCTGCTTCTCCCTCTCCCTCTGCCTGCTGCTTCCTTGCTTGTATTCTTTTCTCTCTGTCAAATAAGTAAATAAAATATATTATTTCTTTTAAAGATTTTATTTATTTATTTATTTGACAGAGAGAAAGAGAACTGAGCCACCCAGGTACCCCTAAATAAAATCTTAAAAAAAAAAAAAAAGGCATGTGAATATATAAGTAAATGGGAAGGACACTAGACTATGAGGTAGGAGGTTTGGATTCTCATCCAGTTCTTTATCACTGTGAGATTTTGAGTGAGTTGCTGTTGTCTTGAGGCCTTATTTAAAGGTCTTTAATCTTCTCTTACCCACTTGCTTAAGGTAGAATGAAGAGGAAGTCTGAGAGGGCTTTGTAACTCTAATATGGAGTGATAGTTGACTATTTAAAAAAATGACACAGACCTCTGGAAAGCTGGTATATCTTAAAAATTTTTTCGAAGTGTTAGAGGAACGTGACTCTCCTAAATCTTCTCCAGGACTGTCTAAATTAGGAACTCTAGCCATGGGCTAAGGAGAAAGAACAGATAAGCATAATCTAAAATGTCAGCTAATTATCAAAAGTTTTGTAATTTACTTCAAGTTTTATTTTTGTTCTGGGGCTCTCTGGGACTATAAATAGCACACAGGTGATTTGAATGTATTTGTTGAAATCCTTATAGTTGGAGGACTTAAATATTTTCCCAGGATGAAATATGTTAAATAGCTTTGACCTGGACTACATTTTGTTTGTCATTTTGTGGTTTAGAGTCTCTTTTGGCCTTTGCCTGTTTCTGCGTACTCTTCCCCAGGATTGGACCCTCTAGACAGCGGTCCCTCAGCCCAGTGGAGCCCCTGGCAGGGTTCTAGGCAGTGTCTTTCTACTCCTCACTTGAGTTGAGTCATCTCCTGGCCTCCTGTTGCAGTCTGCTAGAGCGCATAAGCGGAACCCCAGGGCCAAATATGGAATTCACTCAAAATTCTCAAGGGCAAGCATATTTAAGAGGCCAGTTCTTCTTAGAGTTTTAAAAATCAGTAGACAGATGCTTACTAAGTAAAGCTCTAGCCTTGCAGTAATCTTTTCATTTCTTAAGAAGTGGCATTACTGGCTTATGTGGTTATGCAGAGAAATTAAAAAGTAATCTTCAGGTTATTCCTGCTTTTCTACAGATTAAAAAGCAAATTGCCTTTTATCCAAATTCTGTATATTCATAATGTCCTCCCAGCCTTCCTGGTTCCTTTGTAAAATATCCTCTTTTTGTGTTTGAAATTAGCTAATTGCTGGCACAGTTAGTGGTGGTTGAAAAGGGCTGCTGATGCTTTCTGAATGCTTTGTGTTATTGATTCTTGTACATATTCTAACCCAGTGGTTTGTTTATTTCTGAACTGCAGCTCTAGCCAGGGATACATTTTACATTGTGATGTAGTATGTATGAATTACCTGAAATAAGTCTCATGAAATAATAATCACCCTAACTATATGTATTCCAGTATCTTGTATTTCACTTCTTTTTTTTTAATGGTCGTCATGATCCACTAAATGAATTAACATGACCTGCCAAAGGGTTTCAAACTGCAGTTTGAAAAAGTGGTCTTCTGGTAAATGAAAGTTTTTACTGTCTTCTTGTGATTTGTAAAATATACTGGGATGTATTCATTTTAATTTGCATGTTTTCAAACTGTAACTAAGTAGACGCTTCAAACAGGTACCTAAACTGTAATCGTTCATGTAGAATAAAAATTAAATAATTAAAGAGAGAAAACTTCATGTTTAGAAGGTAAGATTTTTGTTTTGTTTTGTTTTTTGTTGTTGTTTTGAGATGAGGTTGAATTTTCTATTCTTCATTCTTTTTACCTAAGCTCAGCTATTAAGCAGTGTATTAATAGTGAGATCTTTGGTCCCTTTATTTGTTGAACTTCATATGACTAACTTAATTAGGAACATTTGATACTTGTCCAATTAATGTTTTACACTTACTGTTTTACATTTTATACAAATTATGCCAAAGCCAGTAGGAATATTGGGTGCCATGATTCCTAATTTGTCACTTAGGGAGGCTTAATCAAAATTAGTTTTGCCTCTCTACCTTTTCTGTTTGAAGAAGTAGAAAAAGATGTTTTCCTGGCTTTTTCTAAGCTCTTGACTTGGTCAGGATGCTGACATTTTGACTATCTGCATATGAACTTCTTCCCACAGAATCAGAAGTGTTTATCACCAACCAGCCAAGATGAACATGGTGAAGAGGATCATGGGGCGACCAAGGCAGGAGGAGTGCAGCCCCCAGGACAACGCCTTAGGACTGATGCACCTCCGCCGTCTCTTCACGGAGTTGTGCCATCCTCCCCGGCACATGACTCAGAAGGAACAAGAGGAGAAGCTGTACATGATGCTGCCAGTGTTTAACAGGGTAAGTCCACGTTGCTGAGGCCATGCTTTCCAGGACTGGTTAACACTGCAGGAATTTGAAGGTTAGAGTAAATCACAGAGAGGAAGAAATGTTAGAATGAGTGTTTAAGAAGCTTGATGTTTTCTTTACTTCCTTTCAATTTACTGTGAGCCACGTAACTTTATCTGAGACCTGGTCGGAGTGAATTCCATTTAGTTCTAACAGATAAAAGGAAGACTGAGCATTCTGTAAAATGTTCCTATAATGGTTGAGTTTTGGAAGAGGGATGCGTTATAAATTACCATTTGCTATTTCCATTTTTTTTTTTAAATGATGGTTTATTGCTCCAAAGAATGTAATTGCCCAAGTATATTTTGTATACTTGATGGAATCATCTCAGTTTGCTTTGTTGTTTGGCAGGTTTTCTGTAAGAGATTTTGTAGTTGTAGGCCCAAGAGAGTCTAATTAGAGTTAATTTTTAAGGTATTTTGTGAAGTTGATTACATGTATAACAGTCTTGGTGGGAATATTTAATTTTTATATTTTTATCCAAGCTGTACAAGTACATAGTTCAAAAATTCAGGTAGTTCCAGAGGCTTTCAGACCCCACTGCTCCTCACCGCCAGTCACTGCTGCTGCTTTTAGCTTTTTCAGCACTGAAGGTCACCCCTTGAAAGAAAGTTGTCTAAAAGTGTGGGTATTGGGGAAGGGAGGTCTCCTTCGAGAATGTGATGTAGGGGCATGTGGGTGGCTCAGTCAATTGAACACCCAACTCTTGATTTTGGCTCAGGTTGTGATCTGGAGTGGTGGGATCAAGCCCTGCATCAGGCTCTGTGAGCAGCAGGGAATCTGCTTGAGAGTCTCTCTCTCTCCCTCTACCCTTTCCCTGCTCACGTGCGTGTGCGCATATACTCTTTTTTCTCTCTGTCATATAAATAGGTAAATCTTTAAAAAAGAGAGAGACAATATGATGTGATTCTTGAGGCCTTAAATGATAACCATTAGCCCAATTGGAATTAACTGGACCAGATTAACCAAGAAGATAATTAGAGTAAGAGATTAAAGCATGAATCAAGATAAAAAGCAACAAATGTTTTAATATGTGCCAACATCTATGAGGAGTTCCAAGAAGTTGATTTTATATCAAGGAGGAACAACAAAAAAAAAAGACTGTCAGGATTGATCGGAGGTACATCATGATGGGTTTGTATATTGTATTAGAAGTCAGCACTTTTCCGGGAGGCATGAGGAGCCAATGAAGTATTTTAAGCAATAGAGTAAGAGAGTAGAAGGGAGCAAGGTAAGGTGTCTACTAGGTTTCTAATTTGGGAAACTAACTGGGAATTGTTTTTCCCATTTGCTCAGAAAGAAAATTTTAAAAGATGGATTCAGTTGAATTATTTGTGAGCTTCCCAACTGAATGTATTCAGTAAGCAGAGTTAGAAGCTCGGGTATAAGATTTGGCTGGATATGTGCTTTCGGGACTCTGGCAAGGATGGGGTAGTTGAAATCCTGGAAGGGGATGAGAGAGTGTACTCATGGCTTATAGTGCCAAGTGAGAAGAGCACTCAACTAAGGATCAACCATGGAGAATAAGAATGTCTAATGAAAGGAGGGGAACACCTGAAGGGTACACAACAGGAGTTGGACAGTAGCAGTACAAAAAGAATCAGGAGAGGGGCGGCTATAGAGCCCAAAGATAAATGTATGAAAAGAGAAAGTAGTCAGCACTACCATGTATCATAGAGAGAGACCCAATAAGATGAATGTTCATGAAATTTGATAGTTTGTAAGTTACTAGAATGGCAGAACCAGAAAACTGAGTTGATAAGTGAATGGGAGATGAAGAGAGACAATAGGAATATACTGGGCTTGTAGAAATTTGAAAGAAAGGAGAACCAAAGAGGTTAATGGATGTGAACTTGATGATAAGAAGGGTTTTTGTGTGTGTGTTTCTTGTGTTTTGCTTTGTCTGTAAAGATGGAGGAGATTCTGGCACATAAAGAGAAGGGAGAAATCAGTGGAAGAGGAAATCTGGAAATTTTTAAGAGTGAAAGTGATTGAAGTGATTGAGAGAGGAGAGCATGGAGTCAGATTACTCGGGAGCAGGGGCGCAGGTGAGCCTTGCCCAGGAGAAGGATACTCCAACCCGGAAAAGAGCACATTTTGTTGGGTGTGAATATAATTTGTAGTTAGGTATGAGAAGTTGAATATTCAAGATCTTGCTTGATGACCTCAATTTCTTATAGTCATCAACAGAAGATGTGGTCTATTAAGAGCCTTGGAGTAAGTTAGGGGGTTTAAGAAAATTGTGATGATTTGGAATATTACAAAAGAGAATGAGAGTGATGGTTGAAAGGGATGTTGAAAGAATTAAAGGGTGTTGAGGGTCCAGTGAAAGTTGGAGATGATAAATTTGTACTGGATCTTAGCCATGTGGGCGTGTGATTTTTCTCCTGCAGGCACTTGGCAGCATGCGTGTAGAAGTAGATCAGGCAGAAAGATATATTGTTTATGGGGATTGAGGTTTTGCTGGGCTGGTGGCAGAGGGGCAGGGGTAGACGGAGGATAGTAAGAGAGACCAGTTCATACATCACCCATCGGGTTGAGTAAATGGGAAGAGCGGGTGCAAACATTAGTACATTTAGAGGTTGTTCATTTTTTTAATCTATGAAATAAGAGGCTGAGAATGATGGAGAGAGGAGATGGTCGTGTAGGAACATGCAGAGAGGTGGGGAAGGGTTTAAAATAGCTGCGGTGAAAGTGAGAAAGAGAACAGATTACAGACAGCCATTTTTTTTCAAGCCCTGGTGAGGTAACAGTCATTAATTTTTATTGGAATCAGTTCTGGGAAGTTGTTTGTTTCTTTTTTAATCTTTTTATTTTTGTTCTATCTCATTGTTACAATGTACTATTGGCCTACTGAATAATTTGAGGTAATTTTCTTCTCTCAGACTTACACACATTAACGAAGCGATGGTAATATTCAGAATAGTTAAGGCAGTTGTTCTCAGCTGTTAACACAAATTAGTAAGTAATATCCTACATATGTGTCCCATGTATTTCATCAGTAAGGCTTCTACAGCCAATTCAAGTGAGGCTTAGGCTGGAAGAATCATCTAAATATTTGTTTGTTAAGTAGAGTTGAGATGCTTTAGTGATTCTCTATTGCTTAGACTGTGACTTAGTTCTCTTATGTTCTATATTGTCAGAAGTTTCATTATTCTTTCAAGTCAAAATTATTAATTGCCTGAGTAAAAGCACATATATATGCCTTGCCTTACACCTCTAGTACAGTGAGTGATTTAAATATCATAAAGATTAGTCAGCTCTTAACTAATAAAAAGATAGGAACTTTTTTCCGTACTATTGTGACCAATTTAAAAAATACATAGTATTCACTGGATTGTCATTAGCAAAAGAAAATTATCCTTAGATAAGATATCCAATCCATTAAGTTTGAAATATATAGCTGTATTTCTTTAGTGTTTGACCATTTATACATGAACATTCTCCACTGCTAAGAAAGAGCTTTGATGAAGGGTGTCTGGTTAAGTGTCTGAATTTTGATTTTGGCTCAGGTCGTGATCTCAGGGTTGGGAGATCGAGCTCTGTGTTGGGCTCCGTGTTGGGGTGTGGAGCCTCCTTAAGATTTTTTCTCTTTCTCTCTCCCTCCCTCTGTCTCTTCCCAGCTTCCTCCCTCTCTTTAAAAAGAAAGAAAGAAAGAAAGAAAAGAACAAAAGAAAAGAAAAAAGAATGAAAGAATAGCTCAGTATGGTTCTAGAGTTCCGGCCATGATTGCTAAAAATGAAATGTGCTATCAGTTTTTGAGACTGCTTGATTCTTGCTAAATGGCAAATAAACCATATTGCTGTTAGACATGAGCATCTATCTACAGAAGCATTATTAAAGAGTGCTCAGTAGTGTTATTTCAGTGTGTGATTTTTGCCTTTAAGAGACACAGGTTGAGAAATGGCATGTGTTGAGTCCTTTTTCTGGGCCAGGGCTCATGCTGAGGTCTTCAGCTGCCTCCCATGGTCTTCATCACAGTCCTGCAAGGAGATTGCTGCTGTCATCTGAGAGATGATGATAGAGTCTGAGAAAAGCCAAATACTATTTATCCAGGATTCTTAAAAATAGTTCTTAAAAAAATAAATAATCTTAATAATTCTTTTAGTCTTAAGAACAAAAGCTTATTGACAAATACTTGGCTTAAACTATTAAAAAGTGAGTAACATTTTAGTCATCTAAAAATTAACTGCCATTGTTAATTACTGTGGTATATGTTATCATACTTCATTGTGTGTTTTAAAATACAATTTTACTAACTAGATCTTCTATTAGAAACTCCCTTTGTTTTTTAATTATTTATATTTAGAAGCACCTAAGTTGAATATAGTGTTTTTCTTTTTTATCCCTTACAAGTGACCTTTACTTTTAAATTGTTGGCTTTAAAAGAATGCTCAAGTTGAGAATCAAATGAGAGTGAGATCAGGAGTCAGGTGAACTGTTTACATTTTTACAGCTTTGTGTTTACATATACACAGTTAAGTTCTTATTACCTAATACCAGTACAGTTGATATTGGACAGTGTAACTTAGGGCTGTGCAACAAAGGATTTGCTAAATTCACATCTGAAATAGTTATATTTTCTTACCCAGCCATTGGCAAAACTGAGTAGTTGCAAGACCCTTGCAGAGCAGATTAGAGTGCATGTTCTGAGCCAGGCGTACTCCGAAGGAGAGAAAGGGACTGAGTGTTTTCAGTTTCTTTTGAGTTGGTGGTCCTTCTTAGAAACAGGGAGAATACACATGTTTTCCTAATAATTTATATTAATTAATAAGACTCAATTACTATGAAGTAATGCAATTGTATCTTCATTGTTAATTTTTAAAATGTTATGTATAGCAAATTATTCCAGGACTCCTGATAGTACTACGTCACTGATTTTTAAATATTACATATGTTTAGGAAATAAAAGACACCATTTTAGAAAACTTTGTAAAAATTACAACCTCTATTATTAGTCATATTTAATTTTTGAGTAGCTTTATTCAGCAACAAATATATATGGAGTTGTTTGGGTTTTTTTTTTTTAAGATTTTTATTTATTTATTTGTCAAAGAGAGCACGAGCAGGGAGATTGGCAGACAGAGGGAGAAGCAGGCTCCCAGCTGAGCAAGGAGCTGGACGGACATGGGGCCTCATCTCAGGACCTTAGGATCATGACCTGAGCCGAAGGCAGATGCTTAACTGACTGAGCCACCCTGGCATCCCTATATTGAGCTTTCGTGCTGTACTTGGCATTAAAATAACACTATTAGTATGTTCTCTCTGAGTATGCCAAAAACATTTAGTTGAGGAAGTGCCAGAAAATTTTCTGTAGTTCAGGTGGATATTAAAAATGACTCTTCTGAAATCAAGTCTAACTGTGCTGTTCCTCTCTTAAGGTAAAACTGTGTAAAGTGACAGTGCTAGGGTTCATACGAAGTTTAATTGAGACAGCATAATACTGAGTGATAAAAGCACTGCTTGGAATCAGACAGACCTAATTTTGAGTTCTGTCTCCACCACCTTCTGGCTTTAGTTGTTTAACTTTTCTAAGCTTTAATTTCCTTATCTATAAAAATGAGGACACTATATAGGATTTTATGAGATTTAAATGATAATTCTCTGTCAAGTATTTGCATAGTGCTAGGCACATTATAAATGTTCTTTGTTTGGTAACTGTTATTCTTCCTGAATTAGGTAGATAGCATATTTTTTCCTCATTGCTGTTTGTTTTTTTTTTTTTTAATCTGAGTTATGAAGGTCACATAGATGTTCTAGAGTCATTTCTTCTGAGTTGAACAGTCTCTTGCTTAGCTCTGTCCTTTGGCAAATGGGGAGATGGAGAACCAGAAAAATTTGACCAGTAGTGTCTGAGGGTGAGGAGAATCTCATCCTCCTGGTACTCCCAGCTCATGCTCCATCCTCTGTAGCACACATTTAAGTACAGGATTGAAATGTTGCCCTTTTTTAAGTAATATTGCTATTTGTGGAAGGTGGTTATGTACTAATATTTTTAGATTTAATTGTTGAAGTTAATGACAGAAAAATCTACTCTTTGCTACCTTATATGTTCAGTATTATCTAAATGTCAGTTCATGTTTTAGTCCCTGTACTTCTCCCACCTTGCACATTTCCTATCTCATAAAATACATTCCATTTGCACCAGTCTTTGGATTCCTCCCCTACCCCAGTCCCTCGTCCATGTCCACCTCTCAGCACAGCTCTTTGAGGGGCCCAGCACCCTCTTTGTTTGGCAGTCTGAATTGTGTGACTTTGTCTCATCACGCAGTGTCATTCCTTCATGGCAGTGTCATCTCAGGGAGACCTTCTTGGACAGCCTGTCCCCACAATAGGCATTCCCTTCTAGTTACCCTGTTTACTTCCTTTAGAACATATCACTAATGTAATTTCTATTCTTAATTTGTCTAATGTTTGTTGCCTGTATTAAAATATGAACTCCACAAGCACAGGAATCCTCTTTGATTCATTTACTTTGGTATTCACCACTCTCTGTTTACCTTTGTATTCATGACTCCAGATATTGCTTGGCATATATACAGATCAATAAATATTTATGAGTGAATAAATGAAAAGAATGAATCGCTAGACTAAAAGTTGTTTATGTCAAAGAAGCAATAGTTGTTCGTTTCAAATTAGCAAATAGGACATAACTCTTTTTCTGTAATAGTGATTTGGTCAGTTCAAGGAAGGCATATCTTTTGAAAAAAGTTTCTCATGTCAATAAAGCAGTTAAATGTCAGGATTTGTATGAAAATTTAGATTTTTTTCTTTCTTTCAAAGCAGAGTGGGAGGGTGGTAAGGGGACAGAAGGAGAGAGAGAATCTTATGCAGGCTCCACGCCCAGTGTGGAGCCCAATGCAGGCCCTCATCTCACAACCCTGAGATCATGACCTGAGCAGAAATTGGTTTGGGCATTTAGCCGACTGAGCCACCCAGGTGCCCCATGTTAGTTGCATTTTTAAAAATGTATTATTCACCTAGGGTGGAGACTGCTTCAATAACTATATCCATATACTGTCTAAGAAACGATCTTTTTGTTTTATGAAGTTGTCCTCATAACTCTTCAGAATAAAATAAATCTTTTTTTTTTTAAGATTTTATATATTTGTCAGAGAGAGGGAGAGAGAGCGAGCACAGGCAGACAGAATGGCAGGCAGAGGCAGAGGGAGAAGCAGGCTCCCTGCCGAGCAAGGAGCCGGATGTGGGACTCGATCCCAGGGCCCTGGGATCATGACCTGAGCCAAAGGCAGCTGCTTAACCAACTGAGTCACCCAGGCGTCCCCAGAATAAAATAATTCTTAATAATTCTTAGTAGCGGGGCGCCTGGGTGGCTCAGTGGATTGAGCCGCTGCCTTCAGCTCAGGTCATGGTCCCAGGGTCCTGGGATTGAGCCCGGCATCGGGCTCTCTGTTCTGCGGGGAGCCTGCTTCCTCCTCTCTCTCCGCCTGCCTCTCGCCGACTTGTGATCTCTGTCAAATAAATAAATAAAATAAATCTTTTAAAAAAATAATAATTCTTAGTAGCAAAATATGTATTAATATATTCTGAGTAATAGGAATATTTGCCTGTTTTAAATTAGTTTGATGAAAAGCTTCATAATTGCCTTAGCAAAATACAAAATTGTTTTTACAGATTTTATTTATTTATTTGACAGAGATTGACAGTGACAGAGGGAATATAAGTAGGGGAGTGGGAGAGGGCAAAGCAGGCTTCCTGCTGATCAGGGAGCCCAGTGCGGGGCTTGATCCCGGACCCTGGGATCATGACCTGAGCTGAAGGTAGATGCTTAACGACTGAGCCACCCAGGCACCCCCACGATGGTTTTATAAATAACAGTTATATACTCACATTTCTGAGTTGGTAGTAGAATGGTTATTCAAGCCTTTGTCATTATTAGGCTTCTCAGTTTCTAGTCTGCCTCCAATTTGTTTGTTAAAGAATATGGGTCTTACTAACAAATGACCCAGTTGAGTTATAAACACATAACATTTATCAGTATCTCAGCCAAAAAAACCCAATTTATTGAGGTCTTGAAAAGTCCAGTTTATTCTTTGAGATAATGTAAAATTACCCCTATGTAAAGTTAATGAACAGTCCTTAGATAGCCAAACAAAAGTATACCCTGTAGAATTGATTTGTTTGTTTGGTATTATAAGGAATATAGTATGTATTTTAAGAATGTAAGAAATATATTTGTTATAAGGATATTACATTATAAGCTGTATCCTTTTCTTGAGGATCCTTGGAAAGAAATTTTTATGTTGTAGTATAAAAATGGAGATACTTCCTTAGATATATATTTTTTCTTACCTAAGGACATTGTGAACCATGTAGTAGAGTAGGTCTTCTCTTTTGTATATTTGAGCCAAAATTTATGACCCAAACATGGCAAATACAGAACTGGTCTTTTGCTCTTAGATTTTGTGTTTTTTTCCCCCCATCTATTCCCTAGCCTGATTTATTTCCTTGTTTTTGTTTTCTTTCATAATTTTGTATTCTCATGTTACAATTTATTTAGCCTTCAGTTCTACTTAAGTGTTCTCTAGAATCTGTTGTTGTGGGGGTGGGAAACAGGATATAAACAAACATATTTAGGGGATATCTCCATAAATTAAGGTAAAATAGAATACGAAGATGAGTAAGATATATTCCCTCCTTTTGAGTGACATTTGAACAGATAATAAGAATACAAGATACTGTGTGATGAGTATTATAATAGAGAGCTGTCATAATAGTTTTAGAAGACCGGATTTCCTTTTAGCATAAAGAACATTTTTCAGAATAATATTTCAGGATACATCCAGTTATATAGCCATTTCTTTTCCTAAGACTGTTGTTCCAGGTTTCATTTCCTTGTCCTCTTTGCTGAGCCCACACTGATTTATCTTTAAGAAGTATGTATTCTAGGGGTGCCTCATGGCTCAGTGGGTTAAGCTTCCAGCTCTTGGTTTAGGCTCAGGTCATGCATGATCAGTGGTCTTCAGATGGAGCCCTGCCCCATGTAGGGCTCCATGCTCAGAGAAAGTCTGCTTGAGATTCTCCCTCTCCCTCCCTCCTCTTCCCCACTTGAATGCGCATTCTCGCTCTCTAAATAAATAAAAACTTTTTTTTAAAGATTTATTCTAAAGTTCATTTGTCTTTTTTTTTTTTTTTTTAAAGATTTTATTTATTTATTTGACAGAGAGAAATTACAAGTACACTGAGAGGCAGGCAGAGAGAGAGAGAGAAGGAAGCAGGCTCCCTGCTGAGCAGAGAGCCCGATGCGGGACTCGATCCCAGGACCCTGAGATCATGACCTGAGCTGAAGGCAGCGGCTTAACCCACTGAGCCACCCAGGCGCCCTAAAGTTCATTTGTCTTAGTTTTCTTATTAAAACAAGTATATATCATGACCCTCATTATTCATTTTCTTTAATCTTTTTCCTAACAGTACTATTTTGGAAATTGTACAGTTTAGAAATTCTGAGCTATAGCATGAGTTTAGTAATTCTGTATTTAGTCTAGGACTTAACTATAGATGAATCCCTGCTCTTCACCATCTGATGTATCTGTGTACCATCATGGAACCTTACATTTTTCTCTAATTTTTTTTTTTAGATGTATTTACTTATTTTAAAGAGAGAGCACACATTTGAATGTGAGTGGGGGTGAGTGAATGTGAGAATCTTCAGGCAGACTTCCTGCTGAGTGCAGAGCCATACTCAGGGTGGGGCATCGCTCAGCTCCACCTCAGGATCCATGGATCATGACCTAAGCCTAAACCAAGAGTCTGAAACTTAACCCACTAAACCACCCAGGCTTCTCTTTCTCTAAATTCTTAATTTAGATCTCTTCAGAGAAACATGCTTTCTAAAGTTTACCAGTAAGATGGATTCAGATTTTACACACAGATAATTATACTTTGGCTTTTATTTCATTTATTTAATCATTAATTCAAAACATTGTGTAATATGTACTAGGAAATGTGGCTAGATATGATTTATTGAAAGAGTTGTATTTTAAACATACTCAGATTCAAAGTATCTGTATAAGAATACTTTTTTGACTTGATTTTCAAGTCATACCACACTTTGAAATATACAGAATGAAAGTCAGTAGTTGGCAATGCTTCATTAAAATTGTGGCTTTTTTTTTTTCATCCACAGGTTTTTGGAAATGCTCCGCCAAATACGATGACAGAAAAATTTTCTGACCTTCTGCAGTTCACAACCCAAGTCTCACGACTGATGGTGACAGAAATTCGAAGGAGAGCATCAAACAAATCCACAGGTATTTTTACTGAAACCAGGAAAAACTATTTGAATAGGCTGTTTGGTAAAGGTGCTATTAAAATAAAAGAGAAAATTGACTCAGTTTTATCCATGTGGGTTTTAATTACCTGTCCCCGTTACCATTCTCACACTCCCTGCTGTTGGTGGGTTCAGCATCTCCCAAGTGGAACAGCTGTACTCAAGACCATTGTCCTGGGACCTCCGATCCCCACCCCTGCACTCCCAAGAACACTGTTTCCTTCTGAACAAAATCCAGATTCCTAGCATGACATTGAAGGCAAATTCAGGATCTGGCTGTATGAAGTTATTTTTAGTCTACAATATTATTTCTTGTTTTCTTTTCTATATTTCAACCAAACCAAGCTGCTTATAGTTGTAAACATGCTGAGCTCTTATTTTTATCCTTTACTTACGATGGTTCACCCAGAGGGGAGACTCTGCCCCCTCCCCCCCCACATCGGTATGTCTAAATCTTTGAAGCTTAGATATTAACTCATACCTCTTCGATGGAATGTTTCTTGATTCCCTTAATCAAAGGAAAAACCTCTTTGTAACTACTCTTTGCTTCTCAATTCCACCAGGGGTTATTTGTGTGTGACTTCTTCTTCCTATTAGATCATAAACTGCTTAGGGGTCTTTAACCTATAATTTTTACATACAATAAGCTTTATTCGGTAATTTTAAAGTTCCTCAGGTATCCTCCCTTTATCCAATATTAAAATAAGTTTCTTGACTTTATTTTGTTATTTGGGTTTTGTAATGGTTGTTTGGGTGGTAGCTTTCTTATTGAAGCATTAGACTAATAAATTGATGATTTGAATTCTCTTTATAATGTCCCTTTGGACAATCACTTATTTTTTCATCCCATCAAATTCCTGTTTTTCCCATAGTTAACAATAATGCTTTTATTTAGTAATCTTATTTTTAAATTTATTTTTTATTAACCTAATACAGGCATGTATTTAAGGGTCAGATAGTTAAAATGTTAATTAGAAACAGCATCTCCCTTCCATCATACTAGTTCAACTCCATTTCTCACTCTCACATTAAAAAAAAATTTTTTTTGGCATTTACCTGTGCCTCTAAATGATGTGCTTGCAGTATGTGCCCCTCCTTTTTTCCCACATTTAGATCTATCTTTTGACTTCCACAAAAGAAAATGAGGCTTTCATTCTCTAAAGTTCACCACCATTGCCCATACATGTGTGCTTTCTAAGTCCCTCCAGTATAGTTCTGTCACAATTTGATTAGATCAGTATTATCTTGTATGGACTGTGACCACAGTATTTAAGATGAGTCATATGGTATGCTGTGATTTCTTTTCTTGAAAACTTCTTTTCCTCCACCTCCAACTGAGTTAATAATTGCCTATATTTTGTTTCCTTTTGTAGATTTTCATCCCACATTCATCCCCTATTGCTAAAATGTTTTTCTGAATCTCCCTTCAATATCATTGAAGGCATCACATATTCTGACAGTTTCATCTTCTTTCAGATAGCTCTTCCGGAACTTTCTGGCTTGCATTAATCCATTAATCCATGGTAGTTGCTCCCTAGGCCAGCCGCATAGCTGTCCTTTTTATTTTTCCACTCATGTTGTCTGAGGTATCTTTCTAGTTCTTTGGGATGGAACTTCTGTTTTCTGAATCTCAAGGCATCTTTCTTTCTCAAACTAACTTTTTCATTTTTTTTTTTTTAAGATTTTATTTATTCATTTGACAGACAGAGATCACAAGTAGGCAGAGAGGCAGGCAGAGAGAGATGGGGAAAGCAGGCTCCCCGCTGAGCAGAGCCCCACGCAGGGCTCAATCCCAGGACCCTGGGATCATGACCTGAGCCGAAGGCAGAGGCTTTAAGTCACTGAGCCACCTAGGCGCCCCTAACTTTTTCATTTTTGTTAAGGCATCTTTTCCAGCAGTTTCCTGAGGAAAGATGCAGGGGAATTACCATTTAAGGTTTAGGTTTTGTGTGTTTGTGTGCTTTCATTTTGTTGTGTTTTTAGAAATCCCATTAGTGAAAAAAAAATTTTTGACTGTTACTGTGAAAGATGGGTTCCTTTCTTTTTATAAAGGAGGGTGAAATCTTCAGGTGGACAGCCTTGCAGGTACCATGGCTTAGAACAACAGGTCATTTAGCATGACTTTATTGCAGAAAGGAGAAACACAAAACCAGGGGTTCAGCAGCAGGCACAGGTCCACCACTCTCATTATCTCACAGAAAAGTGTGCTTGGAAAATCCCTGATGCCCCTCCATTCCTGAAGTATAAACACAAATATGAACTTATCAGTGAAGAAATAAAAGAAACTGCTTATGATCTAGGCTGTTTGAGTACTGGAATTGAGTGTCTCTTGGATGTTTATAGGAGCTGTTTACAGATCATTGCTGTTTAGCCCCAGGAGACTTTGGGCCCCAGGGGAAGTTACAGGCCATCCTACTAGACAGCGGAAGCTACCAGTGTCATGGGAAGTTGAGTTTAGGTCTAGCAACTCCCTTGGGGATGTAGTCGTAAGGGGTGTCTTAGCTAGGTCCTTCTCCAGGCAGCCCAGTGTGAGCTCCCGGGGTCATTTTGGAAAATCTTGCAGCTTGCATTACATTTATCCCCCTTTCAGTAGGTATCAGATTCTAGGTTAGAAATAATTTCATGTGAGAATTTAAAAATAATTTCTCCTTCATATTCTGGATTCCTGCACTGCTATTGAGAAACCTGAAGCTACCTAGATTGTTGTTTGTTTCTTTGACCAGCCTTTTTTTCCTTTTTTGAGCATTTAGGATCCTCTCTTTGGCTCTCCTGGTCAAAAATTTCATGATACCATGCCTTGGAGCATATATTCTTATACATTACACTGAGCTTTGAACTTTGGGAAAATTTTGGGAATTATTTATATAATAATATCCTCCACTCAGTTTTCTTTTTCTAGTCAGGTGTACCCCTGAGACTGTCCCTCTCATTTTCTTATTTTCTCTCATTTTGTATTTTTGGCTTTTGACCCTATCAGTTTTACCATCCAGCCCTTTTATGAAGGTTGTTTTGTTTTCATTTGTGACTTGTAATTTTAATTCCTAAATGTTTCTTTTTTTATTGGTGTCTATTCTTTCATAGATTCTCTTTTTAGTTCTGTTTCTTTCAGGTGGCCGTTTTTGTTAATTTGCTTTTGTCTGTCTTTTAGGTTAGAGGACTTCCTTGGCCATCTGCTCCTATGTAAGAATGGGGCCATAGAAAGCTGCCCATAGCTCTGCACTTGTGGGTGGGGCTTGAAACTGTGGGCGTCAGCCCAGCGTGCTTTTGTGAGGCTATTCTGTTGACTCTCTCCCTCGAGCTAGGCACAGTCCCCAGTTAAGAATGTCCAGTTTCTACTTGGAAGATACATGTCTGCCTCTCAGCATTTTGGAAGCCAAGTAGGGATAAGGTCTGAGGACCTTCAGCATTCAGGGCGTAAGCTTCTGCTTCTGCATGATCTCCATGAGCCCGCAGCTGGGCCTGGTGTGACGGCCTCACTCCCTCGCTCCCGCCCCAACCTTAACACACTCCCTCACTCTTTGCAGTGAGCAAACACCCAGTGTGGTGCCTACATTAGTGGGATCGGGGTGGTGGGGGGGTCCTCAGTGCTCTTTAACATACTTTTACCAGGCCTTCTGTGTACACTCCCACGTTTACTCCACTTCTAGAAGCACCTGGCACCCACCAATTCCTGAGCCTGTTGGAGGTTCTGTTGTCATTTAGTTGCTTTTTCATTTTTCCTGCACTTGCTTTAAGATTCTAGAGTTTGCTAAATCAGTTACCACTAACCTCTCTGCTATTTTCTTATCCAAAATGTTGCTTTCATCTTTCCTATTCTCTTTGTCCTTATGGGTTTAGGCTTTTTGAAAAATCCTTTTATAACCATTTTAGTGGGTGTATTAATCTGCTCAAGCTGCCATAACAAAATACCATAGACCAGTGATGTAAATAAGAGAAATATTCCTTCACAGTTCTGGAGCCTGAAAGTCTAAGATCAGAGTGTCAGTGTGATTGGTTTCTGGTGAGATCTCTCTTCCTGGCTTTCAAATAGCACCTTCTCAAGGTGGCCTCACCTGGAGAAGAGAAACAGAGCCCGGTGTCTCTTCTTATGAGGGCATTAATCTCATCATGAGGACCCCTACCATCATGACTGCATCTGAACCCTAATTGTCTTTCAGAGGCATCTCTGATACCATCAAGTTAAGAGTTAGTGCTTCCACAGAGGAATTTGAGGAAGAGGGACACAATTCAGTCCATAGCTGTGGGGCTTCAGGAGAGAACAGAGATAAATGCATGTGCATAACCTTCCATCTAACGAGAGCCCATCATGGAGTCTTTGGAGCAACAGCCATTACAATAGTTTTAGATCGAGGACTAAGTTTCTTATTCAGAAGTAGTACATTGTATTAATCGATGTATGGATTTTAAAGGGAGATGATTTTAATTATACTTGCAGTCCGTAAAGCAAGTTCAGTTAAAGGTTGTGAGATAGTTTAAGGTAACTTCCCACCCCTGTCTTCTCCTTTCTCCACGTACAGTAGGACTGCATTCTTTTTGTCTTTCCTGATTTCAGTTATTTCTGTAGAACAGAGAAGTTGCACTTAAATATAAGATTTGTGTATTTTATGCCTTTTTAGCTATTTTAAACAGGTAACATGAAGGGGAATTTCTCTGTTCTATACTGACTCCTGTCATTGAATTTTCTTTCTTGAGCAGTATCCCTGGATTAGAATAAAATATTCCCCAAATTGTATTTATACTTGCTTTTCTGTTACTGTCTTTTTAAAATACCTAATCTGCATGTTTGTAGAAAAACACTTTCCTGCCCTAGAGATTTGTTTTCCTAAGTCGTCTTATGATTTTACGTACATAGGGTAGGTTTTTCGACAAAATGGAAAGTATCTTAAATGAAGTACACGATGTCTTATTGTTAAATACAGTAATAGTTACACGGGGGTTTTTCTTAAACTTTTTATGTTGCAATAATTCTAGACTCAATCAGAAGTTGCAAATATAGCATGACTTCTTGATTTCTGGGTATTTTTAAGATACATTTTTCCAGATCATGTAATTCCATATAATTTTTAGTTTTAAATTTTGAAATTTATTAACTTCAGAGTCCATTGAATTGAAATTCAATTTTTGTAGATATTCCTTCCATAAGAGAAAACTTTCCTGTTCACCCTATCTCAGATAGATCCTTTATCCTCTATCCCCACACCAGTATTTTATTCAGTCACCTTAAATACTGCCTATAGAGCTTTGTCATCGGAAAATATCTCAGTTTACTTAGTTTTACTATCTGTTGTGTTTACCCCTGTATGACTTAGAGGACTACTTGTCACAGATGAGGTGCTCAAAAAAATCTTTACTGATTTTTGATAGAGGATTTCTCTGTTTGGTGGTTTATTTTTTAAAATGCTTTGAGAATTAGAAGTGTTAGAAAAGCCAGACTTACTATGGTTAAGAGAGAAAAGCATAATTTTGGAGTATCTCCTTTGTCAGTCTTAAAGACCTCTGGCTGTGGGAATTCTTATTCTTTTATTTTTAGTGTTTAATATTGGAAGTTTCTTTTAGTGAATGTTACCAAACTTGGATGGGGGCAGGGTGCCTGGGTAGCTCATTCATGTAAGTGTCTGCCTTCGGCTCAGGTCATGAACCCAGGGTCTTGGAATGGAGCCCTGCCTTGGGCTCCCTGCTCGATGGGGAGTCTGCTTCTCCCTCTCCCTCTTCCTCCACCGCTGCTCAGTCTTTCTTTCTCTCTCTCTCTCTCAAATAAATAAATAAAAGTCTTTTTAAAAAGATACTTTGGAGATTTTTTTGATCTTTTGGTTTTTCTAGTAAAAAATTTTCAGGATTCCTAGGCATATTCTGAATCATCTTTTTTCTTTTTAAGATTTTGTTAGAAAGAGAGGGAGAGAGAGAGCGGGCGCGCGTGAGTGCTGAGGGAGGAGCAGAGAGGAAGGCAGACTGTGCCAGACTCCATCCTGGAACTTCATCCTAGGACCCCGAGATCATGGTCTGAGCTGAGTCCACTGCTTAACCAATTGAGCCAGCCAGGTGCCCCTGAATCATCTTACCTCTTGTATATCCTATTCTCATTTTCTGATTGACTGATTGATTTTTATTGCAGCAAAAAACACATAACATGAGATTTACCCTCCTAACAAAATTTTAAGTGTATCGTACAGTTCCCTCTAAGTGCAGTGTCTTACAGTAGATCTTTTTTTTTTTTTTTTTTTAAGATTTTATTTATTTATTTGACAGACAGGTAGGCAGAGAGGCAGGCAGAGAGAGAGAGGAAGGGAAGCAGGCTCCATGCTGAGCAGAGAGCCTGATGCAGGCCTCCATCCAGCTTTGGCTGAGATCATGACCATGACCAGCTGAGATCATGACCATGACTGGTGCCGAAGGCAGAGGCTTTAACCCACTCAGCCACCCAGGCGCCCTTACAGTGCCTTTTTTTTTTTTTTAACCTTTTTTCTAATCTTCTATAACTGTAACTTTATACTCATTGAACAGCAGCTCTCCATCTCCTTCTCTCAGCCCTTGGCATCATTCTACTTTTTGACACTGAATTTGGCTACTTTTGAACTTGTATTTCACAGAAAGTTATCATTTAAAGTAATTTGCTGTAATTCTATGCACATAATTTTTCTCCAGAAATTGAGCCCTCTATGATTCCTTTGAAAGTTGTCTGTATTTGTTGTGCATCACAGCAAGGTTATTTTTTTAGGATTCCTCTGAATTTGGTGTGAAGTACTTGTTATTTAGTTTGTTACCTAATTACCACTCACATATCAAGCCTCTCTATCAGATCGCTTCTAACGTGGATTATAGATATCTCAGTAGGAATATAAGTATATCTGCAATTCTGTTGTTTGAATCCATCCATCAGAAGTTAGTAAAAATGGAAATGTGCAAAATGCATATAAAGACTGGTATGTAATACATGAGGGCAACTTGACAGTTCTTGTATTCTCTGCCTCCCATAATTCTCTTTTGGTTGTTGCCTCCATGTGGCTTTTGTTAAAAATATGTAGTGGCCCCCAACTAATTTGTGGCCATGTTGTGTACAGGGTATAGCTTAAGATTTTTTCCTACCTTTTGTAGTTACTTGTTAATAAGTTCCACTATGCAGTCTGCTTAACATGGTCCATATAAGTCATTGAAGCAAAAAATCTCCACCCATGTAAAAATAATATCTTCATTATTAATGATATCACTGCATGATAGGTGCTGCTGTTAAATACAGTGGTATGATCCCCAGTGGGCAGTAGCCTGATGATGGAGGAGCTAGCGGATGCTTACCACAACTGGTGTCTTACACAGAATCTGTGGTAGGATTGATTAGTTTAATGCAGTGAATCCCTAAGTAGACAACCCAGCCTTTTTTTTTAAACAGAAAAACAGTGTGCCCCGCTGTCCTCCAAGGATTTCAAAGCCACAACACCCTCAGGTAATTTTATTCCCAAGGTGTGGTTGTGTATTATAAAATGAAAAAAAAAAAGAGCATGGAAGCTATGAGTTCTAATACTATTTTTCTGACTAACTTGTGGAAGGTTTTGGGAATGGGAAAGAGTTTTGGGGGCTTGGTTTCTTCATTAATGAAAAAAAATCTCATAATACTGTGTATGTGTTTTACATATTCATCCTGTTGCATAAGTTTGAAAATGACTGTGCTTTAAATGCAAAGGAAATATTGTATTGCACTAAGTTTTGCATTTTGATTGCTCTAAATACTGTCTGACTGAATTCACTCATAGTCTGTCTTTAAATTTCTTTTAAAATTATCTACCTTCTATTACTTAATCTAATAATGAGTTCTACTAACTCCATTTCTACATTTTTTCAGTTGATTGTATGTATTGAAATGCAGTGTGAAAGCTAAAGCTTGAATCAAATGATTGGCAACTCTCAAAATGGGTTAATATTAATATATTCCTTTCATTAACTCTTATAACCTTAAGTTAAATCATTTAAATTTGTATTTGTTAACTATTAGTGAAATTGAAGGATTCTACTGCAATTTTTCTTCACTAGAAGTGTTTTTCTTCCAAAGTTTTAAGAAACTGTAATTTCTTGACGTTTAATTTAAAATTACTTTCTAGTATACATAATTTTTTAAAGATCACACTCAACTTTCAAGATTTTTACAATGAGCTTCTTGACTCATTTAAAATAAAAAGTGGGAGATCCCATTAAGGTGTTTTGAATGGCAGCAAACTGAAATAAGTAGGTAAGGGTAAAATAGTTCTTATGAATACATTTGTTATGTAAATATCCCTTGTAAATGAGGTCTTCTCCACATTCTTCTCAGAAAAGGGTAGTTGTTATATTAAGTTGGTAAAGTTGTTAGATGCTGTTACTAATTGCACTCTACTGATCTTTTTCAATCTTTATTTTCATGTGTATTATTTAATCAGCTCAGCGATCCACTGAGTTGTTGTAATGTTTAATAATTCGAACATTGAGGGTTTTAAAAATCAATTATTTGTGTGTTCTTATGTTGTGGAAAATCTTAATATTCATTGTCAGCCAACACAAGAGTAACCACATATTTGTATAAATGCCCATCATCGCTCAGATAAATAGAATTGTTGCAAGCCAAAAGTAGGTTTTTGGTGTTTGGGTTCTCAAAATAAGGATTAGCATTCATTGTTTATAATTGACGACTCACTGAATAACAGTTATTGAGTAGGAGAAAATACATATTTGTCCAGTGTCCTTTTAACATTAATAGCATTATATTGAAAAAGCATGGGTGGCATTTCAATTCACTCAGAATGTGTCTTATCTATAGCTCTCTAGCTTTCATACTGGGAAGGTAATTTTGTTGGTCTCTTCAGCCACTTTCTTTTTGTTCTCTGTCAGAAGCATAGGTAGTATTGACCAGTTCATTTTATTTATTTTTTTAAGATTTCATTTATTTATTTGACAGAGAGAGAGAGAGAGATCACAAACAGGCAGAACAGCAGGCAGAGAGAAGGGGGAAGCAGGCTCCCCGCTGAGCAGAGAGCCTGATGTGGGGCTGGATCCCAGGACCCTGGGATCATGCCCTGAGCCAAAGGCAGAGGTTTAACCCACTGAGCCACTCAGGTGCCCCGACCAATTCATTTTCTAATCAATGTTTTTGTCATTTTTGTTATGAAATAGAATTTTGTTACATTGATTTCATGATGGAATAATCAATTTGAAGACTGCAAGTAGTTTTTTAATATATTGAGTTATGAAGTTGGAAGTGCACAATTTAACACCAAAGTTGCCTACCTTGTGCAGAAGCCTAGGAAATGAAAGCACAGCATATCAGCCTTTGAGAATTTTTACTTACTGGGAAGGAGTCATCTTCCTTACACAAGCATTTAGTTCCTATAAAGGAAAGAGCTTATGTAATATAGTGTTAAAACCTGACCCATTACAGATTTGCAAGAAGAAATTGCAGATCAGTATTTATCAGTGATCTCAAACCACAATTGCTAAAGAATGTTTCTTGGTGAGAGTCTTCTGTTTGCTCCCCTGTCTATTGAGACCTTCACAATTTAACTAGCCTTAAACATTGCTTTCTTTGTAGTAGTATTCTCCTCAGAACTTGCAGGACTCGGTTTTCCATAGTAAACTCAAACATTCTTGATGTTTGTAACAAGTTGAGCTCAAAGTGCCCTTCTTTGATCTCCTTAGCTTGATTTATTCACTCATTTAACAGATATGTATTGACTACCCACCTAGTGCCAGTGATGTGCTTCATACAAGGGATTGGCAGTGAACAAGGCAGACAAGGAGTCCTTGTGCTCCCATGATGTTTACTTTCTAGAGGGGGCGAGAGGGTATAAATCAGTGAAAATATGAATACAATAATTTCAACATTTTTAAGATGTTGAAATATTAGAAATAAGCTAGGATTCTTTTGGCTTCCCTCTTTTCCCTCTTTTGTTTTTTTGTTTTTTGTTTTTTGTTTTTTTAAATCACTGTCTTTATCTCTTACAGGCTAGATAGTTTGAATTTGAATATAAGTTCTGTCACTGACTAGCTATGTGGCTCTAAGCAAATTATTCATCCTCTCTGTTTCTCAGTTTATATTATTATAACAGGTATAATGATAGAAAATAACTCATAAGGTTCTTATAAAGATTAAATGAGTTAAATCTTCAAGTACTTAAAAGAGTGTTTGTTGGGGCACCTGGGTGGCTCAGTGGGTTAAAGCCTCTGCCTTCGGCTCAGGTCATGATCCCAGGGTCCTGGGATCGAGCCCCACATCAGGCTCTCTGCTCTGTAGGGAGCCTGCTTCCTCCTCTCTCTCTCTCTTTCTCTCTCTCTCTCTCTCTGCCTCCCTCTCTGCCTACTTATGATCTCTGTCTGTCAAATAAATAAATAAATAAATAAAATCTTAAAAAAAAAAGTGTTTGTTGTACAGTAAGACTTGGTAAAAATGAGCTATTTAACATTTTTTGTATTAAAATATTCTTTCAAATGGAAGTATACAAAGATGAAATATTCCGAGCACAGTATCCTATGTAAGTCTTGTATTCATTCAGTTATTTAATGAAAAACTTTATTTATCTTGATTGTCTTAAATGAAAGAAGAAAAAATATCTCAAAGCCAACCTAAATTCTATTTATTCTACCTTTTGCATTTTTATGTTGTGTGTGAAGTGTACACTAGCAACCTGTCAGGTTGGTTTTGATAAGTGAACAGATTGGACTTTCTGACACTTTAACTCATCTCATATATTGATAGAAACATTAATGAACTCTGTGCTGATGAAATTAAGCACATGGTTTGGGATTTGTCCCATTTCCCTTACTTCTAAAACCGTAACTGACTAAATTTTCTTTCCTCCGATGCTGTTCTGTGTGTGGCACTCATTATTCCCACTGTCAGGAGTTCAGGACCCCTTTGTGTGTGCCACTGGGGCGGCTATGATTTGGGTCACCTCCACCAGAGTCTCTGCCCTTCCAGTTTGTCCTGCACATCACCACTGTCTATCTGTATCTCTCTCTCTCTCTCTATGTATATATATGGTCTTAGACTGATCCTTTCATCGTGTACTTTGCTCAAGAAATTGTGCTTATAGAAAGCACGTGGATAGTAAATGATCATTTTGGGGCAGGTTTTAAGGAAGAACCTCTTTATATGTGATGTCTCCCCACCTCATGGGTTCCCTTTGGTTTTATAGAGGCTGCAAGTCGGGCCATAGTCCAATTCCTAGAAATCAATCAGAGTGAAGAAGCCAGTAGAGGTTGGATGCTTCTGACAACAATTAATTTGTTAGCATCCTCTGGTCAGGTAAGTTCTTTGTTTTTGTGTTTGATAACTTTTTTTATCCTCATGGAATTTTATGAGATTAAATTTATCATCGTATCTAATTAAGATTTTCTGATAATCATTATGTTCTTCTAATGCTTCTTACATGTTATTTCATGCTTCTTGTAACATCTCTATGTGGAGAATTCTGTTTTATTAATTTTATGGGGGTGTGATAGCTACAGGGTACAGGGCTTCTTTATGGGATGATGGAAATGTTCCGAAATAGCCTGTGGTGATGGCTACACAACTCTGTGAATATATTAAAAACCACTGAATTACACACTTTAAATGGGTGAGTTATATGGTATGTAAATTACCTAAAAGAAAATGCCTAACTTGAATAGCATTTTCCGTCTTTGTTGTCATAACACGTGGAACATGATACCAGTGCACAGTGTGCCAGGTACAGCACTGGACTCCTGTTTCTGTAGGCGAGTAGCCCGGAACTCTGGCTCCATGTGGCCCAGACCAACATTGCTGTGACCGTGTTAGGGCTCTTGCCTTCTTTCTCCACCCCCCTCTAAGTTTTTTAAACACATTTATTCTTTTTTCTTTTAGGTAATTTACATACCATATAACTCACCCATTTAAAGTGTGTAATTCAGTGGTTTTTAATATATTCACAGAGTTGTGTAGCCATCACCACAGGCTATTTCGGAACATTTCCATCATCCCATAAAGAAGCCCTGTACCCTGTAGCTATCACACCCCCATTCCCTACCCCTGCCCCCAGTCTTTTTTTTTTTTTTACTCAATTAATTAACATACAATGTATTTGTTTCAGGGGTACAGGCCTGTGATTTATCAGTCTTATATAATACCCAGTGCTCATTATAATGCATATCTTCCCCAATGTCTATCACCCAGTCACCCCATCCCTCCAACCCCTCCTCCCCTCCAGCAACCCTCAGTTTGTTTCCTAAGATTAAGAGTCTCTTAGGGTTTGTCTCCATCTCTGATTTCATCTTGTTTTATTTTTCTCTCCCTTCCCCTGTGATCCTCTGTCTTCTTTCTCAAATTCCTCATATCAAGGGCACTTGCCTTAGAAGAATCATCTAATGTCATTCACTAATAAGGAATAAATGACATGGAAAATACTTTTAAGTTCTTTTAACTTTATGGGAAAATAGGGGAACACTGATGTTTTCAGGATGATATGTATTCCCTTCCCACTTGATTTATTCTGGAGATTGCCACTCCCCCTGCCCAGTCACCTTTAAACATCTGCCGTGATCTGTGTTGCATCTACTCAGTGATGATCTGTTTGGATGCCTGACTCTTGGCCTGTGATGTGGGCATGAAAGTTTATTCGACCTTCTACAGTTCTGAGTAGAATTACCTATCAAAGTTAGTGCCAGTCTTGAGAATGGTTATTATCTAAATTACAGTGGGGGTTTTAAACAACTCACATCATTTAATAATGGGATTTACAAAGGTGGGTGTGACACTAGTCATACTACAGTGACAGGCCACAGTAGAAACAGTGCATATTCCTTAGTAACCATATCCTGGCAATAGTCACTAGCCTCAAGTAGTAGCCCTGGGACTTTTCTCCCTTAGAATGACCTGTTTCCCTCTTTTGTTTGCTGGTTTAGGTTTGTTTGTTTGTTTCTTTCTTTCTTTCTTAACATCGCAAAAGGAATTAGACCAACTTGCTCTGATGTACCTGGGACTTCCCACATGTTAGCTCAGAAACCCCACATCCCAGGCAACCCTTGAGTCATGGGCAAATGGAGATGTTTGTTTTCTCCAAGTAACCTTTAGATAGTCCTAAAGAGGCCCGCTGTTTCCATGTATCTGTGACCAGACCAGAAGACTATCAAAATGTCAGTTTTGTTTGCTGTTGATGGTAGCTATAAATGCCTCCCTATTAACTGTACTGAAATTTGGTTTGGTGTAGAATAACATGTAAAATAATCATTTTCATTAGAATATTTCTGAGTTTTGTTTTGTTTGTTTTTTAGGATATTTATTTATTTATTTGAGAGAGAGAACAGTAGTGGAGGTGAGGGATTGAGGGGGAGGGAGAAGCAGACTCTTTACTGAGCAGGGAGCCCACCATGGGGCTCGATCCCAGGACCCCAAGATTGTGACCTGAGCTGAAGGTAGACGCTTAAGCTATTGAGCCGCCCAGGCACCCTGGAATATTTCTAAGTTTTAATCACATTTTCTGTAGATGCTCTCTTTCTCAAGTGTGAACAAAAAGTGTGTCCTGCCAAAATTCGTAACACACTGGAAAGTCAGTAAATGTGAATTAGCTTAAATGTGTACAAATGGACAGATTGCCTTAAAAGAGTAAGAAAAGAATCAGGGGAAACCTAATCACTTTTTAAAAAAATTACAAATGTTGCCAATTACTAGTTTGGATTCCAAGTTATACTTTTAGTCTATCAGTTATAAAATGAAAATGAGAAGTTATATATTTTGACTAAGGGAAAGGGAAAGCTAGTAATAACCTGACTAGAAAAAGACATTTTATTTTATTTTTATTCTGTTTTTAAAGATTTTTTATTTATTTAATGTTGAGAGAGAGAGAGACAGAGATAGTGAGAGAGATAGTAAGAGAGAGCATGAGCAGGGTAGAGAGGGAGAAGCAGGCTCCCTGCTTAGCAGAGAGCCTGATATGCCACTCGATCCCAGAACCCTGAGATCATGACCTGAGCCAAAGGCAGACACTTGACAATTGAGCCACCCAGGTGCCCTGAAAAAGAGACCTTTTAAAAGAAAATTCAGGGTTATATATTTTGAGTTGGCTTGTTTGTTTACCTGCCATTTCCTGTTGGTAGTGGTGAGGAACATAGATGACAGAAACATGTCCTAAGTCAACATGTAGATGACAAAGATGGAGTAGATGAAGATAACACTATAAAATGCAATCATGGGGCACCTGGGTGTCTCAGTGGGTTAAGCGTCTGCCTTCAGCTCAGGTCATGATCCCAGGGTCCTGGGATTGAGTCAGCATCGGGCTCCCTGCTCAGAAGACTATCTGCTTCTCCCTCTCTCTCTCTCTCTGCCTGCCACTCCCCCTGTTGTGTGCTCTCTCTGTCAAATAAATAAATAATAGCTTAAAAAAAGAAAAAACCTGAACCATTAAAAAAAATAAAATACAGTCATGGGGGGTATACGTAGTGCTATGAAAATAGAAATGTGAAATGTTAGAGTTCCAAATTTTGTAGGTGGGGATAGGAGGAAAGATGAGGAATTAAAGCATCTGACATGGGCAGACTTTAAACTGAACATCAGAAATACGGAGATGTCGTAACTAGAAGTAATCATAGTGGGAAGAGCAAAGGGTTTTTAAAATATTTAGAGGCAGGAAATGATACTGGATGTGTAGAAAAGGACCAGGTCGGGGCGCCTGGGTGGCCCAGTGGGTTAAGCCTCTGCCTTCGGCTCAGGTCATGATCTCAGGGTCCTGAGATCGAGCCCCACAAGCCTGCTCAGTAGGGAGCCTGCTTTCTCCTCTCTCTCTCTCTCTGTCTGCCTCTCCACCTACTTGTGATCTCTCTCTGTCAAATAAATAAATAAAATCTTAAAAAAAAAAAAAAGAAAAGGACCAGGTCATGCAAGGGATTGTTCTTTTTTTTTTTTTTTTTTTTGAGTTATTGGTTTTTTATTTGCAAGGGATTGTTGCAAAGTCTCTCTCCTCTCATCACCCTGCTGCTGCATTAGTTCAAGCCCCATCTCTCATATGGTTTTCCGTAATAGTTTCCTAATTACTTTGGCTTTCTTGCTTTTATATCTAACATATCTAGACTACCACCGGCTAATATTCTGAAATCTGGTTCTGTTATTCCTTTGTTTGTAACACTTCAGTGGTTCTCCAGTGCCAGGGAAATAAAAGTCAGACCAGATTGGGAGACCATATGCATACAAAGGTCATCAGACATATGCATGTGGGGATCAGTCAGCTTGTTTTGTTACCTAGGGCAGGTTATGTCAGTCATGAGTTTCAACTGCTTCATGTGTAAAATCAGGATCATACAATAATAGAATATACCTTGTAGGGTTGATGGAGGAATAGATGAGTAATTAAAATGCTTAGCCTTATGCCTGTTTTATAATGAACACTTATTAAAGATTAGATGTTATTATTGTGGCTTTTCAGGAATTAACAGTTTTGGACTCAGGTTCCTGAAACATACTATACTGTAGAGTTCAACCTCTTATGTATCTTCCAGATGATCTTTCCCCTCTTAATTCCTATACTTTTCCATTCCGTTCCTGGCAGTGTTGATAATTCCCTTTATATTAGCCAGCGTACTGTCATCACTATGCTTAAGAGATTAAATCATAGTCGAACCGACTTGTGCTAGTAGACCGTGGTCTTCTGAAGGGCAGGGGTGCTTTGTCATTGCATGTCCTGTGCCTAGCACACTGCCAGACATACCCTACGCATTCAAAACTTGCTTGATAAGAAAACCTAAGAAACTTAATACAGATTATGCCAGCTCTTGATCTCCAGCGTGGTAAAACTTTTTATTCCAAACTTCACTATGAGAAAATTTGCCAATTATTATAGCATACTTCTTAAGAATACTGGAAGCCTCACCATAACAAGAAGGTGGAATTTTTTGCTTTAGAAATTGTTGAAAATGCTGAACAGACCCATAACCAGTAAGGAGATTGAAACAGTCATTAAAAATCTCCAAACAAACAAAAGCCCAGGGCCAGATGGCTTCCCGGGGGAATTCTACCAAACATTTAAAGAAGAACTAATTCCTATTCTCCTGAAACTGTTCCAAAAAATAGAAATGGAAGGAAAACTTCCAAACTCATTTTATGAGGCCAGCATCACCTTGATCCCCAAACCAGACAAGGATCCCATCAAAAAAGAGAGCTCTAGACCAATATCCTTGATGAACACAGATGCGAAAATTCTCACCAAAATACTAGCCAATAGGATTCAACAGTACATTAAAAGGATTATTCACCACGACCAAGTGGGATTTATTCCAGGGCTGCAAGGTTGGTTCAACATCCGCAAATCAGTCAGTGTGATACAACACATCAATAAAAGAAAGAACAAGAACCATATGATACTCTCAATAGATGCTGAAAAAGCATTTGACAAAGTACAGCATCCCTTCCTGATCAAAACTCTTCAAAGTGTAGGGATAGAGGGCACATACCTCAATATCATCAAAGCCATCTATGAAAAACCCACCGCAAATATCATTCTCAATGGAGAAAAACTAAAAGCTTTTCCGCTAAGGTCAGGAACACGGCAGGGATGTCCATTATCACCACTGCTATTCAACATAGTACTAGAGGTCCTAGCCTCAGCAGTCAGACAACAAAAGGAAATTAAAGGCATCCAAATCGGCAAAGAAGAAGTCAAATTATCACTCTTCGCAGATGATATGATACTATATGTGGAAAACCCAAAAGACTCCACTCCAAAACTGCTAGAACTTGTACAGGAATTCAGTAAAGTGTCAGGATATAAAATAAATGCACAGAAATCAGTTGCATTTCTCTACACCAACAGCAAGACAGAAGAAAGAGAAATTAAGGAGTCAATCCCGTTTACAACTGCACCCAAAACCATAAGATACCTAGGAATAAACCTAACCAAAGAGGCACAGAATCTGTACTCAGAAAACTATAAAGTACTCATGAAAGAAATTGAGGAAGACACAAAGAAATGGAAAAATGTTCCATGCTCCTGGATTGGAAGAATAAATATTGTGAAAACATCTATGCTACCTAAAGCAATCTACACATTTAATGCAATTCCTATGAAAGTACCATCCATCTTTTTCAAAGAAATGGAACAAATAATTCTAAAATTTATATGGAACCAGAAAAGACCTTGAATAGCCAAAGGGATATTGAAAAAGAAAGCCAACGTTGGTGGCATCACAATTCCGGACTTCAAGCTCTATTACAAAGCTGTCATCATCAAGACAGCATGGTACTGGCACAAAAATAGACACATAGATCAGTGGAACAGAATAGAGAGCCCGGAAATAGACCCTCAACTCTATGGTCAACTAATCTTCGACAAAGCAGGAAAGAATGTCCAATGGAAAAAAGACAGCCTCTTCAATAAATGGTGCTGGGAAAACTGGACAGCCACATGCAGAAAAATGAAATTGGACCATTTCCTTACACCACACACAAAAATAGACTCAAAATGGATGAAGGACCTCAATGTGCGAAAGGAATCCATCAAAATCCTTGAGGAGAACACAGGCAGCAACCTCTTCGACCTCAGCTGCAGCAACATCTTCCTAGGAACAACGCCAAAGGCAAGGGAAGCAAGGGCAAAAATGAACTATTGGGATTTCATCAAGATCAAAAGCTTTTGCACAGCAAAGGAAACAGTGAACAAAATCAAAAGACAACTGACAGAATGGGAGAAGATATTTGCAAACGACATATCAGATAAAGGACTGGTGTCCAGAATCTATAAAGAACTTAGCAAACTCAACACCCAAAGAACAAATAATCCAATCAAGAAATGGGCAGAGGACATGAACAGACATTTCTGCAAAGAAGACATCCAGATGGCCAACAGACACATGAAAAAGTGCTCCATATCACTTGGCATCAGGGAAATCCAAATCAAAACCACAATGAGATATCACCTCACACCAGTCAGAATGGCTAAAATAAACAAGTCAGGAAATGACAGATGCTGGCGAGGATGCGGAGAAAGGGGAACTCTCCTACACTGTTGGTGGGAATGCAGGCTGGTGCAGCCACTCTGGAAAACAGCATGGAGGTTCCTCAAAATGTTGAAAATAGAATTGCCCTATGACCCAGCAATTGCACTATTGGGTATTTACCCTAAAGATACAAATGTAGTGATCCAAAGGGGCACATGCACCCGAATGTTTATAGCAGCAATGTCCACAATAGCCAAACTACGGAAAGAACCTAGATGTCCATCAACAGATGAATGGATCAAGAAGATGTGGTATATATACACAATGGAATACTATGCAGCCATCAAAAGAAATGAAATCTTGCCATTTGCGACAACATGAATGGAACTAGAGCGTATCATGCTTAGCGAAATAAGTCAAGCAGAGAAAGACAACTATCATATGATCTCCCTGATATGAGGAAGTGGTGATGCAACATGGGGGCTTAAGTGGGTAGGAGAAGAATCAATGAAACAAGATGGGATTGGGAGGGAGACAAACCATAAGTGACTCTTAATCTCACAAAACAAACTGAGGGTTGCTGGGGGGAGGGGGTTTGGGAGAAGGGGGTGGGATTATGGACATTGGGGAGGGTATGTGCTTTGGTGAGTGCTGTGAAGTGTGTAAACCTGGTGTTTCACAGACCTGTACCCCTCGGGATAAAAATATATGTTTATTAAAAAAAAAAAAGAAATTGTTGAAAATGATACAGAGATGTGTGTGTGTGTGTGTGTGTGTGTGTGTGTGTGTGTGTGTGAGATGGCTATATCCCTCAAGTATACTTCCAGTCTCAAGAATGTATTTTAAGAATAAAAATCATGGTCAAGCAACTACTAATACATAATGTAGTGCATAATATAGCTCGTGTTTGTTATATCATGCTTATATTAGCTCTGAGACCTAATTGGTATTATATCTGTTTTACAGGAGAGAAAAGTGAGGTCCAGCAAAATTCGTTTGCCTAAATTTATGGTTAAGTTTCTTTTTTCCAGATTGCAAAGTTTATATTCTTTGAAACATTCTGCCTCTTGATAAATAAATAGTAAACTTAATAAATAACAAATACATCTCAATCTTTGATTATAGCAAACTTGTCCAAATGGAAAATGAGTATTTGTCAGCATGGAGTAATTTTTTAAAGATTTTCAGGCATTTAAGAAGTTATTTTGTGTGTAATTTTCTGGCTTAAAATTTGTAAGTTAATGATTTAACATCTGGCTTAAAATTTGTGAATTTCCTTAGCTGCACCAGTTACAGTTATATCTGTCTGTCTGCTTATTCACTTATTTATTGGTTTGTTTTCCAGAAAACCGTGGACTGCATGACAACGATGTCAGTGCCTTCCACCCTGGTTAAATGTTTATATCTGTTTTTTGACCTTCCACATGTGCCTGAGGCCGTTGGAGGTGCACAGAATGAGCTACCTGTAGCAGAACGTCGTGGACTACTCCAGAAAGTTTTTGTACAGGTGTGGAAGGTGCTATTTGTCTGCCCAGCAATACCAGTCTATTTAAAATGAAACAGGTGTACTCCTCAAAGAGATGTTCTGCCTATTCCATTTTCTATAATACTCCATGCTCTCATATATTTTTAAGATTTTATGAATTATTTATTTGAGAGAGAGAGTTAGAAAGCGTGCACAAGTTTGGGGAGAGGCAGAGAGAAAAGAGAAGCAGACTCCCTGCTGAGCAGGAAGCCTGATGTGGGGCTGTGTCCCAGGACCCTGGCTGGGATCATGACCTGAGCCGAAGGCAGACACTTAACCAACTGAACCACTCAGTCACCCCTTCTATGCTCTTTATTATTGACTTTGTCTCATATAATTGCCATATTTCTTGAATCTGAACACTTACTTTGAGGAGTAATGGAGTGAGGCATTAACAAGTTTATTTCTCTGGACAGATTCAAATATTAAGGTATCCTTTGATAAGGCAATGGCATCTCTAAAAGGGAATAAGCAAGAAAACTTCTGTTGACAGTCATATTAAATTTGGGGTAATAGTTTGTTGTTGTTCTTTTTAAAATTTTTTTTAAGGTCTTTTTATTTGACAGACAGAGATCACAAGTAGGCAGAGAGGCAGGCAGAGAGAGAGGAGGAAGCAGGCTCCCCGCTGAGCAGAGAGCCCGACAAGGGGCTTGACCCCAGGACCCTGCGATCATGACCCAAGCCGAAGGCAGAGGCTTTAACCCACTGAGCCACCCAGGTGCCCTTGGGGTAACAGTTCTTAAAATATGAGAAATTCTGTTTGTTGCTCTAAATATAGGAAATTCCTAGCTTATAAATATTTCACTTGTTAAAGCCTGTTTATTTTAGTGGCTGCCACCATCTCCTCTGCTCTCTGCTTATAAAGTTCTTCTTTACTGCTGTTGCTGCTATTCCTTTAATAGCATTAGCAGTTAACCAGGGTTTAGTAGACCTTTGTTAGTTTGTCTGGCCATCATTTTGATATCCTTCCTTGGGAGAAAATTTTCAAAACAGAGTACACAAATGTGGAATACAGTCTATCTATGGGACTAATACAGTGTTCAGAAAAACCACATTGACACAAGAGGACAGGTACTGTGTCATTTCACTTCTGTGAATCAAAGTGGTCAAACTCTTAGCAAGTAGGACAGTGGTTCCCAAGTGCCAGAGGGTAAGGAACAAAGGGTTGTTGTTCAGTGGGTGTAGAGTTTCAGTTTTGCAGGATGAAAATGTGCTAGAGAGCTGTTGTATAGTAACGTGCATGAAATGAACACTATACTTAAAAATGATTAAGATGGTATATTTTGTGTTACATGTTTCACCTCAATTAAAAAAAATAAAAACAAACGACACCTGTTTGAATTCAGTTCTCTGCAATTACATAATTTAAGATGCACATTTCTCACCTCTGAAGTCAGGAAAATGATACCTACCTAAAGGGTTTTTGTGAGGATTAAGTGAAATAAAACGCAAAGCGATGGTTTGTGTGTGGTAGACATGAACTAAAAGACCCTTTGATTGCTGCTCTTTCCACCACCAGGGCCACCCCCCTCAGAGTAGCTGAGAGGACAGTGGATCTGCAGTGGGTAAGGTGGAGCTGGATACGTGGTAGTGGGGTCTTTGATGAAAAGCTTTGTGGAGCGGTAAGCAATGAAGGGACAAGAGAGAGGGAGACTAAGGCGGTTTTAGAAAGGAAAAGACAACAGTGCACCTGGGTGGCTCAGTTGTTTAAGCATCTGCCTTCAGGTCAAGTCATGATCCCAGGGTCCTGGGCTTGAGCTCCAGGTCAGTTTCCCTGCTCAGCAGGAAGCCTGCTTTTCCCACCCCAGCTCATGCACACATGTGTGCACTCGCTCTCTCTCAAATAAATAAAATCTTAAAAAACAACAAAAAAAGGGGGAAAGACAAGATTATCAATAAAGTACTAATTCAACAAATATTTATTGAACACTGGATTTCTTAGATACTTTTTGCTAGTATTTAGGTAAATCCATTATCTCATATCATTTGGAAGGCATCCCATGACTTCAGAGGTTTTGTTTTTCCACAAAATGATGATGAAAGCAAATGGCAGAAGTAGGGTTAGAAGTTATGTTTATCTGAGTCCTGAATTAGATTGGATGAGAAAAGCAATGGGAATAAACAAAGGAGTAAATCCCATAGGAATTAAAGCTGCTTAAAGACATTGCTAATGAATGTAGTGGGTTAGTCTTTGCTTATAGGCTAGTAACCCTATTTCAATAGAGCTCTTCTAAAAAACTAATTAATACCTTTGGCAATAAACGGAGGCTGAATTTTGTGTTTTTAATGCTAATTAAGTATAGCAAAGATTTCTTCTAAAACTTAAAAAAATGTTTTCTGTATCTGAAGGCCGTGGGTGTTTCCAGATGAATGTGAGATTCATTTCAGCGTATTGGAACCATTGAATGTTAAGGCCAAAAGGAACTTCAACGAGAATTTGGATGAAACTCTCCGTTTAAAGTTACAGAAGCTAATAGCTGAGGCTGTAGTCCACAGCAGTTGTATGGCAGGGATGGGGGCCTGGCTCTTCCCACCTCCTAATCCAATGCTCCTTTAGCATCACTTCCTTATTTCATTTTCTCCTCACAGGACACTGTGGTCGCCACTTTGTCTAGAATGCCAGTGGGGACAGACTTACCAAATGTTTTCAGAACACATACTGTTTATGATACATGAAATCCGTATGTTTATGTTATGTGATAGTTGGGTTTCCTGGGTCCTTAGCATTGGTACTGGTTGATGTAGGCATTCACTGTGTTGTTTTGTTTGTTTTGTGGTTTTTTTGTAGTTGTGTTGATTTGGCCAGTTATTTTCTGCCACACTTGGCTAGAGTTAATAACAGAGTCCCTACAAATAGAAATGGTTAGTATATAGGAGAAGATGAATGAGATATAGACTGGTTTTCTATTCTATAAAATGAAAGGATTACATGAGATTATTTCTGAGAATCCTTTTGCCTTTAAAGATTAAGAGCTAGTTATTTTAAAAATCAACAAATTTAAGGAATTAAATCCAGTTCATTTTTGAGAAGAAAGATTTGTTTTGGAGAAAGTATTTTATTTTCAAGTTTGTTTTTATGTTACAAATTAGAGAAATGACATACTTCTCTAATCACATAAGGTAGTGTGAGAACCAGTGAAAAGTATATTCAGTGATGTACTTTTTTGAAGGTAGATAAATTTTGTTGCAGTTGATGATCTTTTTTTCATTTTATTTTTTGGGTTACATTTGACATGTATGGGGAAAGTTAATAACCTATTACAGATATTAAATCAGTATCCAGCAATTTCTCCAGGCACTTTTGTGTGTGTCAGGGGGAATGCCTATATTTACCCATTTTGTAAATACCTTATTTCTCTGTATTCTTGGTCATTTATTCCCCATTTCCTCCTATTTGGCAACTATGAATTAGAAAGCCCTTCTATTTAAGTAAATTTTTGCATTGAAGGAAATAGGAGAAGTAAAAGCCTAACTTTCTCAGACAAAACATATTTTAAATACTTTTTGTATATTTAGCAGTTTCCCCACAGATGCTGAAATACTCAAATTTCATGAAGCACATTTCTTTGAAGAGAATAAAATTTACATAAATTATAGTTACTTTATTCATTATGATATATATTTTTGAATATTTAGAAAAGAAATTTTAGCAAGGAGAAGAAAAGTTAACTTTTGATGCTGAGACAAGATAAGCAGGAAAAAAATCCATTGAAGGCAAAAACCATAGCTGAATTCTAAAAGTAGTGGCTCTTAGTGCTTTGAGTACTAGTGTAATGTGTATTCTGCAAATCATAATTAAGGAATAAGTTCTCATTCCAAAGTTTAAGAAGTTTTGAATCTTCTTTGAAAGCCAAGCCTTAGAAGATTTTTGACTACTAGAGATAGTTGAAAGATGATTCAGAATTAAGATGATTTTGTTATTGTAATATCTCCTTCTACCTGTATAGAAATTGGAACAATTTAAAATACTTTTCAAGACCTGTTTTTACTTTCTCACATCCCTAAAACTGTCCTTTTTAGAGAAGAAAATTGTATCTCACCTATGACAATCTATGAATTAAAGAACCAAATTAGAAAACCAAAATGTTGACCTTGAAAGTTATTGTTGATTTATTCCATTTCAGAGTCAGTATACAAAAATACCACAGAGAAGACAGGATAGTAAACAGAGTTGGGGTTTTTTTGTTTTTGTTTTTTTGGTGTTCTTTTTGTTTTGTTTTGTTTTTTTGTTTTTTGTGTTTTTTTTGGTTAATTTTAAATAAGCTGATAAAAGTAGGTCTGGCTTACTATCTTAGTATGACACACTTCTAAATTATAGGTTGTTTTTTTTAACATTGCCTGAGTTAAAGCACCCATCATTGTGGCTTTAATGATATCACTTAATACTAACCCTGAACTTTCAGAATTTTTAATAATCAGATCTAGCCCTCTTCTGGCTCCTCCTTTACCCAACCACTCATTTATTTAAATACACATTTGTTTTGTTTCTTTAGATCTTAGTGAAACTCTGCAGTTTTGTTTCTCCGGCGGAGGAACTGGCTCAAAAAGATGATCTCCAGCTTTTATTCAGTGCAATAACCTCTTGGTGCCCTCCCTACAACCTGCCTTGGAGGAAGAGTGCTGGAGAAGTTCTTATGACCATATCCCGTCATGGTCTTAGTGTCAATGTAGTGAAGTATATTCATGGTGAATATTTCTTTATGTTCATTTTCAGTGCTCTAAGTTTCTTTCATTTTTCTCTTCTTCATGTGATGACAGACTGCTTTTTATCTCTCAGTTCTCTAAAGATTCTATTTCAAATTAAAAATGGTCTTTGCCAGGAGAAAAAAAAATTTTATTTCTGAGACATTTCAAATGTAAGAAATTTTTGTATGTTCTAAACAATGGATATCTACAAGAGTTGAAATAATTTCATTGTTTATAAATGTTTAATCAGAATGTCAGTTTGGTATCGTAGCCTATTCTTCCCTACTCTTCTCCTGAGGGGGAAAAAAAAGTTTTTTTGTGATATTATAGTTTAAAGCCTTTCTGAAGATATTTCATTAGTAGATAGGTAAGTATCTGGCCAATGGGGCATAAGTGAAATTAGGTGGATTCCTTATCATTACTAAGGAGAAATTGTGCATTCTGTTTAACTCCTATGTAAGTGTCAATTACCCTTTAAATGTCTTACTAGGAGACAGTGTAGCATCTGAAATAGTTCACTTCTTATATGTTTTTTCCCTGAAAATCTTACAAAATAATTTTTAATACAACTGTTTGTTCACTCACCTAACATCAATCAGTCATTAAATGCTTCTTGCCCACATTCCCATGTTAAATCTTATTAGCTTTTGTTATGTGACATTGGATTTCTTTAGACAAATCAATTTCGTTAAAGATAATAGAAAAAAAAATGTTGAGAGTTTACACTCTATTTCATGGAACAACTAATAAATCACAGTGAGTTATGCTTCATTCAAATCCCATCTCTGTTCTTAAATTTGTTCACGATTCATCAGTCACCCGGATTCTGCTCAAACCCACACTCCTCTGTGCCTTTACTAAGTTATGAATGTTCCGTGGAAAATTTGCTTTAAGTAAAAGATCAAAGGGGCCATAAGGACAGATGAGTTCTATTCACACCCTAGTGCCTGCCCAGCTGTATGAGGGCTTCTATAACACATGTCACATCCAGCCAGCACCTCTCCATAAGGCTCAGAACACTGCCTGTGCTGGGAAAGCGTCTGGAGGTGACGAGTGTATGACAGCCTGCTTGGGGGTCCAGGCTCAGCATCTCTCTGATGGGGAGACTGGGCTAGGCCTGCAGATGTGCCTGCAGGTGGCTGGGAGAACATCTTTTTAAAAAGCCTTTAATCCCCAAAGTCAGTGAGAAGATATCACTGTGCTTTAAATGAGTAACATAAGTATAAACATAATTGAAAAAATTTTATTTCCTGAAGTATTTCTGTATCTCATTGGTCCATATTCACTCCGATTTGAGCTTTTAAACTGATGATTGGAGTTTTCTTTTTAAACTTAGAAGATAGGTTTTTGCCCCCCCCCCCCCATCCTTTTACTATTCTAACATAAAAGATCAAAAATACTGTTTGGCAGCAAGCAATCATTTTGTTTAATGAAAAACATCTAAGTGTGATGTAAAAACTATAATAATGTCAACTATTTTTCAACATTTCCTGTATTACCCTTTGTTTACTACTTAGTCGCAGAGCTTTTCCAGTGAATTTGAGTCTTATATTTACTTTTAGAATGTGTAATAACATTTATCTTCTAGTATTTTATAGATACATTAAAATTCAGTATTTCATTGAGAATAAAATTTTTTATTTAAGAATAAAAATTTTCTTAAGCAATTGATATACATATTTATTCTTAATTTTTGCAGAAAAAGAATGTTTATCTACGTGTGTTCAGAATATGCAGCAATCGGATGACCTGTCTCCCCTAGAAATTGTTGAAATGTTTGCTGGGCTTTCTTGTTTCCTCAAAGATTCAAGTGATGTTTCCCAAACCCTTTTGGATGATTTTCGGATATGGCAAGGATATAATTTCCTTTGTGATCTCTTGCTTAGGTAAGACCCCCAAATTTAAGAATATATTTTAAATGTGTATTCAGTCTTTTCTGTCAATGGAAACAGCATGGTTTGGGGCTATGGAAAAAAAAAGGGATTAATTACTTATTCAATGTATACTTTATCCCCTTGGCTTTAATCACTTCTTTTTATTCCTGTCTGCAGGCAGAGTATAAAAAGTGAGTTTAAGCTTGCAAATGCAGGCTACAAACTTGGTGGAATCCATGGTTAGGTGTGGAAGTAAATCTGTTCTTCAGTAGCTGAGAGAAGAGCTAACTGACATCTTTCTAAAGTATAAAGTCTTCATGCTTAATTATATTTTTGGGATTTCTTACTATACCAGTGGTTTATTAATATAGTTAATAACAAGAATAATTATGTAGATTGAATGAGACCTTACAATATATGTATAAAACAAAATGTTTCACAAGCCCCCTTTTCCATCCCAAATGTTTCATGCATATCCTGGGAAAATGGCTGGTTGCAAATTTATTAAGAAGAAAATACTCATATCTCACTAGTTGTTCCTGGCCCATTACTTACTTTTAAATCATTTGATCTGTTCTAAACCAGCGCTATTTTGTAAACTCCTTATTTCTAATACCAGTGTAACGTACTTGCGATTACTACTAAGCAACTCCCCAGAATACACTTTGGCGCATATATATATATCTTAATTTACAGAGGAGGATATAGAAGGTGATGAGGTGAGCATTTCATGTAACTGGATGGGGGGTGTTAATTGGTATAATCCTTTGAGCCTGCAGATTGATTACTTACAGTCAAGAGCCTCAAAAATGTCGATACTCTCACCTGTGGTTATTAATCCTAGAAATATAATCCTAAATGTAGACAAAATTAATGCTCCTGTATTCTGATTCCCACTGGCTATCCCACTTCCCTTTCCTCAAATCTGTGGTTGGCTCTTCATGACCATTAAAAGAGTATCTATAAGGATTTTATATTAAAAAGGAGAAGCATTTGTGTCAACATTGGTAAATGGAAAAAACAGGTTATAAAATTCTGTATATGGTGTAAAAATAACTATTAAGACCAAACTTTTCACAATTAAAAAAAGGGCAAGTTTATAAACCATATCAGAATATTTTTTTAAAGATTTTATTTATTTGACAGAGATCACAAGTAGGCAGAGAGAGAGGGGAAAGCAGGCTCCCTGCTGAGCAGAGAGCCCGATGTGGGCCTCAATCCCAGGACTTTGGAATCATGACCTGAGCCGAAGGCAGAGGCTTAACCCACTGAGCCAGGTGCCCCAAACCGTATCAGAATATTAACAGGTGTCTGAGTTGTGAGGCTAAACATAACTTTTTCTACTTAAGTGTATTCTTCAGCTTTATTTTAATTAGAATAATTAGTTCTGTTATGGAGGAAGCCCCATTAAATCTTACTCTTTTAAAGAGATAGTTTTGCACCTTTTTGTGTGTTCTTGATAAAACCACAGTCAAAATATAATTCCATAATGACTCCAAATGTTCTTTTAAAGAAATATGGTTCTAAAAAATTACTCTTCAGAACTTTATTTAAATGTATTCTAACGAGAGTATCTGAACTAATTAATGAGATACAGATAAAGACTTAGAACTCTTTCGAAGAAACTCATTTTTAAAAATTGTTAACAGAAAATGTCTTCGGAAAGAAATGGTTAATAAGATTTTAGGTTGTAAACAGTGAAACTTTATAATCTTTGATTATTTAAGGATCTTAAGAGGTATTTAATGTAATTCTTTTATTTTGTGCTTTATACCAAAGATTAGTGATCAATCTAAAATAACGCTGTTATAAATAAAATCTTAAAAAAAATTAAAATAACACTGTTAAATGCAAAATCAGCTGTTATATATGAGGTCTTAGCCTATTACAATTTTTTTTTTTCATTATGGTGTCTTACAATGAAATTTGTAGATTTTTTTTAAGTATGTCTTTATATAAGGAAAAATTGTACAAAGAAACATCTTGGAGTACTTTATACCTTTACTTACTGCATATGCAAACTGAAAATTTCTCCTTATTAAATTTGAGCATACAACAAAAGAGAAAAAATATTTACCAAACAATACTTTTCCTAGATTGGAACAAGCGAAAGAAGCAGAATCCAAAGACGCCTTGAAAGATCTGGTTAATCTGATTACTTCCCTAACAACTTATGGTGTCAATGAACTAAAACCAGCTGGTATTACCACAGGGGCACCCTTTTTATTGCCTGGTTTTGCAGTACCTCAGCCTGCAGGCAAAGGTGAGTCATTTGTTTTCTTCCTATTCTGAGCCACTCAAAGAAGTAGAGACAATAAATCAGTTTGACTTGGATTGCTCCTTGTTACATGTATAAAGGTGTAATAGGCTATTTTTCATTAGAGTTTATGCTTTATTTATGGTGCAAGTTCTTGGGTGACAGCCTTACCAGGTCACATGCTTGAAAATGATATATATGATGAAATATATATGATAATACATAACATCAGCCAATGAAATTTACATTTTAGTATTTCATCTTAACATTCAAACAGCCTAGTAATTTAAACATGACCCTTTTTGTATGTTGGCAGGCTAATACATTTCCAGTTTATGTGGTTGGAACTTGATTCACACTCTGATCACTTAGCTTATCTCTATATAAGATGTAAATAGAAAGCCTTAGTCACAAATGCTTGTATTTTAAAACTAAACAAATACAGGTACAAAGACTTTTTTTTTTTTTTTTTTTTGGTGAGGGAGAGAGATCTTAAGCCGACTCCATACCCAGCACGGAGTCTGCTGAGGGGTTGGATCTCACAACCCCGAGATTGTGACCTGAGTTGAAATTGGATGCTTTACCAACTGAGCCACCAGGTGCCCCACAAAGAATTTATATTATTTATTTCAGATCGGGGAGTAAATTTTGTACAGTTACAATTTCCCAACTTTGACTCCTCATCTAGTGATATTTTATTAAGGGACCTTTTTTAGTTAATAACATTTAGTTACATGAGAGGGCAAGCTAGTTTTACAGTTTAATTTTTTTAACTTCATAATAACCTTTCTAAAAGAACCTGAGCCTGCAGGCCTCTCATGGTTTCTTGACTATGATTGTCACTTACTAAATATTCAATACAGTTACGATATTTGCATGTAAAATTTAACTAGGCAGAAAATATCAACATGTCTGGTTATTTAAATTTCAGAGTATGTTATCTTCGTACTTTATGACATAGAAGTCAGCAGTTATAAATTTATTTCTTCAGTGAGAATAAATGGATTTACTAGAAAGCCCTAAGTTTAATTTATTGGGGAAAATTATATTGAAAACTCATGACTTTGATTGGAGTTGTCAGGTTTCCTGTAGTAAATTGTACTCTCAATGTGCAGTTTTTTAAGTGAGTCTCTGAGCAGTAAGGAGAGATCCAGACATATCTTACTGAGTAGTTCAAGGTTTCACTTTATTAAATATTAAGGAAAAAATAAGAGTCTCAAAAAACTTCTAATATATAGACTGTAGCTTGAGTATTCCACAATTAACTGTTTCTTTGAGTTAATTTAAAAATAGCTCACAGCAGGGGTGCCTCGGTGGCTCAGTCATTTAAGCATCTGCCTTCAGCTCAGATCATGATCCCAGGGTCCTGGGCTTGAGTCCCGCCATCAGGCTCCCTGCTTAGTGGGGAGCCTGCTTCTCCCTCTCCGACTTTCCCTGCTGGTGCTCTCTCTCTCAATCAGAGAAAGACAATTATAATATCATCTCTCTGATAGGAGGAATTTAAGAGCCAGGGCAGGGAGTTTGGGGTCTTGGGAAGGAAAAAAATGAAACAAGATGGGATCGGGAGGGAGAAAAACCACAAGAAATTCTTGATCTCAGGAAACAAACAGGGTTGCTGAGGGGTTGGGGGGTAGGGATAGGGTGGTTGGGTTATGGACACTGGGGAGTGTATGTACTATGGTGAGTGCTGTGAAATGTGTAAGCCTGATGATTCACAGACCTCTATCCCTGGGGCAAATAATATATTATATGTTAATAAAAATAATGTAAAAAGAATAGCACAACATACATAGGTCACAACATACTTCTTCTTTGGTTAATTAATCCAATTATGATACTGGCATAATAACTAATTACAATGGCATTATTTTGTAATGAGAGAATTAATGCAGCAAAATTGACCTTCCTCATACATCTTTCTCATATTGTCTCATCTGTAACAGGGATAATAAATATATAACCTAACACCTTCAGAGGTTACTGGGAGAATCTAGTGACATGTTGTCTACAAAAGCGAGATTAACTAGAAAGGACAGTGCCCTAAGAGTCAGAATCTGGGTGACTCTTGAGTCATTGAACTTTTCTAAATATCACTGTCTTCTTCAGAAAAATTGATGCAGTATTCTATAAAATGAATGTATCAAGCTAGATCATTTTGAATTTAGTTTGTAAGTCAAAAAATACCGATTTCCCATGGCCTGCTTTGTTAAGGTTATTGTGCAGACTAAAGGAGATAGCTGTGTTTCATAAAGAGAATATGGGATTTTTTTTTTCCGTCAGCATTATTGAGGCATCATTTGCATATATTCAAATCTGTCCATTTTAAGTGTCGAATTTGATGAGTTTTCATAAATATATATGCTTGTGTAATCACCACTGTAATCATGATATGGAATATTCCCATCCTTCTAAAGATTTACTTGTTTCCCTTGCGTTCAATCCCTGCTTCCCTCCCACTTGCCCTGGCAGCCATTGATCTGCTTTGGTTTCACCCTGTGGTTTCGCCCTTTCTAGAATTTCATAAATTGGAATCATACAGTATGTAGTTCTTTTGTATCTGGTTTCTTTCACTTTTGTGATTCGTCCATGTGATTGCATGTATTTAAAGTTTGTTCCTTTTTTGGAAAGTATTTCATTATGTGGATTTCTTGCACTTTGTTTACCTGTTCATCAATTGATGGCATTTATTTAACTGTCATGACTAATGTTTATATGAATATTTATATGAAACAAGTCTTTGTGGGGATGTGTAGTTTCATTTCTTTGGGGTATATTCTAAGTGATAGAATTGCTAGGTCATATGTATCTTTAACTTTATGAGAAACTGTCAGACTGTTTTATAAAGTAGCTATCCCATTTGCCCTCATGTCAGCAGCAGTGTGAGAAAGTTTGCTTTACATCCTCAGCAACACTTGTTTTAGACATTCTAGTGAGTGTGTAGTAGTATCTAGTTGTGTTTTTAATTTGCATTTTTTAAAGGATTTCAAACATCTTTTAATGTGTTTAAGATTTTATTTATTTATTTATTTATTTGACACACAGAGATCACAAGTAGGGAGAGAGGCAGGCAGAGAGAGACTGAGAAGCAGGCTCCCTGCCGAGCGAGAGCCGGCCGCGGGGCTTGATCCCAGGACCCTGGGATCATGACCTGAGCCGAAGGCAGAGGCTTTAACCCACTGAGCCACCCTTATTTGCCATCTCTCAACTTCGGTTCAGATCTCTGTGCCCAGTGTTTGATAGGATTGTTCTTTTCATTGGGATTTTAAGAGTTCTTTAAATATTCTGGGTAAGTCTTTTATAAGATACTTTTTGTTTAAAGTATGTTCTCCTGTTCTTAACTTGCCTTTTATTCTTAGTAGCATCTTTAGAAGAATGGAAACTTAATTTTGATGAAGTCCAACTTACCATTTTAAAAAATATTTTGCAGATATTAAATCATATTGAAAAAATCTTAGTTAACCAAATTAACTAAGATTTGTGTTTTCTTCTAGGAGTTTCATATTTTGATATTTCTATTAGGGTCCGTGGTACATTTTAAGTTAATTTTTGCACATGGTAGGAAAGAATTTTTTTCCTTTGAGTATGGCTATCCAAGACCTTTTGTTGAAAAGACCACGTATAACCATACATCTGCGATTCATTTTCACGTCTGCTCCATTGATCAATATGTCCATCCTTAAGGCAATACCATAAGGTTTTGATTACTGTATCTTTTTTTTTTAACTGTATCTTTAAAGTAAGTCTTAAAATAGAGTCATGTAAGTTGTCCAATTTTGTTCTTCCTTTTCAAAATTACTTTGGCCATTCTATATCCTTTGAACTCCACTTAAATTTAATAATCATGTCAACTTGTAAAAAAATGAAAATAAAAGCCTGAGACTGGGAGTTGATTGGGAGTGCAAATGGATATCAACCTGGGGAAGAATTAACATTTTAACAATATTGACTCTTCCAGTCCATGTAAGATATATATTATATGTTATATATAATATATATATCTTTCCATTTATTTGGATCTTATTTTCTCTAAGCATAGTTTTATAGTTTACGTAGTACAAGACTTTCAAATCTTCTGTTAAGTTTATCCTTAAGTATTCTTCTTGATACTATTATGAACAGAATTATTTTCTTAATTTCATTTCAGATTTCTTGTTGCTAGTTTCTAGAAATGCATTTGGTTTTTTTAAAAATACTGACCGTTTTTATCTGTGAACTTGTTAAGTTTGATTTTTGGTTTTAGTGGGTTTTTTTTCCTTTGCTGTTGTTACATTTCTTTTTAATCTAGTTTTGGATAAGAGTTGATGGATTCTTGTGAAGGAATAGAGATGAGGAAAGCCAAGTGTGACAGTGTTGTGTGTAGCACTGATAGAATGAAGCAGTAATAGTCTGCAGATTTTAACTCCGGTTTGGACTGTTTAGGGGTTGGGCTGGCTATATTCTGATACGTTGACACTGTTTATCTTTTTGTCAGTTATTTCTTCAGGGTACTTTGGGGGAATATTTGCTTTGTTTCACTGGTTTCCCTTTTATCATCTGTGAAAAGCAAATTCCTGTTACTAAGGAATTTTTTACATATTCATTAATTATCACATTTAAAAGAGGAAATATGAATGTACCTACCTTATATTGCTCTATACATATAGTTTACCAACCTTATTTTTATTGCTGATTTTTAAATCAAATAGAACAGTATAGATACATAAAATTTAAAGAAAAGGGTAAACTGAGTTATTAATGAAGGTGATAAACTTATCTGTGTATGTTAATGCTTGAGAATGACTAATATTCCTGTACTTTATAGTAAGAACTTTAATAAAAATTTGTATCATCATCAGCAGAAAGCTTTTTTCTTTTTCTTTTTTTCTTAAGATTTATTTGCTTATTTTAGAAAGAGAACACGAGCGGAGGGGAGGGAGAGAGGGAGAAAATCTCAAGCAGACTCCTGAATGTGGAGCCCAAAGCAGGGCTCAATCCCAGGACCCTAAGATCATGACCTGAGCCAAAATCAAGAGTTGGACGCTTAACCAACTGAGCCACCCATGTGCCCCTATATTTGACTTTTAATTGTTTGAATGTGTACACATTGATTTTGGTTTGCCTTTTTATGGTGGACAATTTGTTCTTGGGATTGCTTATTAAGATTCCTTTTCTTTTGCCAGTAACATCACTTCAAACCAAATAATGAAGATAAAACTTGAAAAATTCCAAATTTTCCCATATTACTCTAAGCTCAGCTCATTTTGACTCCTTTCTTTATAGTGAAAACTGATACATTGTCACTTAGTTGAAAGATGCAAAATATAGGTTATAGTTATCCTTTAACTTTATTTGTCATTGTTGGTCACTTGTAGTCAGACTTTAACAATTTGTATGTCCACCAGTCCATCTGAGCTTGGTTTTTTATTTATTACCTGCAGATAATAAAGAGGAAAGATGTCCTCAAAGAGCAAGCATACTATTAATCTGGAGCTGGAAGTAAAAATATATCTTTGGTATTTGCTACACATAGAAGAAATTTTATGTTATAGATAAACAAAATTGAAATCATTTACAGATCAAAGATTTTTTAAAAATCTTTTTATTTTTTTAAAGAATGTCCAAGCCAGGATTTCTGGGCAGTCTTTCTAACTCATTTTTTATTTTTCCTAGTTCTGTGTTTATCTTCTTTCTGATACCCGGCTTATGCTGTAAGGTACTATGCTAATTTCTTGGCACTAGATTAATGTTTTGGTCACTCTGACAAATGTCCTGTACTCCTAGTAGTTATGAACCTGGGGACAGTTCTTAGAACCAGTCACTTGTTTTCATTTGCTTCAAATACTTTATATGTTAATTTCTTTATAATTATTTTTACTAATTTGCCTCACAAGAGCCAGGTGTACAGATATTTTTTCTCGGTTGGTATCTTTAAAAATCAGTTGTTAAAAAATATAGCTGGTAGGTAGCTATAAGTGGCTTTAACAAACATATGTGAAGAAATTGCACTCTTAGCCTGAAAACAAAATGCATTTTCAAATTAAAATTTGTGAAAGTTCTAGTGTAGTAATGATAAAGAGACATTGGAACTTAGAGAATTTTCAGCCTCCTACTATTTTCCTGCTTGCATTCTTGCTGTTCCCTGGCCTTTTACTGCTTCAGGCTGAAAGTCTTTTCATGAGAGGTAACTGTTCGTACAGTCAAGGTACATCTTACAGATAAAAAGAAAGAAAGAAAGAAAGAAATCCCTGCATATTTCCAAACTCAGAAGGCTGGACTTACTTAATATGCTTTATTTTCTGTAAAACAGTCTAGTGTTTCAGTATATACTATTCTTGAATTGGAGTATTCATAATGATGCATTATAAGTTTTAACAGTATTGTTTTTAATTAAATGACTGAAGTTGGATGGAGAATAACAGGACTTTTTGTGAAAACAGAATGTGTTCTTAGTAAACAGTTGAGAAACGTTAACAATTCATGATTTGTTTAAATAGACTAGCTTGCCATGATTAAAATATCATGTAACACCTACTTCTGTTTTCTTGTTTTCCATTTCAGGTCACAGTGTGAGAAACATCCAAGCCTTTGCAGTGCTTCAGAATGCATTTTTAAAAGCAAAAACCAACTTCCTTGCCCAGATCATCCTTGATGCCATCACAAATATTTACATGGCTGACAATGCCAATTACTTCATCCTCGAGTCACAGCACACACTGTCACAGTTTGCAGAAAAGATTTCTAAACTCCCGGAAGTACAAAGCAAATACTTTGAGATGCTGGAGTTTGTCGTTTTTAGCTTAAATTACATCCCTTGTAAAGAACTCATTAGTGTTAGCATCCTCTTAAAATCTAGCTCTTCTTACCACTGTAGCATTATTGCAATGAAGACACTTCTTAAGTTTACACGACATGACTACATATTTAAAGATGTGTTCAGGGAGGTGGGCCTTCTGGAGGTCATGGTAAACCTTTTGCACAAATATGCTGCCCTCTTGAAGGATCCAACTCAGGCACTAAATGAACAAGGTAAAGCATTTTTCAGAATTCCACTTTATTTGATAAAGGGGTTTGGGCAGGGTGTTTTGTTCATGTTTTTGCTTTTCATTTGGCTGTTGATTTGAATGACTTAAAAATGGGCGTTATCGTGATACCCTTGTGAATATTTCCCACAATTAACTTGTTCATTCAACCTCTATTAGGGAATTGGGAAGGAGCAGGGCCCTAGAAATATGTCATTGTGGTGGAAAATAATTTAAGGTAAAAATTGAGGGGAACATTTATGGTCCACATGACTCATTTGTGCTACTTTCTGCTTCTGAGAGGGAATTTAAAAAGCTCCTAGAAACAATTGGGATGTTTAGGTGCTTCAGAATGTTTTTAATTATAGAGAGCAAAAAATAAATCTTTTTAGTGATGTTATATATGTACACATATATTATCACTTAGGTATCTTAAATTTGATATTTTTTATCCTTTCTAATCTGATAAAGGCATAGAGGTATCTGGCATTTAGTATTAAATATGTGAATGAATTAAAACAGTTTGAATAGATAGCACTATTCATAAATAGTGCCTTAAAATCTAACTTTCCCCAGTTAACCTTAGCCTGGATTAGGAAAACTTTTGTAAGAAGAATACTATGTCATTTTCCCTTTTTTTTTTTGAGGTTCTGTTTTAATTCTAGTTAGCATACAGTGTCATATTAGTTTCAGTTGTACAGTGATCCATCAGTTCCATACGTCGTCCAGTGCTGGCATTTTCCTTCTTCCTGTTTGTTAGACAACTGTAACTTTCTAGCCACCCCAAAATAAAATCTTTAAACACTGATTTCGACCTTACTTTTGGGAGTGTATCATTTTTACAGATTGTATTATATCATTTGTATTAATGGTAAAAGTGAATATGAAAGAAATAATTAAATTATTAAAACCAAATCAAGAGAAAAAAATAAGCTTACAACTTTTGTGATTTGAACCTTTGGTCCTTTTTCTTAGGGGACTCAAGAAACAATAGTTCAGTTGAAGACCAAAAACACCTGGCTTTGTTGGTTATGGAGACCTTGACAGTGCTGCTTCAAGGATCCCACACAAATGCAGGTGACTAGACAAGCTTCTAGCACATGCCTCGGGGGAGTGGGGCGTATTCTCTCTGGTTTTGTCTTCTCTAATGACTCTTGCTTCTGAAAAATTCCTATCACTTATAAGAAAAACTGTTGATTCAGTGATAGTACCATCATATCCAGAAATACAATGCTTTTGACCTTTTTAAGTTTATTGGCAAAATATGTAACATTGTCATTACTATTTCACAATATGTTCTTATATTTTATTGCCTTTTAAAAAAATACAATACCGGGGCACCTGAGTGGCTCAGTGGGTTAAGCCGCTGCCTTCGGCTCAGGTCATGATCTCGGGGTCTTGGGATCGAGTCCCGCATCGGGCTCTCTGCTCAGCGGGGAGCCTGCTTCCTCCTCTCTCTCTCTGCCTGCCTCTCTGCCTACTTGTGATCTGTCTGTCAAATAAATAAATAAAATCTTAAAAAAAAAAAAATACAATACCTTGTTTTTAAAGTAGTCTTTTTTAAAGTAGTCATTAAAGTATCATTTTTTTATTTACATAACACAAATGACTTTGTTTAAATGTTTTCCAAAATACCTGCTTCCTATAGTGATTTTCTTAATTTTTAGTAATTCATGTTAGAGTATTATAATGTTACAACTTTAAAGAAGTATTGAAAAATGATTCTGTAGTAAAATTTGCCTCTCCCAGGTAAACTGGATTCCTTAAATCTTTATCTTTGGTCTCAACTTTTCTTCAGTCTTTTTCTGTCATGAACAGTCCATTTGTATTTATAAAATATCACTCTTGCTCTTAAAAAAGAGCACTTAAACCTCTCAGGCAACAATGTCAGCACAGTTTAAGAAGAATAAGTATTGGGGAGATGAATTGAGATGAGTAGGCTGGGCTCAGGTCATACAGAGCCTTTCAGGCCATGCCAAGGAACATGAATTGTATTTTAAGTGTTACGGGATGCCACAGATGGATGAAGGAATGAATGAACAAGAAAATGAACTAATGAACAAACCCATTGCCCATTTGCCAGAATGCAAAGGAACTCAGTATTCAACATATTTAAAATATATTTTGTGTCCCACCATGCTGGGTGTTCAAGACACAAAGATACAAAGAGACAAAGATAAGTTAGTGGAAATGAGATTATGCATTATACCATAGATGAAATGTTGATATCATACACATTAAACTTCACCACACTTATTATTTAAATACTTTACTAAATTCATTCAACTCTGTCTTGGAATTAGTCAAAACTGTACTTAAGTAATGATATATAATTACATGTTTACATTTTTTTCTATCAGGTTATAATTCCTTTAGGACAAGAATTATCTTTATGTCTTAACTTAGATAAAAGGATAAGGATGTACTATCAAAGATTTATTTGGCAGATTATTTTTTGATGACATGACCTAGTGCTACACAGAAGGGACTAAACAGTTCTGTTGGAGGAGAGTAGAGATCTTACCCCATGTAACTAAAAGTCACTTAACCCATCTCCCAGAGTGCCAGACATTTTCAAAAAGCTCTTTTCTTAATGACTATCTTTCCTTGTTAAGAAAGGTATTACTTAGCTATGTAATCTGGGGCACTTAGTGCTTTGCTCATAGTAAGTGTTCAGAAAATATTAGCTATGGTGATTATGTAATGGGCACTCACTGGTCACCTGGAAGTAAGTACACATGGCTCTCATGTGCTAAATCTTAGCGTGTGACTTACATTCACTTCAGGGCCATGTAATTCTTACAAAGTTTGCAAATAGAAAGTCATTAAATAGGACAGTGGCCACTACAGCAAAATACACAAACATCTTTTCACTTAGGAGTCATTTACTGAAATACAGACTAGAAGGAAATCCCAAGTTTAATGGGGGACCGAACATACAGATAAATAATACTAAACTGCTTGATATAAACTACTAGAATAGTGGCACATACAAGTTGCTTTAAGCTGTTAGAGTACCTTTAAACTGAGCTATGTAGGTGTCACTCCTGCTCTGTCATTTGCTAGCTGCGTGACCTTGGCCATGTTATCCAAATTCTGTATATCTCATTTCCTCATCTGTATCGTAGGGGATGAAGATTAAATAAACCAATCTACAAAAGTCTTTGGTACAATGACTGATTCCTTTTGTTACAGAATTTGTGGGGGGGTTTTGGTTCATGTGCTCTACTCCGCCAAAAAGTTTGGTTCCTTGTAATTTTTCTCCTTAAAGAATCACTTATTCCATTCCTTTCTTGCAAATACTTGGGGTGCCTTGTTCAGTTTAATTTTTACATAATTTGATTTCCAGTATTGTTCAGCTTAAAGCCTTTACATAAAAATATTGAGTCCCTTCTGTATCTACTTGTGAAATACCTGAATCTTCTCGATTTGGAGAATTTACTTCTTTGCTGACCTCCCATAGTGTAGTTGTGTGTGGTCATTTAAAAGGTGAAATGGCTGGGTGGGTTTTATTTGCAGTCTTTTGCGTTACTCTTCCTACAAAAAGATCAAATTTTAATCCATCTCACGTGTCTTAGAAGGTTTTAAGTTAGCCCATGTTGTTCTTTCTCCATCAAGGAATTTTCCGAGAATTTGGAGGAGCAAGATGTGCGCATAATATAGTGAAGTACCCACAGTGCCGGCAGCACGCCCTGATGATCATCCAGCAGCTGGTGCTCTCTCCAAATGGGGAGGATGACATGGGCACTCTCCTGGGCTTAATGCATTCAGCCCCACCAACAGAATTGCAGTTGAAGACTGATATTTTAAGGGTAATTTAATAAGTGTCTTATTATTGCTCTCTTACCGTTAAAATTTGTGGTTATTTCTCAGTAACTTAACATGATCATAAACTATTCTTGCAGTTTTTCTTCAAGTCTAAAATGATATGAAAATCTGAATAGTAAGAGAAAAGCTCATGTCTTTTCTGGGCTCTGAGGCCCTCAGGTCACCATCTCCTTCCCCTCTGATACCCTCCCATTGCATCCTCACCCCAGTCTTGGCACTGACATCACAGCAAGTAGAGCTGCCTTCTAGAATCATAGCTTTCTTTTATTAACTTTTGCTTTGTGCAGTGACTTTCTCAACAATGAATAATTTTTATTCTTTACACTATTGTTTTATTTCATCCTGTTTTGATTGAGTATAAAAACAATTTTGAATACTCATTTTATTTTAAAACGCAGTCTTCCCACAACTTATCTCACAGACAAGAAAAATCTATAAGCGTATCAATATTGAAGAATATTTGTAAATTTGAAGGGATTGTTCAGAAAAAAAAAAAAACAAGTACCTTCCAAAGATGTTAAGATGGCCACTTTTTTTTTAGCATACAGTTTCCTTCTTTCTTGGTACCTTTAATGGATTTGTAAAACATCGATAGATAAAGCCAATAGAGGGTAATGAGCTGACCCGTAATACTAAGGCAGTGTTGTTCTGCAAATGTTTATAAGTGACTCTGAGACTGCAGGAAGGTAGGAGGGAGGGTCCCTGTGTTGTACTTACTAATTTCAGGCCGCCAAAGCGTTACTGAATGTGGATTGGGAAGAGATGAACATAGCGCCCCGTTATGTAGTATCTTTAAGAGTATAGGGAATAGTAAAATTCAGAAAATAACTAGGAAGTGATAAGCTTTGAGCATTTACTACGTTTGTTTTTAAAATAACTTATTTAGTTGCAAATTTATAGAACAATTTTTAATCACGCCTGTGTTTTAATAAGGCACATAAAATTCCAAAAATACAACAGTTGGCTCTCAAGAGCCAGTATGAGCTGGCTCCAGCACTGCATTGCTTTGAGAGCATGAAGGAGGGTGGGGAGACAGTGAGGAGGATTGGGGACCTCAATTTCAGTTTCCATTCTTGCTGCTTCCACAACTGCTTCTTGAGGTGTCTGTTCAGCTGACAAAACCACAGACCTGTGTAATTTAATTTATAATTATTTGTGCCGAAACCCAAAATTCCATATACGATATTTTATAATTCTCCAGATGCACAAATTTGAATTGTATGCATTATGTTTATGCAAAGTATGCAGCTAATGTATAGCTGTTGGGGATGCCTGGGTGGCTCATTGGGTTAAGTGTCTGTCTTCAGCTCAGGTCATGATCCCAGGGTCCTGGGATCTAGTTGCGCACTGGACTTCTTGCTCAGCAGAGAGCCTGCTTCTCCCTCTGCCAGCCGCTCCCCCTGCTTGTGTTCTCTCTTTCACAAATTAAAATATTAAAGATAGATATATATATATATATATATATGTACATACATATATATATGTATCTGATGATTTTGTCTAATTAAGCACCTACCATCAATATCGCATTGTAACTTTGGCATCTGCTACTGATCATTAATTATTGATTGAAGCAACATATTCAGTTATTCACAGTATTGAAAGTTTTCAGATACTGAGCGGATGCTATGATGATGTCAGAGTGCCAGGACAGTTCCAGTTGGAAGGTCGTAGGAGGGGAACTTACCCAGATCTATGCAATGCAGATGATTAGACTCAGCTTTGATAAGCGCTGTTTTTCTAACCCTTATACTAACTCCAACCTGCAATATGGTTTTCTGCATATTACTTTGACTCTGAACTCACCCATTCTCCTATATAAAATAATACTTGTCCTGTTTTTCCCAGTGTGTTTTTGTTTTTTAAGATTTTATTTCTTTGTTTGAGAGGGAGAGAACTTAAGAGAGGGAGCATGAAAGGGGAGAAGTCAGAGAGAGAAGCAAATTCCCCACTGAGCAGGGAGCCGGATGTCTGACTTGATCCCGGGACTCCAAGATCATGACCTGAGCAGAAGGCAGTTGCTTCACCAACTAAGCCACCCACGCGCCCCTCCCCTGTGTGTTTTTAAAGATGAGGATGGTCATGGGCTTATGTCGAGCATTTTGCTGATAGCTTTACTTGTACTTCCCATGGAGAAAGTTATCATTATTGCTTTGATTTTACACAACCGAAAACTCAAGACACAGGGAGGTTAGGTAGCTGACCATGGTAAAACATTTTGTAACATTGAGGTCAGAATTTCAACCCAAGCATTCTGACTCAAGTCCTTGCATTTAATTTCCAGGCTAGATGATAAAATGTTCAAAAAGGAAAAAAAAGTTGATATTGCAAGTACAGTTAATTAAATTTGACAAGATAGAGAAACTGTACTGTCAAATCCTGGTAAAATGGAAATTTATTGGCAGAATAATGGAAGGAATGCATTGTATTTTAGATTTTTGTATATATCTACAGATTACATACTTCCTTTTAAAAAATTAATTAAGGCATTGGTACATATCTTAATTTCTAAAGCAGTGTATTTCAAAAGGACAGTTAAATATATTAATATTTAGCCTTTCCCTTCAAATATCATTAGAAATGTGAGATATCTTAATAAAATGGTCTTTAAATGTAATGATTGGGAACATTATAAATGATGTCTTAAGTAATATTAGAATACCCATGGTGTTCCAGTGGCTGAAACCGAGAAAAGGAGCCCTTGTGTCAACAAACAGATTTCAGATTGTCGCTTGGGCCAGTAGTGTCATAGTGAAATGCATGAGTGGGGGCATCATTGTGTTTGGGTTTATATCCTCCCCTTGCCATTGTGTAAGCCGTACAATCTTAGGCAAGTTAATTAACCACACTGAACCACATTCAACCACCATGTATGAAGTGGGGACAATAATGGTGCATAACATGTAGGTTTAAGGAGAGGTTTAAATACGCTAGTACACAACTTGAAGAAGTGCCTTATACAGCTAATTTTGTAATGTGATTTTTAATTATAAACTAAGTTAAAAGCATGACAGTTCAGAAAGTAAGTAATAGTTCTACAAGATTGTTTTACTTGTTTCCTTCAGGTTTTATTTCATAGTACTTACAGCTATTCTGGGCAAGAGCATGCTTTCAGTCATCAGACTCTAACTCATTTTGCAAGAAGGAATGTCTAATAAGTACCTTGAAGTTGCTCCTCTTTCCAAAGCATCAGGATATGGTCACTTTATATGAATTGAAATACTTCAGATCTTCGCTGCCCTGACTTCGTATCTTTTCTAGAGTAAATCAGTTTGTATACACACACAGTTATAAGTGTTCATGATTGGGTAAAATTATACTAGAATATGTATTTTGTTTATTTAATACAATTACTTTGTAAAAATCACCAAATTCATTGATGTCATTATCCGTCAAAGGAAAAGCTTTTCCATCAGGATTTAGCCTTAGTCTACTGAAAGAATTATGTGATAATGTTTTAATTGAAGTATAATTAATATACAGTGTTATATTAGTTTCAGATGTACAATATAATGATCCAACAATTACATACATTGCTCAGTGTTCATAAGTGTACTCTTAATCTGTTACCTGTTTCACCCATCCCCTCACCCAGCTCTCCTTGTCAACTACCAGTTTATTTATTTATATATTTTGTCTTCTCTCTTTTTCTCTTTTTTTAAATTTTTTTTTTTAATTTTTTTATTAACATATATTATTAACCCCAGGGTACAGGTCTGTGAATTGCCATGTTTACATACTTCACAGCACTCACCATAGCACATACCCTCCCCAGTGTCCATAAGCCCACCACCCTCTCCCTACCCCCGTACCCCCGCAACCCTCAGTTTGTTTTGTGAGATTAAGAGTCTCTTATGGTTTGTCTACTACCAGTTTAAGAGTCCCTTTTTGTTTGTCTCTTTTTTCTTGTTTGTTTTCTTTCTTAAATTCCACATATAAATTACAGTATTTGTCTTTCTGTAACATATTTCACTTGTCCTTGTACCCTCTAGATCCATCCATATTGTTGCAAATGGAAAAATCTAGCTCTTTGTTATGATTGATACTCTATTATATACACACACCATGTCTTATTTATCCAGTCATCTATAAGTGGACACTTAAGTTGCTTCCATATCTTGACTCTTGTAAATAATGCTGCAATAAACAAGGGTACATACATCTTTTTGAATTAGTGCTTCTGTTTTCTTTTCATAAGTACCCAATAGTAGAATTATTGAATCATATGGTATTTCTATTTTTAATTTTTGGAGGAACCTCCATACAGTTTTCCACAGTGGCTACACCAATTTGCATTCCCACCAACAGTGCACGAGAGTTTCCTTTTCTCCACATCGTTACCACAGTTGTTATTCTTTGTGTTTTTTATTTTAGCCATTCTGACAGTTGTGAGATGGTATTTCATTATTGTTTTGGTTTGTATTTCCCTGATGATGGTTGATGTCGAGCATCTTCTCATGTGTCTTTTGGCCATCTGTGTATCTTCTTTGGAAAAATGTCTATTTATGTCTTCTACCCATTTAAAAATTTTGTTTTTTTGGTGTTGAGTTTTATAAGTTCTCTATGTATTTTAGATATTAATCCCTTATCAGATAAACTTATGCAAATGTAGCCTTCCCATTCAGTAGGTTGTCTTTTTGTTTTGTTTGTTGATGAGTTCCTTGGCTGTGCAAGAGCTTTTTTATTTTGGTATAGTCCCCATAGTTTAATTTTACTTTTGTTTCCCTGGCCTCAGGAAATATATCTAGAAAAATGTTTATACAGCTGATGTCAAAGAAATTACTGCCTGTGGGGTTTTTTTGTTTGTTTGCTTGTTTTTTAGGAGTTTATGGTTTCACAGTTAGGTCTTTAATCCATTTTGAGTTTATTTTTGTGTATGATGTAAGAAAGTGGTCCAGTTAAATTCTTTCCCATGTGGCTGTCTGTTTTTCCCAGCACCATTTGTTGCCAAGACTGTCCATATATTCTTGTCTCCTTTGTCACATTAATTGACTATATAAGCATGGGTTTATTTCTGGATTCTCTATTCAGTTCCATTGATCTATATGTCTATTTTTGTGTAATATGTCATTTTTAAATTAGTAAGATATTTGATATACTTCATAGGGCTGCTGAATGGGGAAGTAACAAAAACATTCCTATTAGATATTCATAGAAATAATATTCCCCCCTTGACATTTGTGTATTTTGTTCTAATTTTAATTATAAGGGAAATCCTTTGTTTTTTTCTCATCCCCTGTAGGCCCTCCTGTCAGTCCTTCGAGAAAGCCATCGTTCAAGAACAGTTTTTAGGAAAGTTGGAGGATTTGTGTACATTACATCCTTGCTTGTTGCTATGGAAAGGTCTTTGAGCTCACCACCCAAGAATGGCTGGGAGAAAGTGAACCAGAATCAAGTGTTTGAACTTCTCCACACTGTGTTCTGCACATTGACTGCGGCAATGCGCTATGAGCCAGCCAATTCTCATTTCTTCAAAACAGAGATTCAGTATGAGAAGTTGGCAGATGCCGTTCGATTTCTTGGCTGCTTCTCAGACCTACGAAAAATAAGCCCCATGAATGTCTTCCCCTCAAACACACAGCCATTTCAAAGACTTCTGGAGGAAGATGTAATCTCGGTGGACACAGTGTCACCCACTTTACAGCACTGCAGTAAACTCTTTATTTATCTCTACAAAGTAGCCACAGATTCTTTTGACAGGTATGGCTTTGCTCTGAAATAAAGGGTATGCTGTGTATGACTTCAGCATTAAGGCTTGAATTATAAGTTAACCTGAAAGGAAATGAAAATGAATCTTTTCTTTTATTTGCTTATCTGTCCCTTTATTTGTGAATATTACTGTTGCTCTGATGTTAAGGTTTTCAACGTGAATATTTGTGTATTACTTGTAAATCTAGGGTCAGTTAGGTCTTGAGGCACTTAATGGAAGTTTGTATAAAGTTTACTTTAATGATGGTGTTTGCTATTATTCTCTTTTTCCTCTGTTCGCAACGTTAGGTACATCAAGACTTACTGATATTAGTTACCAGTAGGGGAACGTGGTTATGATTATATGTATTTCCAGACAGATGATATATTTTCAGCATTCCTAATCATTCGCAACATTTTGTAATCCTTGAAAAAGAATATTGCTCCATAAGAGACGTTGGTAGTTGGAGAGTCTCTCAGATTTGTTTATTCATTCCTTTATTAAGTCCTTAACGAACACCTGCTGCATGCCGTGTTAACTGTGCTAGTCCTGAGGGGTCAAGCACAAGATGACTTTAGACATTGCCGTCCCTTAGCTTAAATACAGACACAAACAATGACAATATATTGTGATAAAATCTATCAGGAGGGAATTCCAGGGTTCTAAGGGGGATCATAGTAGTGCCACTTTACCGGAATCATTTGTTTTCAGTTCTTAAAGTGTTTTCTCATTTTAAAAATAATATAAGATTGGTCATAGTGCTAATTTGTCCTGAGCATTATCACTTTTAACAGCTGCCATAGTTTTATCTCATAAAATAACTGGATTGTTTCTTTATTGTCTTGTAAGTTAAGCAAGTAACTCTGTTCAAATGGAGCTTCTAATGGGTTTTATATCCTTTACCATAAAGTAATCTACTTTGAAATATCTACTGAAATGTTCCTTGCTTCTTGACAGTATTTCTTAGACCTAACCGTTTAGATAAGAAAATACAGATAATGTAAGAAAAATTGTTTTCCCATTTTTAACATCTTGAAAATAAAAATGCATATATGTTGTTAAAAGAGACATAGTATGGTGTAGTATTCAAGGAACAAGATATTTGAAATAGAAATTTTTATATTTAGATTCAACCTCTTTTCCTTTTTCTACTTATCCTAGTTAGTATACCTCATTTTTAGTTTTTTTTTTTTTTGTCAAAAAAAGGGCTTACGGCACTCTGTTTAACAAATGTGTTAAGTGTTAACATTAATAGATAAGCATCTGCCTTAAGCATGCTTTCCTGTTTCCCTCAGTGCATGTGTTGTAGTCTTGTTTCTCGTTCCTGCGGAGTATGGAGGATGTTCCTTATTACACTTTTACTGGTAATTCTTGTGAAACTAACCAGCTGCCAACCTGGTGTTCTCTTCTAACCTCTCTCAACCGCCCTGTCTGTTTTGTCGTCTGTAGTCGTGCAGAACAGATCCCTCCTTGCCTGACAAGTGAGTCTTCTCTCCCCTCTCCCTGGGGTACACCAGCTTTGTCCAGGAAAAGGTACTGATCTTATAACAGAAGTCAATCATTACTTGTGTGGGGTTTATTTTTGTCTGTGCTTAATTATATGTTAATGTGGTGATTGTGCTTTGTATAAAACTTTTTTGGCTTTCTATTTGTTTTTTTTTTTTTTTTAGGTTTTAGGTTTTAGAATCGTCAGCTTCTGAGTATATTTATGAGGATAAACTGCGTTAATGCTATATGAGGATATGAGGGACATTTAGAATATTGTCATCTGATTCTATTATTTAGAGTAAAATACACATTTTACTTTTAGAGCAGGCATATCTTATTAAAGTTAATTTAGAAATGAGGACTTAGTGCCTCTTTAAGTGGAATACTTTATTTATTTATTTATTTATTTTACTTTAAATATGCTAAGACTCCTTCTTTGGTTTTTGCTTTTACTCCAAAATGCACATCACAGCACTGGAAAGGAGCTGCATATTTTCTCAATCAGGTTTAACCAATTGATATGTGATGCTGTTGTGGAGACTTGTCATGGCCAACCTTTGAAAAAAATGAATTTAAAAAACCATCCTAGGTCTTGTTTTCATTGGTTATGTTTACATCTCTTTTCAAAGCTCATCTAGTCTACCTTGTTTATAAAGCTTATGAATATAAAGAACCAGCAGGTGATTGACAAGAGTACAATTAAGATCCATTTAAGATTCCATTTGCAACCTGTGCTTAAAATGATCATAGCCTGTAGAGTTGGGACCAATACCTTTCCTTTCCCAGTTTTTGTCATGACCAAAGTATAAGTCCTTCAGTCTTATATTAATATATTCTTCCATTGCAGCTTTCTAAAAATGAATCCTGAGGTTCAACTGTTGTTAATTAATTTTATTTCTGTTCAGATTTTGTAATTAGAATATTAGTGGAATTTTTATATTGAAACTACTTGTTACAGGTCCTGTATTTCAATATATCATGGTAGTAATGTTCATTAGATAGGTGGACTTTGTATTTTCCTTTTTCTCTTATTTTTACGCTAGGACTTAGAGCTCATTTTCTGACAATAAATCATGGAATAGTTCAGAATAGTCTTACATGAATTTAGTGTTGTTCAGTATATTTGTATTTTAAAACTATTTTTTTTCCTAAGAGCAGTTTTTAATATAAGAAATTATAAAATCATTTTTAGTTGAAGTAGTATGTTTTTCTGTTGCTAAAATAAATGCAGTAAAAGGTATTCTTTGTGTTTGAGAATTCACATGTGTTCACTATACCACATACTGGATATTAGAAAAATAATTTTAATTACTAAATAGTTCTAATTATTGAAAGTCACATTTATGAGTCCATAAATTATGAAGGTACAAAAATTGCTATGTTTAAAAACATTTAACCATTTTTAAGTATTAACCAAAAAGTATAAAATACTTGCAGTAGAAATTCACAGATTAAGGGAACACATGGAAAGGAAACCCATCAGAACTTACTATTTATTTAACTGATAATTTGACAAAGGGGAAATTTTATTCTATCTCATAGAGAGTTACTTAAGGCTTAGATCTAAAACATTTTGTCATCATTTGCATCACAGCTACATGGAATGATGCCGTATTTTTTACTTCAGGGGGAATGGTCACTGACTCAGCAGTCCTGGCTGAGTGAATCTTTTCTATGGGAATTCCAATTAGGCCTTCAGGTTGGTTTTATCCCAAGGAGGTTCCCATAATAATAAGGTCAACACTGACATTTTCAGGTTGCCATTCCAGTCAGGTTACTTACATTTTGCTGAGTGATAAGAATCATAAGCTAATAAAACAATGTTTTTATTTTCAAATGCAAATGCAGTAACTTCTGGAATTAGAATATCTTTAAGACATCTCAACAAATTATTTCAGCGTCTTTTTCTTGTGGCAAAATGTGTTTTTGTTGGCAAAAGGAGAAACCAACATTGTATTAGTTTTCATAGCTTGTGGAGTATTCAGACACAAGCAGGTTTTGAGTTTGTGATACTTGTCTGGCACATAATCCTAGAGATTCTTTTCTATTTTAAGAATTGGGGACAAAAACCTAAGAAACCTTATATTCGGAAAAATAAAACTTACAATACTTTTTATCATTATTCATTACTCAGAAAGAATAACTGAACAGAATTACAGCTGAACAATATTTAATCAGAGCTACGGAAGTGAAAACAAAATACAAAATAAAAACCAAGTCTCTCTAGCATATATCTGAGGGGAAGAAAAGATGGGTAGTAGTATTACTATTCAAACATGATATCTGTTACTAAGTGCCTGTTCATACTTGGTAGAAGTTAAGGCAAAGGGTATTCAGAATTTAAATATTCAAGAATATATTCCCCAGAGAGGTAGGTGTGTATGAAAATTTAGGTTGAAATATTAAGTAACAGTTTCTCTAAAAAGTTTTAAAAATAGCTGCAACATAAAAGTTAAATTTTGAAATGTCTTATCCTATGTTTGTAAATGATTAGGTCTTGCTTGGGATTATTCATTTAATAAGCTTACTATAATCTCTAAATTAAAAAAATAATACCTGTAGTGATACCTAAGTGACTTAGTAAATATTAATAATATTATATAATGCCTATTAAAATAGACCTAATTCTAGTTAATAAATAAGCAATGCTTGCAAAATTTTTCTGATTTGAGAAGAATGAATGTAATTTTTATACCAGTATTGTTATCTTATGGATGATTTAAAGGTTTGCTACTATAATAGCTATATATTAATTAGTAAAGAGTTTGGTTTCCGAAGGCATAAAGACTCCTTGCTGGGTGTATCCATAATTTAAGTTCAGTCTGTAGTAAATCTGGAAACTCAAAAATAATTTTGGAAGGCCTATGACTAAAATATACAAGTAGGATTGGGTTTTTCTCCAAATTGAGTTATTTTTTATGTGTAATGAAAAAGTTTTTATGAAATTTCTTAATGGTTGAAAATTCCTCTTACACTATAATCTTTTTTTCTAGATGGGTCAAAATATTTCATAGAATTAGAACAGCACAGGTTGAGGATACTTGCTGATAATAATTAGCATTTAGAAATCTATCCTAGTAAGTTTAGAAATTAAATATTTCTGAACAAAACAGCAGGGAAAAAAAATGAAACAAAACAAAAACCCAGAGTTGAAAAAATGAGTAGGTGGAAGACATGGTAACTTTAAATAAACTGGAAGAGCCCACGTGCTTTTTTTTATATAAGTAAGGCTGAATACTTTCCTAGAATCTCTGTTAAAAAGAGAATGGTACTTTAAAAAAAAAAAAAAAAAAAAAAGGCCGTGCCAAATCTTTGCTACAGAATCACTGACTTAAAGCATCTGTTTCCCAAGCTGCTCTTGTGCCAGAGAGCTGAAACCACACTGCTCTCAGAGACAGAGCTCAGCATTAGACAAATTATGCTGAAACCAATTCATTGGAACAAAGAGCTCCCATAGGCTGAAGCCACGAGCATCTGTTCTCTAGTGCCAGGATACAAAATGTGCAAAACTCATGAATTGTAGAAGGGTAGTATGAAATAGAAAGTGGAGATCATTGATGAGAAGAAATGTGCTATATTCAGGATATAGCAAGGCTTTCTACCTCATAGAAGCTTATTATGTAAAATATACCTTCTATGTTTTTAAAAAATTGTGATGAGTATTTTCATTGGTAAGTAGGTAATGCAAAAGAATGTGACTGTAGTTCCAAATAAGCTAAAGGAAAACTTCCTTAATGCTTAACACTACTTCTTGTCAGGTAGCCAAAATTCTTAACCAACCCTAACTGATTGACCCAGTTAGAGAATAGGCCACTTATATATTGTTAGTCCCTGATTATGTTACCCATGGTATAAGGAAAGGTTACAAACACATAGGTAATTTCAAAAGAAAATCTTATCGAGGGGCGCCTGGATGGCTCAGTTGGTTAAATTCCTGACTCTTGATTTTGGCTCAGGTCATGATCTTGGGGTTGTGGGATCGAGCCCTGCATCTGGCCCGCACTGGGCATGGAACCTGCTTGAGATTCTCTCTCTCTCCCTCTGTCCTTCCATCCTCTACCCTCTAAAAAAAGAAAGAAAGAAAAGAAAGGAAAAAAATCTTATTAGGGAGGATTTGATTTCATTTATATCCTTATCACATAATATCAGAACTTTTACCGTACCTAAAGTTTTGGATCACTGTAATTTTACCTGTTTGCTGCATCTTCTAGTACACGTGTCATTTTTTTCCCTTCTAGTTTTACTGAGATATAATTGGCATATAGCATTGTATAAGTTAAATTATACAGCATAATGATTGTCTTACATATGTTGTAAAATGATTACCACAATAAGTTTAGCTAGCATTCAGCATCTTAGGGTGCTTGGGCGGCTCAGTCAGTTAATCATCTCTCTTGATTTCAGCTCAGGTCATGATGTCAGGATTGTGGGATCAGGCCTGCATACCAGCTCAGCTCAGAGTCTGCTTGAGATTCGTTCATTTTCTCTCTCTCTTTTTCTCCCCCTCTCCCCCTTTGCCCCTCCCCCCTTATTTGCTTTCATATGTGCTGTCTCTCAAAAAAGAATTTTTTTTCATGGTATGCCTGTGTAGCTCAGTTAGTTAAGCATCTGCCTTCAGCTCAGGTCATGATCCCAGGGTTCTGGGATCAAGTCCTGCTTTAGGCTCCTTGCTCAGTGAGGAGCCTGCTTCTCCCTCTGCCTGCCACTCCCCCACTTCCCCTGATTGTGCGTGCGCTCTCTCTCTCTCTCTCTCTCTTTGACAAATAAATACAATCTTTGAAAAAATCTTCTAAAAAAATTCATACTCATACAGATAAAAGAAAAAAATGCTTTCCTTGTGATGAGAACTTTTAGGATCTACTCTCTTAGCAACTTCTTAAATGAAACAATCCAGGTAACAAATGGTAAAGACATATCAGAGCCTAGAAGAATTAGTTAAATTGTTTATACCTGACTCATTAGGAATTGACAGTATATTGCTCTTTTATATCCCAGGCTTGTAAGTGTTTTGTAACCCAGCATTGAATTACAAAGGTTTTGCTTGTCAGTGGATAAAAGTAACAAAAGATGAAAAAATTGAACAGAGAATTTGATTGGAATTTGATGCTAAATTACCCTTCTTTCTTTTCTGTAGGCATGCATATCATTCTGTTTCAACTCCCCCTGTTTACCCTCCTAAAAATGTCGCTGACCTGAAACTACATGTGGCCACAACGTCTCTCCAGAGTTCTGATGCCGTCATCATCCATCCTGGAGCCATGCTTGCTATGCTGGACCTGCTGGCCTCTGTTGGATCGGTGACACAGCCAGAAGTAAGCTTGGACATGTTAGCTCCTCTCCATCTTTCATAAGTGAAAGGACATGAATATGACTGTATAATCAAGGAGATTGAGCCAAGAAAGACAGACTGATAGGGAATCATTCCATACCACATACTAAAGTAGAAAAGGAAAAAAATGAGATTTTTAAATTTAGGTCTTAACTTTCTTTGTGAGATAGATATGTATTTTTTTGGAATACAATTCATTTGTCACAAATGCAACCAAGACGGGTGCTAAAGTAATTCTCCTCATGAGTCCTGCTCGGCAGTGGAAATTATTAATAAATAGTGCAGAAAGAAAAATGACTGAAGATACCATTTCAAAGCTATTTATCTGTTCTGACTTACAGCACTCAAGAGTTTGGGTGAATTGGTGCTTTAGTGACTAATTTGTTAAAATGGTGTATGGCCTCTAAGGCCTAAAGGGTCACATATGTAAATGATAGGCTTTCCTTTAAACTGGGTCTTTACCCGTCATGTAAAAGACCTTGCATTCATCTTTTCTACAAAAATCAAAATACTGTTGGTTATATAGTCACTTAATACAGAAAAGAGGAGAGAGTGGAGTCCGGCTGGGTAGGCTTCCAGCAAAATGACGATAGGAAGCCTTTGCCTAGCTCAGTTCTGGAGTTGCCATATCACTCCCAGTCAGCTTCTGAACTCCTCTGAAGGCCATCTGAACCGTGTAGAGACAGAGACCTCCTATTAAAAGGTGTGCTTCCTGGGGAAAGAAGGATCAGCTTTCTTACTAAGAATGCCCTCGTGGCGTGGATTTCTTTACCTTTAGCATGCCCTGGACCTTCAGCTCGCTGTGGCAACTATTTTGCAATCCCTGGTGCACACGGAGAGAAACCAGCAGGTCATGTGTGAAGCGGGTCTGCACGCCCGGCTGCTGCAGCGGTGCAGTGCGGCGCTGGCTGACGAGGAGCACTCGCTGCACCCCCCCTTGCAGCGCATGTTTGAGCGCCTCGCCTCCCAGGCGCTGGAGCCCATGGTGCTGAGGTCAGTGTGTTCTCTTGTCCGCACTTGAAGGAGCCCCAGTTAGTAATGGCAGCTCCTAGCGTCTTCAGAGTCAGGAGTTCCTTCCTTAATAGACTTGTATTCAGGTATCTGTGGGCAAAATCAAAGTAACAAAAATGGTCAAAATGCTTGGCATGTTGGTCTTAGGTAGGTCTAGAGGATGTCTGTCCATGGGTTATTCCTTCCACTTGAATCCAGCACTCTCCTTTAAAAATAAAATCACGTTGTGTTTATATGACTTGCATCTACTTCATATTTGAGAACTTTTAAAGGTAAGAACTCATAAGAAATACTTTTTATATGTTCTTATTTTAAAATTCAGATTTAGAGAAAGTTGTAAAATAGATTAGAGAGGTTCTGAGTCCCTTTCACCCAGTTTGTTCCAGTGGTTACATCTTATGTAGCTTTAATACAACCTGGAAACTAGGAAACTGATGTTGCTACACTGTATCCTTTCTATGCTCTGGTCCCCTCTTCCCACATGCATAGGTTTGTGTGCCCACCACACAATCCGATGTCATAGAGAGTTCCCTAGTGCTGCTACTGCTTTATTGTCACATCTGCTCCCCTGGCCCCTACCATTCCTAATGCCTGGAAACCACAGATCTCCTCCATCTCTGTAATTTTGTCACTTTGAAAATTTATATAAAAGAAATCATATAGTATGTGACCTTTGGAGATTGACTTTTTTCACTTACTATAATGCCTTGGAGGTGCATCCAAATTGTTATGTTTCAGGAGTTTCTTTTGAATGCTGAGTGTATTCTATATGAATATACTTTCTACAGTTTTAACTATTCAAGAAATGTAGATATTTAAATCTTGGTAATGCAAGATAAATAGTCCTCTGTGTTTTAGGGTTAAAATCCTTTTTTTTTTTTTTTTAATTAAAAGACTTATTTATTTATTTTAGAGGGAGATTGAGATTGAGAGAGAGAGAGAGAGAGCACGTTCAGGGGGAGGGGCAGAGAAAGTCTAGAATCTCCATCAGACTCTCCACTGAGTGCAGAGCCTGACGTGGGGCTTGATCCCAGAACCCTGAGATAATTACCTGAGCTGAAACCATGAGTGGCCACTTAACTGACTGAGCCACCTAGGGATAAAACCTTTAAAAAAAAAAAATGCTTTTTCCTTCAGAGGCACCTGGGTGACATCAGACTCTTCAGACTCTGATTTCCGTTTAGGTTCTGGTCTCAGGGTTGTGAGATAGAGCCCTGTGTCAGGCTCCATTCTGGGCATGGAACTTAATTAAGATTTTCTCCCTTCCTCTGCCCCTTTTTACTCCCCTCTCTCTCCCTCTCTTTAATTAATAAATAAATATGCATATATTTACTTAAATTTAAATATGTATTTATTTAAATATAAACTTATTTTTATAATACATAAATATAAATATATTTATAACACATAAATATGTAAATATATACATATATAAATACATAATTCACAAAAATAATATACATAAATTTATTAATACATAAATATATAAAATATATACATAAATTTTATACATAAATGTAAATATATAAATACATAAATATATATGAACTTATAAATATATATTAATTTATTTAAATAAAATATTAAAAAGACATTTTTTCCTTGAAATTACCTTGCCAGACAGATTTAATGTATAAGTCGTCTTGTCCCCCCTTATAAAAATACACTCGTACATCTCATCACTTTCATATATAAGCAGCTCTCTTTATGAGATAATTTTCTTTTCTGCTGAAGTATTCCTTTTTTATATAGCTTTTAAGAACTTTCTTAAAAACGGTTCGCCTTTATTTATAATTTGTATTTTTTAACTGGCTCCAAATAATGGTGCATTAAGAATAAACCATGAGATAAACATTAAACAGTATTGTATTAGGCAGTGTGTACTAGGCCTTGACAATACCAAGATGAATGAGACTGTTCTGCTCACTTTATCCATCATCTTAGGGATATATTAAAAAACCTAAAATATTGCAAACAGCATAGAGATTTTCCCCTGATCATTTTTGGTAATCTGCTGCTTTCAAAGTAGTGAGAGTGAATGAGACAGAGAGATTATCTCCTCCTTAATACTAGTATTTCATTAAATAACTTACACTACTTAGGTAAACAGTAAGCAATGCAGACCAACCATTTGCACTTGCTCAGTTTTCAGAGTAAATGAATTTTCAGAACAATATGTTTCATGATAGTACAGGTACCAGAGTTGTTGTTGAACTATAGCTATAAGGTTATAAATTAATTGTATATTATATTCCACATGAAAAACTGGCAAACGGTACCTAACTTAAAAAAACTTTTTTCTGCTATAGGGAGTCGAAAATGCAGAAGTTTTTTTGTTTTGGGTTTTTTTTTTATTCCTTTTACATGATGACATAAATGACTAGATATGAAGGATTCCTATCTGTGTAACTCCTAGACAATTCAGTATATTTTTGTATATCATATTTTAAGAGAACATGATCCCCAAATTTCATTTTTTAGCCCTTCACAATATTCTGTGCTCTTTTTACTGCTAGGTAATTGAAATGTAAAATTAACATTATATGTTATTCTATAATAACTGTTTGGTTTGCTTTCATATTTTTAAATAGTCTGCTACAGTTCATGAGACCCCATACTTTGTTTGGTTTATGAATTCTATGATGTTCCCAGTCAAGGAATAACTGCTTTTTCTCTTCTTCAGGGAATTTTTGCGTTTGGCAAGTCCATTAAATTGTGGTGCCTGGGACAAAAAGCTGCTAAAACAATATAGGGTCCACAAACCAAGTTCACTGAGTTATGAGCCAGAGATGAGAAGTAAGTTGACCTTGGAAGTTCCCTTTTTTGGTTATTGTGTATATGGAAATCAGGTGGGGGATGAATATCATTTTAAGAAATTTTACTCAGAAAGAAAGGAAAGGGATTGTTCTTATTTAAATGAGGAAACATAAAATCTGGTTGGTTGACTGAAGAAGGGGGCATATGGGGTAAGAAAGGAATCACTGATGGAAGCAGGATCCAGAGGACATGAGGATTACATGCAGAGTAATACTTCGTTTGGAAGGGGCAATCCTTTATCAGAGGATTCATAATTTCTTTTCCTTCCTCAGGTAGCCTTTGCCACCTGAACTAGAGTAGTTAGTTAGCTTGTTGACAGGCTCTGGGTTTGTAGGACAGCTGCTGCAAGCGTGGAGGACAGATTGAAAATACTGCTTTAAAGTAGTTGAAGAGCTACACCGGGCCATATAGGCTGGTTAGGAAAAGAAGTGAAACCAAGCTGCTAGTGATAGACCAGAAGAAAAGGGATAGGTCACTGGACTGGAGATAGTGGCTAGGCCAGAAAGCAAATATGGTAAGAGAAAAGGAATGAGAGAACTGAGGAATGGGGATAGGTAGAATAATGGCAGTCAAAATTGGAGCAGTGAAACATGCAAGGGAAAGGACCAGGCCAAAATTGTGGCTCTGGAGTAAGGTAGAGGTGAAAGATGATCCTAGAGCTAGAAGTGAGGTGTTAGGTGGATGGTTCATGTGGACGTGGACATCTCACAGGACGCGGGCAACTGCTAGTACAGAGAAGACTGAGAATGACCTGCCAGTAGCAGCAGAGGGCACTCAGGTAGACAGGTGTGTGGTAGCATTGCTGAGAGGAGCCCCGAAGAGGAGAAGTTTCTGCATCAGGCTGCTGGAATGATAACCTGGCACGGTCACTGCCTACCAGTCTGGCAGGGACCCCCAAGAGGCAATGGGTTCTGTCCAAGCTGTGGACAAGCACGCTCTCAGCGAGAGCTGGGTGGCACTGGACCTCCTCCTAGTGTGAATTCTCTGGTTTTGTTAGTTTTTTTTCCTTTTCAGTTCATTTTGTATAATTGTGAGCCATAGTGATCGACATTGGTTTTGATGAATTGAAGTAACCATTGCTAGCAAAGCAGGAAACTTAGAAAAGCAGAACAGCTGCCCCGAAAGGATGTAGTGATCGTTTCGTTCATCCCCTCGTTCTTTCAGGCGAGAATCCGAGTTTAAGTAATCTCCACTTGTTCTTTCAGTCTTAATTTTTTTCTCCTGTGAATTATTCTCAGAGATTAGTGAATACCATGTTTTGGAAACTAAGATTTTTTGAGTTCTAGTACAGTTTTACTGGAAAACAAAGTATTGCAGTTTTTCATATCTGTCAGTGTACCTCCCCTAGATGTATATATTCTTTTGTTATTTTTTTTTTAGACTTAACATAATTTCTAGAATTGGACTGTGATTTCCTTTGCAAAGAGTAGAAACAAAAATAGTTCCTTTATCTAAGAGAAGATCGAAATATTCCTATAGTTGCCTGAATGCTTCACACACTTAAGAGAGAAAATAATATTTATGTTCTTTATGTTGAAAGGGAATATTTTCTCCATTCTTATCATTTGTAATATATTCCTGAACAAGGAGACCAGTTTGTTTAAAATGTCTTTTTCTTCTTGAAATTGTTACCATTTACATGCATATAGCAATTTTTTAATTCAGGTACTTTTGTGATCACATATTTAATTATAATAATGGTAAGGGAAAAGTTGAAAGTAGGAAAAAATGGGAGAGAAGCAAGTTTTTGCTATTTATCTGATTATTTTTATGGTAAAGATGACCTATTTCTTTCTATTGTAATTCTCCTAGAATATTTTGCTTTCTTCTCAAAGATAGATAATAATTTTGTGAAATAAAAGTATAATCTGGCTTTTTAGAAACATCATTATCTATAATTTATGATTAAATTACATTGTAACTGTGGCTTGGATAGTGGTTAGTGGTGATTCTTAACTATTTTTACTCTGTAGTAGCCAACATTTCTGCAATGTATTTATGACTTTACTTATAAGTTAAAAAACAAAACAAAACGAAAAAAAACAAAAAACCACATACTATTTAAGTTTAAAAGTGAACATAAAGTACATTAAAACTGGAAAATAGCTTTGGTGTTTAAACATAAAATTGTATACTGAAACTCAAGAGTGGTATTTAAAAATAGGTCTGCTTTGTAAAGTCATTATTTTAGAAATCTACATGATACTTTTCCCAAGAGATTTTCTTTGACTTCACAGGTAGTATGATCACATCAATGGAAGGTCTGGGTTCAGATAATGTTTTCAGCTTACATGAAGATAACCATTATCGGATAAGCAAGAGCCTGGTAAAATCTGCAGAAGGAAGTACTGTACCTCTTACTAGGGTGAAGTGTCTGGTCTCCATGACAACCCCACATGACATCAGACTTCATGGGTCATCAGTTACTCCAGCTTTTGTTGAATTTGACACATCCCTTGAAGGGTTTGGGTAAGGAATTTGTAAGGTAGTCAAGTCTTATTATATGATTTTATGGCTTCTACTTACCTTTGACAAATAGATCATTGGTTTTAAGTATACTTAGTTAAGATATACTATGTATTCTCAAATGATGGAGTTCTTTGAGCATGTTATTTTAAGGCTTTTAGATTTAATTAAAGTTATTAATTAAATAAGTTGAAATGTTACAGGAGTTCGGAATCTAAGACCTATGGTCTAAATTTTTTTTGTAAATTCTGTTTTGTTTTTTGGCAAATAGTTTTATTTTAACACAGCCACATTCAGTTGTGTATGTATTTTCTATGGCTGCTTTCTTATTAGAATGGCAAAATTGAATAGTCATGACAGAGACTCTGGTCTACAAAGCATGAAGTATTTATGGTTTGGCCCTCTCAGAAAATGTTTGCCACCTCTGATTTAGTAAGCTAAATTTATAGATAACATACAAATTAAAATTAGATTAAAAATTGTTTGGGGTTTACTCATCCTTTTCCCCAAATTACCTAGCTTACTACCATATACATTATAAATACTCAGTGACTGTCTCATCAAATGAGTACATAAATTCAAGTGGCAGATAATGGTTTAGTAGCAGAAGCAAAAATAAATCTATAGAGAATCTAGAAGAATTTTTGAAATCCATCAGCCTCAAAACAGACACAAATGCTAATACTATATAGACCTGTGTCAGTACTAGTTGTCTGTGGGATTCTTATACATCAATCTAAAACCATAAATTGTATTTTAAGAACATTGTCATGTGTTGTTTTGAATGGTGAATTAAAACATTATGGAATAGTGAAAACTAATAAGCACAGAGGAAAACAACACACTGGAAAGAGGAACAAGGGAATTTCTCTGCAGTGACAAAGTTGTTCAATGTCTTGAACAAGGTTCTACATTGGTGCATTTTACCATATGTGGCATATACTTGGATTTAAAAAAAAATTTTTTAAATAAAAATGATGCCACTGGAGATTGTTAAAGTATATCTTTCTGCACTCTTACATAATTATAAGAAGGGAAGGACTGTTTTAGGCACGCAGGTTTATTCCATGATCTCTTTGCTCTAGTTAACTTTAAGTGATGGCAGTGTGGCATCACAGTGTGGCAAGTACGTAGTGGCAGGAGAAGAAAACAGTTGATCTCTAATGTGTACATTGTCTTTTCTCTAATAGCTGCTTGTTCCTGCCCAGTCTGGCCCCTCATAACGCTCCCACAAACAATGCTGTCACGACAGGCCTTACCGATGGGGCTGTACTCAGCGGCATTGGTTCCGGTAAATACGAACTTTCTTTGCTCATGAGTCCTTTTTTTTTTTTTTTTTAGATCGTATTTTATTTAGTGTTTATTGCCTTCTTTTTAAAATGTAAATCGGAGTCAACACAAACTCTTTCATTGTTACTTTTTCCTTTTTATTTTAGGTGAAAGATTCTTCCCTCCTCCATCTGGCTTAAGCTACTCTAGCTGGTTCTGTATTGAACATTTTAGTTCTCCTCCAAATAACCACCCTGTCAGACTTCTTACTGTCGTTCGCCGAGCAAATTCTTCTGAGCAGCATTACGTGTGCCTTGCCATTGTCTTATCCGCAAAAGATCGATCTCTGATTGTTTCCACCAAAGAGGAACTACTCCAAAACTATGGTCAGTATCTGTCTATTTCTTTTTGTACCTTGTGATAATTGAAAGTATTAAATTTCATTATAAGAGTCATCTTTAGGGTCCAGCTGGTAATTCTTTTCCAATCTAAATTATTAAAGAATAGAACAGGTTATATGAAATGTTGAATATTGTTTACCAGTGCATTTTAAGGCACTTTCAAAAGAGACTTAGGTAGAAAACAATGGAAAGAGTTCCTAAAATAAGGATTCATCTCTACTTGCCAAGAAATCACAGCTTTTGCTAGGAAAGCAGATTGCTTGTTTGATATATTTTAGTAAGGATTTTCATTGGCCACGAATTCTGCATAACTAATGAATATTCATTGAGCACCTGCCTACCATATGTGCTGTTCTGTGCTAGACACAATAACATTTTAATTACTTTATCCATCACTTACCTTCAAGGCTTAATGCATACCATTTAATAATCCTAATCTCCTAATTCTCTCCAATATGCCATAATGTTACATTGCTATCCAATAGAACTTTGAACACAAGACATTCATGAGGATTTTTATAAATAATGGGAATAATATAAATAAAAATCTCACTTTACTAATGTTCTTTGCTTTGAATATAAGCATTTGTAACATAAATACACCTCTTCTTCATTGTCTTCTAAATTTATCTTTTAACTAACCAAATACCGCATACTGCTTCACGTGTGGTTGGTATTCAAATATTAATTTGAATGTTAACTCAATTAGATTGTAAGGCCTCTTTTCTTAGTATTCTTTACAACTAGAACAGAGTAGGCATCAATATTGTAGAACTGCTTTAAAATTCTTCCTAGGATGCTCCTTGATCCTTTTGATGTTTTCCTGCCAATCAAACCTGTCTTCAGTCTTGCCGTTTGGGAGACTTACTCTCTCATTCTTTCCCTGGATCTCTGACCTCTCTTATAGCTTCCTTCAACAGCTTTCTTTTCCACCCAGGGTTTCATCTTTAGTCTTTGTATTCAAACTTCTCTTTGTGAGGAAAAAAAAGCTATCTTTGTTAGCTTTAGGTCTTTTTAATCCCAGGGATTCCTAAATTAAAATTTTTTTGTTTTCCTGTGTCCTGTGTTTTCTCCTCATATTTTAAATGCAAATTATACATCTTAATATGAATAGTCTTTCTGTAAACAACTCAAACTGTAATGTTTATTCTTTATAAAAGCAGCCTCTCTTTCTGTTTTCCTGTCTTGGTAAACGATACCCCTACCACCAGTTAGCTAAGCTAAAAAAGCTCAAGTCTACCTTGATAATACCACCCCTTCCACTAAGTCTTATGCTTCCTTCATATTTCTTGAATCTTCCCTTCCTTATATGCGTGCTGTCATAAAAATTAATCAGTTTTTTTTTTTTGATCACTGATCTGGACTTCCAAGATTTTAATTCTTTGTCTTTGTCTAGACAAAGATAGAAGTAGAACTATATGCTCATACACATGATGTGATTTATTACCTTGGTAATCTGGGCAGCCCTGCTACCTAAAACACTTAAAATATTAGTGTACAAGTATGACTGACTGACTGACTGACTGACTGAATGAATGAATAAGAAAAGGAAAATAAATATGGATGGCTTGAAAGGGAAATAATGAGAAAAGTGAGTAATAATGGAGAATTTGGGAAAAAGCTAGAATTTAATGGAAAAGTTAAGGAATGGATCTAGGGATATTTCATTAAACTAGGAAAACGTTTTCTAATTATCATTTTCACAAAATTTAATTTGCAAGACTACTATAATCTATATATCACTGTGCATTACAGTAACAGATAACGTCAGTTACAGATGATGTTAGTACTGCACGGATCCAACCTCTGAATAGCTGTAGCCTGTTAAGATGTGTAGGTAAGGGGCGCCTGGGTGGCTCAGTGGGTTAAAGCCTGGGCCTTTAGCTTGGGTCATGGTCCCAGGGTCCCGGGATGGAGCCCTGCATTGGGCTCTCGGCTCGGCAGGGAGCCTGCTCCCCTCCCCCTCACCCCACCCACCCTCTACCTGCCTCTCAGCCTACTTGTAATCTCTGTCTGATAAGTTTAAAAAAAAAAAAATCTTAAAGATGTGTAGGTAATTAAGAGTTGTCTGAAACCAGTCAGCTCACCAGAATATCCTGACATAACACTAAATGCTAATACGGCTTAGCCTCAGCCTGAGTCAGAATGTAAAACTCTCAGAAAATTTTTGTAGGCTAAATCTTCTACAGTTCTGGAGAAAATTTAGTCTATTAAAAGGAAAGGGAAAGGAAAGAGTTCTTAGTTTTGCCCATACTTTTGATCTTTTCTTTTACATCCTTTGGTCCATACACTAGACCTTTCAAAGCTGTTTGACCCTGCTTTTCACTGTTTCTTTTTTTCTTTCTATTTTTTTTTCCTTTCTTCTGTTCCTGTATTAGGTCACCAGTTGTTAAGATTGCATTTCTTAACTCATCAATGGATGTGTATTTTGTATTATCATTTTAAAATATAATCTTGGCATTTCACTATATGCTATTACTTTAAGATTCCAAAAATAAATATTAATATTTTATTTGTAATTCTTTCTTCATATAAATTAAACTTTTTTAAAAATTATTTTTATAGCATATGATGTATTATTTGCCCCAGGGTTACAGGTCTGTGAATTGTCAGCTTACACATTTCACAGCACTCACCATAGCACATACCCTCCCCAGTGTCTATAGCCCAACCACTTTATCCCTACCCCGTACCCCCTAGCAACCCTCAGTTTGTTTTGTGAGATTAAGAGTCTCTTATGGTTTGTCTCCCTCCTGATCCCATCTTGTTTCATTTTTTCCTTCCCTACCCCACATAATTAAGCTTTTAACTTTTAGTGTATTTACATGTATGTGCTTATCCTGAAAAGTTGTGGGTCTGCTTTAAGTTACAGATTAGCTCTTTTTAAAATTTTTTGGGGGATGGGTGGGTGGAGGAATGAATTTTTAACAGCTGGGTATATACACTGTTGTTCCGGCCCTTCTTGAGTGTTTAGAAATGTTAATTTTTAATTAGCTTAACATTAAGATTGAGTTAATATTGATCCATTATTTCCTAGCATGATCTGGCAACATACTGGGTAGCAGAGAGAAGCCAGATGAGAGTCAGGAAGTGATTGCAGAATGTTAGGAAATAATCCGAGTTGTCTGGTGAAGCAGGAAACTTGACTCAAAAAAATACCTTTCCGGGGCGCCTGGGTGGCTCAGTGGGTTAAGCCGCTGCCTTCGGCTCAGGTCATGATCTCAGGGTCCTGGGATCGAGTCCCGCATGGGGCTCTCTGCTCAGCGGGGAGCCTGCTTCTTCCTCTCTCTCTCTCTGCCTGCCTCTCCAACTACTTGTGATTTCTCTCTGTCAAATAAATAAATAAAATCTTTAAAAAAAAAAAAAAAAAAAAAAAAAATACCTTTCCGTGTAGCCACTGTGGAAAACAGTATAAAGTTTCCTCAAAAAACTTAAAAATAAAATTACCATGTGATCCAGTAATTCCACTACTGAGTTATTAATGAAAAGAACACAGAAATGTTAATTCAGAAAGATACGTGGACCCTTGTGTTTATTGCAGCATTATTTACAATAGCCAAGAAATGGAAGCAACCCGGGTTTTCATCAGTAGATGAATAGGTAAAGAAGAAGTGGTGTATATGTATATACAATGGACTGTTTCCAGTAGAAAAGAATGAAATCTTGTCATTTGCAACAACATGGTTAGAACTAGAGGGTATCATGCTAAGTGAAATGAGTCATCCAGAGAAAGACAAATACCATATGATTCTGTACATATGTGGAACTTATGAAACAAAACAAAAGAAACAAAGGGGGAAAAGAGAGAGAGACAAACCGAGAAGCAGACCCTTACCTGTAGAGAACGAACTGATGGTCACCAGAGAGGAGTTTGGTGGGGGCATGGCTGACATCGGTAAAGGGGACTAAGAGTACCCTTATCACAGTGAGCACTGAGGCATGTACAGAACTGTTGAACCTCACTCTAGTGTACGCCTGAAACTAATACAACAAACCTTTCCACTCCATAAATCACCCCCTTACTACCGGGGTCATCAGGCAACAAGGGTCAGGGCAGTCAGCCGCAAACTGAAAACAGAGAGTTGCTTCTTTGTGTCATTGTGTAGGCATACAGCAAGAATAAAATTTTAAATTTTTAACCAATGCTATAATCAAATTCATGGCAAATGAGAGTTTCAAAAGACCTTTCATAACAGATCATGACAGATAATAATCAAATAGTCTCTTTTTCTTGTCTTTTGTAACTTTATTTTGTAGTTCATCAACTATTGTAACTTTATTCGATTATAACTATATATTGACCAGAAGAAAGCAACATACATTCCAGGTTTCCCTTCTTGCTACAGATAAAGTTATTGAATGAAAAGGGCATTTTCGTTTATATCATCATTATTGTTAGAATGAAGATGTTGAGTTTTTTCTTTCCGCTCTTTATTTTAGTTGATGATTTTAGTGAAGAATCTTCTTTTTATGAGATTCTCCCGTGCTGTGCCCGCTTTCGATGTGGAGAACTTATAGTTGAGGGGCAGTGGCATCATCTGGTTTTGGTGATGAGCAAAGGCATGCTGAAAAATAGTACCGCAGCCCTCTACATTGATGGACAGCTTGTTAACACCGTGAAGGTAAGCATACTCGTGCTTGTTGGTCTTAACCTGCTTTACAAGAGAGTTGAGGGAGGGGTATGTGTGTTTGCAGGGGTAGATTACAGATTGACCTTTATTACCCATTTGAACAATATGTTTAAGAGTCATGTGGCTGGCTAGTTCATATCACTTGATTAGCGAAGAAGAGAAAGAAGGGGTTATAGAGTACTAAAGAAGGTACTGAGTATGTCAGCGCCTGAGCCAGGTTGCCAAGTGATTTTTCCCAACAGAAAACCAGTTGAAGGATCCCTAAGTAACCTATGAGCACAGTGTTTTCGCTTCTTTGTTGTCATGCATTCCAGTAGACTCTGCATCCCTTTGGAGCTGGAATCGTTTTTATTCATCCAAATTTGTTTTCAGATTACCAAGATTAGTCCCTGATGATAATAGTAGGTGTTCCATTATCTTTGCTGAATAAATGAGTGTATAAATATTATTCTACATACAGATATATGGTATTCAGAAGAGAGGCAAGAGAGTTGAAATAACCAGTAAAGAATCAGAAGTTTTTTTTTTTTGTATCAGGATGACTGCCGCTGGTTACTTCCGACAGAACTCAGCTAGGTAGCTGTTAAAATGTTTTAGCTCTCTAAAAGACAGTATCCATTTTTATAGTGATTATCTCTTGAAAGAAGCAACAAAAGCAAAGTTTATCCTCTTGTGTGAATTAAAGTTTAAAGAACAGTAAAGTCGGCAGCTTCCTTGAATGCATTTCTTTCGTTAATGATATTTTATTGTGACATCGTGTTTCAGTAAGATAAACCCTAAAATGTACTCTGAGGGAACAGTCATTGTTTGTTTTGTACACATGATTGCATTTGAAATGGGCTGTGGATTCTCTAGTAGGTTGTTCTTTTGTTATTTCTAGTATTATTTAAAATAAAAATGTCCTCAGCTTCTAGTCTAGAATTGAGAGGTAGATTTATTACAGGTACATTTACATGGTCGTCATCACCGTGCCTGTGAGGAGTTAGAGGTCCCCTGAAACCACCTTCAGGCCACGTGATGGTCTGCATGCTCACACCGTTGGTGTGTGAGTTACTCACCAGCAACTGTTCTGTGATGTGTGGACTGGTAGATGTAATCTGAGGCCAGGACAGTGGTACCACAAACCGTCCTTCATACCATCAAGTGATAGAAGCAACCTCTACCACAAGAAACTTCATTATCTCTTATACTCTAATCATATGTTTATGTGAATGAATTGAATAGTAGTTTTGCACCTTGTCAGTAAACACTAATGTAATTTCAAATCTGAGAATGTAATTGACATTGAGATCATGGGTGTATAAATTACATAATAGACTGTTAAATTTTATAACTTTTATAGCACTTGGCCCATTGTAAAACACTTCTCATGAATATAATTTTGTTTGACAGACTCATATTGAAGGTTTCGTAGCTAATTTCAAGACTACTTGAATTCCATAGTTTAGAACACTCTGTTTTATATCAACTCTCAGATTTCATGGAAGCATCATTAATTTGATAGGCAAAACAACCAGACAGTAACAGTATCCCTCTGTCTGATTGTTCTCTTTCTTGCATTATCAGAGAGTTGGATAATAACAAATTTCCATCTTCTACATCATGTTCCAGAATCTTGGCCTGCCCTCATGTATCTCTCAGCCCAGCTGCGTTTGTACATTTGTAAAGTTGCATGACATTAGCGTGCTGAAACTATACACAAAAGGTGATTAATTTCCTGGTGAAAGTGGGGCATTTGGGGTTCTATCTCATACATTTGCCATCATTTCTTCTGCAGCTGCATTATGTTCATAGTACTCCTGGCGGCTCAGGTTCTGCTAACCCACCTGTGGTCAGCACAGTCTATGCGTACATTGGCACTCCACCTGCCCAGCGTCAAATTGCTTCCTTGGTTTGGCGCCTGGGACCCACGCATTTTCTGGAAGAAGTTTTACCTCCTTCAAATGTTACTACCATTTATGAACTAGGACCAAATTATGTTGGAAGCTTTCAGGCCGTATGTATGCCGTGTGAGTAACTTAATGCATAAAACTTAGCTTCTGCCATGTAGATCCATGAATAAGTGCATGTACGTGTGTAATATGGGTTTGTAGACAGGGTGTGGGTGGGGTTGTAGATTATGTTCATCGTAGAAAAAGAGCCTTTTCCTTCACTCTTTTTCAGTGTGATACTGTTGACCACTCACTCCTACTCCAGATAACTCTCCTTCACTGATTATGCTGTACTTTCCTGAGTTTTGTCTTCATGCCCAGTCACTAATTTTCTAGTTTCTCTGATTGGCTCCAAGATATGTATGCTCTCTAGGAGTCTAACCACAGCCTTCTTCTCTTCCTGTAATTTCTCTTATTATATAAGCATCTTAAAGCGTATCTACTCTGGGGGGGTGCCTGGGTGGCTCAGTCGTTAAGCTCTGCCTTCGGCACAGGTCATGATCTCAGGGTCCTGGGATCAAGTCCTGCATCAGGCTCCCTGATCAGCGGGGAGCCTGCTTTTTCCTCTTCCTCTGCCTGCTGTTTCTCCTACTTGTGCTTTCTCTCTCTCTCTCTCTCTCTCTCTATCAAATTAAAAAAAAAAAATTTTTTTTTAATGTTTAAAAGAAAAGATATATTCTGGTTAGAGGAAAGAAAGATGTGTCCAGACAACACACACACACACACACACATACATTTTTCAGTTTAAATGAGTTAACATCAGTTTTCCTGATTTTCCTCATCCCTTTACTCCAAGAGTCTACTTCTTGTTATCCTTTCTCCCAGAAGAGATTTAGAGTCAATGGAGCTGATGTAGTAGTACTCTTTCCAAGTGATGTTCTCCATCCTTCTGTTCTCTTTCTCCTAAAGTTCTCAGAAGAGTTAGGACACGTATATTGTAAATGATGATAATCCTGTGGCTAAGTAATTTGTCTTTCACTTGTGTTCTTTTTTTTTTTTTTTCAAAGATTTTATTTATTTATTTGAGAGAAAGCATATACAAGCAGTGGGAAAGGGAGAGGGAGAAGCAGACTCACCAATGAGCAGGGAGCCCAGTGTGGAGCTCAATCCCAGGACTCTGAAATCATTTCCTGAGCTGAAGGCAGATGCTTAGGCAACTGTGCCACTCAGGAGCCCCTCTTTCACTCATGTTCTTGATTTAGATAGCATCTAATAATAGCTACAAGCACTCAGTATGTGCAGTAAGTTAATACACATGAAGGGCAGAGCTGTTCTGTGCCTGTCACATGTATTTGTTCATCTCCTCAAAACATTGGTACTTATGTACTGTTTTTATCATCCCCATTTTACAGATGAGGAAACTGAGGCACAGAGATATATAGGTCACTTATCTTTTAAGTGTTAAAGCAGAGTTTCAAATGTAAGCCATCTAGCTCCAAAACTTGTATTTAACTACTCTGCTGTGTTGTTTAGAAGAATATAGAGAAGCACAAATGGGGGCTCTTACTGGGGAGGAGACCTACTATTAGGAAACATACAAGCATTCCACTCCTGTTCATGCTCTTTCTCCTTTGATGCTAAGGGGGAGAAGTGTGTGATTTCTTTGATAACAGTTAAAACTCATTTCCTTTACATTATGCTATTTGTAAAGCATATTTTAATAATAAAACTTGGATGATACGAAGAATTTGAGAGGCAACGTGGGGGGTTTGCGGGTAGAGAAGGAAATAATGAAACAAGATGGGATCAGGAGGGAGACAAACTATAAGAGACACTCATTCTCACAAAACAAGCTGAGGGTTGTTGGGGGCAAGGGGGTAGGGAGAGGGTGGTGGGGTTATGGATATTGGGGAGGATATGGACTGTGGTGAGTGCTATGAAGTGTGTAAGCCTGGCTATTCACAGACCTGTACCCCTGGGGCTAATGATACATCATATGTTAATAAAAAAATTAAAAATTTGAAAAAGAATAAAACTTGGAATATAAAGGTCTATGACTTGGTAGTCTTCTGTATTTTCTGAAAAGAAATAAATGAGCTGAAAATTTAAATAAAACAGTTTTTAAGTTTAGCTGTCATGGTCCACTTTAAAAGATTTTTTAGTTTACCCATTTAAAAATGAAAGAATAAAAAACAGGGTTAGGATAAGAAGAAATACTGATGATTTTGAAAAGGATCATTCTTCATTTGAAGGTAAAGATGCAAAGTCTGAAGGCGTAGTCCCATCTCCTGTGTCATTAGTGCCAGAAGAAAAGGTGTCCTTTGGCCTCTATGCACTCTCTGTGTCTTCCCTAACGGTGGCAAGAATCCGGAAAGTGTACAATAAGTTGGACAGCAAAGCCATTGCTAAGCAGGTAAGCATAATGATTTGCCGGGAAGCTGTGGCGGTTCTCCCCAGGAACAGTGTTTCAGAAGGTCATTACAGGTACCACCGGAGTAGGAATAATCATTGAAAACAGTACCTTTCCTGTATTGCTTGTATTTGTTTTATTTGGCTTTGGACTTAAGCCGAAACATAATTAGATATTTAGCTTAATTTGGAAAAGTGAGAATTTCCTTCTCTGTGCATACTTTATATTCATTTTTTGTTTTTGTTTTTGTTTTTTAATTGACTATTAAGAAACTGAACTGCAGAAAATGAAAGAAAACAATTGCTCTTCTTAAGACTATAACTTAACTTTTTCCTGGACCACTTACTGTGTGCCACGTACCATCTTGTTTAGGACTCAGAAGTGAATATAGAGAAAATTCCTGCCTTTATGGCACTTACGTTGCCATGGAAGAGACAATGTTAATATCTAAAGAAATACCTCATCATAGGTCATGTTCAAAGGTGAAGAGTGCTCTGCAGAAAAATAAAGCAGGGAAGTAGAAAGTGATCAGCTTACAGTGTTAAATAGGATGGTCACTATGAAGGTGAAATTGGAGAATAATTTAAAGAGGTGAGGCAGCAAGCCAGGAGAATATGCAGAATGGGATATGGCCCGGAACACTGGGGTTTTGTCCCAGTGGTGTAAGTGCTATGGCCCTGAGGAAGGTCCACGCCTGCTGCAGAGGAGAGGAGCTCAAATAGGTGATGGGGACTAGACTGTTAAGGATTTATAGGCACTTGGAAAGGCATTGGCTTTAACTAAGTGAGCTGGAAGCATGCTAGGGTCCCAGACCTAATGAATGAAATGTTAGCCAGGATGACTGTGATCTCTGTTGAATAGACTGGAGGGGGACAGACAGGGAGAAGCAAGGAGACCGGTTTTATAATAATTCGTATTAACGATGGTGGTGGTGAGAACTGGGGTGATAGCAGTGGCCGTGATGAGAAATGATCAAATTTGAGGTATATTTTGAATACCAAGCCATCAATTTTGGTGATTAGATGTGAATTTTGAGGGAAAGAAAAGAATCAAGGATAACTCCAAGGTTTTTTCACTCTAACACTGAGGAAAATTGGGTCATTTTTTTCTGATTTGGAGAAAACTTTCAGGAAGAAAATTTCAGGAACTTTAGTTTGGGGAGAAATTCTGAGAGCTGTGTTTTGAAAAAATTTGAGAAGCATATTAGACATCTTAGTGGAGATCTCAAAGCCATTGAAAATACGAATCTGGAGTTCAGAGTAGGAGTGTGAACCATGAATGTTCAGAGGTGGTATTTAAAGCCACTTGACTAATTGCTTTCACCGTACTGTAGATACGGGTAGGGAAGAGAAAGGTTACAGACTGAGACCTGGGGCATCCAGTACTGTGGAGCTAGCTGGGGAGATGAAGAACAGCGGAAAAGAGTGAGGAGTAGCAGCCAGCAAGAAAGGAGGAAAAACTAGGAGAGTTTGATGTGATAGAAGTCAGTGATTCATTGTGGTGAATGTTTCTGGTCAAAAAAGACTGGGGCTTAGGACCGACAAACAGTGAGTCTAGTTAGGTGGGAGTTACCAGTGAGCTTGGCAAGCTGTTTTGAATTAGGGAAGGCAAAGCCTAAGGGAGGAAATCCAAAGACTGGAGGGAAGGGATTTGGGGACAGTTAAGGATTGACATCTCAGGTGCAGTCATACGTCTGTAAATACACGTACCGTCTTTAAAGGAACACGAACTGTAGGTAAACTTACAGGTAATAATAGAATTAGATTCTTAGGATTGTGTTTGCTTTAAAAACACATTATGCATTCGTGTGTGTGTACACATGCAAAAGTAACATTTATGTAGACATGTTTTATCTGTAAACACTTGAATATTTTTATGTGACATTTACTTGGATATGAAGTAAAGCTAATATTATATTCACTGATCAGAAATACTATGAGACAGCTAGTGGTAAGAACTTTAAATCCATAACAGAATTTCATTCAGAAAGACCTCTGAAATTGTTTCCAAAGACCACCCCCCTCCCACCATCTTTATCTCAGTAGATTGTACTTAACTTACTTTCTGTGACTTTCTGACCGTTGGAAGAGCTTGCACATTTTTAAAAAATGAATGCCCACATTTTTAATATTCTGATATAGAGAGAAAGAAATAATATGTTACTAATCATGTTTAATTTCTTTTCTAATCAAAATGTTCAGATTATTCTTCTATAGTTACATTTTATTTCTCTTTCCTATTCTTCAGTTAGGCATTTCCTCCCATGAGAATGCCACTCCTGTGAAATTGATACACAATTCAGCCGGGCATCTAAATGGACCTGCGCGGACAGTTGGAGCTACTCTGATTGGATACTTGGGTGAGTCAGATCGTCTTACTATTTCAAACTTCTTTATTTGCCTTCAAATCTGCATTCACTTTCCCCAAAGGAAGGCAGGTATTTAAATTCATATTTCATACTGTTCTTGCAATATTTAGAGATGAATGTAACAATCTCAAACTCCAGTCAACTTTAAAAATCATAACCTTTTTAAACATCCTATGAACCTTTCCCCCTTTTCTCAGCACTGATGAGTGCAGACTACATACTTCCATGTAATTTCAAGGTAAATTTCACACTACATTTAGGGGTAGATGTAAAGAGTTGGAAGTGTTGATGGTTATTACATGGCTTGGTGCAGCCGTGGTGGTACCCAGGAGTGCATCTTGTTATTTGGAAATGAGAGCTTTGGCATATAAATAGTGAATCCAAATATAGTAAAAGTTAAAGCTGGTATACGTTCTGCAGAGCCTTTTACCTGATGTCTGCTTCTGCTTAAAAAGAGTTGATTTTTTTTTGGTTAGATAGAATCCTGAGACATAATTCGGTCACATCATCCAAAATTTAGAACCAGCTATTATATAAATGTACAAATCGGTACATAGTATTGGTTCTTTTTTAGGTTAACAAAATGTTAGTGTTCTTTTGGTCAGAATCCTACATGTTTGTCAGTAAGATACATGGCAGTTTTTCTGGTCTCAGTGGTGTGCATGTATCTTAACTTTAGTTTTCTTATTAACCACATTGCATTGATTAAACAGTTTTCTTTATGCTAATGCACATGGTTGTTTATCTTTATTCAATTCAGCAGGTGTTGATTGAGCTCTGCTCTATGTCCTTTGCAAAAAGATAGCGGCATATGGTATAGTAAAAAGAGCAGTGGGTAAAGAGTTGAAAGAGTTAGGTTGTAGCTCCTATTCTGTTACTGTGTGGCATTTTGCCAGACATTTGAGCTCCTTGGACTTCAACTTTCTTATCTGTAAACTAGCAGTGCTGGCCCTAATTACCTTAGAAGGTAGTTTTCAAAATTAAGTGCCATAATACAGTGCCAAATATTATGAATACTGCCAAGCACATAAAGTATAAAATGCGTATTAATTTTATTTTTGGAAAACTCAATCTCAGTTAGTAGGCAGATGACTTTCAAACAGTACCTTTTTAAAAAAGCAAGGTTAGGAACATAGATGTGAGGTTTTTTAGTGGACCCTAAGTTAGTTCTGATCCTTTCTTTCCACATGGTGATACTTTTCTGGGATCACTGATGTACTGTTACATAGACTATAGAACTAGGGAAATTGAGTAATAGCCAGTGATGTGCCTTGCTTGGCTTATCTTGGGAATACTGGGTCCTTGCCAGGATGGCATCCACACCCTGCCCCCCAGTTCAGAGTTGGAGTGCTGTTGCCCTCCTCAGGGTTATTCCCAATAGTACCTAGTCAGGCATTCTCACTCACCTCAGAAATGCATTCTTTCTCAGGGCGTCTGCACTTTTCCTTCATGTTGCCCAAAGCTACACAGTCAAAACCTTTGAGCTTACTCTCAAACCCCAGCCCTTCTCTGCTCCTTCTTTACCCCCACCTCATCTCTTGAGTGTAGCTATTAGCATTTATTGCCTTCCACATCCTACCTTGAATCTTTTATTTTTTAATATTTGTTTTAGGATTAAGGTGGTGTTTTTTTTTAAAGTAGAATTTAAAATTAAATACTTCTTAAGGTGATTTATTCAGTTCTTATTAACATGGGGAATTTAATTATTTTTCACTGTCTCTTAATCAGGAGTAAGAACATTTGTCCCTAAGCCTGTTGCCACTACTTTGCAGTACATTGGTGGAGCGGCGGCCATCCTGGGCCTGGTGGCCATGGCTTCTGATGTGGAAGGGCTGTACGCAGCAGTCAAGGCCCTGGTTTGTGTGGTCAAGAGTAACCCACTAGCCAGCAAAGAAATGGAAAGAATCAAGGGCTACCAGGTTTGTAACCATAAAGCTTCACCTTTGCTTTTCTTTGTGTTCAAAAGAAAAAAAAAAAAGAATCTTCTAATTTTAATTATTACTCATATTTTTTCACTCTGGAAGGATTACTTCATCCAAGTAAACTTTAAAGGTCACAAGTTTTTAGTAAAAGTGATATATTTCAATTGAGATTTTGAATTGTTTATTTTGGCTCAAACTTTTTATCCTATCTCATCAAATCTGCTGGGAAAACTGGACAGCTATATGTAGAAGAATGAAACTCGACCATTCTCTGACACCGTACACAAAGATAAACTCAAAATGGATAAAAGACCTCAACGTGAGACAGGAATCCATCAGATTCCTAGAGGAGAACATAGGCAGTAATCTCTTCGGTATCAGCCACAGCAACTTCTTTCAAGATATGTCTCCAAAGGCAAAGGAAACAAAAGCGAAAATAAACTTTTGGAACTTCATCAAAATCAAAAGCTTCTGCACAGCAAAGGAAACAGTCAAGAAAACAAAGAGGCAACCCACGGAATGGGAGAAAATATTTGCAAATGACAGTACAGACAAAAGGTTGATATCCAGGATCTAGAAAGAACTCCTCAAACTCAACACACACAAAACAGACAATCATATAAAAAAATGGGCAGAAGATATGAACAGACACTTCTCCAATGAAGACATACAAATGGCTATCAGACACATGAAAAAATGTTCATCATCACTAGCCCTCAGGGAGATTCAAATTAAAACCACATTGAGATATCACCTTACACCAGCTAGAATGGCCAGAATTAGCAAGACAGGAAACAACATGTGTTGGAGTGGATGTGGAGAAAGGGGAACCCTCTTCCACTGTTGGTGGGAATGCAGGTTGGTGCAGCCTCTTTGGAGAACAGTGTGGAGATTCCTCAAGAAATTAAAAATAGAGCTGCCCTATGTCCCTACAATTGCACTACTGGGTATTTACCCCAAAGATACAGATGTAGTGAAAAGAAGGGCCATCTGTACCCCAATGTTTATAGCAGCAATGGCCACGGTCGCCAAACTGTGGAAAGAACCAAGATGCCCTTCAGCAGACGAATGGATAAGGAAAATGTGGTCCATATACACTATGGAGTATTATGCCTCCATCAGAAAGGACGAATACCCAACTTTTGTAGCAACATGGACGGGACTGAAAGAGATTATGCTGAGTGAAATAAATCAAGCAGAGAGAGTCAATTATATGATTTCATGTATTTGTGGAGCATAACAAATAGCATGGAGGACATGGGGAGTTAGAGAGGAGAAGGGAGTTGGGGGAAACTGGAAAGGGAGGTGAATCATGAGAGACTATGGACTCTGAAAAACAATCTGAGGGGTTTGAAGTGGCGGGGGGGTGGGAGGTTGGGGTACCAGGTGGTGGGTATTATAGAGGGCATGGATTGCATGGAGCACTGGGCGTGGTGAAAAAAATAATGAATACTGTTATGCTGAAAATTAATAAAATAAAATAAAAATTTAAAAAAATATATCCACAACCTACTAGGTTTAGCCAGAAAGTTATTTGTCAGAAGAGAAACACAAGTACTTGGAGGAAGCTTAAATCCTGTTAGTGTAGATGAAGTATAAATGCCTTCTTTTACTATAGCCGGTAGTTCATTGGTAGTGAGTAAATTATTTACTATACTGTTTTCTGTAGATTTATTGACACTATTATGCTAAGTGTTTTATTTTGCAAAACTTTCAAAATGATTATTGCGGCATTGCTTACCAAATTTCGTGAAAATACACAAACCCTCTAAATGTCCCAACATTGTAAGAATGACTAATAATTCTGTAACTATTTCAGAGAATATCATTCAACCTTTTAAAATTGTAATTATGAAGACTATGGTGCAAAAGAAAAATCTTTGTAATGTTATGTGGAGAAAAAGTAAAAGAGTATATGCATGTGATGGCAACAAATTAAATACATGTGAATTAAAAGGGTTTATTTACAAGATATTTTAATGATAGAGTGATGGGATTACCCTGCTTTTCAGATTTTCTCTAATGTTTTATTGTCATAATAAAAATTTAGAAATCAGCTTAGAAGTCTCAGGAATTGCTTTGCACAGGGTGTGTGTGTTGTGTGTGTGTGAGATACGATTAATCAATGGGCATGTGGTATTGCTTTTTTTCAGTTGCTGGCGATGCTTCTTAAGAAGAAACGTTCCCTCCTTAACAGCCACATTCTCCATCTAACATTTTCCTTGGTGGGAACTGTTGATAGTGGGCATGAGACCTCCATTATTCCAAATTCAACTGCTTTCCAGGATCTACTTTGTGATTTTGAAGTATGTATATGAACACTGACTGGTAATATACAGTCAATGAATCCATTTCTTATTCTGTATGTTGATAGAGTTAACTATTAAACAGTTTTTGTCTCTAGGATGTGTTTAAATTTGTACTTTTACGATGCTCCTATTAATGACATTATAAAATACAAAATATAGGATAATGAGGGTGTTTATTCTCTCCAAGGATAGTCTAGTTTACAAGTAGCATAGAAGTGAAATGCTGTAAGGCATTTACCTAACTAAAGCTACTTTGCTGCTTCCTCTGGCTTTATGAGAGGCAAACCTATTTTAATCAGATAATTCTAATACAAGTTTTTCCTCCATAAATATGAGCTATTACACCTGAAATTTTGATTAATAGTAGCTGCATAATAAACTAGCATTTATTTTGTGGAAATAATAAGGTACGACTTAATCTCACATATCTCTTTTCCCTTTAACTTCCCATTCACGGTACTGTGCATATTCATATGCATATATATAGCATACACACACACACAGTGCTTTATATCTGTATATATCTTCCTTGTGGCGCTGTAGGCTTCATGTGTGCAGAGACCATGTCTTTGTATCACTACTGCCCACACTGGTGTCTAGTACAAAATGTTTGCTGGCTGTAATCTCTAGGCCACAACTCTTCTTCCTTATAACTACTGTAAGTTCTGTCTTGTCACTTATCTTAAATCCCTGACAAACAGGCTGTGTGCTCTCTTTTCCTGAAGCTGTATTTGAAAGCATATTAGCAGCATGGCCCATACTCAAGTCTTCAGTACCCACAGCTCAGAAGTAAATGCTGCAGTATCTCCCACCTTTTTTTTTTTTTTTAAGATTTTATTTATTTGAGAGAGAGCATGAGCAGGGGAAGGGGGAGAGGGAGAGGAAGAAGCAGGCTCCCCACTGAGCAAGGAGCCCATGTAGGACTTGATCCCAGGACCCTGGCGTCATGACCTGAGTCAAAGGCAGACGCTCAAAAACCGAGCCACCCAGGCACCCCAGTGTCCCTCTCTTTTTGCAGCTCCTGACTCTCTTGCTAGCAGTGTCCTATCTTTTTCACTATTTCCCCTTTAATTTTCTGGCTCTGAAATTTTCATTATTTTTTACATAAAAGTGTCCTATTTCTTTATCTTTTTTTATTGTGCTCTTTCCTTTAGTTTCTTACCCCATCCCACAGCCTCATTCCTACAAAGTTGAGCCCCAAATGTGATCTCTAGCTTGACATCTGAATTCTACACTTAGTGCTGATCTCTTGCTCAACATTTCCGTTTTTATGTCCCAGCAACACCTAAACTCAACATTCTTCCCCAAATTAGTTCTTCCTTCTAACTCTGTTTCTATTAATAACACCACCATTTACCTAGTCACTGAGGCTTGAAATTGAAAAATCAGTTTTCTTCTTCTTCGATGTTTATAAACACTCTGAAATTAAGTCCTCTAGACTGTACTTCCATGTTTCCGGTAGTTGACCTTCTGGTGTCTACTTTTACAACTTAGCCCAAGCCCTGATCATCTTCTCTTACCAACTAGGATAACTATCACTTCTTTCCCCCTTTCCTCAACTTACCCATAGATCTTTTGACCTCATTCTTTCTAAGGCATAATAATATTATTCAAAACTTCTAGTTTAAACTTCCACAATAAAGTATTCATTTCTTAATCTGATATTCAAAATTGCAATTTTGTATATTTACAAATGTGCCTGGGTGGCTCAGTTGGTTAAACATCTGCCTTCGCTTCAGGTACTGGGATCGAGCCCCATATTGGGCTTCCTGCTCAACTGAGAGCCTGTTTCTCCCTCTCCCTCTGCTGCTCCCCCTGCTTGTTTTCTCTCTCTCTGTGTCTGTCAAATAAATAAATAAAATCTTTTAAAAAAAATTGTAATATACAAACCTCTCATTCTTTAGAAAATACCCATTAAGCATCTTTGAGCCAGGCATTGTGTTAGGTGCTAATGATGTGAAAGTAAAAGAATCCTTGCCTCAAGGCATTTAATCTGTTAGAAAAGAAGAGCAAATAAATAAACCATTAAAAATTTGTGAAAGCACAGGGGCGCCTGGGTGGCTCAGTGGGTTAAAGCCTCTGCCTTCGGCTCGGGTCATGATCCCACGGTTCTGGGATCGAGCCCCGCATGGGGCTCTCTGCTCGGCGGGGAGCCTGCTTCCTCCTCTCTCTCTGCCAGCCTCTCTGCCTCCTTGTGATCTCTGTCTGTCAAATAAATAAATAAATAAAATCTTTAAAAAAAAAAATTGTGAAAGCACAGAGCTAAAGGTATGCAGAATTATGGGAGTACTAAGTAGACCTACTTAATCAAGCCTGGCTTTGTTTTCATCTGGAAACAGGTATGTTTAAATCAGGGTTGATCTTTAGTTTCAAGCATCTGATTAAAATCTAATATGCAAACATCAGAAATTCAGTTGCTGGACACATTTTGGCTTCATTTTAAATTACCTTGCTCACTTCATGGTATTATATAGTATCCCTAATTACTACAAACCATAATAGTCCATAAATAATTCAACCTCATTTTTAAAATAGTATTTCACAGATATAAATAAGATAATGGTAATAGAATTACAGGTTTTTTCTTTTTATTGATTGTTTGAGAATTTATAGTATACATCTATAACAATTCAGTCTGTCTTCAGAATATATTATACCACTTTACCCATTGTAAAAACCTTGCAAAGGTAACACTGCGATTTTTCCCATCCTGTTCTTCATGCTATTTTTGTCCAACATTTTATTTCTATATGTTTATGATCTCCACAGTACTTTTCTATATTATATTTGCTTAAATAGTAAGTTATCTTTGAAAGACAATTTAAAAAATTCTTTGATACTTACCCACATATATAACGTGCCGTTTTTATTCCTTTATGTAGATCCAGATTTCCATCTTATCTTATTCTTCTAATCTGAAGAACTTTCTGTAACATTTTCATAGTGCCTGTTAGCCTTAAATTCTCCCATCCAAGAAAGTCTTTATTTTTTTCTCTTTTCAAGGGTATTTTTGCATAGAATAGAATTCTAATTGACTTTTTAAAGATTCTTTTTATGCCTTAAAGATGTCAGTCATTCCATTGTCTTTACTGTGTTTCTTCTGCTTGGGATTTGTTGACTTTTCTAGATCTGTGAGTTTGTCATTTTTATCAAATTAGAAATTTTTTAGCCATTATTTCTATAGCTGTTCTTCCTGGTTCTCTCCCCCAACCTTTCCTGTACTCCAATTACATGTGTCTTAGATTCCTTAGTATTTTCCCACAAGTCACTGGTGCTATTGTTTATTTTTAGTTCTTTTCTCATACTTGATTTTGAGTAGTTTCCACTGTTGTGTCTTCAGATGCACTGACTTATTTTCTGCAGTGTCCAATCTACTCTTAGTCCCATCCTGTGTAATTTTCATTTTAAATATTTTACTTTTCCTCTGTAGAAGTTCATTTTGGATCTCCAGTTACTTTCTATTTCTCCTTCTCATGTTCATATTTTTGGTTATATTATTTAGCATATGGAGCATTTTTTTAAGATTGATTGATTGATTTTAGACTGCATAAGTTGGGGGAGAGGAAGAAGGAGAGAATCCTCAAGCTGACTTCCTGCTGAGTGTGGAGCCTAATATAGGGCTTGATCCCAGGACCCTGAGACCATGACCTGAGCCAAAATCAGTGGTCTGCCACCTAACTGACTAAGCCACCCAGGCACCCCTGGAGCATTTTTTTAAAAAAGATTTTATTTATTTATTTGACAGAGAGAGAGATCACAAGTAGACAGAGGGGGAGGGGGAAGCAGCCTCCCTGCTGAGCAGATGCAGGGCTCCTTCCCAGGACCCCGAGATCATGACCTGGGCTGAAGGCAGAGGTTTAACCCACTGAGCCACCCAGGCGCCCCTGGAGCATATTTTTAATAGAGATTTGAAAGTCCTCATAATTCTATCATTTTCTGTCATTTCTGAACTGCATATAATAATTGATTTTTCACCTTCTTATGGATCATATTTTTCTTTTTCTTTGCAGGGTTGGTAATTTTTGATCGTATGCTAAATTTTACATTGTTAAGTGCTAGATTTTGTCATATTCTTTTACAAAAGTATCGAACTTTGCTCTGTTATTATAGTTATCTTTTTGAGGCACACTTTTAAGATTTGTTAGGGTGGACCTAGAGTAACCTTTAGTCTAGCACAAATTTAGCCCCTCCTACCCTCTAGGAGGGTAATTTCCATAACAATATTTTTTAATAAACAGAACCAGAAGTCTTATATACAAGCAATTTTTTAGGGCTTCACCCTATGTTCTATTCAGTTAATTATATAGTGTTGGGGTTAATGTAGAGCATGAAATCAGTCATAATACCTGGCTTGGTAAAATGTGACACAGAGGCTGCTGGGGCTGAGGGAAGGTTTCAGAGAAGGGCGTAGGCCTGTGGAATGCCCTGGCCTGTGTGACTACTCTGACATTGGAATGCCATGGAGAGTTGCCTTCCCCGAAGCTTTCTTTTAGTTCATTTAATCCCATGTTACTAATTCTTGTTTAATTTGAATGCAGCTTTAGTTAGTTCTGGAAGTTTTACCCATTTTAGTTTTTTAGGATTTTAAAGATATCAAAAACCTGTATTTCTCCTCAGTCCTTTATATGAACTTCCTTGAAGATAAATCTCATTCTTTAAGAGAATAAAAACAATTTTAAATGATGAAAACCCAGAAATAGACATTGTTAATGATCTGAGAATTCTTTATGATGCCAGTGATAATATAGGTGAAATAAGTTCTGTGTGCTATATTTATGTTTGTTGGATAGTCATTTGGGGTATCTTTTAACCCTAAACATACCACTGTTCTTTATTTTTATTGTAGGTTTGGCTCCATGCACCATATGAACTTCATCTTTCCTTATTTGAACACTTCATTGAACTGCTCACTGAGTCCAGGTATTAGTTAATATCAATGTAGTTAATTGTTTAATTATAGAAGAGATGATAGCACGGCCTTTATAAACTCTTCTTTTTTTACAGTGAAGCTTCAAAGAATGCCAAATTAATGAGGGAATTCCAGCTAATCCCCAAATTGCTACTGACTCTTCGAGATATGTCTTTATCCCAACCTACCATTGCTGCTATTAGTAATGTGCTGAGCTTCTTACTACAAGGTTTTCCCAACAGCAATGATCTGCTCAGGTAGCGAACACTACTGTTGTCAGTCTGTTTATTCACTAAAAGTACCAATGAGATGAAAGTGCGTGAGACAAATGTAACTGATTCTTATGCCTGTGTAATACCTGTAATGTTAATATTCAGAATATTTATTTCTAAGGCACAAAAAATATGCATGTCTCAGGGTCTTGTCTTTATACAGCAAAACCAGTTGTTGCCACTGGTGAATAAGAGAATATGTAGGACTGAGCCCAACAAGATTTTTGCCTTAGACATAAAAGTGTTCAGTATAGGAATTCTTGGTTCATCTTCCCCAAGCCCTGCTACTTCTGAAGTGTATGTACCCAAGTATGCATGTGCACACATACACGTACCCCTATTGTGGGCATACCATCTCTTTTGTGTATTTATTCTAGATCATCCAAACAGATAGTGATGTTTTATTTTTGTATATTATTTTGCTGCTAATGAGAAATGACTGAAGGCATATTTGTGGATGGTCTGTAGAATAATTTTAATATCAACATAGTAATTCCCATTTTAACTGAAAATGGAAGGAGAACGTTCCTTAACCAAAGTATTTTTTCCAAGTAGAGAATTGGTTAAACTCAGTTTAACCACTTTTCATGTCATTTTCCAGATATCCAGGTGAAGTCACTCCTATTGATTAGAATATTCCCACTAGACAATCTCTAATCTGTGTAGCATGTAAATCAGTTTTTATTCACTGACCCCAAAGATATTTTTGTAACATGGCAACAGATTTAAAACTGGAGTTTAAAAATTCTTGTTATTTGACAATTTTGTTTATATCTTATTCTGGAAATAAAATGATCACTTTCCTAAAATTACCACTGAAACCTATCAAATTTTTGGTTTTATCTACTTTATCAATTAAGAAACTAAAACCCAGAGAGGTTAAGCTACTTGCCTCAGGTAATAAGATTAAAACCAGATAGAGCCAAAACTTAAGTTCTTCATTACTAGGCTACAGTGGATCCGTACGGAAAAATGTTAGGACATTTTGATTTGGATCATACTGTTTGGTTCTTAAAAATACATTAAAGGACTCATATTTTTGAAGAAATATTTTGCCCTATGTTTTAAAAGATTGTAACATATAACATTAATTGCAATGATCCTAGGGGATGTAAAACAAATACACTCATCTAAAGGTGTGTAAAAAATTAGTTAAAACAGGAAGTAGTATTTTTTCCATTTCTTTGTGTTTTGTTTCTTTTTATTTTTGTTTGTTTGTTTGTTTTGGGGAAAGAGAAACCTAAAATCCGTAACTTTTTTCTTGTATTTAAAGGTTTGGCCAGTTTATTTCTTCTACTTTACCAACGTTTGCAGTTTGTGAGAAATTTGTAGTTATGGAAATAAACAATGAAGAGAAGCTTGATACTGGTAAGTCAAGTCTGGAACTTGGAAACTAATTTCTATGCCCTGTTTTCTGGCACAGTTTAGAATTATATGTGATTTTATTATATTACTTTTCTCTTAAATTACTTTTCATGGTCTTTCATATGTGTATTTGTCATAAGTCAAGCCTGTAAAGTATATAGAAATACAGAACTACCTATCTAATTTAATAGGTTGTTAATAGTACTTAAAAAACTAAAATCTTTCCTGGAGGTGGGTAGAGATGGGTGAAGTAAGGGGGATTAAGGTAGACTTACCTTCATGAGCACTGAGAACGTGTGTGGAATTGTTGAATCATTGCACACCTGAAACCAATAAAATACTGGAAGTTAATTTTATGTAAATTTGGAAACAAAAAGCTTCTTAAAACAGTAAAAATCAAGATGTCACAGGGATGAAAGGTACAGTGTAGGGAATATAGTTAGTGGTTATAATAGTGTATATAGTGACAGATGTAACTACATGTGTGGTTGAACATAGCATAACATGTAGTTGTAAAATCACTGTGTAAAAAAATTAAAAATGGGAAAACATTACGTTTTTTCTATCATACAGGATTCATAGCAGGTTTCCTTTAAAGTAACAAACTATTCTGTGATTTTTGAACATTGATTAATTTTTTAAAATACATCTCTTCAGAAACAGTTGCTATTATGAATTATATAACTTACTTTCATTTTCTTGTTAAATATTTAGTGGTCATTTAGAGAAAAAGCATTTCACTAGAATCATTTTATGTAAGTATAAAATAAAAATAGTTTCACAATTTGTGGGATACTGGGCCCATGGCAACCACTTTTTTTTTTTTTTTAATAAAGTTTATTTGTTTGAGAGAGAGAGAGAGAGACCATGAGCAGGGGATGGAGCAGAGTGGGAAGGCAAGAGAGACTCTCAAGCGGACTCCCAGCCGAGAGTGCAGCCTGATGACATGGGGCTCAGTCCCCAGGCACTGAGCTCAGGTCTGAGACAAAATCAAAAGTCGACTCAACTGAATTTTTTTCCCCAATCTTTCTCATTTGCTACATATATTCCCCCCTCTTCTATATTTTTCCTTTTTTATGTTCTAAGGTAGGGGGTTTGTTTGGAAAGCATTGAAAGAACCCTTTAGATTGACTTGTAATTAAATTCACAATATCTTTGCAAGCATTATTTCCATTATTATCGTGTTACTTTATTCCAAAATGGTGTCATATAAATGACTTCGTTTAGACCACTGTCCACCTGGACAAGTGAAAAATAATACTGTTGAATCAGTGCCTCACAGAGGTATTCTCCTTGCTAGCTATCCCATCTGGAACACAGCCTCTCTCTGGTGTTTCATGAATAAGAAGAGTAAGTGTTGTACTCATGTTTTTTGAAAGAGAACCTAAGATTTGGGAGCCTCAGTGAATTCCTGCAGATTATAGCAGAACATAAGGCTGCTGCTGACCACTCACTTACATGAGCCTGCTCATTTGTAACAATGTTGGTATTTCTTCAGTAAAGCAAATTAGCAGTGGACAGATAGCATGAAGATAAAAATGGATAACACTTACTGAGCACTTAGTATCTGACATGCTCTGTTTAAGTGCTTCTTATATTCTTGTAAAAATCCTGTGAGATAGGTATTATTGCTATCCTAGTTTTACAAGGGAAGAAACTAAGACCTAGAAAGGTAAAGTAAAATAAATTTACCTGAGATCATGCTACTTGCATTTGAACGCAGGTAATCCAAAACAACATTATAAGCTTTTTAACCACTGTGTTGTAACCACTGTTTTAAATGCATATGGTAGATGCAAGGATTATTTCTTAGTTCTGAATTAATTCATATAAGCCAAGTAAGTATTATCGAAAGTGCTTTAAAAATCTTCAGAAATATGTAATGTTTATTTCAAGTATAAAGAAGACATAGAGAAAAATATTTCTCTAGTCTCCATATTTCTTGCTGGCTGTTGAATTCAGTGAGCACAACTAGTATAAAATTTTCTTTGAGGGGCGCCTGAGTGGCTCAGCGGTTAAGCCTCTGCCTTCAGCTCAGGTCATGGTCTCAGGGTCCTAGGATCGAGCTCCGCATCGGGCTCTCTGCTCATCGGGGAGCCTGCTTCCTCCTCTCTCTCTGCCTGCCTCTCTGTCTGCTTGTGATCTCTCTCTGCCAAATAAATAAATATTTAAAAAAATTTTTTCTTTGAGATGAGTACAGTAGTGGAGATGTGTAAATTGCTAAGTTTTCTGTTATCTACCAAGTTAGGTAACAGAAGTTATCTGTTAATTACCAAGTTAATTAGACTAGTATTCTCATCACTTCATTGCCATTTGAAATAAGTCAGAAGTTCATTCCTCGTCTTGTTAGTGTAGGATATTTGCTATTTATTTGATACGGACTGAAGACTGTATTTACTACGATGTTCTAAAAAATTCAAGCCATAGTTTTGTTTTGTTTTTTAAGTTGTTTATACAGCATTCAGGATATACCTACAAAAAAGAAAATGACTTGAATAATAATGCTGAACAATAATATAATAATCAGCGCAAAATAAAATAGCATAAAAGAGTAGTGCAGTGTGGAAGAAAGCATCAGTCTGGGGGGAAGAAGTTAAGCTGGAAATTCAGAGTTTACTGTTTTACATTATATCTAAAATTACGGGAAGCAAAACTGACAGAAAACTAGATATTAGTCTAAGGAGAATTTTTTGTTTCTGTATGGATCGTCATTTTACTAAAAAAACATTGAAAAGGAAATAATTGAAAGGAAGTAATCTTCATCTCAATTTAGGTTGTATGGTATGTGTTTTAATAAGACAATTTATAAAATACCAGTCTTACCTCTTAGAAGAGAAGTGAATCCTGAGCTCCTCTTGATAACCTTGAAGCACCCTTCCCAATAATTAAGGCACAAAATTAGCCATTTAAAAGACAGTGTTTAGGGGCGCCTGGGTGGCTCAGTGGGTTAAGCCACTGCCTTCGGCTCAGGTCATGATCTCAGGGTCCTGGGATCGAGTCCCACATCGGGCTCTCTGCTCAGCGGGGAGCCTGCTTCCTCCTCTCTCTTTCTCTGCCCACTTGTGATCTCTGTCTGTCAAATAAATAAATAAAGTCTTAAAAAAAAAAAAAAAAAGACAGTGTTTAAAGATAAAAAGAATCCCTTGCCCAAACAAGTAAAAGCAAATGACCATAGTTAAGTCAAAGTTTAGCCTGAGTTTCAATTCTAGGAAGGCATTCAAAGGAAGGCATGGGGATTGTGACTTACCAAGACTTCGCCCATCATGTCAGGCCTTGGCCTCAACCACTGGCCCATAGATACCCAGTCCTGTGTGCTTCCAGCACTGTTCATTGAGAACCATAAGCTTTCTGTTTTCCTCCCTTTTCCAATTTCTCTGTGCGTTTGTGTGCCTTTATCTTTTATGCTATTTAAATCTAAGTCTCCTTTATATATTACATTTATTGAATATTCTGTGCTTCCTATTTTTTTCATTTTTAAATCTGGTAAATTTAACTATATCCTTCAAAATGAAACTGGAAGTTAAGGATTTGGATTGTTATTTTTATCCATGTGACTACTTTGACTCTATTGGTGGGGGGGATGGTTAAATATTATATGAAAAAGAGTTTACAACCTTTTATTACTTGTTTAGACAATGTCAAATATAAATGAATAATTTTCAGTATTCTAAAGAGAAGTAAATGAATGTACCCTTTTGCTTGTCCACTTTAGTGGAAAGTACTCCTGGAGAATATGTTTTCTAAAAGATGTATTTTTTAGTGAGATTTCCTAGGACTATGTTGTATATTTTACACTGGCTTATCTACTAAGGCAATTTAATGTATATATTTTCATTGTAGGAACTGAAGAAGAGTTTGGAGGTCTTGTATCTGCTAATCTTATACTTTTGAGGAATAGACTTCTAGATATCTTGCTAAAACTAGTTTACACATCTAAAGAAAAGACAAGCATTAATTTGCAGTAAGTAAAATTTTCTTAGAATTGATGGTACAGATGCTATTACTAGTTAATTCATAGTAGAGAAAAAAGAACTGCTATTGACTTTTAATAGATTTTTTGAATCCTGCAATTTATAATATCTTGAGAACAAAACTATTCTTACTTTTAAAAAAAATTTGAGTCCTAACCCTTGAAATTAATCTTCTGTTTTTTCCTTCTTAATTCATCTGCCTTTAAATAGAGCTTGTGAAGAACTGGTCAGGACACTGGGTTTTGACTGGATTATGATGTTTATGGAAGAACACTTGCATTCCACCACAGTTACGGCAGCCATGAGGATTCTTGTTGTGCTACTGAGTAATCAGTCTATCCTCATCAAGTTTAAGGAAGGACTCAGCGGTGGAGGGTGGCTGGAACAGACAGATTCTGTCTTAACTAATAAGATCGGAACTGTATTAGGTATGGGACCTAACATCAGCTGCTTTAAAATAAGCTCTCTTGTACTCTTATCTTTCGTTTTGTTTTTAACTCTTATCAACACTTACACTCTTAAATTTATCTGACAATCATTAAGAATCATGATTTTTTTTTAAGATTTTATTTATTTGAGAGAGAGAGAACAAGTGAGAGAGGGAGAGAAAGAAGCATAAGCAGCCTCTGACTGAGCAAAGAACCCAACGTGGGGCTCCATCCCAGGACCCCAAGATCATGACTTGACCTGAAGTCAGATGCTTAACTGACTGAGCCATCCAGATGCCCCAGAGTAATGAATTTTAATGAATGAACAAATGAATAAAAAGCTTAGCTTCAAATTTGGCTTTTTAAATTACAAAGCAAATGGAAGGCAGACACAGGATATTAGAGATGTGGAAACTAAGGGAATTCCTTACAGTCCTTTTGTTTTGTAGTTCCCTTTTTGATCTATAAGTAGGTAGTTAGCAAATTGTCAAAACTAAATTAATAGTAATCAGTATTTTTCATGCTGTATCTGTGCCAGTTACTAGATATTTTCATTTTCAACCATTAACTTATTTTCACAATAGTCCATGAGATATAAATAACTATCATACTCATTTTAGAGATGAGAAAACCGAGACATAGGGATGAAGTCACTTGTCAGCTAGGAAGTGTCAAAAATTGAATCCAGGTTGATTAGATCTAAAGCCCTGCTTTTAACAGTTACATTGTATTGCTTCTTAAATATTTAAGCTTGAAGTTTTAGCCAAAACTCCCTATTGTCTTCTTGCTGGTTCTATGCAGTTTTCAACATGGAACTGAGCATTTAAGTAGTATTAGAAAATTACAGTTTCCTATGTTAGAGAGTCACTTGAACTGCTGTATTTCTGTTCATATTAATGATCTTATTTTGGAGCTATATATATTTAAAATAATGTTTTTATTGAAAATTCTAGGCATCCAATTCTTACTGTTTTTAAATCAAGTATTTAAAAAAAATTTGTCTTTATAATACGTCTTAAAATCATATGTAATTGTATTCTAGAATAAGCATCAAGAATACATGTTTGCCCTTGTCAATTAGGGATCCAAATTGAATATGCAATTTATCTCTTAAAAAAAAAACTGCGAAAATATTAATACCTAGGTGCTACTTGCACTGCTTTCTCAAATACCAAAGAAAATGATAGGAAGACAGTGTTTACAAAGATTCTTTTATTGTTATTTCATATTGGAAAATGAAGAAACTTTGTACTGAAAGGAATTCACTGTGAAATGATTTCTCAAGAAAATTGTTGGCTTTAAAATACGTATTCTAAAGTATCATTATATATACTTTTATGATCCAAAAAAAATCACTATTTTGCATCAACCCTAGGAGAGGGATATAGCCTACAAATGTTACTACTATGATCAGTTTGGTAGCAAGAGATTTCACTTATTGACTTTAATGGTAGCCGCTAGGAGAGTGAGCCAGGAATGTGAGTACTGCTGAGTGTAAGAGTTCTGAGTGCCAGGTGACAGCCCCACTTCTTATCGAACATCAAAACCACAGTGGTGGGAACACCTAACTAAGACTCCTATAGCAGTGTGACTTGCCAAAGTCTTTTAACATGTGTCGTCTCATTTGGGCTTCATGATTCTGGAGACAGGTATATATTTTATAGATGTAAGTTATACTTCATAGACAATAAACCTATTAATTTCTCTAATTAGGAAAGTAAGACTGTTAAATGCATAAGGTTTCTGAACTCAACAGTAATAGAGTCTAAGTAACTGTCTTCTCAGTGTCAATCCCCTTTTCTTTTGTCTGTCCTGTATCACTTCAGTAACATCAGCAAAGGGAGCTTTTCCAATTCTAATCTTAGAATTTACTTGTCCTTCATTGTTACCTGCTTAGAAATTACATATGCTGCTCTCATTCTAAAAGAGAAATCTAAGAATTTAAGTTTAATTTAAATTTGATTCAGTTTAATTTCCCCTAAGTACCTATATGATAACACACATATGTGCGTTTGTATACATACATATATGTATCTCATATAATTTGATTCTGTTTCTCTTTGATGTGATGAACAACCTAATGTCTTTGAGTGTTTTATTCACATTTATTAGTTTTTGTCAAATTTTTCTTTATATCTTACATGTAGCTGTTACTTGAATCTAAATTAAGGCTTAATTGTTAGTAACATACTAAGTATTCTTAAGATTAATCATAGGGAAAAATAGAGTGTGAGAATTTAGAAAGGAAAATAAATGCATGTACTAGTTTTCATTTAGGATGTGTAATTTATTCAAAATTTATTTTCCTGTTTATTTTATTTATTTTTTTAAAAGATTTTATTTTATTTGACAGACAGAAATCACAAGTAGGCAGAGAGGCAGGCAGAGAGAGAGAGAGAGGAGGAAGCAGGCTCCCCGCTAAGCAGAGAGCCCGATGCGGGACTCGATCCCAGGACCCTGAGATCATGACCTGAGCCGAAGGCAGCGGCTTAACCCACTGAGCCACCCAGGCGCCCCTATTTTCCTGTTTAATGTATAAAATACTACTTTATGTCCTTTGACTTCTTAAAGCTCAAGACTTTTTTATATTGATAACTTCACTTAGAATTCACTATAAGCAAAAATCATCAGTGTCCTAATGCAGCCAGTCTTTCAGAAATGTGGCAGTGTCATTAGGAAGGCCAAGGGGGACAGTCCAACTTTATAAACTCTGATATAGAGACATCAGGCCCAAGTCCCAGTGCCACTGCTCTTCAACTCGTCGATTGAACAAATTGCCCATTTTCCATGTTATGAAAAGGATCATAGCAGTTTCTGACTCACATGTTCATTGTGTTTGAGAAATGAGATAATCTATGAAAGAGGCTGGTAAATTGCTATATAATTTTTTAATTAGAACATACTTGAGAAGATTAATTCACATCATGCTAAGCAGTTGGTTAGGATGAAATCATTACAAAGCTAGCTAGACACAAATTTCTGTTTTATTATTTTAAATAGTAGCAAGTATGTGCTCGCTTCATCCTAGAAAAAAACAAATAGGAGAAAAAAATGAATATTCATTTGAAATAAAAATTGCCTCAGAGTAAAAAATCAACCCTTCTTCTCTTGGTTGCTGTTCATACAAGTTTTACATTGAAACTCTGGCCAACATTTTATTCTGTGCTGAGTGCTACACTAGGTTTGGGGAGGCGAAAGAACTGAATGTTCGAGTTGTATCCTGATAAGTTATATAATGGAGGGAGCAGGAGTGATGGAAAGGCTGATGCTACATAAGCCACATCAGTCCCCACTGACCATCTCCTAGTCAGACTGTGTTTCTAGGAAGAAGCCTGCCTGTGTGAATAAATAGCCCCAGTCACAGCAGGCTCCCATTTGCTGTCCCAGCACTGGGCAGCTTCCTAACAGAACTACAGATCATGTTGTGAAGAAAGATTGTGCTTATTTATTTTGTCTTGTCTCAAAACTTGTAGATAATTTACAGTTAACTAGGTTACCAGGATCCAGACAAATGACATATATTAACTAAATATAGTTAATTACATTTATCCATTAAATATGACAGCAGTTTTAGTTTTTTAGGGTACATTGTGGTAGCATCTTACCTTTTGATTATGTTTTGAATTTTATTTTATTCTTAGGGAAAATTTGAGCTCATTTGAGCTCAAATGTGTAAAATTTATCTTTGAATGTGTAAAATTTATCTTACCTCTTGTATCTGATTGTCTCAGGTATTTTTCAAGACCTGTATTCTAAGAGTCAGGCTTGCTGAGATAGTGAGAGACCTTTTACCTGGAAGATTAATTCAACAATGGAATAGTTCATTGCCTATATTAATGTGGATGTTCTGGGGAGAAATGTCACATATACTGAATTACTCCTTTCTTTGTTAATACAGCATGGCAATCAATTATTCATTTTGTACTTACTGTTACATTTCCTCTCCTCTTAGGATTCAATGTGGGCAGGAGTGCTGGCGGGAGATCGACGGTCAGGGAGATTAACCGGGATGCTTGTCATTTTCCTGGTTTCCCAGTTCTTCAGTCATTCCTTCCTAAACACACTAATGTCCCTGCTCTCTATTTTCTCCTCATGGCATTGTTTCTGCAGCAGCCAGTTAGTGAGCTGCCTGAGAACCTGCAGGTCAGTGTGCCTGTCATCAGCAGCCGATGTAAGCAGGGTTGCCAGGTAGGAATTATCTAGTAAGGCATAAGTGTAATTCTGTGTGCCAAAAAATCACCGTGTGGTGATGGGTTACTCACAGTAAAACCAAAGGGATTCCATCCCTTTCTCACATTTAGAGTTTGATTTGGGAAGAAAAATCTGAAGATACTATAGGAAACTTTCATGAAAAGAAGTCCTTTGTCTTTTGTTTTGTTTTGTTTTGTTTGATTACTCTGTATGATTCTGTATACATAAAGACTTTGGATGGTATTGAATGGTGATTTGAAGAATTTGAGTTACATGATTTTATCTAGAAGTATAATGTCATTTCTGTAGAACTGAAAATAAAGAGATTGGTGAGTATACCATGAATTAATTGGGAAGGATTCTTAGTGCAAGTTCTGATTACAAAAATGTCTTTGATTTCTTGATGATAGATAACATCCACTTTAGGAAAAAATACTAAGGCTTTATTGTGGATAGCTGTAGAGAGCTTATGTTTGTGGCACTGTGAGGAGTTAGGAATTCAGATTTGACTCAACTATTAGTATCATAATGCCAAATGCTAATTCAAATCATTTCTAGTAATTGACAGAAACTTTTACGTAAAAACAAAGTCTGTACCCTTACATTAAGTCAGGCTTCAGATTCAGGCTTAACAGTTTGGTTGGTTATGTAATTTTTCAAAATAAGCATGACACCATAGTCATAAAGTGTTATATAAAACTGCTATGAATAAGTCTCCTAAACTGATTTTTATTTCATCAGATATTATCTGTATATAACCTTAAAGTGAATAAGAATATTGCCAAGGTTGGGGGGGGGGGTGAGTCCCACATGCTTTTTAAAAAGATCCTGCTTAATTAAAATCATAGTTCTGTAATGTTATCTCCTGGCTAATTAGCATGTATTTTCTTTTTGTTTGTTTTCATAGAGAAAAAAAAAGTAGAAAACCTTGATTTTTGCATAAGTACCTAAGACAGGATGATATATAGTATTCTCATTTCTTTACAAATGTGAAAATTTACAAATTTTCAGAATTTAGGAGGGAGGCATACTAGGTCTCTGTTTCTCCATCGTGGATCATTTTGGAAAAAAAAAACCTCATTAGTGTCCAAGACGTTTTCAGAATATTACAACTTGTGAGGCTCTCTCGCTGAAACAAACTGAGGGCGGCTAATCTTCCTTCACTCTGATCTCTGCAGTTTGATCTAGACTCCATTTGGACGTTTATCTTCGGAGTTCCCGCCTCCAGTGGCACTGTGGTGTCTTCCATCCATAACGTGTGCACAGAAGCCGCTTTCTTGCTGCTGGGGATGCTGCGCAGCATGCTGAATTCGGTAAGTCTGTGGAGACGCCCCAGCCTGCTGGCGCCTCCTCGGGTCTGTAGTGTGCGCTTAAAGACGGGCTCCTTACGTAACGTGACTGTTCACTAAATGCGCAGTCTCCGGAAGCTCAGCCTGTGGTTTTGCTCTCTGCTGTAAGGATGGACCAAGCAGCTGATGAGACCATGGACTCTGGAGCCCTGCTCGGGTCCAGATCCCTTTCTGGTGCTTGAGACATCCTAGCCTCTGTGTGCCTCAGTTTCCTCGTGTATGAAATGCTGGTGGCAGAGAACTGATCTCTTAGGGTTGTTGTGAGAATTTAATGGGGAGTTGGCATCTACATAAAGCACTTAAAAGAGTGCCTGGTATGTAGTAAGTGATTCATAAGTGTTAACTGATATTACTGGTGTTATGAAATGTACATTACAAAAAACTGTATATTACAAGGTATACGTCTATATAACATAATAGTCTATGTTATTGCAATATGTTATTTGAACTTTGAAAATCACTTCCATTTAAAGGTGAAAAACGTATTTCTTTTTACTATTCTAATTATTTCTAACTTAGATATGAAGAATTGAAAGACTAAGTGGCAAAGTGTATGTTTCTATTTATCCTACAGGGATACTGTGAATAGTAACTTAATATGCTTACACAATTTAAGATCACATTGTAAGAGGAATTACTAACTACACTGGATTACAAGTACTGACAAAGCTAATTTAGCCACAACTATTCCTATGTCATCTTAGGAAAGAACATTACTATCGTATTCATTTAGAATGCTTTGGAATCCTTGTTTTGGCCCCTTGTCATAAACAAACATAAAAATCTAAGTTAAAAAAACTTGGTCTCTGGGCAAGTATCAGATCGGTGTTGTTCACATATATTCTTTTTTCCTTTTCCTTTTTTTTTTTTTTTTTAAGATTTATTTATTTTAGAGAGGGAGTGGCAGGGGGAGGGGAGGGAGAGGAGCAGAGGGAGGAAGACAGGGCATGCCAACTCCCTGATGAGCACGGAACCCAAAGGCAGTGGCAGACTCCATGGCGGAACTTGTGACCTGAGCTGAAACCAAGAGTCAGACACTTAATGAACTGAGCCACCCAGGAACCCCACTTTTTCCTTTTTTATCATCATCATTATTGTTGTTGTATTGCTCTTAGGAAAAAACACACTCCTGTGTGTCTCCTCTACTCCCAATATTCTGCTGTAACACTGCTTCACTTCTGACACTTCTGGTCACCAAATACATGAGGGATTTTGCCACACTAGCTGGATGTCCCACAGCTCAGTTCAGTTCTGATACTATCTACCTGGACACAGCGTCCGTTCCACGATTGCCCCCTCCCCAGCACACCAGATGCCAATCACAAGTCCACATTTTCACTTTTGCTTCTGACCTGCCAGCTATAAATTGGAGGTTCCTACAACTCGAGAAAGCATTTTACATTCCTAGATTACCAGTTTATTATAAATGGCTGTGACTCAGCAATAGCCAGTTGGAAGACATGCAGAGGGTGGGGCACAGAGCTTCCACACTGTCCACCTGCCATTCTCCCAGCACCTCTGTGTGCTCACCAACCCTGCAGCCCCCGAGACCCTGTCCTAAAGGCTTTTTATGCAGGCTTCATTACATAGACATGATCGAATCACTGGCCACTGGTGATTGAATGCAATCTCTAGCCTCTCTCCAGCCCCTAGAAGTTAGGGGGTGCATAGCTGTATTTTTTAAAAATATTTTTTAAAAATATTTTATTTATTATTTGAGAGAAGGAGAGTACATAGAGGAAAGGGAGATGGAGAAGCAGACTCCCCGCTGAGAAGGGAGCCCAATATGGGGCTCAATCCCAGGACCCTGGGATCGCGATCTGAGCTGAGGGCAGACACTTTAACCGACTGGCCCACCCAGGCACCCGGGGGTGCAGAGTGTTAATGCTGGAAGTTCCAATCCCCTGATGATGTGGTTGGTTCCCCTAGCAAGCCTCCATCTTTCGGGGCTTTCCAAAAGTCTTAGCATTAGCATGAACTCAGCTGTGGTTGAAAGGCCTTTGTTATGATTAAGGGAAGACACCCTTTATGGCTCTTCTTGCTTAGGAAATTCCTAGGCTTTTAGTAGCTCTGTACCAAGAATGGGATGGGACAAAGACCAAGTATGTATTTCTTATTATAAATCATAATATCACAGTTGCATGTGGTTGAAAGCATTGTTCTCATTATTTTACATATGACAGTGTGAGGTTCGGAAAGGTGGAGTAACTTCCCCATCTTTTCTGTTACTCATAACTGTCCCATGATGAAGGATGGGACAGCTTTGTGGATAATACAGCCACTATTGGCAGCAACTGTACTCATGTTCGTAATGATAAATAATCAAAATCACTGACTCAAGTTCCTGAGCTGTGAAAACATCAGTGAACAGACAAACATCCTGTCAGTTTCTAGGAGTATTGTTTTTGTGATAGCCTATTTCTAGATTTGTTTCTGTATATTTGCTTGTGTGTGTGGTTCCTAAGTGTTCTGAACCATCAACATATCCAGTTTAGGAAAGTAGTGAGTAATGGGTTTTTAAAGCAATTTTTAGCAGTGTCAGTTTTTCTGACAAATTATTTCTTTTCTTGTCCTCATGACAGCCTTGGCAATCAGAAGAAGAGGGATCCTGGCTCCGGGAATATCCCGTGACCCTGATGCAGTTCTTTAGATACTTATATCACAACGTTCCCGACCTGGCTTCCATGTGGATGAGCCCTGACTTCCTGTGTGCATTAGCAGCCACCGTCTTCCCCTTCAACATTCGCCCATACTCAGAGATGGTAGGAAGGGGGCGGGGAGTGGGGGAGCTGTCAAACTGGAATTCATCTGTCCTGGTGGTTAGCAGGATTTCCTTCCAGTCTTTTAAGCTTCTGACCAAGTTACAGCCTCACCTCTCCCATTATTCTCTGGTGTCTCCTCCTTACAGTGTCCTCTGCTTTCCCCTAAAATAGCAGTGAATCCTGCTTCCTGTTTAATTTACCATCCTCTTGGAAGTCCCTGGTTAATCACTCCCCTCTCCAAGTCACTGTGGACCCATTTCTTGCTTTATGTGCTCATACATGTTGTTGTGAAATGTCGTATCCAGGTTACGGAACTCTGGTCAGACCGAAATTTGTCTCCACTTTATTTATCTCAGGAATTAGGCATCTCCTGGACTTAGTCTTTACAAATTAATTATAGGAGTGGTTGTCTTTATACAAAAATGAAATCAGTGTGTGTCTTTTTCGTTCAACTTTCCTTACTTTGTTCCATTTTTATTTTTTATATTCTATACTAATTTAATAGAAAATTATTAGACTGTAATCATAGGTAGTACAGGTACTTCTTCAGTCCTTTATAACAAAGCCCCAAAGACAATTATTACTCTATGTACTTTAGAATTTCATGATATCTTCTCTTACTTCCACCACTTACTCTAGGGCCTGGAATAAACTACTTTGTTCATACTAATTTTTCTTCATGTATGAAGGTGAAAAACTCATTATGAAACTATGGGGAATTTTAGGAGAAAGACAAGTAAAACATGACCTGGCTTGTTTCTGATTTTTAAATCCTAATTTTTCTGGTAAGAAAAGACCTTAGGAATTATCTCAACATCTTTTTCTTGTCAGCAGCTTATAATCTGTCTTTTGGTCCTTTTTTGTTGTTGTTGTTGGCTCAAAATTGGCTTGGTTTTGGCATTGTTTTATTTAGTTATCGGGGGGTTTTTTAATTTGCAAAAATGGATCATCCCTTAGGTGCTACCATTGTGCCAGATCTTTATCTGGGATTCTGTGATATTTGACTTCTCAGTAGGTATACTTCAATATGTAGATACAGTCATTCTCATCATTTCATTTATTTTAAGTGCAGTTATCCACCATAGAGAGAAAATTCAACATAGAACAGATAACATGGTTAGTGGCTGATCAGCTTAATACTAGAAAGAGCATGTGTTAAATAACTGTGACCTGTGGTTCCCAGTTGCTACCTTGAAATGAGAGTCGAATAAGCAAAGTGAGGTAATGTTTTGAATAGCTTGATGTGAGGTAAATGTTGAAGGAAAATACTGTTGCTGCTATAATTCGGTTTTTAGGAAACATGGAAGTGAAAATACCACATAAAATCAAATACGACTAGCATATATTTCTGCTTGATTATACCAGGTGACTGATCTTGATGATGAGGTTGGATCTCCGGCAGAAGAATTTAAAGCCTTTGCAGCAGACACAGGGATGAACAGAAGCCAGTCAGAATACTGCAACGTGGGCACAAAGACCTATCTGACCAATCACCCAGCTAAGAAGTTTGTTTTTGACTTCATGCGGGTCTTAATAATAGACAACCTCTGTCTTACTCCTGCCAGCAAGCAGACTCCGCTAATTGATCTTTTGTTGGAGGTAAACACCAAAAAAATGCATTTACATCTCTTTTGTGTAGTTTTTCTAATTAGAACATTAAAAACCAAGCACATTTGATGCTAGATACCTTTCAGATTTCATATTCTTCTGGGTTGTACAGGCAGAACATATTACAGACTATGGGATTTTTTTTTTTTTTTTATCTCAGATGTGCTACATACCCTAACAGTTTGTTTCTCTTCTTTCTATTCCCACAAGCATATCCCTAATTCAGTCCTTTATCGTCCTTTCCCTAGACCAGGAATTGACAGACTCTTTGTGTAAAGGGCCAGATAGAAAATATTTCAAGCTGTGCAGGCCATGCGGTCTCTGTTACAGCTGTTCCACTGTATCATTAGAGCCAGAAAGCAGCCATTGACCATACATAAATGAATGAGCATGGCTGTGTTTCAATAAGACTTTGTCTACCAAAACTGACATAGGCTGGATTTGGCCCATGGGCTTCAGTGTGCAAACACCTTCTCTTGACACACAGGCCTCTCCTCAGCTTATAACTCCCTGCTTCCATACCTCTTTCATACTATTGCCAAGTATTATTGCTCTAGATGTACTGTACGGCTTAAGACATGGTGTGTTGCACATAGTAGGTGCTTAATATGCACTTAACTTAATTTTCCTCAAGACAGCAAAGTTCTAGGTTGCTTGCTACCTTAGCTCAGACTGCTATAACAAAATACCATAGACTGGGGGACTTAAATAACAGGCATTTATTTCCCCCAGTTCCAGAGACTGAGAAGTCTGATATTGGGACACCAGTTTGGTGAGGCTCTTGCTGTACTCTGACATGGCAGAGAGAGAGAGAGAGAGAGCGTGCACACACGTACAAGCTCTGGTGTTTCTTCTTACAAGGGCACTAATCTTTTCATGGGCACTCCACCATCATGACCTCATGTAAACCTCATTACCTGCTGATGGCTCTGTCTCTTAATGCCCTCACATTGAGGGTTAGAGCTTTGCCATATAAATTTGGGGGGACACAGACATTTAGTCCACCGTACTTGCCCATTCTCCTAATAAATGATGTGAAGCAGCTGACACACCAGAAAATGAGCCCTCCCAGCTCTAGAAATTGGTCATCCCTGAAAACCAAATGTTCACCTAGAAAAAAATCTCAAAAGGTCATAGAAAGAGAATTTAGTATATGACGAGTTGCTGTACATTCATATTTTTTCGGTCACTTCCTATAAGTAGGGTCACAGAGTCGGTTACTCCCAGGTCTCTGAAAATAAGATTCAGTAAGTGCAGAAGACTGGCTGCTTGTCTCTCTGGGGAACTTCCCACAGGCTCTCAGCCATTTGGCAATTGAACCTGCACTTTCTCTGCTCCCTCTAGTGGCTAACACGGTTAACTTTTTATTTGAAACCTTAAAACCACAGGAGATATTTTATCCTACTCATGCGAAACTATCTCCACTCAGTCAATTAAAAGAAATTGCTAATGTAATTCAGATACCATTCATGCTGAGCATTTTAACCAGGACCACAATGTTTAATATTGGCAGGAAAATCATTATCATCAATAATACATTTGGTAGAGTTTAAAAGCATGCCTGGTAGAGCTTGTCCTTGTGGAAAACTTTGAGAAGCAAGATGGCTGTTATCTTAGTGGATTGGGTAGGAATTTGAAGCACTCTACGCAAAATGAGGCGGTGATCAGAACATGACAGGATAATCAAGTTTAGAAGAGTGTGTGCAAAAAAGCATAACCGAGCCAAACAATAAAATACACATGTGTGGAATATATGGGGAGATTTATCCGGTACAGTACTTTTAGTCTTACAGGAATTCTTATAGCTATATTAGATGATATAGATTAGCTGTGTCATCTAATAGATGATATGATTGCCTTTTATCTTGGTTTTCTATATTTTTCAATGGGAAAGTTTGATATAACATGTATTAACCTTGAATTAACATTCTCATTGTTGCAGAGAGTCATTTGCCCTGCAGTGGAATTGTGTCTGGCTATACTGGGAATTAGGGTTGGCTAGGGTTACATTTCAGGGAGAAGTAGGGAATGTCAAGATTGAAACTCCCAGGTACGTTGTAAACTCCTTAAATTTAGTCACCACCTTTCACATATCTTTTAGTCTCTCACAGACTTAGTATTGTTGTTTGGTGTGTTCTTCTCTGTATTTTTAAATCATTTAACTCTAACTGCATTCTAGCAGTTCTTCTCAAACATGAAGATATGATACCATCTAATAGGAGAGATACACATTGGCTTTTAAAAATTAACTTAATACTTTGAGGAACTTTAATGCTACTACACAGTGTATGTACAGAGTAAACATACAAAGCATTTATTGTACTAGATGTCTTCCTTTGGTGTAAAAAATAAGTAGCAAGCATATGATTTTGAATATTGTGATTATGAAGTCTTTATCTCTGAAGAAGTTCAAGAAGAGAATTATCCTGTATATTTACCATTTACCTACATGAAGGGTGGAGTTTGAATCAACTGATTTTCAGTTCAGTATATGGGAGGCAGGCCATTTTCAGTCTTCAGTCATCTTCAGTCTCACTACAAGATTATCTGCTTACTTGACTAGATCTGCAAAAGAATGTGTGAAATTATCTTTGTTAGAAGTTAATAAAAGTAAGATTCCCTTTCATATAAGCTAACCAGAGTGTGCCATTGAGGCTAAGTATAAGGGGGACAGTGGGGCCTAATTGAAAGAGCATGGGTTTAGGAGGGAGAAATACCTGTTTCGAATTCTGGCCCTGTTATTTATTGTATAAGCATTTTCATCTCACTGAGCTCAATCCATTCTCTGGGGAATGATTTATATACTGCTTCCCCTGCATGATTTTTATGGGAGTTAAGTGTATGTAAATCACCAGCAAAATCTATCTTGAGAAATTAAATGTGTGCTGGTTATAGCTGAGTGTGACTGTGGCCACTGTGAGTTCTCTTTACCCCTTCTAGTTTGCCCATCTTTCAGATGGTATAAAAATAAAACGTGTCTCTCAGGGCTGCTGTGAGGATTAAATGAGTTTATATATTTACAGTTCCTACCATGGGACCAGTGGCACGGAAGACTCCCTCAGACACTGCAGTGGCCTATGCTAGCGTCTCCCTGGTGGTCCTCTCTTCTCCCCACTCCCCATGTCTGCTGTCACCACCAGGTGTCGTAGGGAGTTCAAAGCCTGTGAATACCACCGTGGTGGCAGGAGGCAAGCGCAAGGGAATGGATAGAAAAGGTTTTGGCTCTGCCTGCAGAAAAGCTCATGAATGTGTGCTTGTCTGATGCCACACGTGCTTTCCTGTGGTCTCGGGAGTTCGTGACTCTCTGTTCCACCCATCTTCTAAGAGACCTCCCCATTCTCAGCAGTGTGCAGTCCACCCTGGATGACCCTAGGGCAACAAACAGATGGAAAGTGGGAGAAGGGGGCAAAGAGAACTCTGACATACCTGAGAGAAGAGATCAGCTAAAAGGAATATTGTAGCTAGAATGAAGAAGCTCAAAATCCTCTTCTTGAAGGGCTTCAGCCCATGACAAACCACAGAGCGGCCTGCCCTCAGTGCGGGCAGCAGACGCCCAGGGCTGTCTGGCCTTGCACACGAAGATTTTGCATGGTGTCTGCCGGCTGCAAAAAGGAGGCTGTGATTCTTTGAGTACTGGTGTTGACAGGCTTCCCAGTTTCTGTAGGGAAGATGCCTGATAGCCAGAAGCCAGAGCCGATCACAGTGCTCATTCTTATCTTCCCTCTGCCCTGAACTCATCCCAGTTACCTGGTATAGCCAACCAGGTTTATTTAAAAGATGGCCGAGGAGACAGGAGCAGAGTTGCTCGTGTGCATTTGTTAACTTCAGTATGGAGACTTTTACTAAAGCTGGGAGAGTATGGTATAGCGGGTGAAGCCATGAACTTTTGCCATCAGAGAAACTGAGGTTTGAATCCTAGTTGTGACTTAACCACTCTAAGCCTCAGTGACCCTATCTCTGAAATGGGGTGATAGTTTTACTTCAGAGAGAGATTTTTGCAGATTGAGATAATGTACAAAAAACTAAGCACGGTGTCTGGTACATAATAGTAAGTCCATAGAATGTTTAAAAAAAAAAAAAACCCCTTGAGACAGCTGTGCATACATTTATAAAGTCTTAAATCCTTTAAAAGTTAGGCTATAATAAATCTCAGCAAGAACATTTAAACCCAGCAATTAGAGCCAATAACAAGTATAAATTCTGGGTCATAATCACTCATATAACAGCTTCTTTGAGGGGATTCAGAAGATTAAATGTGCGTTGGTGACTGAGTCTAGCCTTCAATCCATGCAGAATACAAAAGAATATTTCTTAATTAAGTACAGATAAATATTGTGATGAAGCTACTCCTCTGAGTTCTGTGGCCCTTTTGTTCACAGACTCCAAAACGTTGTCTCGTTAAGATTTGATAAACTCGACTCAGTATTACTTATCCCATTAACCACCTTCAGTTGTTATGATCCAGAATGAGCACTGTCATCTTCAGGAGTGTTTAAATCCTCCTGTGAATGGAGAGCCTTCCTCTGGGAAACTTTGATCGGCTTAAACTATTTGACAAAATGGTCTCTGATCTGATGACAGGGTAATCCTCAAGAGCTCATCAGTCTGCTTCCCACTTAAACATTCTCACTTTCTCTTCCTTTGGTAGGGCTGTGGTCTCCCTGTACCGTCAACACGAGGGAGAGGCAGGCGGTGGGTGTCTGTGGCGCTCAAGCTGACCGCCGTGATTCAGCTGTTCGCCTACACAGGGAAATTTATTAAGATTAAAAACAACATGACATGTCCTTTACTTTCTCCCAAATAGATACCAAACCCAGTTCCTAAGCGCTAGTACTATTTTAAATGTACTCATTAGGCCCATATTTTGTCATTTTAAAACAAGTATGTCTTACCAGCAAAACAGAAAAATGTTTGCTGTAGCTTGGGTTTAGCTGTTGGTTTCTAAATTTTTAGAATAAGATCCTTGATCTGAATATAGAATTTAGATTTTAACTGCTCCTTTAAACCCTTTATCAGTACCACATTGAAAATCAGAATAGAAAGAAATGGGTTTTTTAAAATGGAGCACATTTCAAGTGTAAATGAAGAACAGTAGTCTGAAGCCCACTCTTGTAACGTGGTCATAAACATAGTCCCGGATCTGTCTATTCAAGGATCTGCAAAGCATCAGTACTGTGCCTGTATCTAAAACATCCAGATCTCTTTTTAAGAAAAAATTTTATGTCAGTTTGTTGAATTGTTCAATATGCAACTCCTACCAAAAGCTGGCGTTTGAGGATGACAAAAGAATCTTCCCCACCTTTTATCCACTGGGCTTCCAGGGCTCAACCACCCACTTCACAGGTTAGGTACTGGACATTTGTGCACCTGGGTTGTATTACCCTAATTACCAACAGAAATGCCATCTGAGAACTGTACTTTAACTTTGTGCTTGCAAGCTTTTATTCAAGATAATTTTTAAAAATATCTTTGCACTGTATAAACCCTTATCAAAAGTATTGCCTATAGGGTTATCATTGTCCTCTTTATAAAAACCCACAGAGAACATTCCTCTAAGAACAATTTTAGGAAAACATCCTTGCTGACAATCTAGTGTGCTGCTTTTATAGACAATAAAAAGCTTCGTAAATCAATCATCTTTTTTTCCCTCCTTCTTGAAGCCGAGGGAGCTCAGAGCTAAATTGAGTGCTTAGTTAACTTTTTGTAACAAATATTGCCCTCCCCATCGACTTTACCCCATTGAGTACTAGGTTCCTGAGGTTTTGTATTTGTTTTAATGGCTTTATGATTTTGTCAGTATCTCATAATAAATTGCCAGCTGTCTTTGGAAGTGAGGTATACTAGTAGATTATCAAATATTTATTAAATACTTACAATCTTAGAATACTGTTTTTGGAGGACTGGATTCAAAAGATGATGATGTTTCACTTTTGCTTCTTTTTAATTCTGTGGAAAAGTAAAAGAAAGCATAAGCCTATCTACCATCTCACATTTCTCGTTTTATTATTTACCAATAGGTTTTTCTTTTATATAACTATGTAAACATGATAATATAACTATGCTTGAGCTCTTATCTTTGTTTAGTTGATTTTGTTTCTAATTCTAAATTTCATTGATTAGGCTTCTCCTGAAAGATCTACAAGAACTCAGCAAAAAGAATTCCAGACTTATATTTTGGATAGTGTGATGGACCATTTGCTTGCAGCTGATGTTTTATTGGGTAATACTGTGTTTTATTTTCACTTTATCACAGTACCTAGAATCACTCTTCTCTGTCTAAATTCCTAGTGTATCTTCTTTTTAACTTCATCTTTTCTTTTCTGTGCATTTTTCCTTCATATTGGTATTTTTCTGTAGTGAGTAAGAGGCCTGTCTAGATCTTTCCTTTGAATCTGGGATAAAGAGTCAACAACAGGAAATACTTAAGTTGCTTGTCCACATCTGTACACTCAGGTGGCAGGAAGAGGACAAGTAAAGAGAAACAATGTTTTAAAAACCATAATATGTAAATGGATTACATTTCTATGAATGTCTGATACTTTTAAAAAGTAATTTATTGTGATATACTCGTAAGTATACAAACATAAAGCTCCGTGAATGACCACCCACACCATCATGCCTATATAAGGCCACACAGAAGTGCATTTCAGGCTCCCCCACTTCCCTCCTTCCATGACCTCGTTACTGCTCACGGAATCACTGTCCCGAGATCTAAAACAACAGGTTCGTTTGGCATGCTTTTGAACTTTACAAATGGAATTATATAACATGTATTTGTTGCAGTCTAGCTCCTCACACACAGCATATTTGTGAGATGTATCCATGTTGTTGCCTGTAGCAAGAGTCCATTTATTTTCATCACTATGTAGTCTGTTATAAGAATAAATAAAATGTGTCCAATTTGTTGTGGTGGGACATTCAGTAGTTGCTAGGTTGAGACAATTAGAAATAAAGCTGCTATAAATATTCTTGTTCATATGGGCCACATATGTATATAATATTTATATATAGTTATTAGATATATGCCCATGAGTAGAATTGTTCTTTGTAAGGGAAAGGGAGAGAGAACAGGCTGCACATCCAGTGCAGAGCTGGACAAAGAGCCCAACACAGGGCTCCATGTGGGGCTCGATCTCATGATCCTGAGATCATGACCTGAGCTGAAATCAAGAGTCCGACATTTAACTGACTGAGCCACCCAGGCACCCCTATGTTGTTCTCTAGGATGGCTTCCAGAACGTAAATTCAAAACACATTAAGATGTTTTTTCTGTATGTTCCTATCCGGTTACAATAAAAATACAAAACTTGATAAATTTACAGTGGAGCTAACATTTATATATAAAATAATGATAGAATTTAAAGGAGAAGGAAAAGTAACGATTTAACATATTGGCTACTTGAGTGCCAAGTAATAATATTAATCAAAGAACTTCCATCCTATTAAATTATTATTATTATTATTTTTTGCTAAGTAAGTCTGCCAAGAAGTCTTTAGTATTGGCTTAACATGTAACTCTCAAAGCATGCTGTCAAGTCAAACTTTGTGTTTGTTTTTATCACTTAAGAATCTTACTTGCACAGGCTCCGTCTTACTATATAAAGATACAAAATGAAGAGTTTAACATAATGGAGTAATTTAGAGTTAGGTCGGAATAATATACTCAGTGGGGCTCCAGAATTTCTATGAAGGAGGGGCTTATGGAGGGCATTTTGGTTAGGGGGATTAGTCTTGAAATAGTGTGTACACAGCAAACACTTGGGAAGGCACTTCGGAACCTTCTTGAGGAGAAACAGGACTGAAGGTAATCATGGAGGGAAGGAGAGGTGCCCCATGGCCCCACCAGCACTGACTGTAGTTTTGTTTTCACAGTTGTTCTGGTCCTCTCCTATATGACTTCATTGCACTTGAAGGTATATTCAGAGCAGAGTTGTGTCTGATGGTGTGTTTTACCCGTTATTAGTTGCACAGAATCAATTCAAAGCTAAGAACCTGACAGCTTTTTTCTCAGAGATCCTCTGTCGCTGTCAGTTTAAGTTGAGGAACTGTTTGCTTATCACAGACTGTCTCAAGCAATATGAGACTTCACACTCTCAATCCATAACTCTCTTGTCCTGCAGAAATTATTTCTTTCAACATTTATCATTTATCGGCCATAAATATTTTCTTAATGTAGTACATAAGAGCCTAGTTGTCCTCTTTCTAAGTGTAGTAGATAAACTCATTTTGCATTAGCCTCATTTTTGGAGGATCTGGTCTTGTGCTGGTTGATAGCAGTTTTCTTATATTTATTTATCCCCTGGCTCAAATTTAGGGGAAGATGCATCTCTGCCTATTACCAGTGGAGGAAGCTACCAGGTATTGGTGAACAATGTGTTTTATTTCACACAACGTGTGGTGGACAAACTTTGGCAAGGCATGTTCAACAAAGAATCTAAACTTCTTATAGATTTTATAATTCAACTAATTGCACAGGTAATCTATTGTCACTGTTGGTTTTAGAGTACATGTTTTTCCTTGAAAAACTTTTCCTTATGTGTCAAAATTATTGGAAATAAATGTAACTAATAAGATAATGTTAATATTTAATACAAAGCTCAGTTTATTAAAAGTGAATAAAAACTGTACACTTGTAACCCTTCTCCCCCATCCATAGCTTTGTGCCAACTTGTCCCTTGTAAAGTTGCCTGGTTCTCGCAAGCTGTGGGCTCTCACTGACCTCCCCACTGCTGTTGCTTTTTGCTACCCAGATACCTGGATAGCTTCCTTTTGGTTTAAATACCTTAAGCTGATACAATTTGATAGGGCTTTTTCCATTACACTATGATACAGTTGTGTGTAAAGGTTTACAGAGCAAGAAGAGTTGATAGTAAAAGAATTTCTTCTTCTTGTAATGAAATTTTCACAACGTTCATTGTAGGTCTTTGAAGGTGTCATTTAATGAGTGTGTGTGTGCTTGCATGTGTGTGCATGTGTGTGAGTGTGCGGTACCTTTGACCAAAGAATGTGGACCTGGTTTGCCACAAGTGCTTAATCTTATTCAACAGGTACTGCAGAAACTAGAAAATGCTTTTATCATGTGTTATTAGCATACAGTGCATAGGTTCTTTATCTAAGAATTTTTTTTAAGAGCTAAATTTGTATTTAAGCCAAAGAGAAAAGTTTACAAGTGAGGAAACGAGACTAGACCATCAAAAGAAGTTTTTTACTAAACTTTTAGGTTATTTGTTTTCCCCAGTCATTTTGAGTAGAGATCATTCTTACAGACAAGTTGTAGTAGGAGGTTCTCCCTGGACAGCACTTCCTCACATGCTCAGACAGGCCACTCCTCTCTGCTCTGTGAGTCTTAACAGCTCTCCTCACTGGGGCATGAGGCTCTCAGCTCGTCAAGTTACATTTATGTGTCTCGGGTTCCAATCCTCATCACAGCAAGAGCTTTTTGGTTTTTAACTTAGCACCCTGTACTGAGCATGGCCACTGGTACATGGTAGACCTAATGTGATGTGTGAATGTGAAGCAGACCATTTATTTTTGTCCATTTTACTAAGCGTAGTTGCTTTCCCATCTTTAGTCCAAACGAAGATCCCAGGGATTGTCACTCGATGCGGTGTATCACTGCCTCAACAGGACCATCTTGTACCAGTTCTCACGGGCACACAAAACTGTTCCGCAGCAGGTGGCTCTCCTAGATTCACTCCGGGTGCTGACGGTCAACAGGAACCTCATCCTGGGGCCCGGGAACCACGACCAAGAATTCATTAGCTGCCTGGCTCACTGCCTTATTAATCTGCATGTTGGGAGGTAACTTTTTCACGTTCAGTTTGCTGCCATGAATTTGTCTTTTATATTTTTCCACCAAAATTCTTTGCTCTACTTTTTTGATAGTAACATTTCTTTTTCCTCTTAGTCTCGGTTTTAAAATGTCACAGAAAATAGAAAAGATAAGGGTTACATTTGTGCAGTGAAATTGTGGGCTTTTTTTCCTTTAATTTTCTATGTCTTTAAGTTGAGCATTCATCACCTTATGTCACATATGGAATTTAAAAAGAAAGTTTAAAAATAAACAAAATACACATTGTTGGGGGTTAAGAGGGATAAACAGAAAAGAATGTAATGAATAAATGCAGTGCTCTGCATGAAGTGGGTGAAATTGGGATTTTTCCAATGATTGCTTTGATAGATTCTTATTTAGTGTCTGGACATTAAATTAGGCACTGGGATGAGATGTGAGCAAGAAAGACTCCATGGCAGGGTCTTGGAACGTGCAGTCTAGGAGGGGAGACAGTCAGTCAGGTGTGCCAAGTGCTCTTCTGGAAGCATGGTGCTTTGGGAGCTTGGAACAGGTGCCCCGAATGGGAAGAAGACACCGGCTGAGTTACAACCTGAGCATGCTTGAGGTGGTTAGCCCTCCACTGAGGATGAGAAAGAGTGATGTGGGAACAGAGAGCCATCTGTGTGAGTGCCCGGGGAAGGAAAGAATATGGCACTTGGGGGAAACTGCAAGTATCTCCCTGCAACTGAGTGAAGGGTGGTGGGATGAGAGACTGTGGGGGAGGTGGCGCATAGGCCCATGAGGAAAATGTTCTTAGGAACTTTCGGTAATTTTAAGGTGAAAATGTTAATAGTAAACCAAAAAGCACCTTAAATATTAAGATGCCCATCTTGATGCTGTTGTTTAGTTTCATTACATTTGGCCAGGTGGATTTGTGAGATCACCCTATGAAATGGCATGTTCCTGATGAAGTAGTAGTTCTGTGTTGCGCATCTGCTGAGTATCGTCTGCCAGTTTGGGAACTTGGTGATAGAGCCAGCATTTGCTTGTGTCTGCAGGGTTATACTTAGTCATTACAGCTTTCAGCTACAGTCATTTCCTTCATAGAGTTTAAACTGACTGGAATTTTTCAGCAACGTGGATGGATTCGGACTGGAAGCAGAAGCCCGCATGACTACATGGCACATTATGATCCCCTCTGACATTGAACCAGACGGTGGTTACAGCCAAGATATTAGTGAAGGTAATTACCTCGACTTGTTTTCTTCCTTTTTTCTCCCAACTCTCCCCATTGCCAAAAAGAATTGTTTTTTAAGAGACAGAGATGAGCATAGGAATAGGGAAGGGGAGAGGGAGAGAGAATCTTAAGCAGGCTCCATGCCCAGCACAGAGCTGGACCTAGGGCTCGATCTCATGACCCTGAGATCATGACTCAAGCCAAGATTAAGAGTTGGACATTTAACCGACTGAGCCACCCAAGCACCCCTCATTTCCAATTTTTTTTTTTAAAGATTTTTTTTTTAATCTATTTATTTGACAGAGAGAAATCACAAGTAGATGGAGAGGCAGGCAGAGGGAGAGAGAGGGGGAAGCAGGCTCCCTGCCGAGCAGAGAGCCCAATGCAGGACTCGATCCCAGGACCCCGAGATCATGACCCAAGCTGAAGGCAGCGGCTCAACCCACTGAGCCACCCAGGCGCCCCTCATTTCCAATTTTTAAGATAGACTCTGTCCCCTCCCAAAAACCTCACCTCAGATACTGCCAGTATTGGCAACCGGTGCTCCAATAGGTCCCTCCTGAACATACGCCAATATGCCCACCATTATAAACCAGCCCACCAGCTGGAGCTCTCCTTATGTTGCTAGCCCCTAACATTTCATGGTAACACTGTGAGATTTGATGATACTAACATTTGCACAAATAGTAGTATCAATATTAATGTGGCATTTACCATTAAGAGAGCTGCCTGTTGGTAGTGTTAGATAGGTCTCATTAGAGGTGCAAATATTACTTGAGACAGGTCATCACTACTACCATTTTTATTCTCTTTTATTCATTTTCTCTTTTAATATAGTTTTCCCAATGCTTTTTATAAGTATTATGCATTAAAATCTTCACAGTGGATTCATTTCTAATTTGCACATTGGTCAAAAAGTCATAACTGTAAAAGTTTTTGTCTCCACAGCCATACAGTGTGGTAGTTTTGCATATGATTTTATCCTTTGGAAGTACACCACTTGTTCTTTCCTTCATTTAAGCATTAATTTATTCTCTGTCCTTCACTAACACATTGTGAAGCCCAGACACTGAGAACATCCCCCAAGGAACTGACAACTCAGAACACTGTTTCTCAAAGCAAAGTGCTCAGACCAGTAACATCAGCATCATTTGGGAACTTGTTAGAAAAGCACATGCTCTGGCCCTACTCATATCTACTGAATCACAAGCTCTGTGGGTGGAGACCAGCAATCTGAACAGGTGTCCAGGTGAATCTGACGCTTGCTGAAGATTGGTCTAGAGCAGGAGTCAGACCAATTAGCAAGGAGTCCAAAGCAAGATGGAGTTTAATAGTAAATGTTCTTTTAATAATACTTATTTCTTGCCTATTGCAAAATATTAAAGAACAACTAACTTAATCTTGAACTTATTTTAAATAGTCAGATGTAAACTTACTTTTAAATGGGCAAGGTTCTTATACAGAAGAGCTAGACAATGAAATGTGTATGTAATTTCCAGTTTTATAAATAAAAAATGCAATCTCTTGCATACAGATGAAGTTTTTTTTTTTTGTTTTTTTTTTTTTAAGTTCTTCAAGTAGCCAACCACATTTTTGGTTATCTGAGCTTAATTTGGTTATTGAACTTAATACTATCTGAAGCATTTTTTTTTTTTGACATTTAAGTACTGTAGATGAGATTCTTAGATGAAAGGCATGAAGAAAATTACTGCCTTTATATTGTGTTTTTGATAAATTGTGTTTTTGTTGTTGTTGATTTCATTTCCTAGGGCGTCAGCTTCTCATAAAAGCTGTCAACAGAGTTTGGACTGAATTAATTCATAGTAAGAAGCAAGCCTTGGAGGAACTTTTCAAAGTCACCCTACCTGTGAATGAAAGGGGTCACGTGGACATAGCTGTAGCAAGGCCGCTCATTGAAGAAGCTGGTTTAAAGTGCTGGCAGAATCATTTGGGTAAGAGAGGCCTCAAAGATCATGTGACTAACAGATTTACATGCATCTGAGTCTGTGGGTGCACTTTAGATATATAATTAAAAACTTCCCCAGAGGATGTCATGACGGCAGCAGAAGTGAAAAGCAACACTCATTCTAGAATGACTATGTTGAGATTTGGCATTTCTTCTCAGATTTTTCTTTTTTAATCTAAAATATGTTACACGTCTGGCATCTATGAATTTGGAAGATAATGCATTGCTCACAGATGCAGTCCCTGGTCACCATCTTGGTTATGAATCCATAATCTGTTCTCTGTAATTCTGAAATTCAAAAAGCCCTAAAAACCTAAGGTTTTTTCATGAATTTGGTGCCCAAAAATCACTTGTTGCAAAACCTAATCTATATTTATCCTACTTACTGTAAATATTCATACATTTTGCTGCAGAAATATTACCTGTTCAGTTATGGTTTACTGCCATTGACCCTCAGTATTATATACTATACAGTTATGTACCATATCACCTTATAAAATCCAAAACCTTCTAAATTCCTGAGTATGTACAGCACCAAATATTTTAGATGGGGAGTTGTGAATTGTTACTAACTTAGAAACTGAACAGTTAAAATAAGTTTGCGTACTGTAGAGCTGTGAAGTTTCAAACACATGTCAGTTCAGCTAGTATAATAATTGCCAAGCAGATAATGCTAATACAAGATCACCAGCAAGTAAATGTGAAATATCTAAGAGAATGTCTGTGTCTATAATGTAAACTGCTTTTGATGACTACAGAATTGTGATGTGTACCCTGGATGCAGAAATGTTAAAAGTAAGACAAATAAATACATGGAGAAATTTTAACGTAATCTAATTTTGATTTCATAGCCCATGAAAAGAAATGCATAAGTCGAGGAGAAGCTTTAGTGCCCACCACACAATCCAAATTGTCCCGTGTCAGCAGTGGCTTTGGTCTTTCCAAGTTAACAGGATCGAGAAGGAATCGAAAGGAAAGTGGTCTTAATAAACACAGTCTTTCCACCCAGGTACATTGTTTGGTTTCATCGATGTATTATTAGAAATCTTTATTTTAAGATTTACTTGTAGTGTTTTATATAACACACTTAACCTGTATAAGCACATGATTTGAAGTGGAACTTTTCTGCATTTTTGCTTTTAGAAGAGATAAAAAAATAACCCAGGTAATGGAAACTTCTCCCAATTTATTATGACGAAATTGCATTGTGAGTCTTGTGTATGCAGACCCACTTCATAACTGGACAGGAGATTCAGATTATTGATACATGACCATACAGTGGGTTATTTTTTTCCCCCAGTTTTTCCAAACTTTCAATAATTTTGTTGCTAACCATTCTATAAATTTTAAAGCAGTACCAGCACAAAATGGTTTTTTTATTTTTTATAATCTTGTCATATATATTGTGATTGATTTTTTTAAACTCATCTACCTCCATTAATTTCTCCCCCATCATACTTCCTTTCCCATCCTGGAATCTTAGTGGCAGCAGTGAGAAGGGTCTGAGAGAAACAGTGTGTATCATTCATTCCCTATGTCAGGTTGGATTCCCCGGGAAGCACACTGAGAGGGTGTTTGGTGCAGGATGATTTTTACAGGTGCCCTAGTGGTATTTGTGAAGGGTAAGAAAGGAAGCAGGATCGGTCACAGGGAAATACCAGGTTACAAGGCAGGTCTAGGCTCAACTGACCTAAGTGGAACTTAGGGGCCAAAATGGCCTTTTATAGTTGACATGGGCTGAGCTGAAATGGCTGAACCTGCTTAACTCCAAATCATACTGTCATTGGGTTTGGGGTTTCCTGGCCGTTCTCTGCATCTGAGTTGATCCCCAGCGGTGCTGATGGCATTCTCAGAAGCTGTGGGAGCCAGCCCATTCTGGAAGGAGCATAGAGATGGGGGAGAAAGTATGTGGATCTCTGTCCAGCAGAAAAGCCTCCTCTAGATTCATCACATAATTAATCTTTAGGAGTTTTTTGTTTTGTTTGTTTTGTCTTAATAGTTGCGTCTTTAATGAAATTTTAATAAATTTACTTGGCATTACTTTAAGGCTAGTTAACATTTTTCTAGGAAAATCCATGAAACACTAAGACTCTTTTTCCATCCATTGTTAGGAGATTTCTCAGTGGATGTTTACACATATTGCTGTTGTCCGTGACTTGGTAGACACACAATATAAGGAATATCAGGAGGTAAGAATTCATAACCACAATAAAGGTTTCTTTTGCATTCTTCAAGTGAGAAAGAAGTCTCTCATGATACTTTTTTACCGCTTTTAAGAGTAAGTTGCTGAACTGCATTCATCGTCAGAAGATGTTTTTAATTATTGCTGCCAATGGCTACTTTGGTCACTAGTTTTAAGATAGAAAAATCTGGACTTCCTAGAGGCAGATGGCATTTAAAAAACAACAAACTGAAAATCAGCACAACCGAATTCCATCGACATTAACTACTGACATACATACTGCATGGGTTGTTCCTAATAAATATTAAAATAAAAGAAAATCCCTCTCTTTTGGACTTAACAAGGAGACTGTGAAAATAGGCATCCAAGTCTCTGAAAGTCTCTCAAAATTTAAAAAAAAAATTAAATCTAAATAATTTTTTATTATAGGCACTGGGTGTTTATGTTAGTAAGAAATAAATTCAGTGAAATCCTCTTGGTGAATTCATAACTATCCTAAATATTTTGTTTCCAAAGTGGCTGATTTAGATCTATTGAAGGTTTCTGAATGATTAACTGCTAATATTTTATGGGCATACACTAGCTAGTTGTTATAGGGGATTCACCTCCTTCCCTCCCCCCCGAACATGTAAGTACTACTGTGATACCATGTAATTTCAAGATTATTCATTCAGTAATCTTCACTATATAAAGAGATTTTATTCTTAGATTGATATTATATACTTATGTTCTATGAAACATTAGATAAGGTAGTCCAATTTATAATCATCTGCTAAATTGCTGTACATCTTGATAAATAGTCAGAAGTTGTACCAGTTCATAAATTTTCATTTAAGTAAAATGGTTTAGATCTATCCCAGTAGTCAGTTGAAAATGGTTTTTCTTTCATTTTTATATGAACATCAAGTACTTTATCAGAGCTGCATGTTTATATTCTTTACCTAAAATCTTGGCAAATGTTACCAAGCTAATGAGTAAGCCAATTCACTGGCATTATTTCTTGTTCTGATTGACTAGATCTTCTCCTATGCATGTTCAGGTACTTGTTTTGTGACTGGGGGTGGGAGGGAGAGAGTCATCCTTAAATTACCATGTTTTCTATTGACTTACACTGGACTAAGCATTGCAGTATATGTTCATAAGTAATATTTCCAGGTCCTTGCTTCAGTGGCCTTTGTTCAAGTGTACCGCACCCTTGCCCTTGTACCTATCTGTCATTTATTTGGTGTTAAGCACTTGGGCCCCCACAAAAAATCACACCTTCTCACAGAATTCATAGGCCCCTGTAACCATAAATAAATATAATTTTACTTTTATAATATTGACTGAAATGATATGCACTCGTTTTATTTGCAAATATTAACTTGGCTTTAAGTTATTTGTAGACTTTTGATTATTCCTCCTGCTTTTGCTTGAAAAACAACCTGGACTCCCTCCCCTTAGCGTCAGCAAAATGCCCTGAAGTACGTGACAGAAGAGTGGTGCCAAATCGAGTACGAACTGTTGCGGGAGCGAGGGTTGTGGGGCCCCCCCATCGGCTCCCATCTAGACAAATGGATGTTGGAGATGACAGAAGGGCCCTGCAGAATGAGGAAAAAAATGGTGCGAAATGATATGTTTTATAACCATTACCCTTACGTGCCAGAGACGGAGCAAGAGGCAAATGTGGCGGTGAGTATGCAGAATTGAATGTTTGTGATGGCTCTTTCAGTGGTCTCTTCCTCTTGGCAGGCATCTTTCTTTTAGGTCAGTTACTGAAAGTATCTAAGTTAGCAAACTCATTAAGCTGTATTCAGTTCATCAGGCAGGGTGGCGGTGGTGGTGGGAGGCAGCAACGACGCGGCGGGGAGACATCAAGGGAAGGGCTAGCGCTTCAAGCCTGTGGAGTCATGCGCCCACAGTGGAGCCCAGGCTCTGCCCCTTCACTCGCTGGGTGGCCCGGGACAGGCCACTGGGCCACTTTAGGTTCCTGTTCCCTCCTGCCTAACGGGGAGAAAAAGACAGCTCTGTCTCAAAAGCTGTTAGGATTAGATTGGTTAACATTAGTAAAGCACTTACATGGTGCTTATTTTGTGCCAGACGCTGCTGTAAGTGAAGTTAAGTAAATAGATATTGGCAGAAGCAGTGTTCTTGGAAGAAACACAGAAGAGAGCTAAAGAATAATCGCCTGAGTATGTGGATCTTTCTCTGTGTGTTAAGAAACGTCTTCACTGATTCCACAGGTTTAAAACACAGCATTTGCCAATAAGTTTCCTTTATTCAGATAAGTCCCCCTTCCCCAAAGTCTTAATTCAGACTTGCACATGACCAGAGAAAATTTATCTAAGTTGCTGATGGTCTAGGAATCGTGTTTTTAAGTTTAGGAAGATAGATTCTGCCAATAAAGCCACTACAAGTTCAAAAGAGAAAACACAAGAGTATAAAAATCTGCCGAATTTAATTCTGAACATCCTCATAATATTTCTAAGTAGTAATTCAGCTCTTCGGTGTCCAATAATAATCCTCTGCCTCCAAAAGGAAGATTACTTTTGTCCTTGGAAAACTCGTGTTTGTTGTAGAATCACAGCGTTGGGAGTTAAAAGGGGGTCTCACTGGTCATCTCATCCAGCCTCCTATTACTATCATTTTAATGTTTAATCAGTTACAGAGACATTATTGATGAAGTATTTTACATTGTTTTTTGTACCTTGTGTTTGAAATGCAGTCTGTATTTCACAGTAACATCACGTCTCTGTCCCGACTAGCCACATTTCACATGGGTAGTGACTGCTATATTGAACCAGGGCAGTTCTAGAGAATCCCTGATTCTTAGACCACTATGTTGTGACTTTTTAAAAATCTGTACTCCTTCTTGATAAATGAAATTCTTTCATCTTCCTTTAACATCATTGAGATTTTTTTGAGGCATCAGTTAAATTTTTTTTTAAATTAGTATTATAACTTTTAAAAAATGTAGTCTAGAGAAATATATTCTAAGATTCTCCCCCTTCCCAAGTGTCTGACCAACTATGCTTCATGAAGACAGGAAGGTGACGGAGTATCTCTCAAGGGAGTATATCCCACGCTTAGTTTCACTTTAGTGTTCAGCTGCCTCTAAAATCAATCCAGTAGAAACTCCTAAACCCACTTGGAAACCTGCATCACTGCGCAGAATCATCTGCTGAAGAAGGCCTGTCCTTGGATGTTTGGTTAATAGGATTTTAGGATCTGTGAGGTCATAAAGTTTGAACTTTTTAGTGTTTGAACCCTTGCCCACTGTAGAAGTTTTATAATACTTCATTTAAAAACTTTCTTTCAAACCCTTCTTGGGTTTTAAATACTTTCACATTCTTGACTTCATATTTGATTTTGTCAACAATGGAAGAAACGGAGATTTATAAAAGAGGCTTGGAACGTGGATCTTCTAATAAATAGTTTGGATTCTATGATGTGAGGGCAGTTTGCATTGTTCCTATGTCTCATCACTTTCTGCCAAAACCCTGGCTGTATTTATTTTGTGGCCAGTAATTTCACTTCTGTCCTGTTACTTCTTAGAGTATCGGTCTTAGAGCTGCTAATACATAGTTATCTAAGATTTTTCACAATAGCTTCCTAAGTATCACTTTGCTCAAAGCTATTCCATTCTGTCAAGAACGCCATACACAGTACAACTCTAACTCAAAGCACCATAATTTCTAGTACTACTGCACTATGGAAAAAAAAATTAATCCACCCATACCTTGCAGCCTCTACTAGTACCTGCTTTTGTTAGAGTAAACCAGCATGGCAGTCTCTAATTTTTAACCTTTTTTTCCCTCAAATAAATACTTTAAGCCGATAACAGTTTGATAAAATATTTCTTATTAAGTCAGCAATCATATAAATTGAATCCATTCAAGAATACTAAAATATAAGATGAATATATATGCTCTCCTAGAAATGTGACCAACTCACTATTTTTATTTAACTGAGGCATACACTTTTGAGTGTTTTTATTTAACTGAGGCATATTTTTTACTTATATAACTATAATATTTTTATATTGTTTATTCCTTTTTTTTATAACCGTGCCATTCACTTTATGAAAGTATATTTAAACTTCTGTATCAGATAAAAACAAAATAACCTATTTGGGGTTCACACTTACAACCTTAGTATTATTAGCATTTTACATAAGCAAAAGCATTCAGCAGTCTGAAAAATCTAAGCAGACAGTCTCAGAAATAAGTGTGTACCATATGGAGCTTATTTTTTAACCAGATGGGTTACATATTGGGAAATACAAGGCAGTCAAGAAATGCTGGAGATACATTAACAAAAAAGGAAAGAGGGGGTGGGAAGGGGAGACAGTTACAGAATGTGGACTTTATGTGGCTTAGTTCATGCACGAGTCAAGGTTGATCTTCTGTGATGAAATTTTCTGGATGACTAATTATTTTGGTCTTGCCAGTTCAGAATACTTTTAATTTGAAATGCCATTAAACGTCCACTTTTATTTTGTGGATTATGCACTCTGGCAATGTTGACCGCAAAGAAAATTCCCCAAAGTAGAAGCAACTGCTCTCCTACTGACTTCTTTCATGACATCAAACAAGAAGAGCAGATACAAAGCACAATGAGTGTGATGCTAACACTGTTTTCCTGATTTTACAGATGAGGAATCAAAACCTTGAGAAAGGTCTAGGTGCAGCTACTAAGTAGCAGAGTATGATATAATGAGTATATAGGATGAGAGTTCCTTAGCAGTTGAATCACTTTTGGAAAAGAAGCGATTCCAACCTTTGATGGTTTTGTGACCTTATTGGTGGACAGTGAGTTTCTTCCAGACAGAAAGAAACAGTATACTAGGTGTTGTCTCTGTAATGCTAACAGAGTATTAAGAACTTAATAAATGTTGAGTGAATGAACTACTAGCACTCTTTCTCCTGAAGTTATAGACTTTTTCCATTGCTTTCCCATTTAGCATTCTGTAGAATTTTCCTAATTCTGAAATTTTTCCACTAAATGGGACTAGAGCCAAATTACAAAATTTGGTCCTAAAGTTTATAACTTGGCAGAGGGCTCTACAAGAAAAAGGGCATAAATTTATGAATATGAAATTACCCAGGCGCCTCTTTCCAGGGTTTTGAAAGGATCCCATGGGAAGTGAAGGCTATTGAAGTTTAAGCTTTATTAACTCTGTAGAAAATCTACTTCTGTCCCAAACAGTATTCCACACTGCCTTCCAGTTCTTCCATTTCCATTCTCATAAATGTGTTGCCTTCCTTGCCTGCATGTTTATAAAATAGAGTTAGTACTTTTTGCAATGTAGAAGGTATGTGCCAACCTAAAAATTACTTTGGAAGCCTCTTCTTGCTAGGTAAAGCAGACTTTATCTGAGCAAGGGCAATTGACTAATCTTTTGCCTTTGTAAGAATACTGTTCTAAGTAGCATTTAAATTTTTAGTTCTGTTGATTAAAGAATATAGTGATGATTAAATTGTTTTCTTGTTTTAAAATCTTTGATGTGTTAGAAATGAATTAACTGACTTTTTTTCCTCTAGTCATTCAAGTTTTATTTCCTAAACCTTGATATTGTTACACAGTGTATACAGGATAGCTTACTTGCTCTAAGTTTTGAACTTCGTTTCTTTATTTTTTTTTAAAGATTTTATTTATTTATTTGACAGAGATCGCAAGTAGGTAGAGAAGCAGGCAGAGAGGGGGAAGCAGGCTCCCCACTGAGCAGAGAGCCCGATGTGGGGCTTGATCCCAGAACCCTGGGATCATGACCTGAGCTGAAGGCTGAGGCTTAAACCACTGAGCCGCTCAGGCACCCCTGTTTCTTGATTTTTAAATTGGATGTTTATAGAATATAGAATGTTCTTTTAGAGTCTCATTTGCCTCAGAGTTAAGAGCTTTCACAGTTTATCTACTAAAATTATTTTAACAAAAGTAAGAGTAATAATTTTTGTCATGAGAATAATTAGGTACATATGGAAACATCTATTCTCACATGAAAATGATTCCTCTCTGTACAGTGACTTTCCTTGGGGTTAATTTCCATAACTAAAACAGCTATGCTAAATTGCACCGTAATTTTATATTTTAAGTGGTAATGTCAGTTGTAGTTATTGTTAAGGTGTGAGCCGCCTCGAGAATGATGAAAATATAAAATCCAGTGGCTTTTAAACAGTTGTCTCATTGCTATGAATCCTACGGAAGAATGAGATTCCATTTTTTTCCATTAAAAAAAATCTTACTGAGATACAAAAACCAGGTTTTAATTTTGTGACACACACCCCCTTATTTTCATGACTTTATTTTCATGGAGTCATAATCTCAAACAAATTTACTATTGTTTGTAAATACATTGGGGTTAAGACCGTACTGTGTCTACCTTTTAATTTTGGGCTGCTTAGGACAAAAGAGTAATTGACTTGCTTGGAGTTTCCTTTTCTAATTAAGGGAGTCTCCTGTGGCTGCCTCCATATACATTTTTTATATAATATAGAGATGTCACAGGACTCATAGAAACTAAGCGGCTCATTCAGGAAATTCCATTGCCAACATTATAGAAAATTTTGAAGAAAAATGACTAAAGAATTATTTTCTAGAAATTCTGACTTTGAAAATTTAAGATTTCTATGTGAACATAATTACAATAATTAGTTACAAAATTTTAAGTAAAAGAGAGCAATGATAATACCAAAGTTATTGATATAGCATATCTCTATAGTATGGGTTGAATGCTTTGCCTTGTAGCAAAATAAGAGCCTTAGTCAGTGAATCAGTGAGTAAGTATGTATTAAACTAGCACTGTGCTGTATGCTGCATGTCAGACCCTGCCCGCATTCTGGTTGAAGGTAAATAGTGGACATTAAAATTGCATTCGACAGTAGTAATGGGTCCATTTTGCTATATTGGTCTATCACACATCCAATTATCTATTTTGGAATTAGTTTCTTTTTTTAATGAATTCCAGAGAAAGTTGCAGAATCAATACCCTTCACTCCTTAACACTTCCACATGCATATCATTAATTAGAGTTGAGTTTTTGTTTATAATTCTTTTTTGATTTATGTAAATTTTACATACATTGAAATACACAAATCGTAAGTGTACCATCACTTACGTTCACATATGTGTATTTTAAACTGGTATAGCCAAAACTCCTACCAAGAAAGAGAACATAGATGTATATTTTAAAGGTTATTCTTCATTGCAAGGTATGTTTTTAAAAGTTTGCCTTTAAAGAGAAACATTTATTAAAATCATGTGAAGTATTTGAAAGGATGCCAGTAGTCCAGTGTTTGCTTTACCCAGGCAGGAAACATTTGTGAAATCATTTTGTCGATGCATGTTTACTGTGGGGAAAAGTACTAAATGTCATCTCCAGATAAAACTGTGAGAGGGAAGAAAAATTAGAAGTAGTTCTTGGGTGTGTTATTGTCTCTATGTAGCTATCTGTGTATGTTTACACGTATAAGCCATGTACAGCAGCTCAACAGAAGTTGCCTTCTCATTAACTGAGATTTTATTCTCAATAAAATATAAAGCTACCACTTAATATTTCAAAGTACTTTTTACAAAAACTTTTGATCTGGAGGCTGATGACCCCGTCTCCCTTCTGCTTTCAGCCCTTCTGGGGTTATGGCTATGAAAGTAGTCAAGGAAGTAGGGCATTGGGCTTTTACAGAAGGATTTTTTTTCACTAATAAGCATCTTGTGATTTCTGTGCTACGGGGTTTTGGTAATGGTACAAACCAGCTGCTTCTGTTGTAAAAGAGATGCAGGGATAAGCACAGTGAAATGTAGGTGGAAGGTAATAGCTGGCATTAGATTCTATTATCCAGTTTTCAGTTTTTTTCCTTTTGAAGCTGAATAGAGTTGCCTGTCAATCATCCATTACACTGGCCACCTATGCTGAAGTTTTGTCTGTGATTTTTAAGTTAGTCCTGTTCAGTAGCCTTGAGAAGTCTAGTGTAGTTTCTGCTTTAAAACTACTTTTGATAATAAGAAAAAATAATGACCAGATGCTAAGTGATTATTTCAAACAACTTAGCGTATCATGTTACTTTTCTTTGAGTATGCGCGTCTTCCATATTTCATATAGTCCTCAAGAAAATTTTATTTTTGTGGTGTTCTTTATGTTGCTGTGTTTTGTTTTGTTTTGGTTTGGTTTTTTGTTTGTTTGTTTTTTTTGTTTCTGATGTATCTGTACTTAATACCCTGTTTTCAGTCTGAGGTCCCAAGTAAACAGCCCGAGACACCTGATGATATCATTCCTCAAAAGGTAAAACACAAATTACTATAAGATAATACAAAATACTTGCAGTTTTCTTTGTTTCGTTTTTGTTTTTTTAGTGCATGGTAGACTAGACTAACGTAAAAGATTGATGTTCAATTTGTCCTTCCTGTAAATTCCTTCGTTGAAAAGTTGGTGTCTTTCATGCTGAGAGATGTTCTAGTCTTTCTCGGCTTTGTTCTAATTAGCTTCCTAGGGCCTGTGTGCCCCTCACTAACAGGCTGAGTGTTCACTGCTCTCACCGTAAAATGTGTATCACCTCACATATAAACTAACAAGCTCTGATGCATGTTAGTAATGGGCAGCCTGATACCCTCAACTTTTTTTTTCACTTGCTCATTTAATTCTTCCACATACTAAACAGCGTGTATCTTGGGAATGCAAGGAGTATCCTCTTTTAAAAATTATTTTTTCAATTAGAAGGAACTAAAGAAAATTAAGGGCATATGTAGATCACTTTTTAAAATAGAATTTTAACTTTTTTTAATTAGTTAAAAAATTTACAATTGTTTTCTTTTTCCAGAAAGATTCAGTACATAATTCAGTTAAAAAAAAAAAAAGTACTTCTTTAGAATGCAGAAATATACCTCCAAATATTTAGTGAAAAACACGTAGTGCCAAGCTGAAGTCGGTAGTCAAGCCCCACATCTGTTAATTCGTTGTCTTGCCCATCACTAACTATGCTTTCATCATTTTAAAAATGAGCAATTTTGAGTTGAAGATAATTGCAATATTCTTACATAGAAGAATTGGTTTGGTGTACAAAGTTTACTACCTTTTTTTCATTTAAAAGATATTACATTATTCTTATTAGTTTGCTCATCAGATTGGTCCTTCCATCATTGTAGTATCATTTTACCTCATTTTAATACTTTCCTATATTATATATCATTCCTTTTAGCTTGCAGCTCTCTCGATTCCCTGACTCTGGGCCTGAATTTTTTTTTTTTCTGGGCCTGAATTTAAAAGAAGGGCAGTGTGACTTCAGTTAGGTAGCTTCTTATCTCAAAATAGGTTCAGTGTTTCAGTCTAAACATTCCAACAAGGAATATTTGTTTTCCACTTGAGTTGGAAATCGTTTGTTGAAATAAGCATTGTGGTGGATAATACATATAGACTACTTGAGTTGAAGAGTAGGCTGACAGGGTATTTTTAATCAGCTATTCTTATTCATCGGGAAGGAACAGTGAAATAATGTTTAGAAAGTGAACATTTATTTGTTGTTTTTTGTTTTTTGTTTTAAATTTACTTATTTTAGAGAGAGAGAGAGAGACCATGAGTGTGAGCAAGGAGAGGGGCAGAGGAAAAAGAAGAGGGAAAAAAATCTCAAGCAGACTCCGCAGTGAGCACAGAGCCTGACAGGCAGGGCTCCATCTCAAGACCCATGGAATCATAACCTGAGCCCAAACCAGGAGTTGGGCACTCACCCGACTGAGCTACCCAGAACCCCTAAAAAGGGTTCTAAAGCATGTTTCAAGCCCCATCTTTTTTTAACTTTTTTTTTTTTTTAATGAAGTGTTTATTTATTTATTTGTCAGAGAGAGCAAGCAAGTGCACATGCAGGGGAGCAGCAGGCAGAGGGAGAAGCAGGCTCCCTGCGGGGCTCCATCCCAGGACCCTGGGATCACAACCTGAGCCGAAAGCAGATGCTTAACTGACTGGACCACCCAGGTGTCCCTAGAACTTGTTTATTTCATTATGTTACGGTTTTCAGGGGGAAAAAAAAAAAGGTTTAGGTTAGCTAGAGACTGTATTTTTAGGATAAATATTAATTCTGAAAAAGAAATGCTCTTGTATCATATGCAAAAATATCAGATCTTTTCTAATATTTCTAGATAATAAATTTCTTCTTCAAGATAGACTTACATTGTTCTTAATATACTCATTTCGTTAGTAAGTTTATGGAGCATATTATTTTACACAGTAAACAACAGGAATGTTTTAGCAAATTGAAGATAACAGCTTGGAGGAGCAGGCCCAGCAGAGAGCTCCATCTGGCCTGAAGCTGGTTGATTCCATGTTGGGTCAGAACTTGGGGAAGGTCTGGGCCATTTTTGGAGTTTTAGTAAGAACTGGGAACATGGGGAAGAACAGTGCAGTTCTGAATCTTTACCTCTAGGTGTCTAAGGTAAATACTGGCACAGATGATTCCAACTAAATGGATTGCCTTTACGCCTGACTACGCACTTTATTTGTAGTAGAAGCAAAGTTCCAGGCTCCACACAAACCAGACATCTCTTGCACCTTGATGTTCTCCAACACTGGCTGTTCCCTTTACTGTCTAGGAAGGTTTTCTAATACATCAGTAAGGCCATGTGATACTAACGTGAAAATGTTTTTTGACTACAGATGATTTATGTCTATTTCAGGAAGAAAAACTGCTAATACTGTTTTTTTATATGTATGTTTTAAGAATCAGTGCAATTTTAAAATAGAGGAACTTAACCCAAAAGTCTGTGGCTTTACTGTGTATAAACACAGTTTGTTAAAAAATCCCTTTGAGAAGGTAACACATAAAGAATTCGTGATACCATACCTTCCTCTGGGAAGCTTATATTTTAATTCTTGAAAATAATCATCTGAATCCTTTTGTTCTGTAATTTCTTAGAAACCCGCTCGATACAGAAGAGCCATAAGTTATGACAGTAAAGAATACTACATGCGACTAGCCTCTGGCAATCCAGCCATTGTCCAGGATGCCATAGTGGAGAGTTCAGAAGGTGAAGCCGCTCAGCAGGAACCAGAGCACGGGGAGGACACTATCGCTAAAGTCAAAGGTCAGCCTTCCTCTTCCTTGGAAGTAAAAATCACTTTGGAGCATTTGTTAGATTTGTGTTTTCGTGAAAACATGAGCAGCTGTAAAGCGTTGGGCCAACTATGTGGATAAAAGTATCCATACGTATTTTATACTTTCACTCTCTTTAAGATTGATTTCTTTAAGATTGATTTCTAGATCTAAACTAAAGGGACTGGCTCTTTACTGCCTACAGGTGATGGAATGTGCCTCTTGGCTTGATAATCTTTTTACTGCATTTGGCAGGATTCTCAGTGACATTTTTTTTTTAATAACTAAATAAATATTTTGTAAAAATTAAAACAACTGCTAAATGTGTTACTAGCGCATGTTAGACAACAGTTAAGAAGAGTGTTCCACTAGGGCTTAGTAAAACATACATGAGATGATGAATTCAGACTTTTTTAACATTTTTTTTTCTTTTAATTTTTTTTAAATTTTTTTATAAACCTATAATGTATTATTAGCCCCAGGGGTACAGGTCTGTGAATCGCCAGGTTTACACACTTCACAGCACTCACCATAGCACATACCCTTCCCAGTGTCCATAACCCAACCACCCTCTTCATAGCCCCCTACCCCCGACAATCCTCAGTTTGTTTTGTGACATTGAGAGTCTCTTATGGTTTGTCTCCCTCCCGATCCCATCTTGTTTCATTCATTCTTTTCCTACCCCCCAGACCTCCCACGTTGCATCTCCACTTCCTCATATCAGGGAGATCATAGGATAGTTGTCTTTCTCCGATTGACTTATTTCGCTCAACGTAATACCCTCTAGTTCCATCCATGTCGTTGCAAATGGCAAGATTCATTTCTTTTGATGGCTGCATAGTATTCCATTGTATATACATACCACATAATGATTTTATTTATTTGACAGAGAGGGGAGGAACACAAGCAGGAGGAGTGGGAGAGGGAAAGGCAGGCTTCCCGCTGAGCAGGGAGCGGGATGCAGGGCTTGATCCCAGGACCCCAGGGTCATGACCCGAGCCAAAGGCAGACACCAACAACAGAGCCACCCAGGCGCCCCTTTTATTCTGTACTTTTACATATGTGTGCCCTCGGCCCTCTTCCTATAGCTTCTCCGTGATGTGGTGCCTAACAAACCCCACCCAGCCTCGAAGACACTGGTCAAATATCCCATTATCCTTCTCTGAAACCTTTTCCCACCGCCCTGTTCAAAGATAGCATTTGCTCATATCATAGCAATTTCAGTGATTTTTCACTGCTTTATGTTTTCTAAATTACAAGTTTCTCAGAGGCAGAGATCATTTTTCTTCTCACTTTATGTTTTGGCACATGCCTAACACAAAATGGGGATTCAGTCAATATTGAATAAGTAAGTCAATTGTCTTTTAACTCTTTTAAGCCTCTGATTCATGGTAAATTCAAAAGTCCTTGGTATATTCTATAAACAAAGCCTAGGAATATAAATGAAGAACTTTTTTTTTTCATTTTATTTTATTATATGTCTTTTCAGTGTCCCCAAATTCATTGTTTATGCACCACACCCAGTGCTCCATGCAGTATGTGCCCTTCTTAAGGTCCACCACCAGGCTCACCCAACCCCCCAGCCCCCTCCCCTCCAAATTACTTTCAGATCCCATCGATTAAAAAATTGATAGTATATGATGACAACATGTCAACAAAAGACACCATCAAAAATTGTGATCCATTTATCTTATTATTAAAATTTTCCTTTTCTGTCTCATGGTGACTGACTTATTAACCATTTCATTATCAATCTAATATTTTCATAGAATCCTTGAAACTTTTAGTAGTTGAGTAGTTGAGTAGTTGTATAGTTGAGTGGGTTTGTAGTCTTCTAGCTTTCTTGACATTGTACCAGCAAGTGAAGGTATAATTCACAGTCAGATGACTTGTGTTTGGGTCATAAGCACTTCACTTGTCTTGGGCCCATTTTCCTAATGTCTACTGACACAAACCCACAAATTTGGTGTCACTACTACGCTATGTAAGGTGTTATGCTAGACAGAATTGGAAGTTTTGATTTACTAAAAATAATGCAATGATAGGGGTTCCTGACTGGCTCCCCAGTGTCCATAACCCAGTAAACATATGACTCTTAATCTGGGGGTTGTGAGTTCAAGCCTCACACTGGGCATCGAGCTTACTTAAAAAAAAAGGATAATGCACCTGTGCGCTTTTTCCCCTTGTGGATATTCCCGGAAGGACTTGATGTATCTTGATTACTTATTATACTCTTTCATATGTGATAAGAAAGTTCTTTCAAGGCAAAGCAGAACTTCTGGTAACTCATGTTCAAAGGATAAGATACTATGAGTTATGCTTTTTTCAAAATTCTTAGAGCAACTATCATTGGTAGGTGTGACAGGATGTTTTTTGGAACAACTAGAGAATATTAATTAAATGTGGCATTTAGAATGTATTTTGAATGTTGCTTATACTTCGGCATCTCATCAATTGATTTTGTCTCCTCCTGTGATTATTAATAAAGTTATCAAAATGTAGACAGTAGAGTATTTCCTTAATCTGCAAGTTGAATGATCTATCCTGTATTTTAAAGAGTTCTATTCCTGGGCACCTGGATGGCTCAGTGGGTTAAGCCGCTGCCTTCGGCTCAGGTCATGATCTCAGGGTCCTGGGATCGAGTCCTGCATCGGGCTCTCTGCTCAGCAGGGAGCCTGCTTCCCTCTCTCTCTGCCTGCCTCTCTATTTGTGATCTCTCTCTGTCAAATAAATAAATAAAATCTTAAAAAAAAAAAAAGACTTAAAAAAAATGAAGAGTTCTATTCTTTATGACATGATGATTTGATCACCTTCATGCATCTATGACTGACTGTACTGTTGCTTATGATATAAGTCTTGAAATAGTCCTCATGGGCCCTCCAAGTAGGTGGGATTTCTTATAATCATATTTATAACTTTCTGTCTTTAATTTTGGTTCTGATGGTGATTGATTATTTGTGGTGTTCACTCAATGACACCTATCCATAAGCAGTACTGTTCTTACCATTAATTATGCTAAGCTCTGTTTATCATCTGACACTTAGCATTTACTATTAAACATGATGCTAAGCATGAATAACTCATTATTAAGTCCTCCCCAACCCTCTAAGATAAATAGTGTTTTTGTTCCAGTTTTATAGATGAGAAAACAAGATCAGAGAGGCAGATAATTGTCCTGGGTCACACAAGTGTTTAACTCTAGAACCTCTGTCATTCAGCACTGCACTGTGCTGCCTACCTGTACCTTCCAGAGTTATCTCAATTTGGAAATGTGTAGGAGGGACTGCAGGAACCCAAACCGCTTCCCAAATGGCCCTTATGAGGTCACATGGCTCTCATGCTTATGATCCTGTAGGTCTGGTCAAGCCTCCTCTGAAACGGTCTCGGTCTGCACCTGATGGAGGAGATGAGGAGAGCCAGGAGCAGTTACAAGACCAGATTGCCGAAGGCAGCTCAATAGAGGAGGAGGAGAAAACGGATAATGCCACCCTACTCCGCCTCCTGGAGGAAGGAGAAAAGGTACTGTGCTTCTAAAAAGTAAAGACTGCGTGGAAGTAATGCGTTTGCATTTTACAACACTAACTGATGGGATATTTACCAGGTGGCACAAGATATATATTTTACCCTCTCTAATGACATACAGTGCAAATAGTAAGTAACCATTTGGATTCAGTACTCTGCCTCTTCCATTTTCAGGGTTTTCTGACCTGTCTGAACACACTAGACAGCCCAGAGCTTCATGAGATATAGTGTTAGTACTTGATAGCTGGTTCACTCTATCCCTGTGCCCTTTAGACTGTATTTCTTGCCATCATTTTCTATTTCAAACCCATGCACACAGCGCAGTCATTCATCTACCCTTGTGCTAGTTTTCTGCACTTCCGTAGCTCCTCTGGCCATCGACAAGCAGCTTCAGCGCATCTATGCTGTCATCCTCAGGCTTGTATTTAAGCCCCTGTTCTCCTGCACTCACAGAAGACTACCCTACCTTCCTCTTTGCCTCCGGACCTCCTACCCTCTGCCTGCCCGTTTGGGCTCACATCACTGGCTCTTATAAACCGAGGCCCCTGCAGCACTGTGTGCCCCGCAGTTCACTACATCCATAATGCTGTTCCTTTTCTCTGCTTTACTCACTGTATTTTCTGTCAAAATGCCGCTCTCTGCATCACTTGTGTAATCTCTATCCCAGGAGCTCCTACTGGGTATAGTCTTACTTCTCCAGATCTCTTCTGATAACTCATGTTCAAAGGATAAGATACTATGATTTATGCTTTTTCAAAGCATACATGCATACATTTCAAAGATCTACTCCAGATCTCTTGAGTAGATAAAAGGATAAATAAATGAAGGAAGGAATTAATGTGTTGTAGCACCTTTTTTAAAGGATTTTTTTTTTTTTTGCCTCTTGTATTATGTCTTAGTGTAACCCTTGAAATCTTACCCATGAAGATATAGTCAGAAATTAGGGCTTAATTTAAAAATTCTGTTTGAATATAGAACTTAATTAATCTTGAATGGAAAAATTTTTAAAAATCATATAATTATAGAAGTTCATTAGGTCTGAAGGAAACACAAGAGAGGCTGCTGGAACCTTGGGAATGTTCTGTTTCTTAGTCTGAACGCTGGCTGCATCATATTTTTAGCATTTGAAAATTCAGTCCATGCTCTTTAAAAAACATACATATGTTTGTGTATTATACTACAATGGAGTAGTATATATGACTATATACAATGTAGTATATACATTGTATATACAGTGTAGTATATGCTACATTTTATATACTACAATGATTTCTTAAAGTATCAGTTTTTCCTGTAACATTCTACCTTTTTTTTATTCAAGTAATTCAGATGTGATGAAAATTACTACATTTGCAATTTTACTGTTTTCTAATGCTGCCGTTTTTTAAAATTTTTAATCTCATGAGTACAGATTTTGCTCTAATTGCTTTAAGTTTGAATAGTGCAGGAAGTGTATTCAGACTGACATTTATTTGACATTTGTTTGGCTCTAGTTTAGTTGCTGATATTTTTTCCTTGACTCATGTCGAACTGAGTTTAAGCAAAAAATCGTTTATAAGCAAGAAAGAACTGAATCCTGCCTCTTGGAAAGAAAACAATACTTACATTGAGAGACTTAGCAACTCTTTCTTCCTATGAGGAAAATACAACTTCTGCCAAATTTGGCTTTTTACAATGGCATAGCAGTCTGCCAGGCAAGCAGGAGCCCAGGTTGGGAGCAAAGAGGGACAAATGCCGTAGTCCCCACCTGGGAGCTGCTGTGGAAAAAGATAAAATTGAGCTGTGTGGAAGGGACGATAGCCAACAGCTTCTAACACGCTTACATACATGATCTCAGTAACTCCCACAACAAACTATTGTATATCTGAAATTCACAAACAGACACAGAGGCCCAGAAAATTAAGAAATTTGGCTAAATCCATAACTAAGTGACAGGATTGGGAATTCATTCAGGTTTGTTAGACTCAGCAGACCTGACTGTTTTCATTCTTGTCTCACAAGGGGCACAATCCTAAGCCCCTTACATCCACACTTCAATTCTTTCTTTTTTTCCTGCTCTGTTTATTGTATCCGTCTCCTTCCTTATCTAACACGTTCATCGCCTCTGGAACCTAGTACACACGTCCCTGCCACACAGCTAGTAATGTGAAAAGTGGGAGAAGTGGGTTAGATCGGTAAAAACACAGGTTGGTGTATGGATGTGAGTAAAATGGTTGTCTGCTTTTACTGGACTCAACTGCAAATCAGATGTCAGTTTTAGCTGATTCTTTTTTAACATGCTTAAACTCAGGTTTCCTTAAACTCAGGAAACCTGAGTTTAAGGAAGGGGATGTTTTGCCCATTAAAACCATATTTAAAAACATTTTGTTTCCATTATATCAAAAAAGAAACTATCAGTTTTTTGGTTAACTCTGTTAATAAACGTTTATGGTTTTCTTCATAGATTCAGCACATGTACCGCTGTGCTCGAGTCCAGGGGCTGGATACCAGTGAGGGCCTACTTCTTTTTGGTAAAGAGCATTTTTATGTGATTGATGGATTTACAATGACAGCAACCAGGGAAATAAGAGATATTGAAACCTTACCTCCAAAGTAAGTAAATGAATGAAGAGATACAACATATAGCTGTCTTGAAAACAGCAGTCTATTTACCTAGTTTTGTTTTAATCCAAAAATCATGTTTTAAGTAATGTTATCTTTCAGTTTGTGTGTCATTAAGTATTCACAAGAGTAATAGTTATTTCAAGGTAAGAAAATATTTGCCTTATTTATCAAAATGAAAAATAAAATTTTTTGTTCTGCATTAACAGTGCCAGACACCAAGTTCCTTATAATCTGTGTATTTTATAAACTTACTCAGAACTTGCAAATTGTTTTTAAATTTTAGTACAAACACAGTTGTAGAGAAAATGCAGGTAGCTACACAATTGTCTAACTAATTGGAAGTGTCCCTGTCCTCTGAGCACCTTCGAAACAGCGTGAGTAAAGCACAGGCAGGATTTAATTGAGTTTTATTTTCCTTGTCCTCTGCCAGTCCTGTGGGATGAGAGTGGGGAACAGAAACCCAGAAGACAAAGCCAGCAGGAAGACAGAAAGTTAAAGGCTTAGAAAGCCAACATGCTCTTCTCTCTTTAAGGCAACACAGTCACAAAATATAATTTTTAATATTTTTTTTCTTTTATTTTTATCCCCAGGGGTACAGGTCTGTGAATCAGCACTCACCAAAGCACATACCCTCCCCAATGTCCATAACCCCACCCTCCCTTCTCCCAACCCCCCTCCCCCAGCAACCCTCAGTTTGTTTTGTAAGACTAAGAGTCACTTATGGTTTGTCTCCCTCCCAATCCCATCTTGTTTCATTGATTCTTCTCCTACCCACTTAAGCCCCCATGTTGCATCACCACTTCCTCATATCAGGGAGATCATATGATAGTTGTCTTTCTCCGCTTGACTTATTTCACTAAGCATGATACGCTCTAGTTCCATCCATGTTGTCGCAAATGGCAAGATTTCATTTCTTTTGATGGCTGCATAGTATTCCATTGTGTATATATACCACATCTTCTTGATCCATTCATCTGTTGATGGACATCTAGGTTCTTTCCGTAGTTTGGCTATTGTGGACATTGCTGCTATAAACATTTGGGTGCAGGTGCCCCTTTGGATCACTACGTTTATATCTTTAGGGTAAATACCCAGTAGTGCAATTGCTGGGTCATAGGGCAGTTCTATTTTCAACATTTTGAGGAACCTCCATGCTGTTTTCCAGAGTGGCTGCACCAGCTTGCATTCCCACCAACAGTGTAGGAGGGTTCCCCTTTCTCCGCATCCTCGCCAGCATCTGTCATTTCCTGACTTGTTGATTTTAGCCATTCTGACTGGTGTGAGGTGATATCTCATGGTGGTTTTGATTTGTATTTCCCTGATGCCGAGTGATATGGAGCACTTTTTCATGTGTCTGTTGGCCATCTGGATGTCTTCTTTGCAGAAATGTCTGTTCATGTCCTCTGCCCATTTCTTGATTGGATTATTTGTTCTTTGGGTGTTAAGTTTGCTAAGTTCTTTATAGATTTTGGACACTAGTCCTTTATCTGATATGTCGTTTGCAAATATCTTCTCCCATTCTGTCAGTTGTCTTTTGATTTTGTTAACTGTTTCCTTTGCTGTGCAAAAGCTTTTGATCTTGATGAAATCCCGATCGTTCATTTTTGCCCTTGCTTCCCTTGCCTTTGGCGATGTTCCTAGGAAGATGTTGCTGCGGCTGAGGTAGAAGAGGTTGCTGCCTGTGTTCTCCTCAAGGATTTTGATGGATTCCTTTCTCACATTGAGGTCCTTCATCCATTTTGAGTCTATTTTCGTGTGTGGTGTAAGGAAATGGTCCAATTTCATTTTTCTGCATGTGGCTGTCCAATTTTCCCAGCACCATTTATTGAAGAGGCTGTCTTTTTTCCATTGGACATTCTTTCCTGCTTTGTCGAAGATTAGTTGACCATAGAGTTGAGGGTCTATTTCTGGGCTCTCTATTCTGTTCCATTGATCTATGTGTCTGTTTTTGTGCCAGTACCATGCTGTCTTGATGACGACAGCTTTGTAATAGAGCTTGAAGTCCGGAATTGTGAGGCCACCAACACTGGCTTTCTTTTTCAATATCCCTTTGGCTATTCAAGGTCTTTTCTGGTTCCATATAAATTTTAGAATTATTTGTTCCAGTTCTTTGAAAAAGATGGATGGTACTTTGATAGGAATTGCATTAAATGTATAGATTGCTTTAGGTAGCATAGACATTTTCACAATATTTATTCTTCCAATCCATGAGCATGAAACATTTTTCCATTTCTTTTTGTCTTCCTTAATTTCTTTCATAAGTACTTTATAGTTTTCTGAATATAGATTCTGTGCCTCTTTGGTTAGGTTTATTCCTAGGTATCTTATGGTTTGGGGTGCAATTGTAAATGGGATTGACTCCTTAATTTCTCTTTCTTCTGTCTTGTTGTTGGTGTAATTTTTAATATTTTTATGTGGAGCAAGGGGCCCATGGATGTCATAATGTGGCCCTGACTGTTGAGGAAGTATTCGAAACCTGTCCTAGGAAGGAACCGCAGAGACAGTGTCTATATGCAACAGTGTGAGGTGTTCAAAATGTAGAAATTATACTTTGTGACTGTGTTGCTTTAAGGATGAATATATTCATATTATACATTAAACAGTTTCTTATACCAAAAAGTTCAGTTTTTTTCTTCTGATTTAAAAAAAAAAAAATCGAAACATTTCCTCGGGCCCCTAAAGTAGGTGGGTCTGGGGCGCCTGGGTGGCTCAGTGGGTTAAAACCTCTGCCTTCAGCTTGGGTCATGATCCCAGGGTCCTGGGATCGAGCCCCACGTTGGGCTCTCTGCTCAGCTGGGGGCCTGCTTCCGTCTCTCTCTCTGCCTGCCTCTCTGCCTACTTGTGATCTCTGTCAAATAAATAAATAAAATCTTTAAAAAAAAATAAACAAATAAAAGTCGGTGGACCGGGGCACCTGGGTGGCTCAGTGGGTTAAAGCCTCTGCCTTCGGCTCAGGTCATGATCTCAGGGTCCTGAGATCAAGCCCCGCATCGGGCTCTCTGCTCGGCAGGGAGCCTGCTTCCCCCTCTCTCTCTGCCTGCCTCTCTGCCTACTTGTGATCTGTCTCTGCCAACGAAATAAATAAAATCTTAAAAAAAAAAAAAAAAAAGTCAGTGGACCTACGCATGCACTGTACCAGCTGTGCCTAGTACATAAATTGGACCTGATAGTGGGATTTTTTTTTTAATCATATTCATCAAAAGGGCTTCTTTGTTTGCTCACTAGCTAATATATTATTCTCTTAAACATATTTTTTTGGACTTAGTATTGTGATGTATTGTTCCCTATTCATATGTTGAAAATAACATACCCTTTGTTGAACAGTGAATTTATGTCTTGCTGTGTTTTTGTTTATCTTTTTTCTCTTGGCTTCTTGTAGTATGCATGAGCCAATTATCCCCAGAGGAGCCAGGCAAGGCCCCAGTCAGCTCAAGAGAACATGCAGCATTTTTGCATATGAAGATATTAAGGAAGTACATAAAAGGAGGTATCTCTTGCAGGTGGGTTGATTTAGTAGTACTAAACATTTTGTCATCTTCCTTTTTTCAGAGGAGATATTATTTAAAACTCATACTTGCCATGAAAACCCTTAATAGGACCTACCCTGTCCCTTACAGAATTTCCTTAGATGATTTTATGACAGGCAAACTCATGTCTCATGGGAGCACAGCTCAATATAATACATCTCTCTCTCTTTTTAAGCACAGCCTAAAGCTTGAATGATATCTTTATTATCCATCTTTTCATATGCATGCAAATCAACATGTGTCTTTTAATATAAAAATTTTCCAATTAGAGTTTTTGAATTATATTCTCAGTATTCTATAAAGATTTTTGAAACAAAAATTGAACAGAGCACATTGGCTCTGTTTATTTATAATTTAATCTGCTGGGAATTCATGACTCTGAAAATGTTTTTGAAAAAGTTAACTTCTTCAACATTGTAGATATTCATAGTGGAAAATTTAATATATGACCTTGTGTGTTTTTTCTTAATGTTTTTCTCTTTGAACATTTCAGCCTATTGCTGTGGAGGTTTTCTCTGGAGATGGACGGAATTACCTCCTTGCATTTCAGAAAGGAATTAGAAATAAAGTCTACCAAAGGTATTGTTGATTAAGAATACTTGATAATGCTATCATGGGAGGGGAGGTAAGGGAAACTAGTACCAGATAAGCTAGTTTTTGAAAGTCTAGGATCTTGAGATCAGTGAATTCTTGGAGGAAAATGTTTGTTTCATTTTTGGCAACGTGTTGAAACATGATTCTTCTAATTATCTTTTAAAGCAATGCTATTCTGTTGTGAAATACTGTTTATCTTTCTGGTCCCTGGGGTAGATACTATCAAAAGCTGCGTATCATTGAATCCTGTGTCTTTAAATGTAAAAGAATGAGGAAACTGTAGCTTAAAAAAATAGTACTTCAGGTTCAAAATAGGCTTCTTTCCTATTTACTAAAAAAGAAGACAGTTCCATTCCTTGCATTGCATGCATTGCATCGAATGCAGAGACAGAGTTGCCCTAGAAATTATATTCATATGAGACCTTCCTTGGCCTTGGAAGAGAGATTGATACCTTCATCCTCAAAAAAGTAGCATAACCAAATAAACCAGTTTACCTAACCTAATCATATTTTACTTTTGGTAAGCTGTATTCAGAATTTGCCTTGTGAAGGAAAAATAGTATGAAAACATGGTGCTCAAAAATATTTCTGTTGGGGGCGCTCGGTGGGTTAAAGCCTCTGCTCTCGGCTTAGGTCATGATCTCAGGGTCCTGGGATCAAGCCTCACATCTGGCTCTCTGCTCTGCGGGGAGCCTGCTTCCCCCCCCCCCCCCCCCCGCCTGCCTCTCTAACTACTTGTGATCTCTGTCAAATAAAGAAATAAAATCTTTAAAAAAAATTATTTCTGTTGGGTGTATGAATAATGAGACTTTTATGAATGGATCACAGATACGAGAGACCTTCTAATTATTTGAAGGGTGGTTTGGGTAGCAAGCGCTCTACTAAGGGAATTTTTATATTTCACCTTATTTCTATGAGGAATGTTTAATGCCAAGCAACATAGCTTATCATTGCGGTCCAGTAATACTACCTGTGAGCACAAGGGAATGAGGGGGGTTCATCAGACAAAGTGCCTGTGGATGGTGATTGGTAATCCAGTCCACATGTGGGAAGAGCCAATAAAGGGACTGAAATTTTACCTGTTGTATTCACTTCTAAAGGCGATATTGTTTTCAACACTAGGAGATTGTTTGCTCTTCCTAATTAGCAGCTGTTACAAGATGAGTTTGTCTTTCTCTGAAAAATGTCTGTGTATGTGCTAAGTTCAGGGTCCACATCTGTTCTAATAATTTTCCTATCACTCTCTTCCACCTTTAAAATATTTATGTTGACATTGTGGGCAACTCTGAAAAAAATGTAGAAGTGTCACATAAAGTTGCTTATTGTGTATGTGTCTTCATTTGCTTAGTGTTGTCCCTGTTCTCTCCGTGTTTCGCTATCCTCGTTACTTGCTGTCATGTGAATATTTAGCTGTTACTCACTCGTTAAGACTTTATTAAGTTGACTCAGTTTCTGTGCATCAGTGTTGCAAGGCTTTTTCTTCCAGTAATATGACAGCATATTTAAAATCCAGAATGATAGATTTTGCTGTGGCCTTTTATATTTGGCTTGGAAGCCATCATCTGACCCTTTCTAGTAACAGATTCCAATTATTGTGTGTTCCCTTTGCCTGCTGTTCACTGGGTGGGGGAGGGGTAAATGCAGCAGTCAAGGTCTGAATGTATCCGCCTTTCTGAGGTTCCCATTAAGTCCCGACTTTGGCTTCATTTCTAATATTATGCTGTTTTTAAATTTTCCAGGTTTCTGGCTGTCGTGCCATCTCTAACTGACAGTTCAGAGTCTGTGTCTGGGCAACGACCGAACACAAGTGTGGAGCAGGGGTAGGTTGATTGGTTCTTACATCATAGTTTAATAGTGATAGTAGGATGGTTTGCATCTGCACAGTATTATTTAATATTTTGAATGAGTGTTTTCTCCTCCTAGTGGTTACACAGAATGTTTTAAATACTGAAAACTTTAGAAGAAAAAGGCACGCTGTGCATGATCATTCCTGTCAGATCAGCACTCAAGGTCTGATCGATTTCCTTGAGTCCGTTAAGCAGCATACGGTCCTGTGTGTGTAACTGAGCTCACACTCTAGACAGATTTTTATTCTGCTTCTTCCATGCAGTGTTGTATGTAACTGTTACCCCTGCGTTTACAAAATTCTTCAGAATATTACTTTTAACTTAATACTTATTCATGGTATGTATAAAGCATTCTCTTATTTTTGGATACTTCATCTTTGTCAGGTTTCCTTGTTCTAATAATGCAAGTATGACTGCTCATGATTTTTTGGGGTAAAATCCCCTTGGTGAAAAAAAGAGGTATGAATTTTAAGGCTTTGATAAGCAAAACCAACTTGATTTTCATAAAAATTAAACATATTATAGTCCACCACTAGCGGGTAAATTTATTTCCCTCAGTAGATGGTTGTCAACTTTTTATATTTATCTTTTTGTTTTTCCTGGTTTTATAAGATGCGTTCTCAATTTTTAAATGTGTATTTCTTTCATTTTCATAATCTTGAGCACTGTATATGTTTTTTTAGCCATTTAAAATCCTCATTTGTGAGTTATCCATAACTTTGCCTATTTTTTCCCGAGTTCTTTTTTGGTGGTGGTGGTGATGGTGGTTTGACTTTCTTTTTTAATTGAGATACAATTGACATATGATTATAGTAGTTTCAAGGTATACAACATAATGATAGGATATTTGTGTAATTGAGAAATTATCACCATGGTAAGTCTGCTTGACATCTTCTCTGAGTTCTTGCTATCCATTTGATGGCATTTTTCTATAATAATGTATTACTACTCCCTTACTTGTTATATTTCTTGCAAATTGCCCGGTTTTCTTCTTAATTTTGTTTTTTAATATTTAAATTTTAACTCTTGTTTTTATGCGTTCAGACCCATCAGTAGTTCCTTTATGCTCATCTTGCTTTTAATCTTAGAAAGTCCTTCTGAATGATACAGCCATTTCAAGAATCCATTTATAGTCACTCAGGAACTGGTAGCCATTTATATAATTCATTGGAAAAGAAGCAGTGCTTTTGGCTACAAATGATGCAACATGCAAGAAAGTGATTTAAAACTTTACTGGGGATTCTCTAATTTGTAAATAAAATTTGATTCTGGTCTGTGTGCATCTAACTATATTAAATATGTGTGTTTCTCTTTTAAATTGTTGCTTTTCTTTTTCTTTAGCTGAGGCTTAGCAAATACAAATACTAAATGGGTGCTTTTTTTGACCTCAGATTATGTTCCGTTCCTAATCATTTGTATTGTTGTTAAGAGAAACAACAGGAAATAAAAGTTCCCCTTCCACCACATTGAGCCTTTTTTTCTACTTGTAATTAAATTGCCAGTACTTTCACCTGCTTACATAATCTTCAGCTTGTTATTTCATTGTTCTTGCTACTTTCTGTGCTGAGCTGGCAGTTCTAGTATATGTGCTGCCGAAGCGAGCACTGAGCTGGCAGTTCTTTACTTAAAGATCTGTTAAAAGTTCAAAAGCAAGAAGCAGAAATTCATTTCCAACTTCATCTTTTCAGTTGTTCCCTTTCTTATAAAATTGAGGAGTCAACATAGCTCTTTTTCCAGGGAGAGTTCCTATACATTTGGTTTGCCTGATGGGAAGAACTTACCTAGAAATGGAAAGGGTTACCTCTACTGTTGAGCCAGAAATCTTTAAGAACTAAGGTTTACAGATCTGTTGATTTCTTTTCAGACAGTAAGATACATAGTTCAGTGCTTTCCTATGAGTGATTGTGTTCAAATCACAATCTTCAAATCATTAGTAACGAATACTATGAAGGTGTTAAACCTTAAGAAGGGTTTTACAGCATTCCAGGAACGTCTGATACCCAAAAAAGTCTGTAATTCCAAATGACCCAAACAGCAATGACTTTCTTCTCATAAAATATTTATATTTTTATTCACTCTCCAGCTTCTCTTTTAAGAAATGTGCTATGTATACTATTTCAGCTATTCCAATTTAATGTCTTCGCACTTCTTTATGTACAGGTTATTATAAAAGGTAGACGGTTGGACTAGGTCATTGTTTTTCAAGTTCTTGCTATAACCGAAGATAAAAAATGAACTTTGTATTGCATCCCAGGACCCACAAACTGAGTTACAAATTCTAACACAAAATTGACTGGAAATACTTTCGCTTACTATAAATGCTTTTCAGTGTTCTCTGTTTTCTTCAATTGAATTCCCTGTTATTTCATATTTCAAAATGTTGGTTAAAACACACTAAGACTCATTTGTAATAGGTCTTCCATGGTTTGAAAATTTCCTGGACCAGATGTAAATTCTTCAACTTGATTATTGCTCAGATTTAAAATTATATTGCCTGTAACTTAATTTTTTCTTGTTTTTAGGTCTGGGTTGCTTAGCACTTTGGTTGGAGAGAAGTCTGTGACTCAAAGATGGGAGGTAGGCTTAATGAAAATACAAGTTTCATTCATAATTTGTAGTTAGATGGTATAAGTTATACAGTTGAAAGCAGTTCAACAATCCATAAAATACATACATTAAAAAAAACTTTGTGTTCTCTTTAGGAAAAATAAAAATACAAAAAAAATAAAAATTTTTGAAGTGAACATAGTAGAAATAATGGTCCTGAAATGAATCTTTGTTGTTCTTTCCCAAGAGAGGTGAAATCAGCAACTTCCAGTATTTGATGCATTTGAACACTTTGGCTGGCAGGTCGTATAATGATCTCATGCAGTATCCTGTCTTCCCCTGGATCCTTGCAGATTACGACTCAGAGGTAAATAAACATTTTGTGTAAGTGGAACACATCTTCAAAAAGTAATTAAGAAGTACTTAACTTGCTCAGATGTTTTACTTGGTTTATAATTTATAATTTAATTTATAATTTTTATAATTTTAATCCCTCAACGGGCACTTGTTACAAGAAGATGAGAAGAGTTTTAGCTTGGACTTGTACAGAGTTTAAGTCATAGACCAATTTTTCAGATATTTATGCTTAAATATCTGTTTGGTTTTCTTAAGTGCTGGTTAATTTGTATCCCCTAGTGGGTGTCTCTCTGTACTCTACACTGCAGCTGGTTTCAGAAACACTAATTGAGTCATCACTGTTTAAAATTACTCAGTAATGGTCATCACAATTTGGAGAGAATTTAGAAACCTCAGCACAGTACCCTTCTTCCCACAGTAGCTCCTACATGTATATCCCTTGAGCACAAAGACAATCCTGTATCTGTCAATTCCCAACCCCTAGAACGGTGCCTGATACTTAGCATACAATTTAGTTTTTGTTGAGTTAACCAAAGTTAACCAGTATTGATGAGGGATTTTGCATATAGATTTTGACTTAATATTCATGGATATGGATTCATTTAAAGTACAAGTTTGGCAAAAATGTTTGGCCGTGACGCCCTTTAAAAGGACATTGATTAAATACCGCGCCCTCCGCCCCCCGGCCGGTGCATATTCCAGATTTTTACTTTGAAAACCCCAGGTGGTGAATTTGTTTCTCTTTTAAGTATATGAATTAAGTCAGTTAGAAATGAACTTTTAAAATAATTGGTGGAAGATAGACTGAAAGATTCCATCTCATTTGGAAGTCAAGTAGTCTGGTATGCTGTCTTCCAGAGGTGAATGAGTTACCAAGTGCTCTAGTTCATTTCACTGCCTGATCACCTCTAAGAAGGGAATGCTCAGAAGTGAAGTTGGGGTGAAATGGGAGAGGAGAGAAGAAAACAGAAAGGAGATTCGGTGCTCCAGTTACGTGGGTGATGGAGATAAAGATGAGTTCCAGGCTTTTGTGTCGAGTCCCCTGCCATGTCCTTGCCAAGACTGGGAAGGATTTTCCCTTATTCCTCATCTCCAGCCTGGATTCTGAGTGTCTTCTGTGAATTCTTAATTTCCAAAGTAGTTAACAAGCTGCCATGTGCCTGTCTATAAAATACAGATAACCAGTAGGTACATAGCTTGGTTTTGGAGCCCCGTTCTGCCAGTGGGACCTCAAACGTTTATAAATCACTGTCATCTGTTATAGCCACTGTACCTACATTGGTGAGAATGAAAGGCGTATAGTAATTTGGAATTGGATTTCATTTTGTATTTTAGGAGGTAGATCTTACTAATCCCAAGACATTTAGAAACCTGGCTAAGCCAATGGGCGCACAGACAGACGAACGATTAGCTCAATATAAGAAGCGGTATAAAGACTGGGAAGATCCTAATGGTAAGTAACTTTTCTTGTCATTGGACTTTGTGCCTCAGTTGCAAACATAAAGCCATTATTTAGTGGTCTGCCATCCCTGTATCTTTTCCTTTATCTTTGCTTATGTATCATTACATCTGTGTAAGTTATAAATTCACACATGTATACAGCTATCAGATTTTGCATGCCAACTGATGGCCATGCTTAGAAAACGTGTTTTAGGTAGCTTATCAGGTACTGGCAGAAAACTGTCCGCTTTGTATAGGTCAGAAATTTCCCACTAGGTAGATAACCTACCTTTAGCTCTAATCCTATTTAACCCAGAAACTACAGTTTCCTTAATTAAACTTTTAATTTTACTGAGAAACTTTTTGAAATCCTTTGCTTTAAAAAAAATAAAATAAAATAACAATGATAATAATAGTAACAACAAGAACAACCACCACCTCCTGAAACTACACTTCATTACTTATTATGTTTAGTGTTTTGATTTTGTGTTTTGTTTTAAAAGACGATTTGAGAAAGAGAGAACATGCATGCACAGGCGTGTGTGAGCTGGGGAGAGGCAGAGAGAGGGGAAGAGAATCTTAAACAGACTCCCCACCGAGCACAAAGCCCCATGCAGGGCTCCATCTCACAACCCGGAGATCACAACCTGAGCCATAAGCAAGATAACCAACTTAACCACGCAGGCCCCCTGTTATGTTTAATGTTTCTCATGTGTCTGCCCCCCACCGCCCCCACCGAATTGAAACAAAGGTGGAAAAAAAACTAAACTTAAGCCTAAAGGTATTCCCTGTGTGGACCCTTTTTTTCCTGCGAAGAAGAGTATGTGATAACAATTACGTAATATTCATAGATAATAATTTAGAGTAATAGATCGTTGCAAAGCCAGAACATCCTAAAAAGTAGCTGTAAGTCAGTATCCTGCTTTAGTGGAAGGTGGTTTGCTCTTAAGGCTTACCTATTACACTAACCCTCAAAACGTGAATTCCTACATGTGCTAAATTTGTGAGGAAAGGCACTGAGTTATACTTAATTTGGATTACTGCCAGGTATGTAAGTGAGGGGCAGCGGTGCAATAATGTTCTCACACTACAAACACCAGTGCCAGTTGTGTTTAGTGTTACAGCAATCACAGGCGTTAGCATTTTCAAGCCTATTAATACCAATTTTATTTTTCACATTTACTCTTTTGTTTTCAATTATGTTTTAATTTTTTTGAACAGGAGAAACTCCAGCCTACCACTATGGGACCCACTATTCATCTGCAATGATTGTGGCTTCGTACCTAGTAAGGATGGAGCCTTTCACACAGATATTCTTAAGGCTGCAGGTAAAACTCTAAATTTAGCATTTTTCTATTTTATTCAAGCCTCCTTTCTATTTAAAATTGGTGTGTGTGTGTATGTATGTGTGTGTGTGTTTTAATGTTGTTATCTTGCCTTACAAGAAGTCCTATGAAGTTTCAGTCACAAAAAATAGTGAAACATAATTCAAATGGCATTTCACTGTATCAAAATTGATGAGTAAAACAAGAGCCAGGGTCCTTTAGTCAAAGAAGCAAATACCATGTGCTTTCCAGCCAGGTATATGGAATTCAGACTTACCTGGTTTAAATTAGCAACAAATGTTTTAAAAATATAGTCTAGCTCATTTGCTGTCTTCTTTATTATAATTGCTTTCCTCCACATTCTCTTTCATTTATTCAGCAAATATTTATTGAATATCTACTATGTACCAGACACTGTTCTAGGTACGTGGAAGATATCAATGAATAAAAACAAAAGCCCTACTTTGTACAACATATATACTTTAGTTGAGGGAAACAGACAAGAAAAACAACAAAGAAATACATCTTAAAGTGTTTTAGAATACAATACATGCTATCAGAACATACAGATCAGGGAAAGGGACTGGGAAGTACAGAGTACTAGTGGGTGGTAGAAAAGGGTGCAGTGCAGTTTGAAATAGAGCAGTCAGAGTAGGTCTCCTTGAAAAGTGGCAAGTGAGCAAAAATTTGGAGGGCATGAGGCAGTTACTCATGCAGCTATCTGGAGAAAGTGTGTTCCAGGCAGAGGGCCCCAAGCCAAGCAAGTGGCTGAGATGTTTTAGGATGAGCAAGGAGCCCACTGTGTCTGGAGCAGAGTAAGTGGAGGGGAAATTCAGAGGATGCCCTCAGACAGGTAACGAGTCAGATTGTGTCAGGTCTTGGTGGCGTAGTCTATGGAATTTGGTATTTTCCCGCGGTGAGCTTCAGTGTAAAGACAGATACACTGTGTCCACTGAAAACACAGCAACAGGGAGTTCTACTGAGGAAGGTATATCTGTGAGGCTGTGTAAGAAATCCCTTTTCTATTTGAATTTGTTATATATATCAAAAAGTTATATATAACTTTCTTAGTTTTTCTTTCTTTCTTAGTTTTTCACCTAATCCTTAACATTGTGAGCACTTGAATGTCATGTTAATTTATAAAATCAGTCTAATATATATATACACACATATATGTGTATATACACACACAACTTGAATATTTTCAACTGTAGATGGCTACATTAGAATCTTGGTTGGTTTTCTTTAAGAGAGCATCATGAAACTATGGAAGAATTCATATTTCATATTTCATATTCTTGCCCTCTCAATAAAAAACTCATTTTTTAGTGACTTTTCAAAGTCTTTGTATTTAGGTTTCACTTTGATTACAAAATACATGTATTAAGCACTTTGTCAGAAACACCCCCAAAAGAATTCATTTTCTTTTTGTGATTATTTAAAATTTTGTGTGTTTGACATAGGATGGGGGAAAATGGAATTGTCACCAAATGTATTTACTTGGGTTTATCGAGCCCGTGAGCTTGACAGAAGCCATGAGGTGTGGCGATGGGGCTCTAACAGAGCAGTGCCTTCTTCCATCCACAGGGAGGCCACTTCGACCTGGCTGACCGGATGTTCCACAGTGTGCGCGAGGCCTGGTACTCAGCATCAAAGCACAACATGGCAGATGTAAAAGAACTTATCCCCGAATTTTTTTACTTACCAGAATTCCTGTTCAATTCCAACAACTTTGATCTAGGTATGTACAGCTGTGGTGCTGTCATTGGAACACTACCCTGGAAAGGACCAATAGAAATGTGACTTTCCTGAATAGTGTCTGCAGTATGCACAAACAAGGAAAGACTTCCTTGTGGTTTCAGCAGCTGTTATTTACTATAATTGGGTGTGTGGGAGTAAATATAAAAGGAAAAATACATTTATGCCCAAAATAACTGTTTCAAATGTGGAGTCTTGGGAAGATTTAAAAATTGACACAGATTGCATCTAATGCTCAGAATATTATGATTTCAATAAAAACAAAGGGGAGGTGAAAATTTATTTAAAAATCCTTATGGTTGAAATTAATAGCCAAAAATGATATATCCACATTTTTCGTGTATTGTTTTAATCTTACGTATTGCGAGAGGCATTCTCACATTGCATGCTGATATGTTTTAAAATTAGAGTTTTAGAATAACTTCAAGTTAATTTCTCTTTTTTTATCGTGTTAGGTTAGTATTATCTAGAAAAACAGAAACAAATCAATAGTCCTAAAAAGGAGAGAAATTTCGTCAGTACTCTGCTCTCTTTGTATAATCCAGCAGTTACAGGAAATAGATTTGATTTTGGCTGCAGTTTTTTGGAACATAGTTTGCTGATCTGGGTTTCTGAGTATTTCTTTTAAGACATATCAAAATTCCATTGTTTCTACTTCAGAATATTCCTGCCAGACTTTGTTCTATTTTTGTATATTTTTCATACTTCATATCATATTTAAGTGTTCAACATATAAATCATTTCTATACTACCTCAAAGTTTGTTAACAGAAAATTTAGAGAAGTGTTCATATCTGATACATCTGAGTGATTTTTCTTTCTAAAAATAGTTTTTTAAATAATTTTTGTTGATTGTCCTTTGGCAGTTCTAACTTTGTGAAATTATAGCTCCAGAGCTAATCGGAAAGGTAGTAAGACTCTCTTAATAGCCCCAGCAAAAGACCTGAAATTGAGTCCAGTCCAGACCACTTACAAACTGAACTAAATTATCCAGTTTTATATAAATAAATTAAGAAAGAGTCATGTATTTTTGCCATGCTCATCTTCATAATAAATCATCTTCTTTCCATGAAATCACACTTTAAAAAACACTATTTGCATATAAGAGCTAAAAGTGTAAACAAAAAAAAAGCTAAAGCTGTAAAACTCTTAGAAGAAAACATAGGGTTAAATCTTAATGATCTTTTATTTGCTGATGCCTTGTTAGGTAGGATATAACAGCACAAGCATGAGCAACTGAAAAAAAATGACTTGGACTTGATCAAAATGTAAAACTTATACATCTAAGAGCATTATGAAGAAGGTTAAAAGAACACCTCCAGAAGGGAAGAAAATATTTGCAAGTGATGTATCTCATAATGGTCTAGTGTCCTGAAAATAACTCTTAAACTCAACATCCAAAAGATAACCCAATTAAAAAATGGGCCACTGAACCAAGTAGACATGTCAGAGAAGTTATACAAATGGCTGTGAGAAGATGCTCAACATCATTAGTCATTAGGGAAATGCCAGTGAACATCATGTAGGTACCGCTTCACATCCACTGGGATGGCTATAGTGAAAGCAAAAAAGCAACAACAACATAAAAGAGCAAGAGCCGATGAGGGTGTAGAGAGAGCAGAAGCTTCATGCACTGCTGGTGGGAATGGGAGGTGGCTTAGCAGCTGTGGAAGACAGCTTAGCTTGGTGGTGTCTCAGAAGTTAAAACTGGAATCACCATATGACCCAGGAGTTCCACTCTGAGGTCTATATGCAAAAGAACTGAAGACAGGGACTCAAGCAGAGTACCTGTCCACACCCGTTCAGACCAGCATTATGTACAATAGCCAGGTGGTAGGAGCAGGCAGGCCACATGTCTGTCAGTGAATAAACAAATTGTGAAATGCACATACAGTGGAATGGTACTCCATGGAAAAGTGTGAATTACTGATACACACTATAACACAGATGAACCTCAGAAACATGATGCTAAGTTAAAGAAGACAGACACAAAAGATCATATAATGTATGATTCTCTTCCTATGGAATATCCTATATAGGTCAGTCTTATAAACAAAGAACACAGTGGTGGTTACCCAGGATGGGGGGAGCAAGCAGGAGGAATGGGGAGCCACTGCTTAATGGGTGTAAGACTGCCCTGTGGGGTGATGAAAATGTTTTAGGGCTAGATAGAGATGGTGGCCACACAAAATTATGAATGTACTCAATGCCACTGAATTGTTCACTTTAAAGTGGTTAACTTTATGTTAGGTAAATTTCACTTCAATTACTTAAAGAAAGAAAGAAATCAAGAAAACCCCCAAAACAATGTTTACTATTTTTATTATCTTTAAGTGATATAAAACAAAGAGCACTTGGTTTTTTCCCTGGCTCTGGGATGAGTAACATTCCCCCCGGGTCTTCTTATCTTTATACCCTTGGATATGGATCTACATGGAAGAGAGCTGCAAAGTACCAGAGTCAGACCAAGAGTATACTGCAAAGTGTTCTCTTTAAATTTTAAAATTGCCGCTAGTGCAGGTGAAATAAAATGATACTATTTAAATATTAGGGATGATTAGCACATTTTTTTAAAAGTAGATTATATGTCAAGTCTGGAGACTTGGGTGGAATTTCAAAGGGAGTGGATGTGGGGTATGAATGAGGGGGAGGGATGGTAATAACTCGATTGTTTTATTTTTTCTTAAGTCATATGGTAATTTTTCCAACCAAGTGAAGACATCACTTTAAACTGATTTTTATGTTTCTCACTTAATATCACTTTGTCAATAAACCATCAAATACCAGTGAAAAGAACAAGATTGTTTCTGTGGGAAATATTTTTATTGGCCCTCACTTGAAACTGCCTTTGTGTTCTAGAATTTGAACAATTGTACTTCTCTGAAAATGTCTAATACAGCTGTTTACCTAACCAACTACTGTTGAACTAGTGAGTCAACATTATTATTCATAGAGTCATTTTTTTTACATTGATCACCTGATTTATATCTGGGGAAGCTGTAGGCTAAAATTAACTTTTTGGCCTTTACTTCCAAAAAATGAAAAGATAGGACCTGTTTCCTGAGATGCCAGTCCCATTTAATATGTTTTGTTGTAGACAGGTTTTATAGCAAACACTTCCTTTAACATTTTTCACTTTGTCTACCTATGACTTTTAACAGTTTCCATGGAATAAATATCACGTGGTATGCATTTTTTGTTTCTGCCAGGTAGCCCCATAGTTTTTCCAGACTTTTTTTTTTTTTCAGTTAAATGATGTACTAACAGCAGAAACTTACATTTCAGGTTTTATTTTTTTAATGAGAATCCTTACAGCAAAATATATGTCAGTTCTACAGAGCTCTCTCAAGAGTTTAAGAATCAGAAATAGGGGGCGCCTGGGTGGCTCAGTGGGTTAAAGCCTCTGCTTTCGGCTCAGGTCATGATCTCAGGGTCATGGGATCGAGCCCCACGTCGGGCTCTCTGCTCAGCAGGGAGCCTGCTTCCTCCTCTCTCTCTGCCTGCCTCTCTGCCTACTTGTGATCTCTGTCTGTCAAATAAATAAATAAAATCTTAAAAAAAAAAAAAAGAATCAGAAATAGGAAATACCACATGTGTTGCATATATTTCCAGAAGACTGGTATTTTTATTTCCTCTTTAGCAAAGAGAACACTCAAACTCCTCAGTGACTGAGTAGTTAGGTATTCCTTCAGTAACCTCTTCCATGTGAGATGCAAAATTTTGTCAAAACATTAAGAGAAGAAATTCAGTACTGGTTTACTCACCAAGCTCTAAGCATTCAGGAAAAGCCCAAATAATGGAAGATTTAAGAGAAATTGCTAATGATCTTCCAAATGCGCAGTCCTGAGGGGATAGAATTTGAGCAGTTTTTACAAACTCAAAACAGTAGGTTCACTAAATGTTTCGTTAAAAAGGAGTCCTGCAGTCAGTTAAATTTCAGGAATATTGTGTCTAATATCCCTCCTGGAGAGGCGCTCTGCCTCTGAAGAATCGTACAGGAAGAAACATGTTTAACTCTGCATAACTCAGCATTTTCTGAAGTCATTTGACAGGGTGGGTCCCTCAGATTTGCTAATGCTTAATAATCTCTCTGAGGGAATTCTCTTAAGAAGCAGACCTAGGGAAATAGCAGAGTAGCTGATCTCAGGGTCCTTTCTGATGGTAAAGTTTCATAGTTCTGGTAATGAATCTAACCCACTATTTCTGTGTTACTTTAATATAAAGTTACTATTTATTTATTTACCATCTTACTTAACTTTATTTATTTACCATCTTTCATTGTCTTTTTAATTTATCTAATTGCACAGGCTGTAAACAAAATGGCACTAAGCTGGGAGATGTTATCCTTCCACCGTGGGCAAAAGGGGATCCACGGGAATTCATCCGAGTCCACCGTGAGGTAATGGGAGCGTCCTTTGTGGTTGAATTTGGATTTCAGTGGGTTGTTGATCACAGTACAAAGAGAGGGCCTTGAGCAAGATACCACCCATTTATTCAAATTACAGATATTGTTCTTACAATTTTTAGTTATTTCAGTTCGTTATGATCACTGGCCAATTCCTTTTGCTTTCTGAGCAAGTAGTAAAGTCAGCCTATGACTGAATGTGTGTTTTTGAAATTACAGGCTTTGGAATGTGATTACGTGAGTGCCCATCTGCATGAGTGGATTGACTTAATCTTTGGCTATAAACAGCAAGGCCCTGCCGCGGTAGAAGCTGTAAATGTCTTCCACCATCTTTTTTATGAGGGTCAAGTGGACATCTACAACATAAATGACCCACTGAAGGAGACAGCCACTATAGGGTTCATTAATAACTTTGGTCAGATCCCTAAACAGGTATGGATATTCTTATCATTGATGCTCTCAGTTTCATTTTTTAAGCTCTAGTATTGCTGTAGATGAAGAATGAACATATAGCAAGTTTAGGCTAAGTTTTTATTGAAGAGCCCTGCCACCTAATAGGTTCAGTAGCTTCCACGATTATTGTTTTCTCCTCCTGTTTTGCAGGCTAGGTAAATAGAAATGTTCAGAGAATTTCCCCTCAGACGAGTACAGGGAGTGCTTTCCTATATCTGCCCAAGACGTGCAATCAGGGAAGAAGATGGGGTCTGGGGGTCTACAGCACACAGAATGGGGTTCCATTCCAAGACCAGCAGGAAGCCAGTGCTGACACTGAGCAATGAAAGGCATGGTCATATTTAGACTTTATTATTTATTTATTTATTTATTTTAAGAATTTGTTTTTAAGTAATCTCTACACCAGTGTGGGGCTTGAGCTTACAACCCTGAGATCAAGAGTCACATGCTCTACCGACTGAGCCAACCAGGTGCCTCCATATTTAGACTTTTTTTGTTGTTGTTTTTTAGGTTTTATTTACTTATTTAACAGAGAATGAGAGAGACGAGAAAAGAAAAAACACAAGGCAGGGGAGAGGCAGAGGGCGAGGGAGAAGCAGACTCCTCACTGAGCAGGGAGCCCTACATGACACAGGACTCCTCCCAGCACCCTGGGATCATGACCTGAGCCGAAGGCCAATGCTTAACTGACTGAGCCACTGAGGGATCCCCATACTTAGACTTGAAAGATCATTCTGTCCATGTACATTAACTAGAATTAAAATAAAAACTCAAAAATAAAGATCATTCTGTTCATAGTCTCATACACATGCCCACACTCTAGGGGAACCAAGTTAGGAGCAGAATATCACCTCGGAAGCTCTTAGTGACAGTGGAGGGGACAGACAACAGTGATCTGGATTAGATTAGTGATGCAGGTGTGATGAGTGCTCTCGTAGGAGGGTGCTTGTGTGGGTGTGCCAAGAACCAGCCTATCACTGGCTGCTCTGACCACTGTCTGGAACCCAAACAGGAAGACCGAGAGCATGGCCACCCGGCACCCACATGCGGTAGATTCCTCACCTTCACGGTGAGCACAGCCCTGTTAAGAGACTTCATGCGCCGGGCACACCAGGTTGGGGTGATGCACGAGGAGGAGCCAACCCCGAAGGAAAGGCACTCTCTGCTGGCCTTTCAAACTACCTGCCTTTCCCAGGTGCCCCAGGTCTACACTTTGGCCTCCCCGTCCTTCTCTGTTCCTGCCCCAGATACCTCTCTTGGACTCCCTTTTTGTACATTAACCAACTTAGAGGTTTCCAGGGTCGATGTTTGGGAACAGTCAGAACAATGGCCTTTCTCTGGATGACAGATAGCAGGAGAGCCTGTAACTGCACCATTCACAGTGCAGTCTGATCTACCAACCGAGTAACTGTGTTTACTTTGGAGGGGTGGTGCAGAGGGAGAAGGAGAGCCCAAGCAGGCTGCACACCCAGCCCGACGCAGGGCTCGATCCCATAACCCCGAGACCAAGGCCTGAGCCAAAACCAAGAGTCGGACGCTAACTGACAGAGCCACCCAGGCACCCCAGAATTGTGTTTGCTTTTAAACTTGAATGCTTATTGATAAACTCCAATCGCAGCTGAAGAATTATAGTTAAGCCTTTCCTTTTTTCTGAGGGTTACAAGCACAGGAACTGTTTCATACCCTCTGAGAAACAAATATTCTGACCATAAAAATCAAGACACATGCACTGTCACAGATTTTAGTCCCACTTTTGAGTTTAAGAGGCAGACTTAAACTCTGAGCCTGGGAACTGTAGTTCGAGAGACTGATAGAGTCCTTCAAAGTATGCCGTCCTAGAAAATCTAGGTCTAACGGTCAGCATATCCATACATTGTTATAAACCCTGGCCTGGTGAGGTGTTCTATCCTTAGGTCCTCTTAAAAGTTCTTCAACAGGAGCTCAGTCGGTGGCTCAGTCAGTTAAGTGTTGGCTTTGGCTCAGGTCATTGTCCCGGGGTTCTGGGATCGAGGCCTGCATCAGGCTCCCTGCTTGGCGGAGAGCCTGCTTCTTCCTCTCGCTCTGCCTGCTGCCCTGCATACTTGTGCTTGCTCTGTCTCTCTGTCAAATGAATAAATAAAATCCTAAAGAAAAAAGAATTTATTAAGGTGATATCTGTATAAAAAAAGTTTTTCAGCAAATGTCCATTCATGAACATGCTTTAAAGTAGGGAAGTCCTTTTATACAACTGTAGAGTCTGTGTCATTTAGAGAAAATAACAGAACCCTGAAACATGTAGACAGGAACAAGGGGTTTAAATGTTTGGGTACCTAAAATGTCTTTCTCTTTACAAAGCATTTTTTCTTCTGGAAATACAGAATGTCACATTCATAAAGTATGAAGGTTTTCTAGTCATTTTAAGTCTCATTTTATCTAATATTGTCCAAATATCTTCCTCAGATAACAGTTTTCTAACAGAAATGGCTCTGTACCTATTTCGAAGATCTACAGTATTTAAAAAATAGTCACCTTAAATGACTATTTTCTTTTTTTCCCCTTACAGCACTGCAAAGTAAAAAGAAGGCATTCATACTTTCAACAAATTAGTAGCATCTAAAAGACACCTAAATGATGTCACATAAAGAAAGGCCGTGTTGCCAGAAATAACTCAAAGAGAATGTCACTCTGCCCTCAGTGGTACAGAATGGTGTCTGACTATAAAGAACTGGTTACTTTTTAAAATTATTGGAAAGTAATGGTTGATCAACTATAGTTTGAGATTTACTCCTGAAAAGTCAGGAGATCAGAAGAGCATTGAGCATGGTGGTAACCCAGGTTTTCATGGTCCCACCCCTGCTTACTAAGATGGGAAACGTCCAGTATCCTTCTGAGTCTCCTTAAAAGTTCTTTCCTTAAATGGAAAAGGTGATGATGTTGTCCTTAGTGGTCATTGTGAAGTGTAAATGAAATAAAAACATAATACTTGGCATGTAAAAGGGTTCAATAAATGTTAGCTTTCATTGTAAAATGTGTCATCCTCTCTCATCCCAGTTATTTAAGAAACCTCACCCTCCAAAGCGAGTGAGGAGCCGACTGAATGGAGACAGTACGGGCGCCTCTGCTCCCCCGGGGTCTACAAGTGACAAGATCTTTTTCCATCACCTGGACAACTTGAGGCCTTCTCTAACACCTGTAAAAGGTGAGGTGACAGGAAGTCAGCCTTTGCTTCATGATTCTATGGGAGTAGTTAATAGTCACACATGTGATTAGCCTAACACATGTGCCTGAAAACATTAGTGTCAGTTATAATGAGTGCTATACTTTTTGTGATAAATCACCAGATACTTGTTAGATTTTCTCCCTTTCCTTTTGTTTTTTTTGGTTTGAGTTTTTTTGGTCTGTTGGATTTTTTCATCAAAAAGAACCAAACAGATTTCTCCTCCCTGCTAAGATAGCGAAACTCTAATAGACCAAATCTTGTAGCTCAACTTTATATTATATATGCAGAAAAGCCTTTGTAATCTTCATTTATATGTGTTCTGCCAATTTAGAAATAGCAGTTGAAAGACTGCATTTTTAATATGCGAACTTAAAGTATCTGTCTTTTATCTAATATGATTATGAGTTATCTAAAAGTACCTTCTCAGGACGCCTGGTTGGCTCAGTCCATTAAGCGTCTGCCTTCAGCTCAGGTCATCACGATCCCAGGGTCCTGGTTGAATCAGGCTCTCTGCTCAGTGGGGAGCCTGATTCTCTACCTCCCTCTGCCCCCCACCCAGTCACGCTCCCCTCTCTCCCTGTTTCTCTTTCACTCTCTCCCAAATAAGTGAATACAATCTTAAATAAGCAACAAAATGCTTTTCCAAGTGGATATTTTTCTTAGAGTGAACAAAGGTTTTTGTAGAGTCTTGAGGTTGCCACTGTTAAATCTAAACATTGGAGTGTCAACGTCTGGTTAATTAATAGGCTGCCAGCTCCGAGCAATGTTGCCTCATGACATGGACCGGCCTGTGCCAGCTGCACTCAGCGCCAGTGATGGTCATGGAGCACTGGTGTGCTCAGCAGAGAGTCGGACCACTTGGGGGATGGCATGTCCTTCCTTCAGGAAGTCTTAGGCTGGATCTCATGTGGGAAGTGCTGCAGGCCCAGATTGGTTGAAGGTCTGTGTATAGATTCTGGAGAGCATCCCAGATTACTTTGTTCAGTCCCGATGGTCAAGAAGACAGGCCAACTGCTAGGAGCCAACCCCAGGGGGGTCAAGAGACAGGAAGGCCGGAAGGAAGCCCTGCAGAACACCTGTCAGGGTCAATGTCCATCATGCAGAAGCCAGCCTCTCCCTCTAAGGTCATTTTGTTCTAATGTATGTGTTAGGATGCTTGATTCATAGGAATATTTGAGATGACGGCCTCTGTAGGATCATGAGGTTCATTTTCCTTGTCCCTATTCTGATCTGTTAATTTGTTTTTTACAGAACTTAAGGAGCCTGTGGGCCAAATAGTGTGCACAGATAAAGGCATTCTTGCAGTAGAACAGAATAAGGTTCTTATCCCACCAACCTGGAACAAAACTTTCGCTTGGGGCTATGCCGATCTGAGCTGCAGGCTGGGAACCTATGAGTCAGACAAGGTTTGCATTGTTTCTTGCTCACTCGTTTAATCTTGCTCTTCTGTGGTTTGGATATCCTGCATGAAAGGGGTGGGAAGAGCCCAGGCCAAGGGCTAGTCACCTGCTCCTCCAGAGCCCAGAGGCAGGGAAAGCTTCACAGCATGAGATCAGGTTAAAGGAGCTAGTGGACAAGGTGGGTTTCCTACAGAACAAGCTGCTTTTGAAAAGTTGTGTACTGAGTTCTAACAGTTTCCCTCCCCCACAAAGAGTTCCTCCAAGAGGTCCTTAGCCAGCCAGGTAGTCAACATTTTTGACCACTACAAGAGCCTCTTTATGGTGAATCACCGAAAGCCCACTTACTGCTTCAGTAAGCTTAAGTGGCGGATGGAAAACCCATCAACCCATCACCCAGGTGGCAGCAGCCTCTGTGTGGAGTCCCACATCAGCTCTTGAGAGGCCCTGGGTTGTGCCCATCTGGTGCCCTGTGCTTGCCCTCTGCTGGTCCCCTCTTGATGGCGGGCAGGATCTAGTTTGCGCAAGTCTGTGCATTGTGCTGTGACACAACCCTGTGTAGTTAACCTCATTAAACGGCAGCCCTCCTGATTCCCACTTACCTCTAAATGGATACAGCAAACACATCCTTCTACCAGATTCTCCCCTGGATCATAGAGAGCATCATAGTCAGAACATCATTTTCTAGGACTGGAGAAGCTGGAGACACCCACTAGGAGCAAAGTCCTTGTCATTATGGTTTCTCACAGCAGCTGTAGTTAGGAGGGCGTAGGGTTCAGGGTTCATGGCAGAGCCTCAGTGGAAATGCTGCAGAGTGAATCCAGCCCGGAGTGTACATGCATTTGCCTGTGAGGTGCCTGCCTGGGGACTCTCCTTCACTCAGTGTGCTCACTGGGATCCAGAAGTTGATAGTACTTGATGGCACATGTGTCTCACGTCTTGTTTTATTTTACAGGTGGTGACTGTTTACGAATGTTTGTCTGAATGGGGCCAGATTCTCTGTGCAATCTGCCCCAACCCCAAGCTGGTCATCACAGGTGGAACAAGCACAGTTGTGTGTGTCTGGGAGATGGGCACCTCGAAAGAAAAGGCTAAGACCCTCACTCTCAAACAGGTAACAGAATAAACGGAAGATCGACATACCCATCCTGGCAGCCTGCACTCTAGAGAAACCTACAAAGCTTCTTTAATTCCAAGGTGCTTCAGATATAATGGATAAAATAAAAAAAAAAAATGTTCTTTTGCTAGAAATTGGTCTTTAAATAAAGGAAATGAAATCAGGCAGTACTATTTCTAAAAATGATCTAAGCTGGTCCTTTTTTAAAATCTGAAGCAAGCTGTCTTTAGGTAATATATTATTTAATATGGGGAGCTTGGGGGCTCAGTCAATTGAGCATTTTTTTAAATTTTTTTAAAAAGATTTTTATTTATTTATTTGACAGAGAGAGAGCACAAGTAGGCAGAGAGGCAGGTAGAGAGAAAGAGGGAAGCAGGCTCCCTGCTGAGCCGAGAGTCTGATTCGGGGGCTCAGTCAATTGAGCATCTGACTCTTGACTCTTGATTTCGGCTCAGGTCATGATTTCGAGGTCCTGGGTTCAATTCCGGCATGGGACTGCACTGGGTGTGGTGTCTGCTGTGAGATTCTTATCCTCTTTCTCTCCCCCCACCTCTGCCCCTTCCCATGCTCCCTTGTGCAAGCGCTTTCTCTTTCTCTCTCAAAAAATAAGTAAGGGGCCCTTGGGTGGCTCATGACCTGAGCCAAAGACAGACACTTTACCTGTGTCTGTCTTTGGCTCAGGTCATGATCTCCGGGTCCTGGGATCGAGCCCTGCATCGGGCTCCCGGCTCATCGGGGAATCTGCTTCTCCCTCCTGTGCTCTCTCTCTCTCTCTCTATCTCTTGATCTCAAATGAATAAATAAAATTTTAATAATAATAAGTAAATAAAATCTTAACATACATGTAAATTTTACTTTATTTAAGTAATACATTTGATCCTTAACAGGGGTTTGAACTGTCCTAGTCCACCTATATACAGACTTTTTTTGATAAACCTAGTACAGTGAATGTATTTTCTTCCCCTTACGATTTTCTTAGTAATATTTTCTGTTGTTTACTTTATTATAAGAATACAATATGTATACAAAATATCTGTTACATTACTATTTTTGTTACCAGTAAGGCTTCCAGTCAATAGTAGGCTATTGGTAATTAAGTTTTGGGGGAGTCAGAAGTTACTCAGTTAGAAAGTTAGTCAAAAGTTAGATTTTTTTTTAAATTTTTTTTAAAAAGATTTTTATTTATTTATTTGACAGAGAGAGCGCGCAAGTAGGCAGAGAGGCAGGTAGAGAGAAAGAGGGAAGCAGGCTCCCTGCTGAGCAGAGAGTCTGATTCTGGACTCCATCCCAGGACCCTGAGATCATGACCTGAGCTGAAGGCAGAGGCTTAACCCACTGAGCCACCCAGGCACCCGAAAGTTAGATTTTTGACTGCGTCAGGGGTCGGTACCCCTAACCTCCATGTTGTTCAGAGTCAGCTGTGTTGCCCGTAAATTGGATTTTTCTAATCAAAATTATGTTTGCTATTGATTAATATTATTTTCCTTCTGGGCGATTTCCATTCAGCCAAACCAGTAACTCTTTGATTCTTTATCTCTTTCCTTATTTATCATTTGATTACTTATTATCTACTTTCACAAATTTTTATCTAAAGCAAATACCATTTATAATTAGGCCATCCTTTTTTTAACATTTGATTTGTGAATGAATTTGCTATAAAGTGTTTTTGATACAATATACATCTAAGTGTATAAGACAAATTTGAGAAGCAGTGTAACAATATCTGTCATTTATTGAGCACTTACTATGTTCAGAGCACTATGCTAGGAGTTTAAAAATGTAAAACTCCAGTCCTCACAATTCTGCAGGGTAGTTGATAAACCCTGTTGATTCCTGGAAATACCACCACTTGAAGAGATTCAGACACATGCCCCAGTCACATTTAGTGTAGAGCCAGGATGTGAATTCAGTTCTGTGGGACTCTAAGGCTATTTTCAAGCCAAATTTAGACAGTGGTGTCTTAAATGTCTGTGGAAGGGATGGAACCCCTTGCATTTACACCACTGGTCATGTGTATCAGCCAGAAACGTCAGTGGTTGCTGAGTCTAAAAATGGGCCACATAAAAAGATAGTGTTGATATGAGCAAATGCAGGGTTCACATTGTAGTTTGCTGATCCAAACTCTCTGGCTCACAATATTTTCCATTTAGAAAATGGACTTTGAAGCTAGTGTCCCAGCTAGTAAGCCCTCAGGAAAAGTCACTTCTTATTTAAAACAGCCTTCTGGGGTTTGCTAAGCATACAGAAAGGATTTATATATGACCAAAAATTGTAAGCCAACTCATTATTTAAGTAGTTAAATACTCAAGAACTTTTTTTTTTTTTTAAGATTGTATTCATTTATTTGAGAGAGAGAGTGAGAACACAGGCAGGGTGAGGGGCAGAAGGAGAGGAAGAAGCAGCCTCCCCACTGAGCAAGGAGCCCCTTATAGGCCTCGATCCCTGGACACTGGGATCATGACCTGAGCCGAGAGCAGATGCTTAACCGACTGAGCAACCCAGGTACCCCAATACTCAGGAGCTCTTAACAGTAATCTGAATCTTCTCTGAAATGCTTGTTCTCCCACATTGCCATTTCCCTGGGTCCTGTTTCTCTTCATGTTCTAGCAAAAGACAGAAGTTCCTGTTCTAGTCTGAACAGATCTCTTGGGCACAGATGTGTCCAGGTTAGTAACAGGAGCTCAGCACACTTCCCTTCATCTTGCTAGGACCATGTACCATCACCATGCAGGCCTCACTGTGTGTGCATTTTTTTAAAGATCCATCCAGTTTTAGTTCCTTTGATGAACAGGAGACAGTGGCAGAAAAGAATCAATGCCCAGTTTAAATGCTGTCCTTTGTGGGGGCCATAGCTAATGCATTTCCATGTAGAAATGAGAGGAAGAAACACAAACTGAGTTGCAGCTGCTATTCTCCCTTCTAAGATTCTAATCCAGGTCTGGGAAAGAAGTGATGTAAATAGCTAATGCATTTCCATGTAGAAATGAGAGGAAGAAACACAAACTGAGTTGCAGCTGCTATTCTCCCTTCTAAGATTCTAATCCAGGTCTGGGAAAGAAGTCAGAGTCCCCCCGACTTCTCTGTTCCTCTGGCAGGTTGAGGCATGTATAGTCGGTAAAGAAGGAATGGGACGCCTGGGTGGCTCAGTTGGTTGGACGACTGCCTTCGGCTCAGGTCATGATCCCGGAGTCCCGGGATCAAGTCCCGCATCAGGCTCCCAGCTCCACGGGGAGTCTGCTTCGCTCTCTGACCTTCTCCTCGCTCATGCTCTCTCTCACTGTTTCTCTCTCAAATAAATAAATAAAATCTTTAAAAAAAAAAAAAAAAAAAGAAGGAAGACATGGCAGACACTGCTACTGCCAGCACACGCTCCCCTCACTCCTAGTACATCCAGGACCTTCTGGAGCCCCTCAAGGAGCACAGTCATGGTGATCAGCCTCATTTTTTTCTGTTCTACTTCATAGGCCTTACTTGGCCACACGGACACTGTCACCTGTGCCACAGCGTCATTGGCCTATCACATAATTGTCAGCGGGTCCCGTGACCGAACCTGCATCATTTGGGATTTGAACAAACTGTCCTTCCTAACCCAGCTCCGAGGCCATCGAGCTCCAGTTTCTGCTCTTTGTATCAATGAGTTAACAGTAAGTATTCAATTGCCCACTTGGTTTATGGTTGGGAAGACAAGTATTTCTGGCTAATATAAACAAAAAATGGCTCTGTTTTCTATGTTGATAGACACTCATTTCATAAATGCTACTACATGTTTTTTGATTTATGCAAAAAGAAAATGGATATTAAAGTTTGTAACTCAAATACCTTAAAATACATTTACTGCTGCATACCTTAAAGAGCAAGATTTGGTTAAAAACTATGTTCTAGAATAGGCTTTTTTTTAAAATAAGGAATTTGTTGGATCTATTAAGAATGTTAAAATTGTGGGATGCCTGGGTGGCTCAGGGGGTTAAGCCTCTGCCTTCGGCTCAGGTCATGATCTGAAGGTCCTGGGATCCAGCCCTGCATCAGGCTTTCTGCTCAGCAGGGAGCCAGCTTCCCCCCTCTCTCTGCCTGCCTCTCTGCCTACTTGTGATCTCTCTCTCTGTCAAATAAATAAATAAAATCCTTAAAAAAAAAAAAAAAAGAATGTTAAAATTGTGTTGAAATTTTTATAAAATACATTCAGATTCTTTATTTACTATGTAAGGTAAAAAGAGTAACATTTGGGTAACCAAATGAGCAGAATTGTTATAGGACTATTTTGCAAAGTTAATCCCAAGCTTACTGAAGAATATTATCTCTTCTCATAAATAAATATTTTATATATAAATAAGTGAGTCAGCATAAAATAAATGCACAGGCCTGGGAGTCCCCCCATGGAGACCACACCCACCTGAGGTGGGGTGAGGAGAGGAGTCATTGCTGAGCTGTGTGGGGAAGCAGGAGAAGCTAGGGGTAGGTTATACAAAGACTAAGGTCCCTGTGTCTGCAGGACAGGTTACCACGTCCGTATGTTGGTGATGCCCACGGATGCAAATCAGTCTTGTAGATTGACCGGAACTCCCCAGCCTCACTGCTTTTTCACTCTGCATACTCATACCCTCCCTTACCCTTACCCTTAGCTCTGTCCTGGGGTCCTCTTGTGTCATCCCTCATAGCCACATCATATCATCACCCACACAGACAGCTTTCCTTTGGAGGAACGTAACATCATTAATTTCTGCCAGAAGATACCGAGTAGTATGCTTTTAGTCAATACCTTGTAGTCAGTCAAAGAAGGAAAAAGAAATTTAGTTGTAGTGAATGGCACGTAGAGTATCTGATAATAATAAGAGTGGTCAGACCAGGCAAGGAAGGGGGAGTATGCAGGGGTAAAAATCAAATTCATTTTTTGGTATATCTGAAAAGTCAGATGCTTTTACAATAGCATCTTGGGTTGGTTCTACAAACACATGTCCCTAAGAGCTTTACAACAGAATAGCTCTGACCTGGCCAGGTTCCTCTGAATCAAATGCTTTATGGCACAATTTTGAGCACTTTGTTTTAGAGTCATTTTTCACTTAAATGCTGAGAATTTCATTTATAGTTGGTCATTATTCATGAAGTTATTCTGCAGTGGATTGCAGTAGTTGCAGCAGACACCACCGATGTGTTTGATTTTTCCCTTTTACAGTGCTTTTGTATCTCTTAATAATGCATGAAAAGATTTCTATTTCTGTCATATTTTTGCAGCCAGTATCAAGTGTGCTTATTTCAGTCAGAGTTTGGGGCATCAGTGACCTTGTGGCTGCCCTTTAGCTCCTCCTATGTTTGGTGCCTGTAGCTGCAGGATTTGCTCTAATGCTCTCTCATTGAGGCACCCTGGAGCGCTGCGTCTCTCGCAGGGCAGAATAGAGCAGCGGCCTCTCCTCCATGAGGCCATTAATTACAGCACAGCTGCTCAAACTCACTGTACGACGTGGTTCAGTGGCTGAATCCCAGGTAGACATAGCAGTGCTTGGCTAAGTAACACTTTTGTCTGGGCTTTGGTTTAGTTCTTGCCATTGTGGTAGAAGGACAGAGGGAAGAAGAGAACAGTAACAAGACCAGCACAGGGTGGTTTGGGAAAGCCCCAAGCCTCCTTATCTTGCCATCCTTGGCTCCCCCTTCCCTTCTTCCTTGAGTTGATGCTTCTGTTTAGCTTCTAGTTTCCCCCTGCTTTGGATGGTTGTCTTCCTATTTCTGTAGGTCCCCATGTGCCTGAGGACTGTACTGAGATTCCCCAGGGCATTTCTGGAGTTAGTGCCTAGCATCAGTGACATCCAGGCTGCCTTGGGGATAAGAAAAGCAGCATGGTGTGGTACATAAGCTTTGGGGCCAGTAAGGGCTGGATTCAAATAGCTAACCTCCTAGGTGTTGACAGGATGAAATGGAATGTCAGAAGTGTCCTCTACTCGAACTGACACAGTAGATGCTCTGGAAGTGTCTACATTCCTGTAGCAGGAGTGGGCGGGATTCTCACCAGGTTGGGTAGAGCCCTGCCTGTTTGAGTTTAAGGGAAGAACTTGTTCTTTTCTATCTTTGGAGCTTACGAACACCTGAGGTAACAGCTTAGGGAGTCTGCAGGTTTATCCAGTTGGCCAAGAAGTGACCTATATTTTAATTTTCTTTTTTTCCTCATCTCCTCCCCTTATTATGAATACAAACTATAAAGTGGGATGCTACAGTGCTGCCAACATTTCATCGTTATTTATTGAAAAGGGAGATACAACTGTATCTAGACTGAGAGATTTCTCTTCTACCTTATGCTGTTGGTGATTGGACTCATTTTGTAAAATTCAGCAGAGGTGGATTCCTGGTTCTAAATGAAAGATAGAAATGGGTTTTTGTATACAAAGCGAGGCATGAGAGTAGTGCCTCACTCCTTAGGTCATAGGCAGCTTTCCCCGGAGTAAAGCACGATACAGCAGTGTGCTGGGGCATATGCTGAGAGCGGGGACGGGTTCCAACCTGTGTCTGCGTGTGAGACCACCCCAGCCACAGCATCCGCTCCCCCATGAATTCTTTAAGAGGCCTCTTCTTTCGGTGTGTTTTTAGGTCAGCAAGCACTTCCAGGCTACCTCAGAAATTCCGAGCCACCAGTTGAAGAACTTAAAAGGTTTTTTTGAGAGCTAGGCCAAAGGTTGACTTTGCTTCTGAAACCAGAATGTGCTACACAGGGAGCAAAGAGAGTGAAGAGGCTGTTTTACTTTCTCAGGGGGACATCGTCTCCTGTGCTGGTACATACATCCATGTGTGGAGCATCAATGGGAACCCGATTGTGAGCGTAAACACGTTCACAGGCAGGAGCCAGCAGATTGTCTGCTGCTGCGTGTCGGAGATGAACGAGTGGGACACACAGAACGTCATAGTAACGGGACACTCAGATGGCGTGGTCCGAGTAAGTTCTCTATAAGGAAATGTGCTAGGCGCTCACCGACCTGATTACCTGAGACCCATGGAGCTGTCCACGGTGAAAGATACCTGAACAGGTGGTGGTGGTAGTGAGCAAACTCTTGCTCAGATTCAAATGAGCCACAGGTGCTGGTGTTCTCCGACAAGGGGAACATCGGTGACTCGGCCCCTTTCTTTACTGCTGAGTAAATCTGTTAGTGCCACTCACCACTGGACAGCTTCACCCAAGGTCACTTAAACATGACTTCCATGTCACCATAGATTCTAAAAATGGAAATTGCAGAAGTATTGGCTTTTCGGCCTCTCAAATGGCTTCTTGGGGAAAACAGGGAGTGTCTCTTGTCTATAGAGAATCACAGCTGGGAAATCCTTTCCAGGGACCACGTTGTCCAGTCCCTGTCCCTGGCTTCACCTGAATCCTAGTTTATCCCCTTCGTAGTTTTCTTTGTGTTGGGCGTCTGCAGGCAATAGAACCCACGGATCATTTACCTTCACAGTCTCTTCAAATACTTGGGTCTCTCAGGAGATTTTCCTTCATGTCTATTTTCTTGAGCTGTGCTCTTTGTAAAAGCAGAGCGCAGCTGATTGGTGCCCTATCGTCACACTGGCTGAGCAAAGATGAGGTTCTCAGCCCCCCCACACACACCCTGCACCTCAGACAATAGGCACACCTCGACGTCTGCTGTCTCCAGAGCCCTGTTTCAGAGAACTCCGTTCATGAGGCATTTAGGGGAAAGCTCCACACTCAAATGTGTTTGGGGATCCTGCTTACTGTATGCCTTCATGTGTGCAAGGCTCTTGGGTTGAACTAAGTATTCAACCAGTAAGTTGAACCATGTTGTTCCAACTTACTTGACCACAATCCTTTTCCCTCCACCATGAAATACCCATCAACATCTCAAGGAAACCAGTTCGGGAGCATAGTTCTCTCCCACAGTTTTCAAGAGGGAAATTTAATTAGACATAAGACATAGACATAAGAGAAACCTGTTTAACCCCAAGAGATCATCTTCATCCAGTCACATGTAAATTGTTTCTTTAAGCTGCTTAATTTTTGTATTTTCATACTTACTTAAATTCAGTTTTGGAGAATGGAATTTTTGCAAGTTCCTGAGACACCAGCTCCTGAACCTGTTGAAGTCCTAGAAATGCAGGAAGACTGTCCAGAAACACAAATAGGTATTGGATACTTTCTAATTATGCTATAGTTTTCATATTTCTTGTTTGTTTGTTTAAAGTCACTGTGGATAAACTCACATCAAATAGCATAAACCGTGGCCTAAGGTCAAGTGTAGCTATCAGAGGTACAACTGCCCCCCCACCAGCACAGGAGGTTGTGGGGTGGGCACCCCGCGACTTGGCCAGCTCACCAGGCAGTACGTGGTGTGTTAGTATCGGTGCCTGGCTTCCTCATCCTAGTAGGGCTGATACAGCCGCTGGCTTCCCAGGGTACCAGAAGCTCAGGCTTTCACTTCAGAAAATACAGAGCACACCTGGAGGGCGCAGGGGTGGACAGGTCAGACGGCCCCAGTCCCACATCTGTTGTGCTTGTCACTTCAGGTTCAATCTTTGTGACAGGCTGGCATCATGTTTGTAAGGTATTCACGGAGGCAGATCAGAATCCCCACCCTAGTCCTGCCTTTGAAAAAGGGCTTTTATTCAGGCTGAAGCTTAGTGCTCTGTACTCTTCTTATTACCTGTTTTTTGTGCAACCCTTAAGATTTTCCAAAGAATACAGAGATGGATGATTGCTATACAGAGTGACTAGAAGCCGTGCCATAAACCCAGGCTGAGATCTGCTCTGGGTTGCTTATCTCCAAAAACGTTACCCCCTTCGATTTAGAACGATTGGTTCTAAACCGAGAGGAACAGGGTTTTAACTTTGACCTTCAGATTGTTTCTGTGTGATTAACTTTTGTACACTGAGAATTCCACTTGAGTTTGATGATATGAGGGAAAAGACTTATTATCAGAAAGGCATAAATTACTTCTCTTTGTAAGCCGAAAATAGTTTCTACTTTAATTGCCAGAAAACAGAAATGATCCAATGGGCAGGACGTTCTAATGCTTATAGTACCTTAGTGCATGTAAGTTTCTGCATAGTCCATTGCAGCTCCACTAAAAAGGTCATCTGGGTGTTTGGGGACATAAAAATCCAATTCAGTTCCATTAGTATTTGGGGGTTACCTGTTGGGTATCAGACAGTGGATTAAGCAGTCCTAAGAGAAGTCTGCCCTTTCCTTGAAGAAAGGTTTAAGTGAGTAATGGCAGATGATGAGATGAATAAGGTAGAGAGGTCACATTTAGGAAGGAGATACTAGTATGTCTTTTTTCTTCTTATACATTCATATCATGGACAGAGTTTGATAGAAGTGGCAGAGGGGAGAGCAGCCCCCGGAGAATTCTGGTTGGCTTTGGACAGCATGGGACTGGCAGGGCTCGAAGGCAGTTACCTGGGTGAAAAGGAAGGCAAGCCAGTGGTTCAGTGGAAATGAAAGCCATTTCTAAGACTGCTCATCAATGAAGACCTTAAATTTCATGGTCATAAGCCACTGAGATGAAAAAAAATTAGGTAACTAGACTACGAGTGTTAGTATAAGGAAGGCAAACTAAGTACTTTCTCTTGCTAAAAACATACTTAGAGTGAGCTGGTGCCTGTACACTTGTTCCTACTTTTCTTTTTTTCTGATTCTATATATTTATTACTTACAACTTTTCTCTCCAGCAGACTCTATTGCAAGAGAGTAGGGAGTTGGGTTGAGGAAATGCGTAATAACAATGGGAAGAAGGGGAAACCCCACATCAGTAGACTAAAGCTTTCATCAATAATTGATTCATCTACATTGTCATTTATACTGACTGCCACATGGAAGGCACTGTGCTTGGGGCCCCTTCTCTCAAGCTGACCACTGTCTTGTAGAAAGATTGTCCAAAAGTAATAGTTTGGGTGGGAGAACTCCGACATGAGAGGCGTGCAACTGTGTGAGGAGTCCACAAGAGTGGGAATTTCTTTCAACTGCAGGCACCAGGTAAGATTCTAGAGAAAACAGTGTTGGAGCTGTGCCTTGAGAAACGGGTAACATGGGAACACGATATTGGTAAGACGGGTCTAGTAGGGCCAGCCACACGGGCAGCCTTCCCCGTGAGGGGGAGCAGGACTCCGTGGAGAACAAAGTCGGCGCCAGCTGGCTGAACTGTGGTAGGGAGCATTGAGAAGTTTGCAAAGGCAGGTTTGGGCCAGATGGTAAAGCAGGAATGTGAACCTAAGAATTTTGGCCAAAGCATTCTTTAAACTCAGAAATTCCTTTTGTGGGGGGGCGGGGTGGTAGTTTTGTTTTGTTTTTCCTTTTTGCTATATGTAATCTAGCTGAAAATTCTGCGTTTTTTTTTTTTTTAATATTGTTCTACTTAGTTTAAAGTGCTGTGTGTATTCTGTCTTAACTTATAGAAGAAAAGCAGCAGTAGGACAAAGCTGGGTCTAACCATAATATATGTGTGTGTGTGTGTGTGTGTGTGTGTGTGTGTGTTTCCTCTTTCTCCCCGTGCATTACCCAGGGCAGGAAGCCCAGGATGAGGACAGCAGTGATTCGGAAGCAGATGAGCAGAGCACCAGCCAGGACCCCAAGGACGTGCCCAGTCAGCCCAGCAGCAGCAGCCACAGGCCCCGGGCAGCTTCCTGCCGAGCAGCGGCCGTCTGGTGCACCGACAGCAGCTCCGATGACTCTAGGCGCTGGTCCGACCAGCTCAGCCTGGATGAGAAGGATGGCTTCATATTTGTGAACTATTCGGAGGGCCAGACCAGAGCCCATCTGCAGGGTCCCCTTAACCACCCTCACTCCAACCCCATGGAAGTGCGGAATTACAGCAGACTGAAGCCTGGTAACTTGAAGTCCGGTCATTTTGTTGCTCCTGGTGGGTGACATGAGGGCTGGTGGAGTGAGGCAGTGGGCTCTCATTCTCCCAGCACCCCATGCCCCCTGCACTCCATCCCTGTGACCTACATCAGCCACCCACAGAGAAGGCCTCTTCAGTTTCTTACCCCACAGTGGTGTCTGCTGTACATTGGGCATTTCTAAAACTCCTCCCACCAAAAACTTCCTTCCTTCACAAACCATGAACTCTTTTGAAAATGGGCAAGTTACTAATTACAGATAAGTAAATAAACTGTCTGAATGGGTAGCTTTGCCTTTTAGAGAGTTAGAGGCATGGTTCTCAGTGGGAGAGATTCTGTCTTCTTGGGTTGGACATTTCCCCAGTCTTTTCGAATGAGGCGTTCTGACCTGGCCCACGACTGGTGTTAAGCTGGACTGCTTCACCTGCCATCAAGGCACGGGCTGCTGGGACAGGGAAAGCTGCTCTAACTGGATGTTGCAACCCCCTAGCTTGCGAGGCCACTGTATGAGGGCACGCCTACCGAATGCCGGCTTCTCCCACTTCAGGGTGTCCTGTCTTGCCCTTTTGCTCTCCAGGGTACCGGTGGGAACGGCAGCTGGTGTTCAGGAGCAAGCTAACTATGCACACAGCCTTTGATCGGAAGGACAATGCTCACCCCGCAGAGATCACCGCCCTGGGCGTCTCCAAGTAAGTGCCTGACCTTGCCCCTGTACCCTTCCCCCTCCCCGCCCCAAGGAGTCACTTGCTTAGCCCTGGTCCACACATCCAAACCCATCTTTGGGGAAACATTTCATTTGCGGTATCAGGCATTGCTTGAACAGGCCAGTCAGCGGAAGAAGGCAGTGCATGGAGTTTAAAATCTCTGTTCTTGGAGGTTACAGCGAGATTTGATCCAGAGAGCTGAGACAGGAGTGTAAATTCGGGTTCCGTTCTATTTTTGTCTCACACACACAGCCCCCCACCCCAGTGCATGCGTCCACGGAAACCTGCAGAATCTCCTGAGTGACGGGGTGCTCTTCAGCTGTGTGGCTTTGTGGCGGCCTTCCCCAAGGTGACTCCATGGGTTGTATTGTGTCTCCTGCAGGGATCACAGCAGGATCCTCGTTGGTGACAGTCGAGGCCGAGTGTTCAGCTGGTCTGTGAGTGACCAGCCCGGCCGCTCTGCTGCTGACCACTGGGTGAAGGATGAAGGAGGAGACAGCTGTTCCGGCTGCTCCGTGCGGTTTTCTCTGACAGAGAGACGGCACCATTGCAGGAACTGCGGCCAGCTCTTCTGCCAGAAGTAAGATGAGATGCCAGTGTTTTGAATTTCTATGAGCCTGGCCCCTGAGATGTGGATTACACCCCTGCACGGAGCTCCTCCTGTGCTCCGGTGTCCCCAGCACACAGTGCCATGATGCTCTAAACCAGCCTTCACTTTCCCCTTGTTCTTTTATCACAACTGTGAACTACTTCTGTCCTATTGAAAAATATGGAAAGAATCAACCCAGACACCTTGTCCTGCGTGACTCAGAATGGAGAGGTGCTGCTGTCCCACCGTGTTTGCTTATAAAATATTGTGGTTGTGTGTCCTCACCCCTCGCCCCTCCCCTCCAAGTCTTCTACTCTGAGTCTGTGTTGTCTCCATAAACAGTACTACAGTATTGTTCTGTGGGGCTTCCGTTTTACACAAATACAGCATGCTGTCTGTACCTCCTGTAACTTCCTTTTTTTTTTTTTTTTTTTTAAAAACTCAACACTGTTGAGTAAAACTCCGCGTAGCTGTTTTCATCTGTCTTTTGTGTGAATGTGTCAGAATTCATCCACTTCCCTTTTGGTGGACTCCTAGGGGCACATTCCCAGTGCTCTGACTGGGGCTATAGGACAAACCCTAACGAACGCCCTCCCGAGACGTGAGCTGGAGAGTCCGAGAGGAGGGAGCTCTGGCTAGAGCTGACAGATCACAAACTGAGCTGCCGTAGATGCTGTCAGATGGGTCTCAGGAACCCGTGCTGCTTGTCACCATCCCGGGCTGGCTGGGCAGGGTCTCCCAGCTCTGCGGCCCGGGGACTGCCATCCGCGCTCACTCACGCTGGGCCGGGAGCCGCGTCACTTGATGTTGTCACTCGCAGCGCAGCTGATGTAGAACAGCTGAGCATTGGCTTGTTGGCTGTGTTGAGTTTGCTCTTGGGTAACATGGCCTGTTTTCTTTTTAGGTTTGCTGTCTTTTTTTTCCCCTCTGTACTTGAGGAGTTCTTTATTTACTCTGGGTTCTAATTCTTTGTCTTTTCTACAGCTTGCAGATACCTTCTGCTGGTCTGTGGCTTGCATTTTCACTTTATATATGTTTTTTCTGGCACATAGGTCTTTAATTTTGATGTAGTCACATCTCTTACTTCTTGTGATTTTTGCTTTTTTGTGGCTTAAGAAATCGTTCCCTGTGACCATAAAGACAGCTTTTGTATATTTTCTTTTATGAGGTTCAGGGTTTTGTTTTTCACACTTAGGTCTTTGGGTCCAAATACACTTGGAGTGTATCTGGAGGTGTGTTTTGTAGTGAGGATCTGTTTTAATTCCCTTGTGTGGGGAGTCTGTTGTCCCCCACTGTTAATCTGGATGCTGTTTTTCCAAACTGCGGTCCCACACGTGTGTGTACAGTCCTCTTGTTCTGTGGCAGACCATGGAAAGGACCCCACAGGCAGCACTCTCTAATGCTGACACTGCTTAACTCTAGAAGTACTTTCACAGAATCATGAGCTGTGTGATTGTTTCTGAGCTGGTTACTGAGGTCTCGTGGGCACCAGCATATTGGAAATGGTGTGGTCCTTGGTATATACTGACCAGATGCTCCCTGGGTTCCTGGCCATTGTGTCATCTCAGGCACGTTACTGACCCTCTCTAGGCCTGTTTTCTTATCCATAAAATGCGCATAATTATACCTCTCCTCATAGAGGTGCTGAGAGAACAGTGAAATCATGTGTGTGAATTTTATAAAACACCAAGTGTAAAGTCTGGCAATATAGGTGTTCAGTAAAAGATGTTATTGCAGTGTCTTTTTTTTACCCTCCAGATTAATGTCTTAAACCTTTTTCCTGAGAAGTCCGATTCAAGATGAGGTAGACAGAATGTTGGTGTCAACCTTTCCTTATGGGATTTTCTATGAGGTTGGCAGAGGATTCTGTCTCAGAGTTCTGTGCTTTGAGAGGCCCATTCTACAAAACCTAATAATCTAGTAATTTTTGATAGTAACACCCCCGTATGTACACTGGCACACATTATTCCTTGTCATGTTTTAACTTTCCAAATACTACTTAAGGGTAGATAATTCTTTAAATTATGCATTGCTATCAGATGTCCGGTGGAGGCTGTATTTGAAAAACGAACCCCAGTGATTGATTTTGATAGAGCAGACACAGAAGGCAGAGCAGAGCCCTGCCCACGTTCTTTGTGTCCCTCAGTTGTTGGGAGAGTTTGTCAGCACTTCTTTTTTTTTTTTTTTTTTGAGAGAGAGAGAAAGAGTGTGAGCAGTGGGGAGGGAGAAGGGGAGAGAATCTTAAGCTGGCTCCACGCCCAGCGCAGAGCCCAGTGTGGGGCTTGGTCTTGTGACCTGAGCCGAAATCAGGAGTTGGACTTTTAACCAACTGAGCTACCTAGGTTTCCCGACAGTTTGTCAGAACTTCTGGGGCTGTCATCAAAGTCCCAGGTCCAAGAACAGTCCTTTAAACCCCTTAACTGGTGACACTTTGTTTTTCCTCTAGACATCTTTACTGGTAGATCACTGGAGGAAAGTAATTTTCTATTTCAGTCTCACGAAAAGGCAAGCTTAGAGTGGTTAAATGCCACATCCAAGGTCACACCCTGCTTTATTCCAGGAAGAGGAATATTTTTTAAAGAATTTGAACACCTCTTAAGTAGGGTCTACTTCAAGGAATTCTGTCAAGATAAACAGAAAATAAGAACATTTGGACCAGACAGAAAACCAAACTACTGTTCAAGAAATCACCAAAGGGTAGATCAAACAGTGTTTAAAAGCCCAGAGGAACTTGATAGTGACCAAAGAGTCTTTCAAAACAAGTAGTAAATCTTCTGCCAAGAGAAAAAAGTTAAGCTCTGAGTAAAGACATTGACATTTCTCCCATGTTTATAGGGCCTGAGAGCCTGTCTCGCACGGGAAGAATGGGCTCACAGCTGTTCAGATCTTTTGGCTTCATCCTGTAGGGAAATCTTGCCTTAAAAAAAAAAAAAAAAAAAAAAAAAAATTTACTTCAGTCACATAGAGAGCTTGCCTTTGTTTAATACTACTTTTCCTCATACAAATAATATGGTGTTTTTTCTGGTCCCAGGTGAGCCACACACCACAAACCTGTATGTCTTCAGCATTCTTCTGGCATTGTACTTCTGTGTCTTGGGCATTACGGTGCCAGCTTTCTGTTCAACTTCTACGTTTGTGTTTCTCGGCCCAGTCACCAAACTTGTGTGGCGAGGACCTGTAACTACTTGATTTTGCTTTTCTTTTAGGTGCAGTCGGTTTCAGTCGGAGATCAAACGCTTGAAAATCTCATCGCCAGTGCGCGTGTGTCAGAACTGTTACTATAACCTACAGCATGAGAGGGGTTCAGAGGACGGGCCTCGGAATTGTTGAAGATTCCACAAGCTGGTTGCTGATCACGGTCTGTAGACCCCCTTCCTGATTCCCCGGTCACGGCTCACAGCTCGGAGGGCATCGAAGCAGTCTCCGTTTACGCCTCTCTTCATACCACGTGTTTGAAGTGTCGAATTCAAAGGAATCAGTGAATAAACGGGTGTAGAGTGCAGCAGCAGGGCGGACACTGTTCGGGGGAACAGCACAAGAACGACAGGAGGTGGTTCCTAGGAGCGACTTTCCCAGTGTCCGATTCTCCCTGTTACCAGTAGCTGTCTCCAAGAGAAAATCCTCACTTACTAACTGTCTTTTCTTGCGTCTCATTTTTATAGATCTACTCATCCTTATTTGGAAAAACCAACAACAACAAAAAAAGGCTTTTAGAAAATGGTTGTAAATCTGACTTCTTTGCAAGTAACTGTGTATATTGTAAATAGGTATAAAGGCCTTTTTTTTTTTTTTTTCTAAATAAGGACTTAACTGTCTGTAACATGAGACTTCAAACTAAACCACTAACTCAGTGAGCTACTTATGGTTTGTCTGACATCTCTCACAAATTAATTATAAATACGTTTTTTAAATCCTCAAAGACATTATCTGTGGTCTTTTCTCCCCCCTTTCCAGCCCAGCCTGTGTGCCCGATGTCCTTTCTTTCAAGTTGCCCACAGTATCTCCACTTAAACTAGGCTAGTAACCAAAACGATGTGGACCTTCTTTAGGAAACCGTGTGGGAGACTAAGAGTCCTGCCGTAAGATACCCTGGAAATGTCTGGGCATCTTGCTCCTGGCTTCTCGCCACCTCAGTGTTGTTCCAGTGTCCTAAGGCCCCCCGTAAACTCCTCTGTGGACTGCCACGTGGCCATAGCGTCCCCTTCTGAGCGTTGCACGGTGGCGGTCGGGTGATCGGTGATGCAGGAGACCGCCCTGCCTCAACTAATGGAGATAGATTTGCATGTAACCCACATTAGCTTCTCTTGCATAGAACATAATAAGGATGTGTCTTCGGTGACACTAATGTTCTACTATAGCTTATTTTCAAAAAAGGGTAAAAAATGAAAAAAGTGTACAGAATTAACATATAAACCTTGTTGTAAAACTGGATCATGTCAGAACTGCTTATAATTAATCTTTACCATTTAATGCCATCTACCTGAAAACAGTGAGATTTATACTGTATCAATGTCTATTTTTTTGTTTTTGCTATGAATATAATTACAGTATTTTAATATTTAGTTATTTAATTTGTTCTACTAGTTGGATACAGAACACACAAATCCAGGGAGACTAAAGCTGGTTGGGGCTTAAGAGAGAAGTTTAGTTTACAGAAAAAAAGGCTTTGGTGGTGGGATTTTTTTAAATGTGTGTTATGTACATATATATAAATATATATATATATACACATATATATAAAAAACAAATGAAACAGTTAATCTAGATTTTAACATTTTCAGATATTTAGTGATATTATGAACAATTCTAAAAGCCCTGTGATTTGAAAAAATGTAGACTTATTTATGGCCCAAGCAAGGAAGGACAGGCCTTCACACCCTCCTGGAGGTGTCATACAAGGGACAGTGGCTTCGGCTTTCCCAACTTTCCATCTTTAGGCCCTGGTGACAGGCACACTTATGCACTAAAATGCACATATATGCACATGCATTCAAAAATAGGCATTGGTACAATAGTAATCTTGTACCTAATGGGCTGAAACCAGCTTAAGAACAAATTTGTTCTTCCTGATAACTAGGTCTCCAAGAGAAAATATAAAGGCTGCTTTAGTGCCTTATGCTTACTAAATTTAACCCTTTATTTACCTAGGTTTGAGCCTACCGTCTATTTATGATTACATATCAAAATTGATTAATACATTTCCATTTCTAAAACTTCAAATACACTTGTTAATAAAAGGATTATTGGCATTAATACTTTAACTTGAAGAAAAGTTGTGTTCTGTTTTCCTTCCTGTGTCTTAACTCTTCCCCGTGATCCTCCCCCACCCCGGACCCACCATCTTCAAATTCTAATAAATAATGCTGGATGTTCAACAGTGGCAGGAATTGTGCTATCACATAGTCGTGGGCTTTGCCCCTGTCCGGCCCTATAGATGAGTTGTAGCAGTGTTATTCTACACTTTTTAAAAGAAACGTCCTCCTTGTGTCTATGAACCATGTTTACCCCAAACCCAATGGCAGAGGTGTTCTTTAAAGACTTGAATATATGAATGTGTGTAATGTAGTTACTTACAGATTATTCCTCTATGTAATATGAAGTTCTATGGGATGAACACTTTTAAACTTTCCGACACAACTTCCATATCTAGAAGGTGGAAACCAAAACCCTCATGATAGTATTTCCTCTGGCAGCTGGTGCTGTGGGCAACTGTTCCATTCAGTGGGGTTTCTTTTCTTTTTGCTTTCTGATGCAGAAATCACAAATCACTCACACATGCAAGTACACTCACGTACATAAACTAATCGTTTCTCCTGCTGTCTTTCTGTGTTTCGTGTACATTGGTTTACCAACACCTGTTCTGAGCATGTACACCCACCTTCTCGTGGTCTGTGTCCCTTCTCGGAGAGTACCTCACAAGGCTCCTGCCTGATCTGTGTAGTTCATTTGTCTGCCCCCACCCCCTCCATTCTAACGTATGCGTGTAGCGTGCAACTGTAACGTCCTGCTTCGGAAGAGGAAAATAGCTGCCCATAGCAGCCATCCGTCTGGATAATAGCAAAACACTCTAGATAAGTTATTTTGCACTTTCTTATGTATAAAGTTGGTAGAAACTTATTTTTTGCTTTGTATCATTTAAATACATTTTGTTTTGGTAAATGAACTGTGTACAAAATATTTATGCCGTTAAAACTGTTTTTAGAAAGTATTTTTAATTTCAGCAAGTTTGGTTACTTGTTGCATGACTATTAACACAGCTGACTTTTTGTGTCAGTGCAATGTATATTTTTTTGTCCTGTTATTAACTTGTAAGCCCTAGTAACGGCCGATTATTTGTACAGCAACAGAAGTAAATTTGAAGATAACTGGCTAAGACTGGATTGATTGTGGACGTTTGTACTATACTGCGGAATCCAATATCTGTTCTTTGGTGGTTTGTAAAAGGCCTGAAGAATTACTATCTAGTGTGCAATCTGTGATAACTGAATGTTCATTGTATATCTGTCTCTGATGCAAAAAGGTAGAGTAACACAATTACAATACATGATTAAATGCAATAGTCCAGGTACTTTTTTTTTTCCATTTCCAATAAATACCTACTATTTACCACCCAAAGGAAAAAAAGTTGTTTTTAAGCTAGTTTATTCAGGGAAGGAGAAAAAACAAAACAGAAGGCAGCTATTTCCCTAACCTTTGTGTAGTCCTTTCCGAGTTGTGAATATCTCTTTCAGAAGCTCCTGCTCACAGAAATGGTGGCTTGTAGGGTCTGGTGCAAGCCCTAGTTTGGTCCACCTGTACATGCTTCCTGCATTGAGCTTCCCAGTTGTGCAGGCTTCCTGGGGCTGAGGAGTGTGTGTGTAGACGGCTGCAGGGAGAGACAGCTGACTTCAGGAGACACGCCTGCAGATGCAAAGGACCCACGGACAAAGCCTGCTTCACGCGGTTTGGCTCTTTCTCGCTGAGCCTCATTCTCTATCCATCACCTGGTAAAAAGTAAGCAACAGTAAACCATCTATCCCCTACCCCTGCCAGAGTCACATCGGGAATATTTTGGTATCCTGCCCTTTTTCTGGAAGCACCACACCTACTGTCATAAGCTAGTCTTTCCATTTCGGTCTTCAGGCTGAGAGTTAAGAACTCACAAGTCCATTCTTACTGTGACTAGCGCTTAGCTCATCTTAAAACAGCCTTCTGAGTATAGAAAACACTCTTTAAATTACTTAAGCTGCTTTAGCAACTCTAATTTTCCTCTTTCTAAAGATACTAATAAATTCGCTGTTCCATTTAAGCTTGAACGGCAGAATGCCAGATTAGAGGTGGTTGTGCTTATTACAAATCCCACCTCAGTGCAACCCTTTAGAGGCCAAGACAGAGGAATGCCAAGAACTTCCAAGAAGAAGCAGCCGTGTCTTCAACAATGAAGTCGATAGTAAGAAAACAGGACTGTTCATTTCTTTAGTGCAGTACTAGCTGTGGTCCTAGTGACCTCAAGAAGCGTTGTAGTTGAGGGTGGACATTGCTGAAATTCTTCCAGAATTTAAAGGACAAACATGCAAATGAAAAGTCCCTTTTCTGCCATTTGCTTCTCCTCTCTGATAAAATGACACATGCACCCGCCTTAGCCCCTTTGGAGCACGAGAGAAGAGACAGGCCGGCGGAACTGGTCTCGCTTTGGCTTTGTCTCCTTACCACTATTCTCGTTTTCCCCACACGTTGCAAAACTTTTGTATTTACTGTTCCTTTTGACTTTTGCTGGAATGGCAACAAGCCGAGCTCCCATGCTGAGAGCCAGCATGGTGTTTTGGAGAGCCCTGAAATAGGAGTTGAGAGCCCAAGGCTGCAGCCGCTCCCTGCTTGTGAACTTGAGAAGCCTCTGTTGCAGCAGCTCAGCCCATCAGGTTTTCCTGTGTCTTAGGCTGCCTGGGAGCAGGGAGGGGTTGAGATAGCACTTTCTTGACTTCTTGGTTTTAGGACCTTTTCGTCTTTAAAAACTGTCACAGACCCCTACACTTCTGTTTCTGTGGTTTGCATCTATTGATAGTCATTGTATTAGAAATCAAAACAGATTTTAGAAACATGTTAATTCATTTAAAAATAACAATGATAAAACCATTATATATTAACACCAATTATAAATTTCTAAGGGGGAAAATCTTGCAAGCCAAAAAAAAAAAAATTAGTGAAGAGTGGAATTGTTTTACAATTTTGCAAATCTCTTTAATGTCTGGCTTAATCGAACACAGGTGGATTCTGCTACCTGCTTCTACATTCCATCTGGGGATACTTCATTTTGGTCAAAGCATACGAGGAAAATCCAGCCTCACACAGGTATGTGGTTGGAAAAGGCGGGGGGGAATATAGTAATAGCCTGTCCAGATTATTGTTTTTTTTTAAGATAATAGTTTGTTTCTTAAAGTTTGATTACTGTATGGTGTCTGGAACTGCATCAGTGAGCTTTTGGTCTGTCTTGCATGGTGAATCCATCACTAACCTGTGCATAATTTATAGCACACACTGGTCATTTAAACAATATTGGGTCACCGATGTAGTGAACGACATCACTGCTCCAACTAATGTGTGTAGAGATTGTCCACATGTTGACAATACTTCACTACAAAATAGGTATTTTAATAATTAGATATAACATTGAAGTACTACCAGCAGCCTCAAGAAGGTCTAAGCCAAACAGTGATGGATACACATTTTCTAGAATTGTAGCTTAAAACTGGAAATTTTATCATTGGCAATAAATAGTTTGCTGTTTCCTTTGAAGCAATAGGCTCACTTTGTTGATTTCAAGGACCCCTCTGCCTAAGAACCACAATTTGTCAGTTCTTTTAAGTAAACGTGGTGTATGGTGAGGAAAAACAGTTTAGCTCACAACCCAATGACCACAGTGCTCTTCTTCAAGACCAACATCGTACTCCAGGATGGGGCTGCCTTATGGGTACTTCTCAGATGTGACACACAGCTTAAATTTTAAGATTTAATAAAAGCAGCAATTTTTACTGCTTCTCTAAAGACATTCTTAAGTGAAATGGCACTTTTTTTTTTTTTTTAATAGCAAGTGCTTGAGATAAAAAATACCGTGATCCTAACCAGCAGTTTGGTGCTCCTGGCTTGATTTGTGTGTAGATTCCAGCAGTTTTACCCACCATTGCTTCTGGACCTCTGTTCAGTACAAATATCAGTGCAAATAATGTTTTAAGTATTACTATGAAAACAGTCTTATCTTGCAGACCACACAAGACGTACTCAGAACTCCCAGGGCTCTGTGAACCAGACTTTGAGAAGCTTTGGTTCAAGGAACCCAAATTGTCCAGAAGCATGTTGTGTGCAATCTCATTCAACAGTGCTCCTCATCATAGGCCTGGGCCTTCCAAATGGGTTCCCACTGAAACCTGCCAAGTGCAAGGCCAGGCCCTGCCACATAGGGCCCGCTGTTGCCAGCCACGCCAGCCACTGGAATACCACCAGCCGCTGGAATACATTCACCAAAGCAATACAAAGACTGAGCATGCATCGCTGAAGCATTAAGAGTTTCTAATGTCTTTTTTTTTTTTAAGATTTTTTTGAAGATTGATTTATTTGACAGACATAGTGAATGTAACACAAGCAGGGGGAGTGGGAGGGGGGACAAGTAGGCTTCCCACTGAGGAGGGAGCCTGACACAGGGCTCAGTCCCAGGACCCTGGGATCATGACCTGAGCTGAAGGCAAACACTTAACAACTGAGCCACCCATGCGCCCCTCTAATCTCCTTTTTTTTTTTGGGTCAGTTTTTTTAGTCAAGACTTTCAAATTTTGATCAAGTAAAACAACTTAATAAGTATTGTTTTTCAGGGACGCCCGGGTGGCTGAGTCAGTTAAGCATCTGCCTTCAGCTCAGGTCATGATCCCAGGGTCCTGGGATTGAGTCCGGAGTCAGGCTCCCTGCTGAGAGAGGAGTCTGCTTCTCCCCGACCCTCTGCTGCCCCCCTGCTTGTGCGCTCGTGCGCTCGATCACTCTCTCCCCGTCAAAAAAAAAAAAAGTAATATTTTCATGCTAAGGGTAGATCCACCATGTGTTATACACTGGTGAGGAGCATGGTGGCAGAGAGTCAGTCTAGGAGTTCAGTTCCCATTCTCCCACTTACTGTGAAATTGGACTCCTCTGCATTTGAGTTTTCTCACATGTAAGTTTTATATTATGATTCTACCCCCAGAGAATTGTTACAAATATTAAATCAGATTTAATTACATAGCTATGGGACATGTAGTGCCTGAGACGTGTGTGTTCTCAATTATATGGCTGTGTCAGTGTGGAAATAGGAACAGAAAAGGAATGCGCTCAAACAGTTCTAAAAGTAAAGCCACTGACGGGCAGGTTGTTTGATCTTCAACCGAAGAGCACAGCAGCCAGCATGTTAGGTGTGGGCAGAGGCCTGAGAGATCCCCTGCCCAGACCCTCACTTCATGCAAAAGGAAAGGGATCCAGAGAGGGGTCTGCTGGTCCCAGCGCCATGCTGGTGCTGAGTGTCCGTCCTTCTCACTGCACCCCTCAGCTCTGATTTCCAGGCCCATGTTCTCTACTAATAGTTCCCAGATGCATTTTCCATTTTTGTTTGTTTGTTTTTGGTGACCGCAGTGAAAATGTACTTGGGATTTGTTTTCAGTATCATCCATGCATAATCACGCCTTACTTTATTGAGAAAATAAAACACTGGAACTTCAGCCTTGGCCTTCAGCTGTCACACTTCTGCTCTGCTAAGGAAAGGTACTGGCGGCCTTCCAGAGCAGAGGACAGCTATTTGAAGACAAACAGCTTATTAACTTGCCCTCGAGTACTACTTCAAATTTCAAACAAAAGCTATACCCTACATGTGATTTCTTTTTTTTAAAAGATTTTATTTATTTATTAGAGAGCACAAGCAGGGAGAGCAGCAGGCAGAGGGAGAGGAAAAAGCAGATATCCTGCTGAGCAGGGAGCCTGATGGGGGATCGATCCCAGGAACCCAGGATCATGACCTGAGCCAAAGGCAGATACCTAACTGACTGAGCCACCCAGGCGCCCCTTAAGTGCTATTTCAGTTCTGAAAAGGGAGCCACTCTTTTGCAACCTGATGAGAAACAAAGCCTAGAATGAAGGTTAACCTAAGGAGTTTTTGTAAAGTCAGGCTCGGCAGGCTGATTCTGCCAAAGGAAGAAACGGATCTATCAAAGCACTGTTACCAAGTTTGTGCCTGGCTCAAATTTGGGATGCATTTTGCCTTCTTCAAAAATAGAAAGGTAGTTTTTATGTTCCTGCTGGTACCTCTGCCACTGGGCCTTGAGGATGATAGAACAATGACACAACTACTCTCTTCAAGAACTTTCTAGCCATAAACAAAAGGCTTACCTTCATATAGGGATGTGTAACTCAGTTTTCACAAGTCTATTCTACTTATCACTGTTTCTAATTCAGTAGAATGAAACTCTCTTCGCATTGTTTTCTTAGCTCTGCGGTCTTCATATCAATCTGTTATTTCATCATCTCATCTTTGATATGAATTGAATTCATGTTCTTCTGAGTTATATATAATACAGAGCCTTTCTAGAACATTCTCTTCTACTGAGACTTTTTTCCCTCCAGACTGGGTTTTGGTCTTTGGCAGATATTTCTCTGCCACTTGCCTGCCTGCCTCTGTTCTGCAGAGGCGTTACACCACTAGTTTTCATCCTCCTCCTCTGCAATATGGACACTCCCACCCAGGCTGAAATTCTCTGAGATGCAGGTGAGTGAATTCTCCTTAACACCATTCCCCCCGTCGGTTTGAGGATGGCTGCTTCTGCCTTTGCCTGCCTCTGATTCCCAGCTGAAGAGGAGCGGCGGGCCTGCTTGATGCCCCACACATCTTCCCTGCATGCATCCGGGTGGTAGCCCCTCACTCGCGGGGCCCAGCCTGCGGGCCTGGCCCACCCCGCGCGGGGCCTCCGCCCAGACCCCCGCTGCTGCCTGTGAGGACCCTACCCCGGCAGTGCCCCTCTTCCTCCCTCACCTGCTTCAAGTCTTCAAGCATCACCTTCCAAGGGAAGCATTTTCCGACCAACCTGCACTATCTCTGGTGGCCACCCCATCACTTTCCCATTCTTGCCCTTCTCTGCTTGCTTCTTTCACGTAGCATCTACCTCCGTCTGACCTACCCGACTCGGTGTGTTCGCGGCATCTCCCTGGGGAAGCATGAGCTACACGGAGGCAGAGATTGACATCCGTTCTGGCCACAGCTGGCGCTGGCAGGGAGAGTGGGTGCTCAGGGAATTTTTTAAGTGAAGGAATTAGAGGCAGCCTACCGCCCTTTACCAATCTTGAATTTTTAGCTTCTGTTGTTATTACTGTAGGCAGACTCTTTAAGCTGAGATCTTCCCTCGTGATGGATGTTGATGTGTACAATCCCATCTTGTCAGCCTCAGCTCAGTGGGGCCCCGCCCACCCCTGGACCTGCGTAACTGAAGCTGCATGCCTGTTGAACAGCGGCTCTCTGTCCCCCCGCACCACCTCCAGCAAGCACCAGGCTACTGTCCACTTCTGGGCATCTGAATTCTATGGAGACCTCACATTAAGGGGTCTCTGTCTCTGTCCTGCAGCCTTGGCCGTTCTGTGACTGGCTTCCTGCACATAGCATAATGTTGTGGAGCTTCAACCCTATTGTAATCTACTTTGGGGGAAGTCTTAAATCCTCTTTCGTGTGTTGAATTTGAGGTTTCATAAACCACGTGCCCAAGTACTTCTGTTTCAAACTTTCAGTGGAGCTTGGGTTTGATCTTAAACATTCAAACTTCCTTAGCCCTTTTTTTTTTTTTTTTTAAGATTTTATTTATTTATTTAGCAGAGAGAGAGAGATCACAAGTAGGCAGAGTTGCAGGCAGAGAGAATGGGGGAAGCAGGCTCCCCATCGAGCAGAGAGCCTGATGGAGGGCATGATCCCAGGACCCTGAGATCAGGACCTGAGCCGAAGGCAGAGGCTTAACCCACTGAGCCACCCAGGCGCCCCAAACTTCCTTAGCTCTTGAGAGCACCTTTGAGCAAGGCACCCTGTCCCTAGGGGAAGACCCAGCTGCATGCCAGCCCAGGGTAGAAGCCTTAAGGTCTTTACAGCAACATCAGAGAAGAAAGCCGGCCCTCCTTCTCCTAATACCTCCTTCCACCTAACTGGGGAGGTTTAAATATTCTAGCACAGCCACCCACCATGTCCCCCATGCCAGTGCTGCCATCAGACAACTCAGTAGGACCCGTTGTAGGGTCCCATTATGGAACCAGCTGGCAGATCCTGCCAAGGCCCAGAATAGCCTCCCCTGCAGATCCCATCATTACAGGTTCCTGAATCAGATGTTTAAACCATTTTATTGAGCTATAATGAACATACTATAAAATTCATCAGTTTACAGTGTATGACTCAATGGGTTTTAGTATGTTTACAGAATTGTGCAACTATCACCACAGTGTGATATTAGAGCATATCACCTCAAAAGAAACCGCATACCATGAGCAGTCACTTCCCAGCCTCCCTGTCCCCAACCCCTAGCAACCACAAATGACTTCCTGTCTACAGATTTGCTATTCTGACATTTCATATAGTGGAGGCAATATGTGGTCTTTAGTGACTGTCTGATTTCACTCAAACAGGTGTTTGAGATTCATCCACATCGTGGCATGGATCAGAACTTTGTTCTTTTTTATTGCTGGGTTTTAGTCCACTGCATGGATATATTACACTTTACTCATTTACCACTTAATGTTGCTTCCACTTGTTCACTATTTGTGAATAACACTGCTGTAGACATTTATGCACAGGTTTTTGTGTGGATGGGCAGTTGACTTCTCTTGGGTGGAATTGCTGGATTGTATGATAACTCTATATTTAACATTTTGATGAACTGCCAGGCTGTTTTCCAAAACCATTGCTCCTTTTTACCTTCCCTCCTGCAGTGTATCCAGTCAGTTTTTACTTTCGGGGTACAGCCCCAACCAACCCGCAGTCCCTCAGCTTGTTACATACAGGCCCTCATAAGAATGTCTTTTTCCGAGATGAGCCACTTTCCAACATACCTTCAAGAGGGTCTCTGGTAAGGAATTAGGTGACAGCCTGCACTGGCTGCCTCTGAATACACCAGAGTCTCTGTTCCTGTCTGGGCTTTTCCTGCCACCTCTCCTCAGCATTCCCTCCCCAGATCCAGCCAGGTGAGGCGCCCTACCTGTAGAGACCACAGTCACAGGACCTTCAACAATGTCTCCCCAAGTAACCTAGAAATTCTTCTGAGGGCAGGAGGATGTATCTGAAGGCTCTTCGTTTAGAATTTATAAGAAGTTTTTAGGCACTGGGTTTTTTTGTTTTTTGTTTTTTGTTTTTTTCATATCAGTGTGTACACTTGATCTCTATTCCTCAGCTGAGGGACCATATTTGAATCAAGACCTATCTCTTATCTTCTTGCTTTATTTTTTTTAAAGATTTTATTTATTTATTTGACAGAGAGATCACAAGTATGCAGAGAGGCAGGCAGAGAGACAGAGAGAGGAAAGCAGGCTCCCTGCTGAGCAGAGAGCCCGACGCGGGGCTCGATCCCAGGACCCTGGGATCATGACCCGAGCCGAAGGCAGAGGCTTAACCCACTGAGCCACCCAGGCGCCCCTCTTCTTGCTTTAAAATAGAATTGCCAGTGTGACGTTTCCAGCTACGGCTGAGGGAGAGATGGGCATAGCCTCTCCCCAGAAAGGATCTATAAAGCTGGACAAAATTGATTATTTCACTGCTCTGGAAATCAAAGAAATATCTATAAGAATATAAGAGGCATTTATGCTTGAACAACTGCTGCACAATGGGAGTCTTTGCAGCTCTTTCCCCAGGCTACTCCCATTCCCTGCCAGCTTAGTTGACATGGACATTTGATCAAAACGCAACAGAACTAGTGCGTTCCAGGAGGACGCACTAGATTTGAAATGGTGGATGAAACCTGAACCCAGTGAAGTTGTCAGTGGAAATGGCAATCTCAGAAGAGAGTGAGTGGGATGAGCTAATGGCTCCATAAGCCTGGAATTGTGTGGTTGAACCAGACATATTCTTGGATGAGGTTATGTCCATGCACAGTGGAGACCTGGAGAAGGTCTCAGTCATCTACATGCTCCTGGCTGACCTTGGCACTGCCCACAGTATCCTCAACAGGCAAAAGTGATCAATAGAATAGCTTCAAAATTAAAAAGCACCAAACTTCAAAAGACACCATTAAGAAAAATAAAAATCAAGCACAACTGATTGCCTATGTGAGGTAAAAACGGGTAGTGCATTCATCTCTTTCTCCTTGAAATTCTATCATAGCTGAAGACTTCAACATGATGCTATCAGAAATGGACAGATCTAGCAGGCAGAAGATCAGCTGGGAATATAGTTGAACTCAACCCCATCAATCAACTGGATATAATTGACATCTATAGACTATTTCACACAACAACAGCAGAATACACGTGCTTCTCAGGCTCACATGGAACATTCACCCAGACAGACCAACTTTGGGTCATAAGATATATCTTAATAATTTTAAAAAGCCAGAAATCATACAATCTCTGCTCTCAGGCCACTGATGGATTAAACTAGAAGTCATTAGCTGGAAAATCCCAAAATACATGGAGATCAAATACGACACTTCTAAATAACACATTAGCCAAAGAAGAAATCTCAAGCAAAATTTAAAGATACTTTGAGATAAATGAAAATGAAAACACAACTTAATCAAAATTTGTGAGGTGCAGTGAAAGCAATTCTTAGAAGAAAATGTATACCATTGAATGCATATATTAGAAAAAATACCAAAGATCAATTACCTAATATCCAGCTTAAGAAAATAGAAAAAGAAGAGCAAATTCAATCCAATATAAGTGGAAGGAGAAAAGAAATAATAAAATTTAGGGTAGAAGTCCATGTATTTGAAAAACAAAATCAGTACAGAAAATCAGTGAAACCAAAAGTTGGTTCTTTGGAAAAATCAATAAAATCAGTAAGCCTTTTGTGGCACCTGGGTGGCTCAGTCATTAAGTGTCTGCCTTCGATTCCGGTCATGATCTCCAGGTCCTGGGATCGAGCCCCACATCAGGCTCCCTGCTCTGTGGGGTGCCTCCTTCTCACTCTCCCACTCCCCCTGCTTGTGCCCCCTCTCTCTCTATCTCTCTCTCTCTGTCAAATAAAAAAAATAAAATATTAAACAACAACAACCACTACCAAAAAAACCTCCACCAGGCTATTTGCAAAAAGAGAGAAAGAGGGAGGAAAGATGCAGATTACTAATATCAGAAAAGAAAGAGAAGACATCACTACAAATCCTATGGAAATGAAAAGAATAATAAAGTAACACTATGAACAACTCTATGTCCATAAATTTGATAATCTTGATGAAATGAATCAATTCCATGAAAGACAAATTTGCCAAAGCAAATTGCCAAATTGTCTGAATAGTCCTGTATCTATTAAAGAAATTGAGTTAATAATTAATATCCTTAAAAAACAGAAAGCACTAGGTTTACATGGGCTCACTGGTGAATTCTACCAAACATTTAAGAAACAAATTCTGTCCATTCTCTACAGTCTTTTTTGGAAATTAGATGCAGATACTTTCTAACTCATTCTATAAGGCCAGCATTACCCTAATACCCAAGCCAGACGAAGACATTAAAAGAAAACTAAAGATCATTATCTGTCATGAATATTAGATGCAAAAATTCTCAAAAAAACATAAGCAAATCAAATCCAACAATGTATAAAAAGAATTATGACCAAGTGGGACTTACCCAATTATGCAACATGTGGCTGGATAAGCATCTGAAAATCAATTAATGTAAGCCATCACATCAATAGAATGAAAACAAAAATTTATATGATAATATCAATAGATGCAAAAATACAACTTGACAAAATCCAACACCCATCCAAATAAACTAGGAATAGAGGGGAACGTTCTCAAATTGATAAAGACTATCTATTAAAAAACCCTACAATTAACATCATCCCGAATGGTGAGAAACTCACTCAGAGCTTTATCACTAAGATCAGTTACAAAGTCTAGGTTTTCCCCACTCACCACTCCTTTTTAAATCATACTGGAAGTTCCACCTCATGCAATAAGACAAGAAAAAGAAATACACAGTTTGAAAAGGCACATAACTGTGTTTGTTGACAGATGATATGATCGTATGGAGAATGTCAAAAGAAATTGAGAAAAAGCCTCCTGAAACTAATCAGCAAGTAAAGAAATGTTGTAGGATATAAGGATAATATACACAAGCCAATCATTTTCCTATAAACCATCTATACACCACCTATATACCTATTTCCTATATACTGTCTATATACCATCAGTGAATAAGAGGAACTTGAAATTAAACCCACAATGCTATATTTACATGAGCATCCCCCCAAATGAAATACTTAGGTATAAATCTAACAAAGTATGTACAAGATCTCTGAGGAAAACTACAAAATTCTGAACAAAATCAAAGAAATAAGTGAAGAGATATTCCATGTTCATGGATAGGAAGACTCAACATTGTCAAAATATCAGTTCTTCCCAAATTGATCTATAGACTCAATGCAATCCCAGCTAAAATCCCAGAAAATGCTGAGTGAAATAAGTCAAACAGAGAGAGTCAATTATATGGTTTCACTTACTTGTAGAGCATAAGGAATAATATGGAGGAGATTGGGAGATGGAGCACAAAATGGAGTTGGAGGAAATCAGAGCGGGAGACAAACCATGAGAGACTGTGGACTCTGAGGAACAAACTGAGGGTTTTGGAGGGGAGGGGGATCGGTGATGGGATGAGCCTGGTGGTGGGTATTAAGGAGGGCACGTATTGCATGGAGCACTGGGTGTGGTGCATAAACAATGAATCTCGGAACACTGAGAAAATTTTTAAAAAAAAGGGTTAACAAATGCTGGTGTGGATGTGGAGGAAGAGGAACCCGTGTACACTGTGGGTGGGAATGTAAGTAAGTGCAGCCACTATAGATATATATATATATAATAGCATGGAGGATCTTCAAAAAATTAAAAATGGAATTACCATGTGAAAAAATCCCAGAAACTTAGTTTGGGGATATCAATAAACTGATTCTAAATTTATATAGAGAGGCAAAAGACCCAGAATAGCTAACATAATATAATAAGAGAGCAAAGTTGCAAGACGGACACTACCCAACTTGAAGACTTCCTTACTTACATTAAGTTATAAGTCATAGGCTTACATAGAGTAAGCTGTAAGTAAGACTTATAATAATCAAAACAGTGTGGTAGTGGCAAAAAAAAACATACAGGTTAATGGAACAGGACACAAAGCTCAGAAGCAGAAGCACATAAATACAGTCAACTGATTTTGACAAAGGAGCAAAGGCTGTACAATGGAGCAAAGATAACAAAGGACAGTAGAACAAGTGGACATCCACATGCAAAAAAAAAAAGTGGAGACAGATGTTATACCTTTTACAAAATTTACCTCAAAATGGCTTATAAACCTAAATGTAATGTGCAAAACAATAAGACTAGAATATAACATAGAAAACCTAAATAACCTTGGGTATGGCAATGACAACATCTAAGTTGTTATATGAGTTCCTACATCATAGTAACTACATAATAGCTACATAGTACATAGTAATTACATCATAGTTACAATACCAAAAGGCACAATTCATGAAAGAATGAATTGATAAGCTGGACTTAACTAAAAATTTCTGGGGGTACCTTGGTGGCACAGTCATTTGAGCAACTGACTCTTGGTTTCGGCTCAGGTCTCAGGTCATGATCTCAGGATGGTGAGATCGAGCCCAGAGTGGGGCTCAGCACGGAGCCCACTGAAGTTTCTCCCTCTGCCCCTCTTCTCTTCCCGTCCCCTGCATATACACTCTGTGAAATAAAGAAGTCTTTTTAAAAAATAAAATAAAATTCCTGCCTTGCAAAAGATAATGTCAAGCAAATGAGAAGATAAGCCACAGACTGGAAGAAAATACTTGCAAAAGACAGGTGATAAAAGACGGTCATCCAAAATATACAAGAACTCAGGAAAAAAACAACCAGGGCACCTGAGTGGCTCAGTCAGGTAAGTGTCTGCCTTCAGCTCAGGTCATGATTTTGGGGTCCTGGGATCAAACCTCACATCAGGAAGTCTGCTTCTCCCTCTACCCCTCCCCTCTGCTCATGTTCTCTCTCTCAAATGAATAGAAGAAAGAAAGAAAAAGAAAGAAAGAAAGAAAGAAAGCAACCCCATTAAAAAATGGGCCAAAAACCTTCACAGGTGTCTCCGCAGGGAAGATGAACAGATGACAAGCACATGAAAAGATGCTTTGGCTCCTGACTCCTGCCGTTTCTGGTGCTGCTCAGGTGCCCGCTGGTTGTGGACCTGGTTCTTCTCTGGGAAGCGGCTGCTGAGGAGACTCTGGCACTCGCCATGGCCAATGAAAAGCCCAGGGATTTTTTATCTTTCGGATTTTCTGTGGCTGAAAACAGCTGTGTGCTCATTTCTCGCACAGAATCAGAAACCTGTTGATTTCTGAAGTGAGTTGGGCTGCTGCTCCTTTGAGAAGGTTTGTCAATGAGGCAGATCAGATTCCGATTCCCTGAGCCCATCACTGAAACAGACACACAGTCGGAGATGGAGGATGAGCATACAGTTGATGTGTTCCAGCAGCAGACGGGAGGTGTCCACTGAGAAGCGAACCTGCTACCTTCCTGCAGAACTCTGCTCCACCAGAGGAGATGACGTTCTCAGTTAGGAAACTACAGTTTTGTCCCACCACATCCTGGCCCCTATATAGAGTTTTCTCTTCCATCATTTTTTTCCTTCCTCATTCCTTTACCATAAAGTAATAGCATGTGCACAAGCATATTACATTTTTGTAACTAAATGGCCAGTGGTATGTTTAGGTCAACACCAAATGGAGACAGGAGGGGGAAAATACTGGTTCTGTGAAAATACTCGTCTCCGTTAGTGGCATGCTCATTCAGTTCTTATCTTTATATTCCAGTAAGTTACTTTGTTCTCACTCTTCAACGATAAAAGAGCAACATAAAAATCCTTATATACCTCATTCGATTGGAAAATGTTAATGTTTTTCATTGATCACTGTAAAACCAAGGACAATGTTATAACTTCTTTTGTATATAGCAGTTACATAGAGGGCAATCTGTCTTTAAATAGGGATAAATCACTCTAAAATACATTAGTCCTAGATCATTTTCCCTTCAAGTGTCTTGTTATTTAAATAAACTTGTTTAAAGAGAAGAAGAAGAAGAAAAGGTGCTCCACAACACACATTATTAGGGAAATGTAATGAAAACATCACACATACCTACCAGAATGCCTAAACTCCAGTACATTGACAAAACCAAATGCTGGCATGGATGTGGAGCAATAGAAATTTCTCATTCACTGCTGGTTAGGAATGCAAATGGCATAGTCATGTTGCAAGAAGCCTAGCAGTTTCTTACAAAACTGAACAATGTTTAGCAACTACATGATCCAGCAACTACAATTCTTGGTATTTATCCAAGGGAGATGAAAAATAATGTCCACCCCAAAACCTGATGTTTATAGCACAGGTATGTTTACAGCAGCTTTTTCATAATTGTCAAAATGCAAAAGCAAGCAAGGTGTCCTTCAGTTGGTGAACGGATAAACCACTGTATCTCCAGACAATGGAATATTATTCAGCACCAAGAGGAAATGAACTGTCAAGCCATGAAAAGCCATGGAGGGAGCTTAAATGCATATCACTTAAGTGAAAGAAGCCCATCTGAAAAAGCTACATACAGTATGATTCCAACTGTATTCCTGCTGTAGGACATTGTGGGAAAGGCAAAACTATGATTCCCAAGAAGATCAGGGTTAGGTGTACGGGGAGGAATGAATAGGGGAAGCACAAAAGTTTTTAGGGCAGTGAAAATATCTGTATAATACCACAGTGATGGGTACATAACATCATTCTTTTTTCCAGATCCAAAGAATGTATAACACCAAAAATGAACCCTAATGTAAACTATGTACTTGCGTGATTATGATGGGTCTGTGCACGTTTATTAGTTGTAACACATCCACGACTGTGGTTGGGGATGTAAATAATAGGGAGGCTATGAATGTCGGGACAGATTGGGTGGGGGTACAGAGCAAAGTATGGGGGATGTCTGTACCTTCCTACCTCAGTTTTTTTTTTGTTGTTGTTTTTTTCCACTTGACAAGTTCATGATTTTATTTGGGTTCATAGGCAAATAAGCCAGGATTTGCAAAATGATGAGATTAGTTACTTAAAAGAAATATATGTGACTTAAACACAGAGGTTACCTTCCCCTCAATTTTACTGTCAACTTTAAACTGCTTTAAAAAAAAAAAAAGTCTAAGAATGAAAAAAGGAAAAGAACCAAAAAGATTAAAAACAAACAAACCCACAGCCTGGGAGAAAGTAATTGCAAGTCATGTATCTGATAAGGGTTTTGCCTCCAGGATATATAGCGATCTCTTACAACTCACTACAAAGAAAAACGATCCCATGTAAAAATAGGCAAAGATATGAATGGACATTTCATCAAGGTAGATATACAAACCGTGTGGAAATGTCACTAAAGCTACTTGAAGATTTCTCTAGATTCCCCTCTAGATCCCAGCTAAAATGGCTATCATTAAAAAGACAGACATGCCGGGGTACCTAGGTGGTCCATCGGTTGAGTGTCCTATCTTGATTTTAGCTCAGGTCATGATCTCCAGGTCTGGGATGCAGACTTGTGTGGGGCCCCACATCACTGAGCCCCTCATTGGGCTCTGCAAGTGGTGTGGAGCCTGCTTAAGATTCTCTCTCCCCTCTCCCTGACATATGCATTCTCTCTCTCTCAAAATGGACATGTTGGGTTTTGGTGAGGACGCAGAGAAGCTGGGACCCATGCACACTGTAAGCAAGGATGTAAGGTTGCCCAGCCACTTTGGACAGTTGGCCATTTCTTTAAAAGTTAAAAAATAAATATCATATGACCCCGCAATTCCACCTTTAGAAATCCAAGAGAAATGGAGACATAACCACACGAAGACATGTCTGCAAATATTCATAGAAACATTTTTCTTAAGAACCCCAAATTGGAAACAACCCAAATGCCAGTCAACCGGTAAGTAGGCCAGTACCATATGGTATTCATAAAAAGGAATGAAGTACTGATACATAAAAAAATATTATGCCAGATGCAAAACGCTACATATTGTATGATTCCTTTTATAGGTGACTTCCAGAAAAAGCAAATTTCTAGAGACAGAAAGCAGAGCAGTGGTTGCCGAAGCCTGGGGGTTGGAGCAGGGGGTTAGGTGCAAACGAGCACCAGGGAACTTAGTGGGGTGATGGAAACAGTGTTAACCTGGATGTGGTGATGCTTGCACAGGGTTACAGAGTGTAAACTGTATCTTGATGAAGCTGTTGAAAAACAAACAGAATTCCTGATGATTCACTTGTGTCTGTCTTAGCTATTCTGGCTAAAACCTTTGGGTTCCTTTTCCTCATAAATTTTTGAGATTAAAACTGATCAAAACTATGCTTACTAGATTACTCAAAAATGTTCTCGAACTTCTCACTCTTTTAGGTCCTGTCTGAAGTGTGTTGTCGTATGTTCTTGAACAGAATACCACTGGATCTAGTGAACTCAAGCTGGGCACACAGTGGAAAGGGGGGGTCTGAGAACTCATGCCCCGGAACAGTAAGGTTGTGCTCTAAGTCTGATGGCAGTTGGAGATCTCTGTTTCTCACTGAGAGGACACCTTTGGGTGGACCGTCCCTCAGTGATTTTCACTATCGGGGCAACAAGGCTTTTGCTCTACCTACCCATGTCCCTTGTACACATGAGAGAAGCAGGCTGCATTTTTTTCAGCTCCTTTTAGAAACTCACCTGCTATTATCAAATACCATTCCATTCATCAACCCTTACTAAATGACTCTCGATGTTATCTAATGATTCAGGAACTTCTCCCCTTCCGCACAGGAAAAGAAAGACAAATGGCATTCAGTGAGGTAGGACAGGTTTCTGATTTGGGTTCATTTGTCTAGACCTGCTTTTTATTTGCAGCCACAACATACAGATTCCCAAATACAGCCCCTCCTTAAGGAGTGACTTTTACACTTCGTCAAGTTTCCGGAGCAGATGGAGAGAGCTGGCGGCACACTGTCCGTGCGGCAGGCAGATCCTGCAGGGAGACTAGAACGGTGGTCTCCTGTTTCCCCCTCCGCTTTATACATTTGTCACTGTCCCAGTTGACATCTACCTCACAGGGCATTCACCTCTGTCTCCGTGACTAGGCGGAGACCGACAGTTCTTATTCTTGGGGCTGGGACAAAGCCCTGCGCGGGATAGCTGGGAAGTGCCGCATGTTTGCTGAAGCCAGCAGACGGGCTGTCTACTGATCCAGGAACTCCCGATGTTAACCCCGCCTAAATCCTAAGTGGCCAAATGTGGTTTTCTCTTTGCTCCATTCTAGCAGATTGTCCCTGCGCACCGGATCTGGACAAGAGGAGCAGCAGAAGGGGTGAAGAGAGGACACTAAGGATCCAGATCAGCTCCTCTATGTAGGACACAAATCACGGTCCTTTCCTATGAACTTTTATTTACCTAATCCCTAACCCTAAGAACTAGGAATAATGATGTCCATTTTAGGGTCATGCAAATGAAAACCAGGATGGGTGGGGAAGGGCTGTCCAACGAAGACAAGTAGAAATGTGCACAATTGGGTCTTCAGACTCTAAACCTGTTCATCCATTCAGAAGCTCAAAGGCCTCAGGGGTGCTGGCATGGAGCCAGACACTGGGGACACAATGGCTGATCAAAACCACTGCCACAGGGGTGCCTGGGTGGCTCAGTCGTTAGGTGTCTGCTTTCAGCTCAGGTCATGATCCCAGTGTCCTGGGATCGAGCCCCATGTCCGGCTCCCTGCTCAGTGAGAAGTCTGCTTCTCCCTCTCACTCCCCTGTTTGTGTTCCCTCTCTCACTGTGTCTCTGTCAAATAAGTAATCTTTAAAACAACAACAATAAAAACCCACTGCCGTTCAGCAGCCATATAGCTTAAAGCTTTAGGGGACCAGACTGGAGAGTCACAAAAGTCAATACATCCTTAGAAGCCGTGGAAAACATAAAAATTGAGTACTCTTTCTATTAAGAGGATATCACCTTTCCACACACATGTTCCCTCATAACAGATGTACGGATCCCAGCCCTGAAGGTGTCCCTGGAGACGCTGGCAATGGGATACAGATAAGACGCAATGCTTACATAGCTGTGGTCAGTTTGTAAACGCTGGCTGAATGAATGAATGATTCTCTAGTGAGAAAATGGCACAGCAGAGTCAAAATATGATTTGTTTCAATTTTATTTTTCTAGCTCAGTTTTCGTAAAAGATTCAGAGAACTGGACACAAATCATAAGCTATCTTCCACCCTTATACAGTATATGTCCACTTTCTACTTTTTTCTTTTGCACTGAACAAGGTGATACTGTCTTTGTTCAAACCCAAGTCCCGCGGAAGAGAGATGATAACGAAACAAAAGCGGGGGAGGGGTGGTAGGTGTGGTCTTTTTATTCACAGACAGTAAATGTGTATGTATCACCACAGGGGAAAAGCACTGAGGAAACATTTGCATCCCACATATTCAAAAGTCAAGCAATTAGTACAAGTACAGCCCCTCCAAAAATAGCAAATTTGGAACAAGTAGACATTACTGTGAAGGAAGTTCCCAGCCTTTTACTTTCCTTTCACCCCATTCCCACACGAGGAATTGAAGCTCTCTTCACAGCACGAATATAAAAATGATTAAAGTCAGGGTTTTATGGCAATCTTTTGCTAAAATATATTCTATTTTAATATACATGCTATAAAAGTACACTAAAAAGGTCAATCGTTAGAGCTCTGTTAAAATTAAGAATTTACTTTTTTATATATAGAATAATGTACACCCAACTCTAAAAGTATATTTGATGAAAGCTATTACTACTGTGACCCCCAAATATTTCTAGCTTCATATTTTGTTTATAATAAGATTGATTTTATAATACGTGTATTCAGTAATGCTCTCTTATAATTCTGCATTGCAGTGCCTCACCAATCACTTTAAAGAAAAATGCAGAGGGAACCACATATCTCCAAGCAGTTCTTATTGTGCATATCACCAAGTTTTCAATGTAAGTTCCTGTGGCAAATTTTTCATCGTATTTTTTAACCTCTGCTAATCTAAATTCTTTTACGATCAGCATCTGGAGCTTTTAATGAGGCAAATATAAATGAGAGATGCTGAAAATCAAACCTGCAGGTAGCCTGACTCGAAAAGGAATCATTCCCTCCTGTAATAACATTTCCAGTGCCAATTCTAGGTTTTTACAGGACGGTCTTAAATAATGCTGACTGAACACATCCCGTGCAGGCGAACTGACTGCGTGCGTGCCAAACCGAGAACTCAGATCCCCGGTACGGAGTGTAACTAGATCTCCTGCAGGCCTGTAGAGCACATAAGAAGCTGCCAGTTACGGACTCACATCCATGGATCCTGGGCAGATCCATCATCTCTTATTCCAGGTACCGGAGGAGAATGGAAATAGAAAATAACTGAAATCTGTTTCTGATTTAAACAAAAATATTACTCTTTTCATTAGCAAAACAGTCTTGAAAATCTCTTTTTCTCCCCTCTGAACAGTACGCCACGGAGCACGAGGCCACGTCTGGAAGGCTCTGTGCCCCACTCCGACCCGTGCTCTACAGCAAATACGGTCGCGGAGCGCACACAGCAACCACAGCTTATTCACAGTCACTGATGAGAATACACTTCTCATCTGGTTACAGTGTCCAGTCCCACAGAGGAAAGGTTTGGCATTCGTGTGCTTTTGGTTCTTGATGAGAATCACTTCTGCTTGATTTTCATTCTTGGAAGAAAAAAATCATCAGCTGATGTCCTCAGATTTCATGATGTACAAGAGGAAGGGAGCGAAGATGAGCTGTTCGCAGGGAGTGGGCCTGGGCTTGAGTCTGCGGGCTGATCTTCCTCCTCGCCAGGTGAGTGTCCAGAGGGCTGCCCGCCCAGGGTGCCAGCAGGGAGGCTCCCCAGGACACAGGCCTGCAGAGCCCCGGCTGGGGGCTGGGGACGGGCCCCTCTAGCTCTGTGTCAGCCACCACCCCAGCTCACTACCCCCTACACTGATCTTAACGGGCTTGGAGGCTGTAGAACTGACGGACACCAGTTCACTGGGAAACAAAGAAAAGCAGAGGATTCCACCAAGAGGTGGCCCGGGGCCTTCATGTCCATCCTCTACCGACTGAGCTGTGATCGGCTGTGGAGAGAATCTGTGAAAGATGCCTAAATCATGTCCTTCAGAGCAGAATTCTCCTTTGTTTTTCTTGAACACATTTTTTTTTTTTTTTGCAACTGTCATGTTTTTCCAAATGATTTTATCAGGAGTCGAGTTTGGTATCTGCTCTTTTTGAACCTATCTAAAAATGGCATGTTTTCCCCTGGCAAATGATTACTTATTTCTTTGAAAAAAGGACAAGATTTTTTTTTTCTTTTTTGGATCCAACTCAGCCCTTCAGAAAGGACTTCAGACTGAGAGGAGGAAGTGCAGGAGAACTAACTTCCCATTGTGCCTTACACAAAACATTTTGTTAAAATTAAGAGTAGCTCCAAGTACAAAAGTAAATATTTGTGCAAAGGGCACAATGCCAGATGCAATCTTAAGACATCCTCAATTTACTCTTTTTCCGTTTGAATCTTTAAAACACAAGTCTTCTACATTGTGAAACCTAGCAAGTCGGGGGAAGGAAGTTAACATCAGAAAATACACTTTAGAAAAAGTACAGGATTTTTTTGCTGATAATTTGCTACTTATTTCATAACTTAGATCAAGTAAGTGTTAAATATTCACAGTAATTTCGAGAAGAGACATTCGTGTCATAAAACTTCAATCTATTGCATTTTCAACAAGTTTTCTGTGCAATTTCAAAATTTCATCGGTCAGTGCTTTCCTGTAGAACTCCTTATGGTTAGTCCTTCCCTTTGTGGATCCAGCTATACCTTCAAGGTGGGCTGTAGAATTCCTTTCTCAATCAGATGAGTCTTCAGGGTTTTATATATATTTAACTGCTGTTCCGGTTGAAGCACCAACAACTGCTGTAGCACTTTGCTGGGATTCGGACCCCTGATAATAAAGCAGAAAAGGCCAAGTTCGTGTTATTTTGAGAGACCTAAAGGAAGCATATACCTCCAACTGAAAATAAATCATGCACGTAAGTGCAGAGTACCCACCTTGACTGATCAAGCTCGCTTTAGTGCCCAATGTCAGTGTCTGGGGGAGAAAAAGCCCCAGAGATATTTGGCACCGAGAGGCATACAGTAGATTTGCGAAGAATGCAAACACAAAATGCCCGAACAGCAGTAGGCAATCTAGGGGGTGCGGATCTAAGTTATACAAAACATCTCAAAGGAGCAACCTGAGTTAGAGGTGGGGACAGGGAACGAATCCTGACTGGTCAAGACAAGGACCACCCTTTAAGGAATGAAGCGAAGTCCCAGTGGATGAAGATAAGCTATAGAGGACAAGAAAATATACCTTAAAGTTTTAGCTTCAGAGAAACTTCAGTAAGTGCCCCTAGGGTATTATGAATGTTCCGGAGACAGGACACAAAGGTGCAGACCTGGCACTGAAGCCCCTACTGGGGATCTACAGTAGATGCACAGGCTTTGTCCAAAGAAAGTCTTCAGTGAACCCCACTATAGGAAACAAAAGTGGGTTTTTTCTAGTTGAAAGGAGGACAAAGAGGCGGACAGCCTGCCCTCCTCAGCCACCTGACAGCAGTTCCAGCGGAGGGGAAGTGAGTCCGGGGAGAACCGAGGCAACAACAAGGCAGTGGTACGGCATGCTCACCCTTCTCTCCCGGGAACATCTCCTCCAACAGCGCCCCCCCCACCTCCCCAACCCAGCCCTCTTCTTCCCACCCTTCCATGTTGCACTTGAATCAGAAAAGGTCTTAAACAGGACTCTCTCTCTTTCCCTGCTCTGACACTCATAGTCAGGGGTTAGTAACTTCCCCCACCCCCGACTCTGGAACTCAACTCATTTATACCTGTGTGATCTTCTACAGTGCTATTTTGTCAAATTCAGAATGAACAGAATTCCGATATCAATATATATGTATTGTTCTCTGCAATTTCTACAGTCCATCTGAATATGAAAAACAAATTATGGTTCACTTCTTGGAAAGAGACATTAGTAAAATCCAACGGAAAACAGCAAGACATAAATGATATATGGAGAAGGGCACTGAATTCTGAGAAGGATGTTTACACAGATAACTAAATTTCTTAGAACTGTTCAGTTCAAATGGAATTCTAGGAAACAGAAAACCCAGTAACAAGGAAATTTCTGCTATTTAGGGACATCCCAACAAAAGTCTTTGATTAAACCAACCACACCAGAGCACAGATCATCCATCCCCTGGGTCACCTTTGTGCACAAGGTTCAGCTCCACATCTGCCAGAAGTGCGCCAGATGTCTCTCACCACCACTATCTACTCAAGTCAGGGCACAGCTTGTCTTTGCTGAATCAAAAGATTCAGCAACTTCATAACAAACCCAGAGTAAGGACCCACAGAGGAAAGGAAGAGTATTGTAGCAAGTTCAGCTAAATACAAAATTATGTCAGCAGGTGCTCCCAGCAAGACGCACCCTGGCACCAGCCCTGTATTTCTATTAGTCTAAATATTTGCTTTCAAATGGTAGACAATGTGGCTCAGCATGACTTTTCTCTACTGAGAGAAGAGGTTAAAAAAAAAAAAAAAGTGATTTAATGCCCAGAAGCTGCCACCATCTGAAAGCAGAGTCCAAAGGATTAATTAATTACTAATACTCTGATATATCAGGAACTACCATATAAATGGATTAAACACTCCAATTAAAACGATAAAAGTTAGGGACACCTGGGTGGCCCAGATGGGTAAGCATCTGTCTGCCTTTGTTCAGGTCATGATCTCAGGGTCCTGTGATCTGAGGTCATGATCTCATCGGGCTCCCTGTTCAGTGGGGAATCTGCTTCTCCCTCGGCCTCTGCCCCTCCCCCCACTCATGTGCGCACACATGTGTGCCCTCTCTCTCTCGCATGCGTGTGCGCTCTATCTCAAATAAATAAAATCTTAAAAAAGAGAAAAATGTTGTCCTCTGGGTTATTAAAAAAAAAAAACTAAGATCAACCTATATGCCTGTTAGGAGAGAAACAAGCTTTAAATAAGGATAAAGAAATGCTAAAAATAAAAGGATTGACAAGCACTATACAAATACTAACCAAAAGAAGGCTGATGCCATTATTCTAATATCCAACCAAATAGGCTTTAAGCAAACAGTATATAAAGATGGACATTACAGATCAATATTAGGAGCGGTTCAACAGGGGGATAGGACAGTCCTGAATGTGTATATACCTAAAGCCACCACAAAATACATAAAGCAAAAACTGTCAGACTAGGCATAAGTAAATTGACAATCACAGTGGGGGAGGGGCACCTGGGTGGCTCAGTCAGCTGAGCATCCTGATTTCAGCTCCGGTCATGATCTCAGGGTCATGGGGTCGGGCCTGAGTTGGGCTCCATGCTGGCTGTGGAGCCTGCCTGGGATTCTCCCTCTCCCTCTGCCCTCCCTGTTTGAGCTCTCTCGCTCTAAAATAAATAGATAAATGTTTAAAAAGAAATAAATAATCACAGTGGGATATTTTGACAAAGCTCTCTTCCTGAAAAGATGAAAAATGGAAACAAACAAACAATGAGTACAGAAGATGTAGCTAACACTCACAGCCCTACATCCCCACAATGCAGATGCACACGTGCTCCACGGGCACATGGACACGTACTAAACAGACAAGAATACTGGACACAAAACAAGTCTCTATAAACAGAAACTGAAATAATAAAGAGTATGATTTCTGACCATGTACAATGAAGGCAAAAGTCAATAAAGGAAGGAGAATGAGGAAATCCATTTGTTTGGAAAGCCATCAACACACATCTAAATAACCCACATGCCAAAGCAGGTATCATACTGGAAACCAGGAAGTACTTGTAACTGAGAATGAAAACGCAAACATAACATGTAAGCTGAGAGTAAAGCAGTACTTAAGAGGGAATTTATAGTCTTGGATGAACATTTCAGACAAGAAGGCTGAAAATCAATAAACTAAGCTTTATCTCAAGAAGCTCAAAAAGCAACAGCAAGTTGTGTCTTAGAAAGATGAAGGAATGAAAGACGCAGGCAGACATCAATGAAACACGAAGTTAACAAAGCCAGAATCTGATTCTTTGAAAAGATTAACAAAATAAACTCCTAACAAACTGCTCAAGAAAAATAAAAATTAATATAAAATTCCAACATTGCCCTGGGTATATTTTTAAAACATGTGTTTAGGGATCTACAAATATGCATTTCTAAATACTCTCTGAAGGAAATACATGTTTTCTGTGGTCAGCCACTCTGCAGAGACCATGGAAAATGAAGTTAATATGTGCTTGCTGTGGTTTGTTTTCACACCACAAACTAGCATTTTAGGGCAGATCCCAAACCTTATGGTTTTTTTAAAATTTTTACTCTTTGAAGATTTTATTTATTTAATTGACAGACAGAGATCACAAGTAGGCAGAGAGGCAAGCAGAGAGAGAGGGGGAAGCAGGCTCCCTGCTGAGCAGAGAGCCCGATGCGGGGCTCGATCCCAGGACCCCGAGATCATGACCTGAGCCGAAGGCAGAAGCTTTAACCCACTGAGCCACCCAGGCGCCCCCAAGCCTTATGGTTTAATAATAAGAATAAACCACCCTATACAAAAAAGCAACACCCCTCCATTCACCCCACTTCTCCATACACTCCCCCACCCCACTCTCCACCCCCCATACAACCATAATCCCCTGGCCTGCTTTATTTTTCTCCATGGCACTTAACCACCAGCTAACAAACTAGATTTGCTTTTTGTCCTTTACTGCCCCTTCTCTCTCCAGCTCCCCAATAAGAACATAAGCTCTGAGGGCAGGGACTTTGTTTTGTTCTTTGCTATATCCATGCCTGGAACATTCCCCAACACTTCACAGGCACTCAAGCAATAGCTGGTGGACTGGATGAATTATTACGCCCTCCTCCTTTTTACTTAGTATTCACTACCATTGTATACCACAGAAAATAAGAAATCTGATGAGTCAATTCAGTACCACCCACATTACCTAGAGTTTACCTTGGTTCTATTAAATACCATGATATATACTATTACTCAAGTTATGCAAATGTGTGCAAAAATAATTATAATTTAATCATTTCTTCTTAATCATACTTCTCAGGGCTACAATGTGATGCAAACTCCAGGGGCCGCCATTCCCTTTTTATATTATAAATTACCACTGATAGAAAAAGTAATTCGTTCAAACGAATGCCTATGGAAATGAGAACTCAAAGAAATCATCTTAATAAAATATTTTAAAAAATCTAAAAGTACCTTATAAAACTTGTGATGTACACGTGCACAAAAGTTGCCATCAAATACTGACAATCAAATCTGTCCATTATCCCGCCATGTCCAGGAATGGTGTTTGCAAAATCCTTCAGAAACAAACAAACATATGAGCAAATTTTCAAAAAATCACCTGCTATAAAACTTATACCTGTAAATGTCTCTTGGCACCAGGGACCTGAAGAAAAATACTACTGGATTTCCTCACTAAAGGCAGACTTACTAGAGCACGTCTCACAAGTTAAAACCACGTCTTTCAAATATGTACCCACATTCAAATGACTCGCGAATTGACTAAAAGCAGTCAAGTAACACTAATTAAATATTAATTAAATCTAGTACTAACATTTTTAGTTGGTAAAGCTTTTTCTAAATCAAAAGCGCTACTGGCTATTATTAATCTGATACTGTTCTAGCTTACTTTTCTGTTTACCCAGAAATTATTTGAGTGTTGCTGACAGATGTACAACTAGTTCTAACTCATGATAATTCTAACAGTTTTACTCCGAAATAAATATTTTGCTACTATAATGTATATTCTCCTTTAAGTATTGAGGTAAAAGGAAAATCAAAATAGATCATGTGGGGCACATTAGTCCATTAAATGCCCCAAGTGAAGGAAATGGTTAGTAAGTCTCTCAAGTGATTCTCTAGACATACCCACTGTCTGGTGCTAAGGACATGGAAATGACGGAATGCTCTTCTAACATACGCAGGCGACCTAAAAAATCTAAATGCAACAGCTATTATACCTTCATTTTGGACACTCAAAATAATCTATCATTCAAGAAGAAACCTCACATTAGAGACCACTAAAGAAAATACCATCCCAAATGTAACATTTCTTTGTTTCAAACAATTACTGAAAAATTCTTCGGTTACTTTTTTACAATGCATTTCCTTCCTTCTCCTCCCTACTCTCAGAAGCAACAAGAGAAACATAGTAACTCAATTCCACTCTGCTGTTTGCAGTCTCGACAGGACAGTCTTCATGGGCAGCTGTTGCTGGGGTTCACTGTGGGCACATGTTGTCTCCCCTAGTAGGTGGTGAGCAGCTTGAGAACAGAGACATTTATACACTTCTGCATGCTGCATTCCACTGAACATAGTGTCTTCTCCATTTTAAGTGCTCACTGAGTGAGTTTTTTTTATTTCCCTGGCTTCCGTGGCCCTGTGTGATCCCCCAGTTTCTGCAGTCTGATCGCTGCCCCTCTACCACAGTCACGGTGTTCTCACTCCCCTTCAAACAGGCTGAGCTCCTCCTCTCCTTTGCACTCACTGGAACTCTCTTCCTTCGACATTTCTATAGGACTCCCTCTCTTCTCAGGCCCCTGTTCAAATGCCACCTCCTCCAGAGAGGCCTGCCCTGTTCACCCCACTTTCAATAGCCATTCTCTGACTCCCAATGGCACAAGAGCTGAGATAATAAATACATGTGACTTTCTGAGACTCCAAATGAAACGAAATATAGGGATAGTTTTATGTATCATGGAAAGAGAGCAGCAAACTGTCCCATAGTCCTAGTCGAGCCCACTGCCTGCTTTATTATTTATTATTATAACTTTATTATAAAAAAGTTTTATTAAAACCCAGTCATGGCCATTCATTGACATACTGGCCACAGGGCTTTCCATTACAATGGTGGAGTTCAGAGTTGGGTAGCTGCAATAAGATTACTAAATGATTTCTTCCTTTACAGAAAGAGTTTACTGACCCAGATCTAGTAGAATGGATGGTTATATCCAAAGGTTCTCCTGCTTGTCTCTTTAAGTGAAACTGTGGCACAACACATAAACTTTGGACGACTCATAGCTGGATTTTTGGAGGAGCACTTGAAGGACCAAGATTCTGCATTTGTCCCAACACTGACACACGCCAATTCTATAAATGTGGCTGAATAACACTTTAAAATGTATTAACATGGCCTGTCCCAAATTTAACAAGAGAGAATATACTCAAATCAGCCAGGACGCATTTCTCGGAGGCTGAAACAAATAGAATGTAAAAGTTTTTGCCCAGCGGCTTAATGTGGGAGACTAAGAGAGAACCAAATTACAACTATGTGATATTCTCTAATAATAACAAAGATTCTAAACACACACCTTGATTTTGAATGCTCTTTTGAATCCACTGGCAAAGAAGCCTCCAAAAGGGCCAATCAAAGATGCAAATGTTGAAAGAGCAATGCTGTGTATCTGGAAAGGATACAAGCTCACTGTTTCCTAAAGAGAAAATAAAGGAGGAAGGGATTAACTGCATTAAAATTGTATTTGAGCATGCCACCTCCACTAAGAACGATGATATAAATATTAAATCAGAATTGTGATGCTACCAACGTTGGCTTTCTTTTTCAATATCCCTTTGGCTATTCGAGGTCTTTTCTGGTTCCATATCTCACAAAACAAACTGAGGGTTGCTGGGGGGAGGGGGTTTGGGAGAAGGGGGTGGGATTATGGACATTGGGGAGGGTATGTGCTTTGGTGAGTGCTGTGAAGTGTGTAAACCTGGTGATTCACAGACCTGTACCCCTGGGGATAAAAATATATGTTTATAAAAAATAAAAAAATATATTAAAAAAATAAAAATTAAAAAATTAAAAAATTAAAAAAAATAAAATTCATAAATATTAAATCAAACCATTATACCACATTTTTGGTGACTTCATAAACTCTTGGGATCACGGGAGAAAAACGTGTTGTAAGCTCTCATTCCCATCCTCTACTTAGCCAGTACTCTCCATCCCCCTCTAAGCATTCTGACAGCACCTGGCACACCAAAATCTTGCAGTTGGCAGGATCCTTTAGTTCATCTAGAAACTTCTACACCACTTGAGTTGTAGGTTTACCAAGAATCAGTTGAGTTAATTTCTGAATTTGTTTACTAGAACTGTGTAACTTTTGTATTTTATTTCACTTTAATTGTATATGACAAAATGAGGGGAAAGTTTGTCTTTTACTTTAAAAAAAAAAGAACCAGCAAATTAAGCATCAGCAAGACAGTCGTAAGATTCAGGGAGGAGATAATAGAAGTTGAGAATAATTCTCCACACAAATTATTTAGTAAATTCTTGGTTCTTGCTCAACTTTAAATAGACTGAAACTACAAACTGCAGATAGTGCAGAAATAGATAGGCTTTAGAAAGATCATTCAGAACACCAATCTCTGGACCTGTTCTCAAAGCAAAGGTCTTGTCCCAGTCAAAGACTGGTCGTATCAAACAGTTTTATAGCAGATTACAGATGGCTTGGACACTGAAAAAAATTCTTAGATTCAATGTATTGCATTCTCGAGGAGAGAAATCATTTGTTGGTTAACCTCCTCCTCAAAAATTATGGACTTTAGGTAAAATATTTCAGACACACACAGGTACACAGCATACACATGCAGCTGTTTGATTCCTTACTTTAACCAACCACCCATCAGTCTTGATGACATAGATCAGCAGGGTTCTAATGGACAGCATGTCAACATCCTTCAGTGAGAGACCTCAAACATTATCTTCAAATGGCAACAGTATGCTTTTCAAAGGGAAACTGATTTTTTAGAAGCAGCAGCTTTCTGTACTATTAAAGGTCCCCTAAAAGTCAAGGAATCTTTGAGTGGTTGATTCCTTTTTAATTAAGCTTTAAATTGAGTCCATTCCTACCAGTTACAAGTGAAGCTCACTGTAACCCATTTGATTTGCAGAAATCTAAGGAATACTGAAAAATGTTTTCAAAACAAATACAAGATAAACTACCATCAATAATCATTCAAACCACTAGGTAAGTAAATTCCTAATAGACAGCTGGTTTGTGATAATAATATTCATTTCATGTTCAAGAAAGGGAAATCACAAGGTGACAGAAGTTTAGTGCTACTTTTAAATGAACCTTAATCTTTGGGATACAGGATCCTTAACTATATTTATCTTACCCGTCTCAACACTGCCTTTAGAAAGGGAGGAAGTGAATAACTCTGAAGCTGGAAAAGTTCAGAGGGTTCACATTCTGTAACAAAGGAGTTAACATCACTTCGGTATTCCACTGGGCAGACAAAGTACTGGTATTTGGATAACATGTAGGCAGCCTGAATAACGAAGCAAGAGTCCATGAAACAGTGAATGAAAATAAGAATAATTATAAATATGCTTATATATATATATTCTATTAAAAACTTAAACTTAACAGTTTTTGTATACTTATCTTTTATCCAGCCATTTTATTACAAACTTCGATTCTCACAAGACCTCTTTTAATAAAAACCTAAATTCTGTAACTGTACACTAATTTTTGAAACATTAACAATATCTGTTATGCATATCTAAAAGTAAATGTCAATTATTTTTAACAAACTTTTCCTACAAGTTGGGCTCACAGCAGTACCCACTAAGTGAACTAGCCGGTATGCATTAAGGAGGCAGAGTTCTTCAATATCATTTGCATTCTCTGCTTTACTCAAAGCCACTACTTGTCCCAGTAACTGGGTCCCCCTGAAGGCAGAACAACTGTTAGAAACTACCAAAACACAACAGCACGGCAATGGGTCTCAAGCCTAGCTGTTCATTAGAATCAGCTGGGGGAGTTAACGGACTTGGGATAGGGCTGGGATATAGACTTTATAAAAGATCCCCAGGTAATTCTGATATGAGGCCATGATCAGAGCTACTGGGGTACCAAATTGGTTCTGCTTAGTGGGTTTTAATAAATATATTATTAACATTTTGTGGTTCAGTTCTTTTAGGTTTAGAATAGATTAGTAAAATTTGCCATCATTTTCCAAAATGTAAACAAAAATCCCAGCAAGACTCACAATGAATCCAAACACGACTGTGGAAAAGAAGCCGCCAATAAATCCTTCCCAAGTCTTTTTAGGCGACAACTAAAAAAGGTCAAATAAATTGAAAAGAGTTACTCCACTCACAAAACACAAATACACAGGCAAACTCTCTTCAGTGAATTCCCACAATACCTTATACATCTCTCCTTTTTTCTTATTGGAATGGCTCTGCAACCCTTTTTCCTTCACTCCATGATCCTGACTTATTTGTGCAAATAATTCTAGTAATATCTAACATATTAGACCCTCAAATATTTGACATACTGTGAATATATGTCTGTTTCTGTATAACCTCAACTTATTTTTTTCTCTCAAAGAACTATAAACTCTAGATTAAAATCATCATCCCATGACTTTAAAGCTTATATAAACCCCCACAATAGCATAGTTCTTGCAATAAGGATGAAGTGTACTCATTCCAAGTACATACGATCTGTATTGACCTACTACTGACAAAAAATAGAATATCACATAACATGGACAATGCAGCACATCAGATTTTTGTATATTCCCCCAAATGCCATGCATATGACAGACCTCTTTCTGAAATGGCAAAACACTCCAGATACAGTATTTGCTCCACAAGTATTCACATATCCTTCTCCCTTTGGTCACAATCTATGTCTGTCTCCATGAAGAAAGGAACATGTTGTGCTTCTAAGAATAGATACTGTTTCAGATTCCGGCTATTGTTTCTCAGTCAATGGGGCATTCAGGCAGAGAAATCTGGAGGAAAGTTTGGAAATCAGTGATGCAGGGGCAGGAGGAAAAGATTTGGGAGTGGACAGCACTAACTGCCTTATCCTATAAGATAAGGACTGATACACAGGGACCTGGTCATCAGAAGATCGCTGATGACCTCTGGGATGACCCTTTCAGTGGACGGGTGAGGACAGAAGCCAAATAAATATCAGACAGAAGTTTATGCAGACAGCAACAGGTGACAGGCTAAACTACATGATCTCTTCACAGACCTCTTGTTTTAATGATGTTCATGAAAGGCCAAAGCCAAAAACGCTGATAGAAACAGTTTCTTGATAAATCTGATGACAATTCTGCCACAGAGACGAGAGTGACACACACCACTTCCTAGGATAATTCCGTATTACTGTCATGAAGTAGGAGCTGACTCAAATTGAAAAGTGACTGTTGATTATTTCAGAGATAACTTAATCGGGAACCTGGGAGGCTCAGTAGCTGGGCATCTGGCTCTTGATTTCGGCTGGGGTCATGATCTCAGGTCCTGGGACTGAGCCCTGTGTCAGGCTCTGTGCTCAGCAGGGGAGTCTGCTTGGGGATTCTCTCTCCCCCTTCAGTCTGCCTCTCCCCCCAACTTGTGTTTTCTCTCTTTCTCTCAAATAAATAAATCTTCAAAATACATATATAACTTATCAAATTAAATTGATCTATATCAAACTGATTTAGAGGTTAACTTGTTTAATTACATATGGGTATATTATACAACTAATCCAGCCCTAAATTCACTAGAAATTTATGTTCAAAATCAGACAGTAACATTCTTCTACATCCATAACAACCTCTTTCAAAACTTCCTAAGCCAAAAACTTCTCATCTGATATAGAAGCCTTGAATATTTAATCACGTACTCTTACGCTAAAGCAGCTTGAGAAATGTTTAAATATATACATATATAGCTTGCTTGCCTGTATCCCTACAGCTTAGCCCGATGTTGTATGCTAGACTCCTATGTGGGGAAGAATTTATGGAAGATTTTCTTGAAGGATAAGCAGTTCATGCTTTCCTCTGGGAACACTTAAGCCTCTCCTGTATCATTCGGATAAAACAGGTTTGGTACCTGCACAACTGTCTCAGTCCCTCCAAACTGCCTTCATGTAGTAACATCAAAAGAGCCAATTAACATATTTGTGGGAATATTATTAAAGATTCTACATGAATGGAGTGAATCCTATCTAAAGCCCCAACATGAAAAGTTTGTTTAAAAGTAATTAGTTCTATGATTTTTCCATGAGGAATTGGTTTCTTCTCCAAAATGAGAACTGTATAACAATTCATTTCTCCTTCTTTGCCTCCACTGACTGTAGGTAGAACCAAATCAAAGGCAAAACCACATGGTCTGCTCATGTGTATTTTTCTTTCCCTTGTCTTAACATTTACTTATTACTTGCATTACCAGTATTTTATTGTAGGGCCTCAGGGTTTTTTTTTTTTTAAACGAGTTTGGGTGTAAAAGCTTTACAGATAGACATGAGTATGTGAAGATGGTTAAGTGGACCCTTTCAAAAAAAATTGCTAAAGGAGCAGGGTCTAGGAAAGACTTGTTTGTAGGGTTGCTACAATGGAATGGAAGAAGGAAGACTTGCATTGTAGCTAATAGAAAGAAACCAGCCAAAAGATGAAATGAGCCTTCACAAGATGAGGGATAATTGATAGAGACAGGTCCTTATTGAGCAGACAAGAGACTATCTCACAAAGTATCCAGATGGAATCATTGGGAAATATGGCTCACTGTCCCTACACGGTGGCTGTTAAATACAGCTATGGGAAAATCAAAGCACCTCACAAATAAAAATGTACAACAGCACCAAATTGTTGGAAATTTTCTCCAGTGGCTCATTTTAAGGTTATGGTAATGGCTTGCTCAAGGTGTTGTTCCATTACCTTAATTAATGGAGTCCTCCCAAAAAAAAATCCAAAAAGGTAAGCAGTTATGTCATTGCAAATAACACTTGATATTGGAACAAGGAACCTTAAAGAAAATCGGAAAAAACGTCCATATGATTAAGTGTCAAACATTTATACAGGTTATGACTCATAAAGAACCAATGCAATAACCCTTTGGATTATACTGCAGCCTCATCCAGAACATTTGCCAAAACATTAGTAGAAATGATATACATCAAGTAAATTTGCCCAGATCAGCTTAATGCAATTCAGCAGAGAAAAATCTATAAATAAATCAACATATCAGGGGAATATTGCTAAGGAAAATATTAAATAATCAATTTAATTTTAATATTAAGCAATCCATTTCTAGAGCTATGGACTTTCAAATTTCAGTTTTATGAGAAACAAGTTATAACAGCACAAAGAATTAAAATAAGCAGTCTTTCAAAATGGAAAGGAGTCATTTGTTTAGACACAATATAATCTCATAAATTTATAACAAGCACTTAATACAAATTCTTTCTTGGGAAGAACTATCAATTTTAATTCTACCTTAGCCTATAGTTATAATAAACCCTGCTAATTTTATAGAACCCACTAAGTTCAGTAGCTGCCCCCTATCAATTAAAAGTTTGTATATGGAAGACAATCTCAAAATGATTCTGTTCATTTTACACACACACACACACACACACACACACACACACACACACACACACCCTGGTATTAAAAACTAGAACAAAACACAAAGCTGTGAAGGATTTTATCTTGACAAAGACCTATTGACTATAAAGATTTTAACTAATGGGTTTAAAAAGAATGTGGGGATAACATGGTCAGATTTCTTAAGTCATTTTTCTCCACTCTGTTTTTAACTAATAATTTTTATAATTTTAAACTAATAAAAAATGCTTTCTGAATATTCAAGTCACTGTTAGACAGCAAGTAATTCCATCTGAAATCTGGACACTCCCGTATAAAGGCAGAGGAGAACCCACCCAATTTTCATTCAGCACAGTGTTTGCTCACAAGCCAGCTTTCATATTCTTTTGCATTCACAAAAATAATATGCTCTTTTTAAAATTTATGTATGCTTTGTAAAAAGGCATATAAGATGTAGTACACCTGAAAATGTAATTAGTTTTTGGAGCTTTGATGAGGACTTCCTGCATTTTATTTGGAAGCCGAAAAAGAAGGCTTTTCAAGTTGTTAACGAAGTGTTTGTCTTCAAAGAGTAAAGCAAAACTCAGTAAGATATTTTAGTGATAGAGCAACAAAAACAAAAAAAAAAAAGAGTACATTTTAGTAGAAATCTATAAGACACTGCCCAATTGAAAGAGCTTTAAAAAGGCTAGGACATAAACACAAAGCAGCATAATGCTGTCCCCTTACCATATCATGCCTTCAAACAGATTTTGGATGACAAGATGTGACTGAGTCACTGTTATCAGTAGAGTGACATGAGTCCATGCGAACTGTTAATAGCCCAACAACACAACAATTAGTGAGCACAGCTGATCAGTGCAGCCCTGAAAGCAAGAGCAATTTTGAAACACAAATTTCTAGCATGACTTTTGGTCAAAGTTTGTAAGATAGGGACATACAAAATAAACATTGTTAGTAAATTATAGTCATTTGAGGGTCTACTGGAACCTTAAAACCATGAAGACATTTAATAAAGTAATCTTAATTTAAACAAAAATGGAATGCTAACAATACTGGGAAACATTACTGAATTTAAAAACATAATACAAAATATACAACAATCCTGAATCATTAGATTAAAATGATAATGAGAAATTTCTGCTGTTCTTACAGCATCTAGAGAGGACCATTTTGCTCTGGCTGCATTCTGCATTAAAAATGCTAAAAGCTATTCCTTTTTCAGAGTTCATTATGGTAACTTTTCCCATAGAGAGTTATTTCTGCCTTCAGATAACTCAAACCAGCAGGGACCAGTTACCCTTAAACACCAGCATTCCATACTTGAAAGTTGGTCTTTACAGTACCATTCAAGGACAGTATTCAATTTCAGAATTTCAAACCTGTGTGTTTCATCAAGTCCATCTAGCCCGAGAGATGCCATTTTAGTAATTTTTTTTAGCATCAGTTTGTATGAATAGAATGTGAATGGGAAAAAAAATACCTTAACATTTCTATATCTGTCTCATAATTTTGACTGGAATTTATAAAATGTTCAAACTTGTTAAGATTTGGATTTATTCATAATAAACCTATTTCTCATTTTGGCAAATAATAAATGAGGATTTATAATATATTTGTTTTATTTTAATCTGCATAGAAGATCCAATTCTCTTTCATTTTGGTTGCTTCAAAATGCATAAATGATTTTTTTTTCCAATAAAATTTATGTTTTCATAGGAGATTCTATTATTTCTAACTCGTCTTGATGGTTTCTAGATTTTCATGGATAATTTGACTCTCCTCAAGATTCCCCCAAATTAGAAATTTAAGGAATATTACAGTTTCCTAGTGATGATGCTCAGCAGAATGTCTCAATGTAGAAAAGCAAAGCATAAAGAACAGGAAATATATCCAAATCCAAAACAAGCCTTATTAATACATGAATTCACAGATCTAAATACTATATTTTCCATTTTACATTCTTATAATTAGCTACCTTTTAAGAAAATAAGAAAAATTCATCATACACAGTGACAAATTTCATAAAATACTAAGCACAGTTCAATGATAAACTATATAAAACACCTTAGGGCAAAAAGAATTATGCAATTAACTGTGCGACTAACCACAGCTACAGGAAAATATATGTTCTGTTCTCCTTATGTTCAGCTAAGGACAAATAAAGATACTTACTGTCCATAGAAAAATATCAGATACTTTGAAACCAGTTAAAATTTTTAAATCTTGAAGAATTGTACAACTTAAACCTTTTGTATGTAACAGTCATCCAAAATTGAAATACCCCTCATATTTAGGCAAAACATCAACTAGCAGATTAGACCTTCTCACTATAGAAAAAAAAAAAATAAAGGCAAGCACATTTTTATTACACGTAGTTATGGTTAATACAGACCATATAAAACTGCAGACGATAATGTTTCTTCACCAAGCTCAGCACAAACATGCAGAAACCTGTTTAAGAACAAAAAACATGTGCTTGTTGTGCAATGTTATAAAATATAAGATTCATGAGCTCAAACGAATTTTCTCTACCACTTCGAGGTATACTTTAGCATTTACTCAAAGGCCACCTCTCCTACTCATAAAAAGCATTTTAAATTAAAGTTTTTTGAGTGAAATAATCTTGTGTTCTCCAAAATATCTAATATATTCTGTGGTATAAATTCAAAAAGTATCCCCTGCATTAATTATGTGAATTAGTCCCTTGCAAATATATGAACACAGAAAAACAGATCCTGAATTTCAGCTGAATGAAAGTTATTTGATAAGAGAGAGAAAAAAGTTACCTACAAGGGAAAATCTATAAGACTATGAGCTGAGTTTTCAGCAGGAACTTTGCAAGCCAGAATGGAGTGGTGTGCCATATTCGAAGTCCTGAAAGGAAAAAAACCTACAGCCAAGAATACCCTATTTGGCAAGGTAATCATTTTAAATTTGAAGGAATGGGAAAGAGTTTCCCAGACAAATAAAAGATAAATGAGTCTTAGAAGAAGAGTTAAAGGTACTTCTTTTTTTTTTTTTTTTTTTTTGATAGAGAGAGAGAGCATGAGAGGAGAGAGGTCAGCTGAAGAAGCAGACTCCCTGCCAAGCAGCGAGCCCAATGCGGGACTCGATCCTGGGACTCCAGAATCATGACCTGAGCTGAAGGAAGTGGCTTAACCAACTGAGCGACCCAGGCACCCCAAAGGGACTTCTTTAAGTAGAAAAGAAATGGCTATAAGTAGACGTAAGAAAATTATGAATAAAAGACATGGGGCAGGGGCACCTGGGTGGCTCAGTGTGTTAAAGCCTCTGCTTTTGGCTCGGGTCATAATCCCAGGGTCCTGGGATCGAGCCCCACATGGGGCTCTCTACTCAGCTGGGAGCCTGCTTCCCTCTCTCTCTCTCTGCCTGCCTCTCAGCCTACTTGTGATCTCTGTCAAATAAATAAATTAAAAAAAAAAAAAAGACATGGGGCACTTGGGTGGCTCAGTCAGTTAAGCCTTAGACTCTTGATTTTGGCTCAGGTCAGGATCTCAGGGTTGTGAGATCAAGTCCACACCAGGCTCCACACTGGGTGGTGGAGCCCAAGATTCTCTTTCCCCTTCTCCCATTGTCCCTCCCCCTGCTCACATCCGCTCTAATAAATAAATATATCTTTAAAAAAGAAAAAAAAAAAAGAATGTAGGGGTGCCTGGGTGTCTCAGTTGGTTAAGGTCTGCCTTCTGTTCAGGTCATGATCTCAGAGTCCTGGGATCAAGGCATGTATGTGTTGGGCTCCTGCTCAGTGGTGTGTGTGTGTGGGGGGGGGTGGCTGGTGTCTGCTTTTCCCTCTGCCCCTCTCCCTCCATTTGTTCTCTCTCATGCACACACACACACTCTCTCTCAATTAAATAAAACATTTTAAAAAAAGTAAAATATGATCACATATACATAAAACATGGAGGCAGGAATATAAAAAGGGGAGGAGGAAAAAGAAAAGGTATTTTTTTCTTTTTTTTTTTAATAAGAATGTATTAGATCTTAAATTACCATTTAATTAACATAGACTGCTATTTACTTAGGATGTTATATATGAATCTCATAGTAACCACAAACCTAAAACCTATAATAGATAAACAAAAAATAAAAAGAGAGAACACCAAACATAAGACTATAGAAATTCATCAATCACACACACACAAAAAAAGAGCAAGAGAATGGAGGTTCCTCAAAATGTTGAAAATAGAACTACCCTATGACCCAGCAATTGCACTACTGGGTATTTACCCTAAAGATACAAACGTAGTGATCCGAAAGGGCACATGCACCCGAATGTTTATAGCAGCACTGTCCACAATAGCCAAACTATGGAAAGAACCTAGATGTCCATCAACAGATGAATGGATCAAGAAGATGTGGTATATATACACAATGGAATACTATGCAGCCATCAAAAGAAATGAAATCTTGCCATTTGTGACGACGTGGATAGAACTAGAGGGTATCATGCTTAGCGAAATAAGTCAAGCGGAGAAAGACAACTATCATATGATCTCCCTGATATGAGGAAGTGGAGATGCAACATGGGGAGTTAAGGAGGTAGGAGAAGAATAAATGAAACAAGATGGGATTGGGAGGGAGACAAACCATAAGTGACTCTTAATCTCACAAAACAAACTGAGGGTTGCTGGGAGTAGGGGGGTTGGGAGAGGGTGGTGGGGTTATGGACATTGGGGAGGGTATGTGCTATGGTGAGTGCTTTGAAGTATGTAAACCTGGCGATTCACATACCTATATCCCGGGGGATAAAAATATATGTTTATAAAAAATAAAAAAATAAAAAAATAAAAATACAAAGAGCAAGAGAGGAAGGAACAGAGAAGAACTACAAAAACAACCAGGAAACAAATAACAAAATAGCAATAACTATCAATAATTATTTTAAATGTAAATGGCCTAAATGCTCCAATCGAAAGACATACAATGGCAAAATGGATAAATAAACAAGACCCATCTGTGTGCTGTTTACAAGGGACTCACCTCAGATCTAAAGACACTGACTGAAAGCAAAGTGATGACAGTGCATTAACCAAGGAAATGGAAGCAGGGGTGGGGGGGAGCAGGGTAGCAATACTTAGATCAGACAAAGCAGACTTTAAAATAAAGACTAATGAGAAACAAAGAAGGGCTTTACATAATGATAAAAGGGTCAATCTAGCAAAAAGATATAATAATTATAAACAACTACACACCCAACACTGGAGCACCTAAAAGCAGGAAGCAAATATTAATGGGCATAAAAAGAGAAACTGATGGTAAAACAATAATATTAGAGGACTTTAACATACCACTTACATCAATGGATAGATCGTCCAGGCAGAAAAATCATCAAAAGATTCAGTGTTTTTAAATGACACATGGGAACAGATGGATATAACAGATATATATAGAACATTCCATCTAAAAACAGCAGGAGAGAGGTACCTGACAGGCTCAGTTGGTAGAGCATGTGACTCTTGATCACAGGGTTGTAAATTCAAGCCCCCACATTAGGTGTAGAGATTATAAACAAATAAACTTTTAAAAAATAAATAAATAATTAAAAAAATAAAAACAACAGAATACACATTTAAGCGCACATGGAACACTCTCCAGAGGAGATCAAGTACTAGACCTTGAAACAAACCTCAATAAATTTGACAATTTATTGATATCATACCATGTTATCTTTTACAATCACAATGGTATGAAACTAGAAGTAAATCATGAGGGAAAAAAAAAGGAAACAATACAAAAACATGGAGGCTAAACAATATGATTCTAACAACTAAGGACCAAAAGAAATTAAAGAATAATAAAAAAAAAACCCACATATTGAGACAAATGAAAATGAAAACATAATGATCTAAAATCCTCTGGAACACAGTGAAAGCAGTTTAAAAAGAAAATATAGTGATATAGGCCTCCCTAAAGAAAAAAGAGCTCAAATAAACAACCTAACCTTACACCTCAGGGAACTAGAAAAAGAACAAGCAAAGCCCAAGGTCAGTAGAAAAAAAAGGAAAAAAATAAAGATCAGAGCAGAAATAAATGACATAGAAACAAAAAAACACAGTAGAAAAAAAAAATCAACAAAACCAAGAGCTGGTTCTTTGAAAAGATAAACAAAATTGATAAACCTTAGCCAAGACTACTATCTTTTTCAAGAAAAGAGAAAAACCCAAGTAAAATCAGAAATAAGACAGTAGTAATAACTAAAACTACAGAAATACAAAGGATCATAAGAGACTATGATGAAAAATTAAAAGCCAACAAACTGAGCAATCTAAAAGAAATGGATAAATTTCTAAAAACATACAATCTTCTAAAACTAAATCAGGAAGAAATAGGAAATCTGAAGAAACTGATTAAAAGTAAAGAAACTGAATCACTAATCAAAAACCACTAAAAAACTAAAGCCCTGGACTAGACAGATTCACAGGTCAATTCTACCAAACATTTGTAGATAATTAATACTTACTCTCCTCAAACAATTCCAAAAAAATAGGAGGAAAACATCTAAATATATTCTACAAAGCCAGCATTACCCTGATACTAAAATCAAAGATACCACAAAAAAACAGAAACTACAAGTCAATATTCCTGAACACAGATGCAAAAATCCTCATCAAAATATTGGCAAATCACATACAATACCCTAAAAAGATTATTCATCAGGATCAAGTGGGATTTAATCTGGAAATGCAAGCATGATTCAATATCCACAAATCAACCAATATGATATACCACCACCAACAAAATGAAGTATAAAAATCATGATCATCTCAATAGTTAAAAGCATTTGACAAATCCAATATCCATTAATGATTTTAAAAAAATGTCTCAACAAAGTGAGGTTAGAGTATGTATATATACACATACATTCTCATACACACACACGAAACCCTTAACTTAAGATTATGAATAAGACAGGATACCCACTCTCCTCACTTTTACTCAACACAGTACTGGAAGTCCAAGCCATAGCAATCAGACAAGAAAAAGAAATAAAAGGCATCCATATTGGTAAAAGTTAAATTGATGAGGACATGATATATAGAAAATCCTAAAAACTCCACCAAAAAACTACTAGATGTAATGAATGAATTCAATAAAGTTACAGCATGCAAAATTAATACCTAGAAATCAGTAGTGTTTCTACATACTAATAATGAGGTAGCACAAAGAGAAATTAAGAAACCAACATCATATACAATTGTACCAGAAAGAATAACACTTAACCAAATACTTAACCAAAAGATGAAAGACCTGGACTCTGAAAATATAAAACATTAATGAAAATAAATTGAAGATGACATAAACAAATGGAAAGAAATTCCATGTTCATGGATCATAATAATACTGTTAAAATGTCCATATTACCCAAAACAATCTACAGATTCAATGCAATACCTATCAAAATACACACAGCATTTTTCATAGAATTAGAACAAATAATTTGTATGGAACCTCAAAAGATCCCAAATACCCAAAGCAATCTTGAAAGGGTTAAAAAAAAAAAAAAAAGAAAAGAAAGAAAGAAAGAAAGAAAGAAAAAGAAAAAGCTAGAGATATCACACTCCTGGGTTTCAAGATATACTACAAAACTGTAGTAATCAAAACAGTATGGTGCAGACACAAAAACAAGACAAATAGATCAATGGAACAGAATAGAGACCCCATAAATAAACCCACAATTACACAGCCAGTTAATGTATGACAAAGGAGGCAAGACTATAAAATGGGGAAAAAGATAGTCGTGTTAATAAATGGTGCTGGAGGGTGCATGGGTGGTTCAGTGGTTAAAGCCTCTGCCTTTGGCTCAGCTCATGATCCCAGGGTCCTGGGATCGAGCCTCACTTCAGGCTCTCTGCTCAGCAGGGAGCCTGCCTCCTTTTCTCTCTCTCTGCCTGCCTCTCAGCCTACTTGTGATCTGTCTGTCAAATAAATAAAAATCTTAAAAAAATAAAAATAAAAATAAATGGTGCTGGAAAAATGGGATAGCTACATGCAGAAAAACCTGGACCACTTCTTAACACCATACCATACACAAGAATCAACTCAAAATGGATTTAAGACCTAAATGTGGGACCTAAACCATAAAAATCCTAGAAGAGAGTTCAAGCAGTAATTTCTCTGACATCAACCACATCAACATGGATATCACATTGTGGATATCACCACAATGAGATATCACCCAGTCAGAATGGCTAAAATTAACAAGTCAGGAAATGACAGATGTTGGCGAGGATGCGGAGAAAGAGGAACCTTCCTACACTGTTGGTGGGAATGCAAGCCACTCTGGAAAACAGTGTGGAGGTTCCTCAAAAAGTTGAAAATAGAGCTACCTATGACTCAGCAATTGTACTACTGGGTTTTATCCCAAAGGTCAAATGTAGTGAGCCGAATGAGCACATGCACCCCAATATTTATAGCAGCAATGTCCACAATAGCCAAACTACGGGAAAAGCCCAGATGTCCACCAACAGATAAATGGGCAAAGAAGATGTGGTATATATACACAATGGAATGTTACTTGGCCATAAAAAACATGAAATCTTGCCATTTGCAACAACTTGGACGGAACTAGGGAGTATTGTGTGAAGCGAAATAAGTCTATCAGGGAAAGACAATTATCATACGATCTCACGGGTATGTGGAATTTAAGAAACAAAACAGGATCATAGGGGAAGAGAGGAAAAAAATAAAACAAGACAAAATCAGAGAAGGAGGCAAACCATAAGAGACTCTTAATCATAGGAAACAAACTGAGGGTTGCTGGATGGGAGGGGAGTGGGGGGAGGGGTAACTGGGTGCTGGCCAAAATTAAATGGCCAAAATTAAAAAGACAAGAAATAACAAGTGTTGGCAAGGATGTAGAAAAAAAATAACCCCCATATACTGTTAATGGGAATATAAATTGTTACAACCACTGTGGAAAACAGTATGGAGGTTCCTCAAAAAATTAGAAAATAGACACACCACATGAATCAGTATTTCCACTACTGAGCATTTATCCAAACAAAGACTCTAATTTGAAAACATACATGCATCCTATGTCTATTGAGCATTATTTACAATAGCCAAGATATGGAAGCAAGTGTCCAAGCAGTGTCCATCAAGAGACAATCAGATTAGGAAGATACAGTATATATATGCAATAGAATATTACTCAGCCACAAAAAGGATGAGATCTTGCCATTTACAACAACACGGAAAGACAAAGAGTATTATGCTAAGTGAAATAAGTTAGACTGAGGAAGACAAATACCACATGATTTCACACTTATGAGGAATCTAAAAACAACAAAACAGTAAGTAAACAAACAAACAAACAAAAAAAACAAACCAGAACCAGACCTATAAATACAGGATAAACTGACAGTTGACAGAAGGGAAGTGGTAGGAGAATGGGTAAAATGGGTGAAGGGGAGTGGGAGATACAGGCACTCAGTTATGGAATGAGTAAGCCACGGGAATAAAAGGCAGAGCATAAGAAATACAGTCAACGATATAGTGTAATAGAAATGTATGGGGACAGATGGTAGCTACACTTGTGCTAAACATAGCATAATGTATAAACTTGTCAAATCACTATGTTGTACACCTGAAACTAATATAATGTTGTGTGTCAACTATACTAAAAAAGCACAAAGTATCATTATGAAAAACTTATTTGCTGTATCAATCCATCAAGTGTATGTACAGAATGTTTCAATCTCTACATAATATAAAAAGTAATAATAATTATAGGGCAGCTAACATCTACTGAACACTTACTATGTTCCAGGCTCTTGTCCAAGCATTTCACAAATATCAACTTGTTTAATGCTTCCAATATCCCTATGATGTATATTATTATCTTCATTTAACAGATGAAGAAAAATACACAAAGGACTTTATTAATTAACTGAAAAATAAGGGCTAGGAAATAGTTAAATCCTCAGATCTTATTGACTTTCAAGAGTCATGTGGTTCCATAAACCATTATCAGTAAGATTCAGGTTAAGAATGACTTGAAATTAGGGCACCTGGGTGGCTCAGTCATTAAACAGCTGCCTTCAGCTCAGGTCATTAACCCTGGGGTCCCAGGATAGAGCCCCACAGTGGGCTCCCTGCTCAGCAGGAAGCCTGCTTCTCCCTCTCCCATCCCCACCCCCCACTTATGTTCCCTCTCTCGCTGACTCTTTCTGTCAAATATATAAATAAAATCTTAAAAAAAAATAGAATGACTTGAAGTTTCTCAGAACCATATTATAATAATTACAGTAAAATATAACACTTTAAATAATGTAAAGATTTACAAACAGCAAATGTTTATGTATTGTGTTTATGTGTATATCCCACAACTTTATTACAATGACATTTTACTAAATAAAAATTCTGCCTAATTGAAATTTAATAATCATATACAAAAATAATGGGAGGCAATGGGAAGCACTTTTTGCCCATATATCAGTGAACTTCTAAAGAGAAAGATTCTGGGGTCCCTAGGTGGCTCAACTGGTTAAGCAACTACTTTTGGCTTAGGTCATGATCCTGGAGTCCTGGGATGGAGTCCCACATTGGGCTCCCCACTCAGTGGGGAGTCTGCTTCTCCCTCTGAGTCTCTCCCCTCTCATGCTCTCTCTCACTCTCTCTCTCAAATAAATAAAATCTTAAAAAAAATAAAGAGAAATATTCTTTTACAGAGGTAGATACTGCAAATGCATAAACTAAGCTTAATTTCAGATAAACAGGCGCCCACTGTTCTATTCTGCAATATCGTCGCCGTGAGTTCTCCAAACAGAAAATGAATTGTCAGATAATCTATCCCATATGAAATAAGTACTAGATTTCAGATTTATAGGTAATATTTACCAAGGCAATTCTACCCACAAGAGTAAGCAAGGTTGCTACTACTCTGACTAGAGCAAAGAATCAACCAGCAACTTCCTTGAGCAACTTTTTGAAGGCTATTTTGAAACGTCAGCGAAAAGGATAATGACAAAAGAAGAGATTACATACTGGCTCCCAGGTCCTATCTCACCTCCTATTTGTCACCTACAGAGTAATCTGACTGATCTGTAAAAGAAATATGGGAACATTTTCAAGTGGAAGCACAACTGAAACCTGTATGTCACTTTCTTGAGACAAAAAAAGAACCTGGGAGGGGGTAGAGAATAAAACATGAAATTCATGGCTTTGCAATCACCAGCAGCATAAAAAAAACTCTTTAAAAATCATTGCTTTTAAGTTTTTATTCTAGAGCAGGTAGACTTATTTTGTGGCTCAAAGAACAATGTAAATTCTGTTTTAAGCCACTGGTTCATAGTTAGAGGTGAATGAATGTAAACTGGACTTAGTGCAGAGGCTGATGTGGTGAGGGCTAAGCAGAGACAAGACAGATGCCTCTGGAACTCTACTTCTACCCAAACGGACTCACAGACTGTCCCAACACAACCTTGGGAACTTCCCAACATCATTAGCTGTGATTATATTCTCACAAATACTGCTTTCACATGTATGGTTTTCCCATTTTTTAAATCATATAATACCATTCACCCATAAGCATTTCTTCAAACAAAATGACCACAGAATTATTTGGTATTTTCCTAATGGTGATTTTATCCAAGACAGTGTTGGCTACTCACTTTTACCTGCTCTAATTATACTGTTAAATCACCAGTAACATGCAGCTTTTGGGGTGCTTTCATAAAGGAAAGAATTGTCTGACTCCTAGATACATTAAGATAATACAATTTTCTGAATTTGGGAAGGGTATAAAGTGTTTTCCAAGAATATCTAAGAAATATTATTTTTAAAGAAAAACCATCTGAAAAACAGAAATTTATTTTTCATTCACAACCCTATAGCTATGTGTGTACTTTATATTTAAATGTGTAAAAATATATTACACTATTTCAACAAATCTATGGAAAGAATGACTTTGTCTATTTGGATCCATAGTTTACTTTTTTCCTAATTAGTAAAGAATCTCTGTATGGTTACATTTCCAATTAAAAATGGGATTTCTCAAGTATTATAAATGAAGTACTCACTTAAATGTTTCCCAACATACAGTTTTTAATATGTAACTAGGTATAGTTGCTATTGCTGATCTCCATTTATGTACCCGGCCCTGCACCTGGTACTGTCACACAAAGATGTGTACATCCTGTTGTCTGGTATATCAAAGAGTCCCCAAGGAGCTCCGAAGATCCAGTCACCCAACAGACTAAAGAGAGGCAGATTCAAAAAGAACAAAAATGAATGAGATTTCTAAAGGAGTCAGGAGAAGTAAAGGAGAAAGAAGACATTCAAAAGTCCAAAAGATGGGACAGAGGGCATTTCAGGAAAATGGACAATCAAACAATATTTATTGTATAAAGATACACAAGATACAAAAAATGAGTATTAATTGGCATGTCCATTCAAGGAGCTCAAAATCAAGCTGAAGAGACAGAAAGCATAAATTAATGACGTTGTTTTAAAAATTTTCTATTGGTGATTAACTAATCAATAAACACATTCACTCCTTATAAGGTTCAAGAAACAGACATTAAGGGGCACCTGAGTGGCTCAGTTGGTTAAGCATCTGCCTTGGGTCATGATCCCAGGGTCCTGGGATGGAGCCCTGCATTGGACTCCCTTGCTTCTCCCTCTCCCTCTGCTGTTCCCCTTGCTTGTGCTCTCTCTCTCTCAAATAAATAAATACAATCTTAAAGAAACAAACAAACAAACAGACATTAAGAGGCACCCAGGATTAAAAACTGGAGCTTAATGACTCTTCATCAATCTTTCATGTGGTTATATTTTTCAAAACATTTCAAATGTCAGGTTAAGTACATTCAGACACACACTGCATTATGTAGCCCCTATTGTGACACTAGACTATGATGGAGTTGTTTTAAAAAAAGTTTTAAGTGCATCTGGGTTGTGGAAATTGTCACACAAACCAACCATTATATTAGCTAAAATAAAGTTTTCTACTAATCTATGTGTTGAGTTTTTGCTGAAGATTTTATTTATTTATTTGAGAGAGCATGAGCGAGAGAACACAAGCAGTGGGGAGCAGCAGAGAAAGAGAGAGAAACCTGCTGGACAGGGAGCCTGACATGGGGTTCAATTCCAGGACCCTGGGATCATGACCTAAGCTGAAAGCAGACACTTAACTGACTGAGCCACCCAGGCACCCCTACATCATGAGCTTAAAGTATAGAACAACACTGGCACAGTGCACAGATTCTAATAGTTTTTACTCCAAAACTGTAAGTGGTTCTGGAGGTAGAGTCCTCTGTGAACAGTTATTTGTGACATCTTTCTAAAGATTTCACCAATATCCTTTGAGATAATATCGAGGATGTTTAGGGGGAAAATTCTTAATTATGCACTAACTTTAGTTTAATTTTATATATTCACTGATTTTCTCAAATTCAAAGTATTCAAGTCATATCTTCTCCTTAAGAGTTTTGTTTTTTATTATTTTTTAAAGATTTTATTTATTTGTTTGTCAGAGAGCACAAGCAGGGGGAGTGGCAGGCAGAGGGGGAGGGAGAAACAGGTTCCCCACTAAGTAAGGAGCACAATTCGGGACTTGATCCCAGGACCCTGAGATCATGGCCTGAGCCAAAGCCCTCACTTAACTGACTAAGCCACCCAGGTATCCCACTTTAAGGGTCTTAAAAAAAAAAAATCACAATAGCCATGCATACATACAAGCAAAAAAAACTACTAAAAATAACATGTATATCACTGGTCAGCTAAAGAGATGTTAAGGTGATGATATTAAGAGTTAAACATCTTAAGCTTATTCACTCAATACTACTCATTTGTAATCACATGGCTGCTCTATTTCCTAAGGAGTCTCGAATCCAAGACACCAGGATCTTTTAAAAATATACCTAGACTCTAGAGAAAATGTTTGCCTTATTACTTTCAGTCTCACTGATTATCTCTTTGGTATCAGGCAAATCATTTTACAACAAAATTATCCAAATGTTAGAATGACTTTCTGGGTCTTTGTCAGTGAGTTGGTCTGTAATTCTCCTTTTTTATGGGGTCTTTGTCTGGTTTTGGGATCAAGGTAATGCTGGCCTCATAAAATGAGCTTGGAAGTTTTCCTTCCATTTTTATTTTTTGGAACAGTTTCAGAATAGGTATTAAGTCTTCATTATATGTTTGGCAGAATTCCCCTGGGAAGCCATCTGGCTCTAGGATCTTGTGTGTTGGGAGATTTGTAATTACTACTTCAATTTCCTTGCTGGTTATGGGTCTGTTCAGATTTTCCATTTCTTTTTGGTTCAGTTTTGGTAGTTTATACCTCTCTAGGAATGCATCCAGTTCTTCCAGATTATCTAATTTGTTGGTAGTTGCTCATCGTATGTTCTTATAATTGTTTATATTTCTTTGGTGTTGATTGTGATCTCTCCTCTTTCATTCACAATTTTATTTGGGTCTTTTTCTCCTTTCTTTGTGATAAGTCTGGCCAGAGGTCTATCAATTTTATTAATTCTTTCAAAGAACCAGCTTCTACTTTCATCAACCTGTTCTACTGTGCTTTTGGTTTCTACTTCATTGATTTCTGCTCTGATCTTTACTATTTTTCTTCTCCTGCTGGGTTTAGGATTTATTTGCTGTTCTTTCTCCAACTCCTTTAGGTGTAGGGTTAGGTTGTGTACTTGAGACCTTCTTGTTTCTTGAGAAAGGCTAGTATTGCTATATACTTTTCTCTCAGGACCGCCTTTGCTGTGTTCCACAGATTTTGAACAGTTGTGTTTTCATTTTCAATTGTTTCCATAAATATTTTAAATTCTTCTTTAATTTCCTGGTTGACCCATTCGTTCTTTAGTAGGATGCTCTTTAACCTCCATGTATTCAAGCTCTTTCCAGCTTTCCTCTTGTGATTGAGTTCGAGTTTCAAACCATTGTGGTCCGAAAATATGCAGGGAATGATCCCTATCTTTTGGTACTGGTTGAGATCTGATTTGTGACCCAGGATGTGATCTATTCTGGAGAATGTTCCATGTGCACTGGAGAAGAATGTGTATTCTGCTGCTTTGGGATGGAATGTTCTGAATAAATCTGTGAAGTCCATCTGGTCCAGGGTGTCATTTAAAGCCCTTATTTCCTTGTTGATCATTTGCTTACATGATCTGTCCATTTCAGTGAGGGGTGTGTTAAAGTCTCCTACTATTATCGTATTACTGTCTATGTGTTTCTTTGATTTTGTTATTAATTGGCTTACATCATCGGCCGCTCCCATTTTAGGAGCATAAATTAGTTATACCATCTCTTAACTTAAAATCACCCAATGGTTTCTTGGGGATAAAATCCAAACCCTTCCTATGACATGTAAAGCTTCTAAAGATGTGGCTCCTGCTCCCTTTTCCAACCTTTAATGCCTGCTCCCAGACTGAACATGCAATCCTCCCTCATTTCCAAGCCTTGCACAGCCACTTCCTCTGCCTGGAATGCCCTTTCCCACTATCCACCTAGCAAATGCCTACTTGTTCTTTACTTTTCGTGACACCTTCCATCTCTTCTCAAAGGCCTCCTCCTATCTCCAGCAGAGCAAAGTTCTCCTCACCCTTCATGCACTTACAGGTCCTTCTTCACATTTCAGCAGGGCATGAGGGGACCCATGTCCCACCAATTTTAAGACCCCAGAAAGCATGCTATCAGCCTTACTTCCTTCTCCATCCTCAACACCATTCACTGTACCTAGCATTCAGAAAGCGCTCACATGTTTGCCGAAAAAATGACACTGATGACTTGCAATGAGCTTTATGATTCCAATAACCTAAAAATAACAAGTGGTAAGCTATTTCTATGACAGAAACTAGTCAGGAAAAAAAGAAGAACTATTGATTTTACTTCAAAAAACAGAGTCAGGAAGCTTAGCATATGAAGCAAACAATTACTAAAGATTAGAGTATATATCACATGTAAAATAAAACAAAGAGAATAAATTCCAATGTCTTTACCCACTCAGTGGGGCAGTTATTCTCAAATATTAGTAGTTAGCAAATCCCAAAGGGAAAGTAAGAAAAGGAAATAATAGTCACCTTATTTTCTCACATTCTACTTCCATGATTGCTATATGCAAATCAATAAAGATATAACTGCAGTTATGAAGAAATGAGATTTAGATGTGCTGAAATAAAAAGCATCCATAAATTGCATTAAGTAGGGGAAAGAAATAAACAGGTACAGACTAGTCCATTCTCATTTGCATGAAAAAGAGGGTGGAGAGGATATAAACATATAGGCTTGAATACTCAGAAACTCTCTGCAATACTAGTAGCCAGCCCCTGTGGATTATAAATAAGGCTCTGAGGCAGGAGGGGGATTTCACTGAACACGCTATTTTAGTCCAAATTTTTACTATGGGCATGCATTAGGTTTTTATCTTTCATATCTAGTTAAAACAAACACAACCCACCTAAGGACTCCTGAAGCACTTGGCTTTTGGCACACTCCCTATTCAGAACCCAGCCATGGTGCTCTCAGACATCCAAGCCCCAAGGAGAGGCCAGACATGTGTATTCGGGTCAGCGGCTGGCACAGACTGCGGCCAGGAATGAGCCATCTCAGACATCCAGCTCACTCAAGACTTAAACGACGAGCACTACCTCCATCTGACTGCAATTGTAAGAGAGGCACAAAGTTAGAGCGGCCCAGGGAAGACAAGCCAATCCACAGGATCAGGAGAGAAAGAGAATAAATTGTTTTAAGTCGAGGGAAAAATAGAAAAACTAGTTAAGGATTTCTGCCTTGAAGTGCAGGTTGATCACATGCATTTATTTCTCTTCTGTCCTGATGGTCCACTAAATTAACATTAAAAGAAATTAAGGTGAGGGGATGTTTGGCTGGCTCAATCAGTAGAGCATGTGACTCTTGATCTAGGGGTTGTGAGTTCAAGTCCCATGCTGGGTGTGAAGACTACTTGAAAAAAAAAAAAAAGAAATCAAGAAATCACAGATTGAAAAAAAAAAAACCTGAAGAAATGTCAAGGAAAAGAGAAGACGCATAGCTACAAAATTGAAAGTTGGAAAACAGGATAACTCTTAGTAGACCTGAGACATCAGGGATGAGTAGTATTTTCTTTAGAGAAAACTGAACAGAAAAGACTCAGTGGAAAGCCAGGGTACAGCCTAGACTCCTAGAGTACTAAGTAAAAGTCTACTAATAATGAGTGCAAACTCTAGCCAAAGCAGTCAACTGTGACAATATTTTTAGAAATGTATGAACATTAAACATTTACCTTCCAAGATTTCACAGGAAACTATTGGCAGCCATTCTTCTACAAAATAAGGATGTCAACCCAGAAACTGGAAGATGCAGGATAGAAGAAATGAGGTGGCCAAATTAGGAGGATACTGAGGCATTGGGAGACAAGCAGACTGTCCACGTGACAGGACTACAGAGTTTCTAGGACATACATCTCAAGGTAAAAAGGAAACTGACACACTGATTTGTGTGAACATTGGGAAAAACTACCAATACACATTGAAAAGACCCAGAAGAGAAATTAAGGATTCCTACATGGAAATTTATAGATGTGGAAAGGAGAAGGTGAAGCAGTTACTAAGTTCAGGAAAAACAAAAAGTTGTGTAAGAATAGAAATACAATCACAGATACTATTTGGTTCTCCAGGAAGTGATATTTTAGGTATCTATTTAACAATGTCAACAATGACAATAACAGTGTGGAGAAGAAAGGTTATAACAAGAAATCAATAAGTAATGCCCAATATAAATTTAGAAATGGGCATATTACTTAGAAAAATGGGGAAAAATCTGTAAGTAATGGGGTGCAGGTAATTCTTTACATTGTGTTTTAGAACTGATTTTTTAAAATAGACATATATTAATGCTACAAATAATTGATACTTTCACTAATCATAATTTTGTTATTCAGCAATTATAAGATCATTAAATGCTACAAATGATTTATGTTATCATTAATCATAACTTTGTTATTCAGCAATCACAAAATGATCCTATGAAATAAGAGTTCAGCAGCAGAAGTCAGTATAGGCACTTTTTGTGCTAATCATTGTTTTTAAAATTCAAAATACCAATACAGTCTTGTCAGTCTACATATAAAGTGAGAAGGTACTGAACTCTTCTCTCTTGTAATAGTAAATAATCCATCCCCAAATCTACCTTACTTAACAATGCAAATCAAACCTCTTGGTTGGATAAGTGTGGTAAACCACTCAAAGAAAAAAAATGTTACAAATATGCTTTGATAAACACAGAATCAGAGTCAAGTGTTCTTGACTCTCCATATTTTAGCTATTACCAGTCATCATTAATCTCTCTATAATCATGATTCTTCTAAACTGATTCAAAATTAAAACTGAATGATTACCTAAAATGAGTAATTTCTTATGACCTTGAAAGAACAGAAATAGCTTTCAATATCTTTTCCCAAGAATGTACTTTATTTAGATGCATTAGTAATAATATTTTAAAATATAGTAAGACTCAGAAAACTGGACTACACAAATACACATGCACGCACACACACACACACGCACACACACGCACACACACACACGCAAAAAACCTGAATATAAAAAGAGGAAAACTCTTTAGAAAATATAGGTTCCTTCTACCCCAAAAACAATTCTCTGAAAATTACTACTATCATTTCAGATTGTGTTTCACTTTCTGACTTTCTAGATTCAGAAACAAAATCAAAACCAGAATATGAAGGCTTTATTAAAGCAGGAACACCACGAAGAACACAACTGAATAAAATGACATACTTCTAGAGGACCTGACGTACTCCCCCACACACTCTGTATTTCTAGTTTAATGGGAAATGGAAAAGAGTCACCAGTATTGTGTTCAGTTTCCAAAATTGTGCTGAGAAAAATTTATGTATTTAAAAACTCTTAGGAGTTAAAACAGTAACTATTAAGAGCTAAAGGGAAAATTCAAATAAAGTTCATATCCTCCTTTAAAATGAAAAATAGTGGGGGCACCTGGGTGGCTCAGTCGGTTAAGTGTCTGATTCTTGATTTTGGTTCAGTTCACGATCTCAGGGTGGAGAGATCAAGCCCTAAGCTGGGCTCCATGCTCAGTGGGGGGTCTGCTTGAGAGTCTCTCCTTCCCTCTCTCTCTCTGTCCTTCCCCCTGCTCTCTCTCCCTCTCTAAAATAAATACAATCTTTAAAAATAAAATCATAAAAACAGATGATAAAGTATACTATAAACAAATGTATATATATATATACTTATATATTTATAAATGCATACAAAGGATATATAACAAACCATGTCAGTAAAACTAAATACCCTGATTAATTCTATATGAACACTATTTCCTGGGTACAAATAAAGCAATATATATGTAAAAATTTCTTTGTAAATTGTACCTGGTTAACAATCAATAAATATATTTAAGTTTCTTTACTACAATTTCCAAAGAAAATTTTGAAGTCTGTGGACTATTAAAGAACTATGTATTTTTATTAGTCACATGAGGGAGTAACTGCTGTTTAAAACCACAATGAGAGAAACATCTTTATACATGGGACAAATAAAAAGAGAAGCTGGGTTAAAACGTAACAAAGGATGTTGTGAATTTAAATCACGTGTAAGTAAAAATAGACATGTAAAATATGTAGCTATAAAATATAAATATGTAGCTATAAAATAGCTACATACCAATACTATTTTCCTTACCTGCCAGATAGAGGGCAAACGATATAAATCTATGGTAGCGAATGAGGAACTGAAGTTGCTCTTCTCTTTGAACAAATGTAGCAAAATAATCAGCCACAGTCTCTCCATAGAAGAAGTAGTTTACACACAATAGAAAGTACCTATAATTTAAAAACAATTCACTTTTTAATATTTGAAGCCTTTTTTTCCCTCTCAAACTCAACAAAACTATTCCCTACATTTTGGTGATGACACAAAGATAAAAAACCAAATTCAGTAGACAGGTTCAGGATATTTCAAAACATGTTTTTCTGCTTTTAGTCTTAATTTCAAACGTATCAGTTAACAAAAATTTACGGAATATAGCTCATGCCTCTATTTAGGTAAAAATTGTTTTCTTTTTTCTTTTTATTCTTTGCTTAAGGTCAAAGTCTAATGCCAGAGACAGGTAACTGGGAAATAACATAAAAAATACTACACATACACAAACACACACGTTCTTTCTCTCACAGACATACACAAAGACACACACACATACACATACACACACATCCAGTACTGTTTATAATGAAAATTCACTCCCAACTACTCACAGCTCTAAAGCTTTTTAAAAGTGGAGACCCTATGCCAAATTCCCACTGCCCTAAGGAAGATCAACTGGGAAAGCAGGAAGAAGTAATCCAACCTCTGACCTCACCCTTCACTGCCCTGTCCACACTGGTGTCTTTCTCTCTCTCCTCCATGCTCCAGACGGACTTCAGTGGCACAGTGATGCTTAAGAGGTAAAGCAGCAGGGACGCCTGGGTGGCTCAGTGGGCTAAGCCTCTGCCTTCGGCTCCGGTCATGATCTCAGGGTCCTGGGATTGAGCCCCACATTGGGCTCTCTGCTCAGCAGGGAGCCTGCTTCCCCCCCTCTCTCTGCCTGCCTCTCTGCCTACTTGTGATCTCTGTCTGTCAAATAAATAGACAGAATCTTAAAAAAAAAAAAAAAAAGAGAGAGAGAGAGAGAGGTATAGCAGCCGGTAAAAATCTCTAAGAGAAACTTCTTAAAACTACATAAATCACCTGTCCGTCCACTCAGCTCTGGTATGCCCTTTCCACCCAGGGAAAGGCTGAACCCATGACATTTGGTTGATGGCAGCTAGTGTGAGCCGGGGGGGGGGAAAAAAAAAAGACTGAGAAACTCTGCCTCAGAGTTCCTCTGTGCCTCATCCTTTGAAGGGCAGAGTCCCCAGTGGCTGGGAGAGCAGAGGGGAAAAAGGAGCAACTTCCTTTCTACATGTCATGGATGGAATCAGACCCCACTGTTTTCAAAGTAAAGTATGTTCATTTCTTATCAGCTGCATAACCATGTTCTACTCTCCTACAACGGAAACTGTCTTTGACTCCACTGTAAGGCTATCAAGGCCTACTCTAGACCACTAGCCCAACTTTTTGCCCAGTTCCCTCAGGAGAGCCAGGAATGTCTCTCCATATGCAGCACGTGCCCCTTTAGTTCCCCATCTAGAACCCCATCTAGAAGCTGCTGGATGCAGCTTCGCCAATGCAAAACACACTTCTCTATCCAAAACTTGTCTTTATTTCAAGTGATAGTTTCTCACCTTTTCCTCTCTGTAAAGATTTCTACAATCACGGGAGCCCATCCCGACCTGACTTTTTTTTTTTCCTACACTTAGAATCAATCAATCCCACCTGGTTTAGCATTTAATTATTCTCCAACTGCTTACTCTACCTAACGTTTCCCTTAATTTTGCCCTTCATGAAAAAACCTGTTATAAGGAAAAATTAGCTATCACCAAAACTAAGAAACTATTTTTGACCCCTTTAAACCCCAAAAGTGATATATTTGTTTTCTTAAGACACTGGCCCCTCTGGCTGATACTAATCAAATAACTATATTCAAAGGCATGGCCAGTTAGGTCAATTATGAACAACCATACTAACATGTTTCCTGGTCAAGATCTTGATAACTAAAAATTGTACCTAAAAAGTTGTAAAAAGATATAAAAAGCTTTAAATATTTAAAAAAAAACAACCTTTAACTATTAAAATCACATGACTTTTTTTAAAACTAATTTTTACATGCATTTAGTCCTATATAATATTTCATGGGCTGGTCATTGTCAGTGCTGCTTACAAGGCTGCCTTACATGGCCCCCTCAGAGGGTCTTACTCTTCCCTCTGACTACCCTTCATGTAGTGTATTTTGGGGCCAGGGCGTGAAGACAAGATCAAACCAGGAACCAAAGGTAGTAGTCATCTCTCTTCTCACTGCCCTGTGCAACCCTCACGGCCTACCTCCATGTAGAGGTACTCATCCTGGCCTTTCCTCCCCTTCAACAAACCACTGATCACTCAAAAACTCAAAAAACAGAACAGAAAACAGACAACTATTTTCATATTTCATCTTTGTAGAGATAATCTAAGTGTGAGGTCTCATGTCAACCAAGGCAAACTAAAGCAAAAAAGATCACACATATTTCTAACATTTTTTACAAAATGTAACTTTATTAAACTTATAATTATAAATGGTATAAAAATGTGCCCAATATAATGTTTTTTAAAGAGGATAACAGTATATATGTGAGTATATACAGATATAAAGTATCTCTACAAAGACTTAAAGATTAGACATGAAAGTAGTTGTGTTGGGATGGTAGACTTAAAGGTGATTTTCTTCTTTTCAAAATCTAATGCATTATTTTTCTCTTCCTCCAAAAATCAATCTACATGGTCAACCGTGTGGTACTGACTGATCAGGATGCTTCCTTTACAAACTGTAGAAAAGAGTCACATCTTCATATCTGAAACAGTATTAAATTACTTACCAGCTTAATGTTCTAAACCATGGCAGGTCATAAGAGCGATAGACTCTATAACCTATAGTGATAATTTCATGGAAGCATTTCACTTGGATGCCTAGAACCTGAAATCAAGAGAACACATTAACACACATCACTTAGTGTTTACATATGTGCTTCATCATTTAATATGCACTTTGTTATCAAATGTATTTTAAAAATCTTTAGCCTACCCATTTTTAATTATTCTAAATGTCGGCAGTGGAAATTGAATAGTCTATACTTTTAAGATCAAGTGATATTTTAAAGAGGTAAGCAAAAAGGTGTTTTGTCCAAAAAGTGAGAGCCCCTTCCTGGGGTAGGAGGTGGTGCTATAGCTTAAAGTTTGAGGGATACAGTCTGGTTGGTCACAGAGTAGGCTTTATCTCTCATTACTACTTCATTTCTTGGGTTTGTCCTTCCTACAATGGATGATCTTTTTGTCCATTTTGTTTCTTGAGTTACCCCAGGAAAATGATCGTATGTGCAAGTTTGCTTATATATACTTATTTTTAGCCATACATCCTGGTATCCTTTCCAAGGATAAAGATACTGTCAGAACAAATGATTAAAACATCTTTCCCCTGCCACCCAGCAAGGTTTGGGCATGGTTTTTTCATTCTCCCAGCCGTGCCAACTCTCACATAGCTAGGTGCATATATCTCTCATCAATCCAAGTGGTGCTACATTGGCAGATCATAAAACAGCCTTCTACATTTGCAGCCACTTTAGCCGGTCACTGATTCTATACAGTTTTGTTTGCATAGTGTCCTATGTACATTCATAATAAATGGGTTAATATTTATGAATCTTTTTTTGGTGGTCTACTTTGTAGTCCTTCAAACTGTTGTATCCACCAACTAGAGTACAGGTAATCCCTGAGGATGGAGCATCGTAGTCAATGCTTGGCTTAAGTCAATTCTAACACTCAAAGAGCAAGTGGCAAGTTGAACACTTATTACCAAGAACCAAGAAATTAAAATCTTTGTGAATAAAGTAGACTATTTCAGCCTCTAGAGAGTATACCCAAGGGTTTGATTTTGTATAGCTTTAGAGCTGAGAATGGATTTTATATTTTTAAAACAAAACCCAAACATGATGTGACAGAGAAATAATGTGGTTCCTTAGCCTAAAATATTTTTACCTGCTTCTTTACCTAAAAAGCTTACCAAACTCTGCTCAAGAAAATACTTTGGTATCTCTTATTTTTTACTTTTTTTAAAGATTTTATTTATTTGATAGACAGAGACACAGTGAGAGAGGAAACACAAGCAGGGGGCATGGGAGTGGAGAAGCAGGCTCCCCGCTGAGCAGAAGCCTGATCCGGGATTCAACCCTAGGACCCCGGGACTTGACCCCAGGACCTCGGGACCATGACCTGAGCCAAAGGCAGACGTTTAACGACTGAGCCACCCACGGGCCCCTACTTTGGCATTTCTTTTAAAGCTCTCCATAAATGAGCTTTCCCAAAGCCACTGGTCAGGATGTACTTAGGTTGTGTTTACATGTCCAATCATATACTTAAAGTAATTGTGTCCCCTCAGCCACATGATAAGAAAATATTAGGCCAAACTACTATAAATAGGTTTTTTAAGAAAAAGTCATTACTGTTTTGTAACATAAAAACAAGAAGAAATTCGAATGGTGCCTTTCAAATAAGCTTTGAATATAATGTCAAAAGTTATTTTCTAAAATAATTACAGAATGAGGACAATGCTAGATATTAAAATAAAATGGCAAGTCCGTGCTATTTACAGAACCAAGGGCTTTTAAAATATCAGATGCACTGATGCAATTTGTTTGCTAAATGAACACATTTGCTCAAGAACAACCATTAGTACTATACATGGTGTTTTACTGCGGGGGGAGAAAACTACTTTTAATAGCACACATATATGTTTATATGATTGTCAATTACAGTTTGCAAGTAGAATCAATACAGAGCAACTGAGAAAAGAGAAAACGGGGGGTTCAAAACAACAAAGCTAAAGTCCTTAAAATATGTGTATATCTTCCAGGCTTGGTGATTACACAGAAACTCATATTCTAGGCCATCAATACCGGTAGCAATGCACACTGGTAGGACTTTGTTGGCCCAACAAATGTGTTAAGAGCCTTAAAAACAGCAACTAATATGAAAATGCCTACTCTGCTAGTTATTAAGGATTCAAAGAAACAATTAGCAATAATCGCGCCTCGGATAAACCTCATTGGCTACGATACTGCCACTGCGCAAAGCTGAATTCAGAGAAACAATACGGAACATCTGTCTTCAGAGGGCTAGTCTGTCAGGGAGGACACAAGTGGTTACAACACCACATGGAAGTAGGCACTTGCAGGTAAGCACGGCCAGACAGAACACCTGTGGCGGGCACTGGGGACAGGCTGCAGTCGGGACAGAGGAAAAGGATACATAGAATCACAAATACAGGAGAGCATGAGGCATGCTAGGAACTACAAATAGTTCAGAGCGGCTGAGACAGGGGTGAGAAGCAGAGAGAGGAAAGCCTGGTTACAGAATCACAGCAAACAGTATGAAGGACTACACGAAGGAGTTCATCCTGATCACTAAAGGCCATGATCAGATATATGTGCTGGGAACACGAGAGGTGGAAAGAACGGCCTCGAGAGACAGCAAGAGTAAAGACAGGAAGGCAGGCAAGATACTACGACCCTGTCGAGTGCAGAGGACACTTTACCTGGGCCACTGGCAGAGGGGGGTAGTATGAAGAGTAAGACATTGAGGAGAGAGAACTGGCTGGATTTGGTGGTTGAGAAAATTGGGGAGCTAAGGGTGACAGGGGAACATGGAATAAGAGCAGGGGAGGTTTTGGGAAAGTAGACAGATTTATGCAGAATGACTGTAGATGGAACAGAAGTTCAGATTTGGATATGCTGAGTCTGAACTATGTTATTATGGGTTATCCAAATTAAAGTGCTTATTTTCACTTTGGGAATCCATTCAAAGAAAATAATCCTGCATATGAAAAAGTTTAACGTTCTAATATGTTCAGGATAGTGTTATTCACCATAAAGAGAAACCAAAATAGAGCCTGAATGTCTGAAAATAATACAGTAGTTCATAACTTTAATGCATTCCATTCCACTGAATCCATGAATGTTTTAAACTTGACTGGGGGATGGTGCCTGGGTAGCTGTCGGTTAAAGGTCTGACTCTTAGTTTCCATTCATGTTATACTTTCATTGTCGTGGGATGGAGCTCCACATTGGCTCTAAGCTGAGTGAGGAGTGTGCTTCAGATTCTCTCTTCCCCACCCTGCTCCTCCCCCTGCTCCTTGGCACACATGCATGCTCTCTTTTTTTTTTTAAGTTTTTTTTTTTTTAAGATTTTATTTATTTATTTGACAGAGATCACAAGTGGGTGGAGAGGCAGGCAGAGAGAGAGGAGGAAGCAGGCTCCCTGCTGAGCAGAAACCCTGATGCAGGGCTCGATACCAGGACCCCGGAATCCATGACCTGAGCCAAAGGCAGAGGCTTTAACCCACTGAGCCACCCAGGCGCCCCCATGCTCTCTCTTTTAAAGATGTTATTTATTATGGTTTCACTTATTTGTGGAGCATAACAAATATCATGGAGGACAAGGGGTGTTAGAGAGGAGAAGGGAGTTGGGGTAAATTGGAAGGGGAGGTGAATCATGAGAGACTATGGACTCTGAAAAACAATCTGAGGGGTTTGAAGTGGCGGGGGGGTGGGACGTTGGGGTACCAGGTGGTGGGTATTATAGAGGGCATGGATTGCATGGAGCACTGGGTGTGGTGAAAAAATAATGAAAACTGTTTTTCTGAAAATTATTTAATAAATTGAAAAAATTTTAAAAAAATAATGAATACTGTTATGCTAAAAATAAATAAAAAAATAAATTAAAAAAATCAAAAGCTTCTGCACAGCAAAGGAAACAGTCAAGAAAACAAAGAGGCAACCCACGGAATGGGAGAAGATATTTGCAAATGACAGTACAGACAAAAGGTTGATATCCAGGACCTATAAAGAACTCCACAAACTCAACACACACAAAACAGATAATCATATAAAAAAATGGACAGAAGATATGGACAGACACTTCTCCAATGAAGACATACAAATGGCTATCAGACACATGAAAAAATGTTAATTATCACTAGCCTCAGGGAGATTCAAATTAAAACCACATTGAGATATCACCTTACACCAGTTAGAATGGCCAAAATTAGCAAGACAGGAAACAACATGTGTTAGAGAGGATGTAGAGAAAGGGGAACCCTCTCACACTGTTGGTGGGAATGCAAGTTGGTGCAGCCTCTTTGGAGAACAGTGTGGAGATTCCTCAAGAAATTAAAATAGAGCTTCCCTTTGACCCTGCCATTGCACTCCTGGGTATTTACCCCAAAGATACAGATGTAGTGAAAAGAAGGGCCATCTGTACCCCAATGTTTATAGCAGCAATGGCCACGGTTGCTAAACTGTGGAAAGAACCAAGATGCCCTTCGATAGACGAATGGATAAGGAAGATGTGGTCCATATACACTATGGAGTATTATGCCTCCATCAGAAAAAATGAATACCCAAGTTTTGTAGAAACATGGACGGGACTGGAAGAGCTTATGCTGAGTGAAATAAGTCAAGCAGAGAGAGTCAATTATCATATGTTTCACTTATTTGTGGAGCATAACAAATAGCATGGAGGACATGGGGAGTTAGGAGAAGGGAGTTGGGGGAAATTGGAAGGGGAGGTGAACCATGAGATACTATGGACTCTGAAAAACAATCTGAGGCATTTGAAGTGGTGGGGGGTGGGAGGTTGGGGGAACCAGGTGTTGGGTATTATAGAAGGCACGGATTGCATGGAGCACTGGGTGTGGTACAAAAACAATTAATACTGTTATGCTGAAAATAAATAAAAAATAAATTAAAAAAAATATGTTATTTATTTATTGAGAGAGAGCGAGCGAGCATGAGAAGGTGGGGGAGGGGCAGAGGGAGAAGCAAACTCCCCACTGAGCAGGGAGCCTGATGTGGGGCATGATTCCCAGGACCTGAGATCATGACCTGAAACAAAGGCAAATGCTTAAATGACTGAGCTGCCCAGGTGCCCCTAAAAAAAAAAAATTCTTTTAAAATTAAACTGATGGTTGTAAAGATGGTGGAAAAACACAAAACACTGATATAATATTTAGTTTAAAGAGCAGGATACAAAAGTCTAATCACTTTGAATTACAACTATAATATTTAAAACATAAAAAAGAGATAAAAGAAAATATATCAAATAGCAGTATTAACTGGGTGTTGGTAGTTGATGATAGGATTAGGGGTGATCATCAAAAAATTATCAATTTCCCAAAGTAATTTTAACACTCTTGTATAACTCAGCATGTGAAAAAATAAACTATTTAAAACTAAATTATTTAATGGGAATTAAAACTTATAGGAGTTTCTAAGAAGATGAGGGAGGAACCTCTTATACTATCTGTCTTTAAATCAAAATATATTTTAGTACCTCCATCACTTAGAAAGTATGACTGCAAGCCATGAATGTAACAACTAAAAAAGTATTTTAAGTAAAAGGCTGAACATCTTATTATTTATCTTATGCTAAAGAACATCTTATTATTCATTACTCCTATTAGGAGTTCCATCTTAAAGTAGTAGCTATCATTTCCTAGAAATAAGTTTTCTGTGTTTTTTTTTTAAAGATTTTATTTATTTGTTCAAGGGAGAGAGAGAGAGAGCACGTGCAAACATGGGAGCAGGAGAAGCAGATGCCCCGCGGAGCACGAAGCCCGATGTGGGACTTGATTATGACCTGAGCTGAAGGCAGTCGCTTAACCAACTGAGCCACCCAGGCACCTTAGAAATAACTTTTTTTTTTAAATTTCTTTTCAGCATAACAGTATTCATTGTTTTTGCACCAAACCCAGTACTCCATGCAATCCGTGCCCTCTATAATACCCACCACCTGGTTCCCCCAACCTCCCACCCCCCACCCCTTCAAAACCTTCAGATTGTTTTTCAGAGTCCATAGTCTCTCATGGTTCACCTCCCCTTCCAATTTCCCCCAACTCCCTTCGCCTCTCCATCTCCCCATGTCCTCCATGCTATTTGTTATGCTCCACAAATAAGTGAAACATATGATAATTGACTCTCTCTGCTTGACTTATTTCACTCAGTATAATCTCTTCCAGTCCCGTCCATGTTTCTACAAAAGTTGGGTATTCATCCTTTCTGATGGAGGCATAATACTCCATAGTGTATATGGACCACATCTTCCTTATCCATTCGTCCGTTGAAGGGCATCTTGGTTCTTTCCACAGTTTGGCATCCATGGCCATTGCTGCTATAAACATTGGGGTACAGATGGCCTTTCTTTTCACTACATCTGTATCTTTGGGGTAAATACCCAGTAGTGCAATTGCAGTGTCATAGGGAAGCTCTATTTTTAATTTCTTGAGGAATTTCCAAACTGTGATCCCCAATACTTTCAATGGCTCCCCAGTGCTTTACAGATAAATCCCAAACTTCTTCCCATAGTATTGCAGGGCCCTCCAGAATCTGCTCCCCAATTAGTTCTCCAAGTTCAAAGCCCCTGTGTTCCAGGAAAAGGGCATTGTTCACCTTTCCCTGACTCATCTAGCAATTCAGACCTTTGCTCACAGTGCTCACTCCACCCTGATCTACCTCAGGTCAGCTGAAAGGTCCCGTCCTCCACAAAGCCTTACAGAGCTGTCTGCTCTCACCCATCCCTCATCCCCCAACCTGCCACTAGCACACAGCACTGAAAAGTGCTCTGCACACACTCACTCCTGAAAGGCCCAAATTCTGAGGCCAGTGGTGGCTGCCAGCACTCATCGCCCTCCGTGGGTTTACCCTGAGAGGATTAGGAGTGGGCTCTCCCCGGGAATCACACCTGGACAATGGTCATACTGGCCTATCTGGCTTTTAGGCTCAACATCTTCTGCCCTCATATTAAAGTGTCCTATCCATTCTCCATTGTTTCTTTGTAAGAAAAATTTCTCTGTGATGTCAACAACAGAACAGAGAGAGTGATTGCTTACTCACCGCTGTTACCTTGAGATCCCCAAGGAAGTACAAAATTAATGAGGGGACAAAAAGAAAGTGAAAGGGCTTTATGGTACCAATAAGAGCTGCTTTAAGTGCTTTTAGGAGTTGATGGGATTTTTCCCCACTCACTTCTAATTTCACTTCAGAACTTATTTATTCTTTTATAGACTGAAAGGAAAACCACATTGTACTGCCCACGTTTATGACTATGGACAGGACTGAGCACGGAAGGGAGCAGACAGGTCAGAGAGATAGGCATCTACGTGGGCGAGAGCAGCCAGAGAGCAGGGCAGTGGGTGCAACACAGGCTAAACTAGTGGAGAACCCATGATGAAAAAGAAACAGCAGAAAAGAAGGACACATGCATCTGGGGGAGAGCAGACTCTCCCCCTGCCCTGCTGAACACACCAGCACCCAGACATGCTGGGTGAACCTGGTGAACAAGCACCTTTCTCCTTCTCACTCCCACCACTTTGGGCTTCAGATGCTTCATGCTTCTTTGGATATCGAGGCTTTTATAGATGCGAGTCCTCTGCTGTGACACCCTGCCCCCAAGCTCCCCTCTCACCTCACCTGCTCAAGCCTCAAAGTGCAGCAAGCATGCAGGACAGAACACCTCTGGAAAGCTTCCTGGCTCCCCCCTTGCTCTCACAGCATCTTCTTCTTCTTCTTCTTTTTTTTTTTTCAAATGCTTATTGCAGTTTGTAACTATAGTTCTGATCCGTTCTTAAAAGTGTAGACAGCAAACTCCCTGAGGGGAGAGATGAGTGTGCTTTTCTCAGCACCCCATATCATACCCCAGAATTAGGGCAATGCCTGGCACATAGCAGACACTCTGGAAGCATGTGCTAAATGAATGATTTAAAAGCTTAAAATACCTGCTTGGCAGCAGGACTTGTTAGAGTCCCCATACACAACAAAATCCCAAGTGCCCAGAATGGCTTCTGCTTGCCTCTCCAGTCTTAGCCCTAGGTACCTCCAATGCACAGCTTGCAAATCCGCCAACAAACCACATTCTCTCATTACCCCCATGTCTTGTTTCTGATGTCCCCACCTTGGAATGCCCTCTTCCTTCTTCAGGACTCAACATTGGCATCCCCTCTTCTGGAAGTCCTCCTTGTTCTATGTCAGGCTGATTAGGTACTTCTTTTCCTGTGCTCAACCAACACGTTCTATGACAGCACTCACCCACTTATTTACTATACTATTCATTCATATGGTTACTTCTATGTCTCTGCCATTAGATTGAGTTCTTTGAAGTGAGGGATCTGGCTAAGAGTCCTACACGATAAAGTCATGTGTGTGTGAACTCATTAGCAGCATCTAATGCTGGCAAAATGTATTTATTATGCATACTTGGTCTCTGCTGAGTGAACACACTGAATGGGTACTTTGCAAACAGAAAAAATTGGTCCAGCTCATTTCATGAACTAGAAGATGCTTAAAAGAATGACATTCCCTGTTACCAAACCTCGAACTACCTTCTTTTTTTATGACAGACTCAAATTACTTCAATCATATCTGTGCTGAAAAACAAAGCAAGAGATACTCAGGGAAATGTGAAACACTTACAAGAAGCATCAGCATAAATGATCCCATATAGATGATCAGGAAAAACAATGAAATCATAGTTAGAGTAAGAATTCCACGAATCCACCAGTTTTTCCACCTACAAAGAAAATGTTTATAAAGTTAGTATTTAATGTATTCTTTCTTACAGCTTTTTGTGTGGTTTTAGCATTACCAGACTTATATGGATTTTCCCTAATTCTACTTTAAGAAATCCTTACTTCACCTTATATAATAACCACAAAAACAAAAACCGAACAAACAGCATTTGTTCCCTTACTCAGAGCTAAATTAAGTGTAAAAATTATGTTAGCCAAAGAAAGAAACGTATTTTCATTCGGTGTGATTAATCACTAGGGTGACTGATGAATCACTAGGCTAGGCAGTGAGATGGTCAATGTGGATATGTGCACATCCCACCAGGGCATTCAGAACGGAAGAAGGCAGGTGCAAAAGTCCTCCGAAAAGATGCACTATCCTTTAGGGTAGTAGGAAAAAAACAATAATGATTTTATTAAGGTGGTTTAAACAGAGAACACAGACTTCTAATGAGAAAAATTAAAGAAAGGTTAATGCAGAAGTGAAACTGCAGAACACAGCGATTTCAATGAAATGAAAAAGACATAAGAAAGTCAGTCACCGAGGTCAAGACCAGACTGATGGCTACTTCCTTCTAGTGCTCAGAGTGTGCTGCTGGCTTGTCTCACTTAGGGACAAGGGCCTTAAGTATGAGAAACAGTGTTTCCTCACCCTTGGGCCTTCGCTTGTTCCTTAGAGGGGAACTTCTCTGCTGTATGCCCTGCCAGGCTGAGACTGATCTCCCTTGGTCCCCTGGCTGCCAGGAAGGGCTGGGGTTTTGCCCAGTGTCCCTCTCTCCACACCCAGGAGACTCACCCTTTATTCCCAGCATACTTTACAAATGTCACTCTTTCTGTGGCCATGTCAGGAAAAAATGTCAGCAGCTACAGTGTCAAACTGAAATGATGCTAAAAATACCTATATATGGATGATATTTCTGAATCTAAAATTTCTTACCCTTGGTTTTATTCATTCTACACTGAACTCACAGTAAAGTTTTTCTTTAAGACCTCTCTGATTTCTATTAATTCAAATGACAGCACTGAAATTATGTTACAAGAGATCTGGGTTCATCTTAACATACAGTAACACACACACACACACACACACACACACACACACACACACTATACACTGTGTTCTAAGCACATGCCTTCATTCTCCTGTCTACAAAAAGAAATATTTTCTGACTTCATCCATTTATCAAATATTGATTATACTCCCTGCTTTCAACAATTCTCCTATACAGTCTAGATATTTCTTAAATATCCCTTTTATGATGTCATTTTTGCATTCAAGATCTAAAATGCCAACAACAGTTAAGTCGAAACGCTTTCATCTAGCTTCCCAGGTTTTTCAAGAGGTGGTCAAATTGTATTTACTCGACTTTATTTCCCTCTACTGTGTAACAAACTATGTAGACTCGTAAATTTCTCACGAGACCATAAGTTTTAGGACTGAACTGAAGTGAGAGGAGAGTCGAAAAATGCTATGGCTGAAAGGTTCCATTTAGTTTTATAGACATAACTCTTTATGGATTAATGAATAGACTGGGAACTGGGCTAGATCACAGAGCTAGTCAGAGGTAAATAAAGGACCAAAAGCCAGTCTCCTGATAATAATCCTTCCCTGTCTGCATGAAACCCAGAAGCATATTTATCTCTCCTTTAAAACTGATCTGCAGACTCGGAACTGTTCAGAACCTACAGAAGAGGACACTACGTAAGTGTCAGGAATCAGTGCCCAGGCGGATGTTGCCAAGGTCCATGTGTACCTTTGTTAGAGGCCTGGCTTTGAACTTCAGAGGATGGTAGCTGCTGAGAACCAGAGATCTTAAACAGAAAACCTACTTTCTTCATATCATCCAAAAATCCCATGGTAACTGAAAGCCTGAGCCCTCAAGGAACATATCCTATCTGGTTATCTTTTATATGGCTTTTTCCCCCTCCCAGGAAAATTCCTCTCCCCCAACAAGGGTTAAAGACTTAATTCCCTTAATTATTCTAATGGATTCCCCAAATCTCCTATGAATACCTAATACAAAGTTAAGCACATAAAAGAACATACTTAAACATAACATATATATCCACTGACGCAGCAACTGAAAGTCATCTTTTAAGAGAAAACCACTAAATTCAGAACAGAGCATGATATGGGGGATAAAAAACACTGTGACTAAAAACCAGAGGATGGCCTGATTCTGAATTCAAAGTTCTTGATTTCTTTTGCCATGCTATCATGATCACATAATAAAAGTCTTGATTTTGAGTCCAAGTCATCACCTCATGATTGCTTTGAGAAAAGGAACTCAGAATCAGTAAAGGAGAACTACATTCAAGTCTCATGTCTCCAGGACCTATGTGAGTAAGAAATGAGATTTCTAAAAAGCATATAATTAAGCAGTAGCCTTAAAAGTGATTATCCAAAGTGGTCATACACTTATTGCTCAAATTGTTCATGAGATGTACCATGTTGTACTGCTACTACAAACATCGAGTGGTTTTTATTTCAAAAGTAATGACAAGGTTTTTTAAAAAAAAATTATCTTCCTAGTGGCACAAGCATCATGAGTCAAGAATTTGGGGTGGCAAGACAGTTCACCTGAGCCAAGAACTGGTATACAGAGATACTCGGCAAGAATGAACAAGAATTTTATGGGCCATCTGGCAAAGAGAAGTTTTGAGAAAAGCCATCTATCAGCCTTTGGAGGAATTGGACAGGAAGTGTGTAAACTCCTGAGAGAAGGAAAATGCATGATACAGTATAAGAGCACTGAGTATGAGGCTATGTCTGGTTATCTCCTTGGCTTCTCAACCTGTGTTAATAACATTTTGAGCCAGAGAATTTTTTGTCACGAAGAACTGTTCTGTGTACTGTAGGATGGTCAATATCTTCCCTGGTCTCTCCCCACTGCATGCCAGCCGCACTATCTCTCTTGACCACCTACAATGTCTCAAATGCCACATGTCCACTGGTGCAGTCTGGGGGGGGTCAGGGCATTGTCCCTGGATGAGAACTACTAACCTAGACCGATAGCTGAAGAAGAGCTTCACTAACAGACAGAACCAGACTTAACTGGTTAATGACTATTCATTCTCACAGACCCACACACAAAGATCACAAACCAGACTGGGACAATTTTCCAAATAACTGAAAACCTTCAGGCCCCTTCCAATTTCAACAACTTACGCTCTATTTGAATTATATATTAAAGACTTAAAAATGAGCATAAATCTTAGCTACAAAGAAAAATGTTTAATACATTTATTATTTAGTTTTTAATCATGAAAATTTGGAAACCAGCTAAATGCCCAGCAAAAACCATTTAGTTGAGTAAACTGAACTATGGTCATAAAAGGAACATACCATGGAGTCATTAAAAATATTTAAGTATATTTAATGATATTGTTCCTAAAACCACAGAATGAAAATGTAAATAGAAAGGTAGGAAACAGTACAATGTTATTTTTTATATTATACAACCCCCCACATAATTATACACAATACACAAGGAAAAAAAGTTTCAAACAGTAGCTACCAGAATACTATAAATATCAATGTTTCAGGGGAAGGATTACAGGAGTTCCCCCTCCCCATTCATGTACTTTTTAAATATAATTAGTATTTTAATCCCATACATCTACAACTTCTAAATCTTTGGAAGACAGACCATTTTGGGTATTAGTTTAAAGAGAGCCTAAAATAAGATAGATTTTGAAACATTCATGTAGCCCTTACGGCAAAATTTGAGAAGACTGAAACTGGTTATATTGGTTATATTATTATTTATTCTTCATTTTTAAAAACCAATTCTTTTATAAACAGAGCACAGTACTTAGGGTCACAATGTGGTTCTATCACTTACTAAATGCATGACCCCTGATACAGAACATTTCTGCGCCTCAATTTCCTCATTTGTAAAACAGGATTATATAATTGAACCTGTGCTACAGGGTTGCTGTGAGAACAGTCAACACATGTGAAGCATCTGGAGTAGTGCCCAGCACACAGCATATGCTCAATAAATATCAGCTGCTATGATTTGCTATTGTTCCTTTACCCTGGGGGGGGAACCTCATTATTAGGGAAAATCTACTATAAATAACACACAGGAATCCAGCATCATTCTTATGTAACATTAATATAAAAAAATTTCAGACCTGAGATAGACCTGGTAAGATTTTAAAGCAAACGTACATCTGTGAATGAGGTCAGAAAAACTGAGATCAAGACCTATTAAAATAATAATCATGTTTTTGGTAATGAACAGCAAAAAGTTGTTCTATTAGTTAAAAAATATGAAAACTTCTGTTTGAACCAATTTATTCTAATGTGGTTATCTGCTAGGAATTAAAAACAGAAAAACTTACATTACATTTATTAGATATGACTAACCAGTGTTTTTTGTTATGACCTATGGGGTAGTAAAATCAACTTAGTAAGTCACATCCAGCATTTTTGTTTAGTAATATAGAATATCAAACAAAAGAAATCAGAGGGTATCGTGCATAGTAATACAAGAACTGCTTCATAATATTTTTGCAACAGTTAAAATACACATTTGTGTGTCTCTTGGGACATGGTGTAAAATGTATCTCCTACTGTGTGTCACAGTCAAAAAAGTTGGAAAAACACTGTTCTATACCAACATTTAAGATTTCACACATTGAAAAAAAAAGATTTCACACATTGATCTGGATAAAAGCTTGTATTTATTTTGCTTTTATAAATTTCATAGCTCATATTAGTGAAGCATACAATGGAGGGCAATATAAGAGTAGCTCAAATTTGGTGGTGGCCAAACATTCAAAACCAAAGCAAACAGAAATTGGTAAATAAAGGGCTGCAGAGTTTTGGCTGATAATTTTAAACTTAGTTAAAAGAAAAAAATGACCTATTTCTATCTGGCATTTGAAAAACAGCGAACAGAGAACACGGAGTTTTCTTTATTAGATGTTCCGATACCAGAAAAGGTAACCTGATGTGGTGAATGGATCACTCACTGAAGAAATGTGACAAATTAGGGCAAGAATCCCAGGTCTGCATCATCCTAGCTCTGTAACCTTCCCCAGTTAATCTCTCAGATTCGGTTTTTTCATACCTCACAAGACTGTAAGGACTAAAGGAAAGAAGGTACATCAAGCATTGAGTACCATGCCTCACATATGGTGAAAAAGTATAAGCCTTCCTTTCACAGCTTCAAAACTTAGAAAAAGTGAGATTTATGACATCAACCAGCATAACTTCACAACTTCTCTTGAGCACCCATTACAGTCATCTTCCTCCCATCATACCTTGAAGATAAACCAGACAGAGCTTTCTTGAGGATCTCAGGGGTTCTATCTGAAGATAGTGGAATTTCAGGAATATCAGAATCTGTTCTGGAATCCAAGTCTCCATATCTGTCATCAATATCTGTTTCCTAAAATTAAAGAAAAAGGAAAATCACTTTGCAAAATTGAAAAAGAAAAAAGGACATGCTTGTCAATGCAAGGTTTATTGCTCAGTGTGTCAAACCTCAGTTATGTAACTTGAAACAAAGAAACAACTATTAACTTATCTTGAATAACCAAGCACTGTTGTACTTCCCTGTTAGGCAAGTTTGATGATATTTGCTAAAATCTATCAATATAAAGGATTAGTTTAAACAAAAGATACAAATAGAAACTTCTTACAGTATCTAAATCAGAAATTTATCAACAAGAATCAAATGTTTGTTGTTTTGCTACTTAACGGGGATAACATGGGGTTAATTCCATGTAAATTCTGACCAACTGTGCACAATCCCTTTTTTATCTGATTACAATCAAAGCATCAACAACAAAAGCAGATTCTTACACTGGCACAGCATTATATACATATGTATATATGTACTTCCACTTCCCTCATTCTTATTAGATCCTACAGAGACAATCTCAGTGAAGCATGTCAAACAGATATTATCATCTCTGTTTTACTGATAAGTAAGTAGGATCAAAAGCATTTGCTTTGATGGTAGTATTTTTCACCATAAAGTGAGTTAAAGCCCAAACTGCCTTCTAGAGTACATGCACAGGAGCTGTGTGTGTATACTGGGGCCTTTAGACAAAGTGGTCTCTGTGGAATTTCCAGGTATAGAGTGGCCAAGGAATTTTAAGAACACAGCTGCCTGGGGCCCTTGGGTGGCTCCGTTGGTAAGTGTCTACCTTTGGCTCAGGTCGTGATCTCAGGTTCTTGTTCAGTGGGGAGCCTGCTTCTCCCTCTCCCTCTGCCTGCCACTCCCCCTGCTTGTGCTCTCTGTCAAATAAATAAAATCTTAGGAAAAAACAAAACAAAAACAAAAACGAAACAGAGCTGCGTGATGTTGTTTGTTCTGCCATAATGTGTCTCTACTCCTATGTCTTTCCCTCTCCTAAATTCACCACCCACCGAGCAACCTTGAGTAAAGAGTGCTACACATACATGTGCTTTGGGAAAGTGGTTTATAGAGATGAGTAAACTGAAGCAAATGGGGCTGAACTGGGGAGGATGAAAATACAGGTGAATACAAGCAGAAGGAGCACTGAGCAGAACACTGGGCCACAAGAGATTCTAGGAATGAGAGTGCCTAGGAATTCAGAGTGTTCAGGAATTTCAAACCCAGCTCCGTCCCTATGGGCAACAAAATTTTGGTAAATCTCATTACCCCTTTTACCTGTTTCTTCAACCATAAAATAAAAGCATTTAATATAATGCTGAGACCTAAGTCAAAGCAGTAGTAAGCTATGATTATGATTGAAACAAGTCTTCCAATTCCTCATTAAATAGCTCACCAAATAAAATTTTAGCCATGGGGGAGTATTTTCAGTTTTCATAAAGCAGTAATAAACTTTCATTGACTCTAAGTTTCTTAATAAACAATTATTAATTTAAATGTGTCATTATACCAAATATGACAAATGAAATAGATATGCCGAATTCCCACTGTGACAGAGTCAGCTGTCCCCAAAGCAGCTTAAACAGAGAGAGATGCTGACTAATAAACCACCAGACAGAACATCCCCTGAAAATCTCAGAGCACCTGCTGTCAGTCTGACTTGCCAGCATGTCTCTGACATCCAGAACAATGGAACACATGACTCCCTCCCCTTTTCTCTGCTACTCTTCTTTATCCTTCAGTAACCCGGTGTTACTGGCATGGTGTGAGCAGTAGTAGAGAGGGTGACTAATGGACGCGGTTCCCTATGGCAACATCACCATGTCGCCCAAAGAGCATGACTAGGAACCACAAGTTGCTGGCACTAATTTTACTTCTACTCTATTAGTGTGATGAAACACAAATTACTTAACCCTTTGGTTAAGAAACTCAGCCTTTGGTTTCCCCATAAAACAAAAGCATTGCACTGGAACACAAACTGCGCTTCTCCAAATACTAAAGATCTCAGCAAGACACTTGAAATTCTACTTGGCAATAATGGTGACATGCCACAACCCCCCTCGCATGCACACATTCTCCAAATAGCTGCTCTGCTTTCATTTTTATTATTTAAACTTCTGATTTCTATTTTACATACCTTAGAGAAACACAAAATGAAACACTTAAGATTTAACTAGGCTTCTTCAATTCCATTCTAGTAACTAACGAATAAAAGATAATTCCGAAATAATGACATTTCACAGCAACGTTACTCAATACTGCAGTGAATAGCAGAGACTCTCAGATTTCTCTGTTTCTGGTGTGGATCCTGTGTTACAAAGACACCAAAACTGGCAAGGAAAATGAGTGTGATTGGAGATCCCAGGAAAGAAGGAACTAGTACTACAGTGACCAACTAGAGCCATGAAGCAGAACATAAAACATTTAAGAACACCAAATTAGGGGCTTCTTCTCAAGCCTGTAATATAAACATGACAATCCTCCACTTTTCCCCTTATGCCCTGTTCTCTTCCAACCCTACACCAGGTGATTCCATGGTAGCTTGCCTCTTCATCTCTCTGTGAACTCAGTTAATTCCCAATAGACCTGCATCTCTAGCTTCCGTTTCCGGGTGTGTGTGGGTGTTCCATGAACATCACCTGAAATCCAACATAAGCAAACCAACCTATCGTTTCCACACCAAACCTGCTGCCCATTCTGTATCCCCTACTCAGGTGAAAACACCACCACCAAAACAGTTCAACAATTAACTCAGGTTTGAAACTTGGCTATCAACTTAACACCTGCAATTCCTTGTACTCATTCCTGTACTCATTCAGTTGGGCCCAAGCCTATCATTCATCTGTCCCCTCCCTCCCCATCCTCACCCACTGTTCTACCCTTGCGGAGCATCACCCTCTCTCACACAGCTCATCCCCCCTGCCCTCTCTAATCCATTCCTTTTAAAGATGTACTTATTTGAGAGAGAGAGAGAGAACATTTGCACGGGCAGGGGCAAGGGCAGAGGGACGGGGGAATCTCTCTCTCTTTTTTAAGATTTTATATATTTGAAAGAGAGAGGGAGAGTAAGCATGAGAGAGAGAGAGAGAGAGAGAGAGAGAACCAGCAGGAGGAGAGGTGGAGGGAGAAGCAGGCTCCCCACTGCGAAGGGAGCCCGATGTGGAATTTCATCCCAGGAGCCCATCAGGACCTGAGCCGAAGGCAGCTGCTTAACCCACTGAGCCACCCAGGCGCCCTGAGAGGGAGAATGTCAAGCAGACTCCTTGCAGAGCATGGAGCTCACAACCCTGAGATCACGACCTGAGCTGAAAGTAAGTGTCGGATACTTAATCAACTGAGCCGCCCAGGCAACCCTCTAATTCATTTTCAACATAAAAAGCGTCTTTATTAATTGCAAATCTGATTTACCACTTTACCGCCTACCAAAACTACCAGGATAAAGTCAAACTACTTAGCATCGTTTTTACTGTTTTTCACATGGGACCCTGCTCTTCCAGCCACTGTTTGATGACTCCCCAGTTTTCACACATAGTGCCATCCTCTCTTGAATCCACATGTTTGTTCTATGTACAAAGTACAACTTTACACTTTCTCTCTTGGTCTCATCCCAGTTCCAATCTTCTCTTCCCCATTTCTCAAACCTAGCTACTGCCCACCCATCCTCTAACCTCAGCTTCAAGGTCATCTCCTTTGGAAATGTCTTCCCTCTTCCCTGACCCCCAGCTCCAGGTTGGCTGTTCTTCAACTGTGTTCCCAAAATCCCCCTAATTCTTACCTATTAGTTTATATTAAAGTTATTTGTTTGGTTATCTTCATTTTCCAGGAGTCCATAGGCTTTGTGAGAAGAAAAAAATACATTCACTGGCCGCCCTCTTAAATCCCAAGAGGCCAGCAGAGGAACTTGTCCCCATGGCTGACATAATAAGAAGTTCTCATCTGTTCTTGCTAGCTAAGTCTTGGTCAAGTTACCTCATGTGGGACCTCAGATGCACTTATTTATGTAAAATGAAGGATTCTGACCACAAAGGACTACTATTTTCCAAATATTAAATTTTAATGAAAATATGTCTAGGAAATGACAGCTGAAAGTTGAAGAAATCAATTTCTTTATTACCCTGTAAATTTAATTTCTATAGTGCAAGTAAACTTAAAAAATAAGAGCAAAACACTTTAAAAACATTGATTTAAGTCTTTGATAAATTTTTGGCTTGTTCTGATTTCCCCCAATGACACCCAATTTCATTATACATTAAAATCATACATCTTACATTTTCATTCATATGGGTGTTAAGTTCCAAATCAGAAGTAAAGATCCCTGAAGGCAAAATCCATGGGATAATACCAAAAAACTTAGAAATCTGAGAAGTTCTATTCAAAGGTAAAATATTACTAATACCACAAATTTGCATTCTATCTGAAATCATAATTAGTGCTGGGCTCTCCATCAGGCTAAGGGCTAAGAGAAATAATGCTTTTAGCTCTTCTTGCCTTTTGGAAGGAAGAACAATTTACGTGCACTAAGGGTGATTAAACCTGTCCTTGGATATTTTCTGCAATGTGTGAACCTTGACTGGATCTTGGTTTGAAGGGAAAGGGCAAGGGCAGAGGAAAAGGGGAATCTCAAATACACACTTGGCAGCAAATATGAAAATATGAATATGAACTGCAAATAAGAAAGTTAATTTTTTTAGATAATGATAATGGTATTGTGGTTACAAAGGAGACTGTCTTTAGGAGATGCATGATTTAATACTAGAAGTGAAGAGTGACAAGGTCTTCAACATACTTTCAAATAGGTCATTAACTAAATACTAGCATATGCATTAATGGGAAGATAAAGCAAATCTGGCAAAATCTTAACAATTGTTTAGTCTAAGTGCTGAGTGTACAGATAATCACCATACTAGCCTTTTAACTTTTCTAGAGTAGAAACTTTTATAATAAAAAGCTAGGAAGGGGCACCCGGGTGGCTCAGTGGGTTAAAGCCTCTGCCTTCAGCTCGGGTCACGATCCCGGGGTCCTGGCATTGAGCCCAGCGTTGGGCTCTCTGCTTGGCGGGGAGCCTCCTTCCCCCTCGCTGTTTCTGCCTGCCTCTCTGCCTACTTGAGATCTCTGTGTCAAATAAATAAACAAAATCTTTAAAATTTTTTTTAAAAAAGCTAGGAAAAAATTCAAAACTTAAAAATACACTGTTTGGAGATACAAATATGTTGTAAACCTATCAAGAGAAGGAAATACTGAATATAAAGTTCAAGCCATAATTACCTACGTGCCTAAGAATTGTACCAATTCTATATTTATTAATAACAATATAAATTATTATAAGTAGTACCACCACGTGCAAAATTCCAGGGGGCACCATTTACATTAAACCTTACGTGAATAGCGCCCCAGGGCTGTTCAAAGACAACACAGAAACAGTTGAAGTATGGACAGTAAGTGGGTGAAAAGAAAAGAAAAGCCAAAAACTTGAAAGAGATATGATTCGAAATTTGTTTTCCGGATCTGGATTTTTGTATTTCGAGGTAAAATGTAAAGTCTGAGATGGGCTTAATAAACATTTGCTGCCCCACCGCACTACACTATTTTCAAATAATCTGCTTGGAAAAGGAAGGTGGCACTGAGCCCAATCTTAACTGCCAAGGTTTGGTCCCACCTGGGCCAGAGAGACGTTGAGGTCAGGCTGGCTTCATCAGCCTTACACACAGCTCTTCGACAGCTGGCTATAGGCACTGGCAAACAAAAGGAACTCAGAGCATAACCAGGAAACAGAAGGGCAACACCGCTTTCCTAGCCACCAAGTTAGCACAAAGGAGCTTTAAATTCCCATTGCTATGAGCTCCTTGTGCTGCCCTAGACTCTTGTTTCTCCCTTTCTGCGCACTCCAATTTTATATTTAAAAGAAAACTTACAGTGTGGATAGTTCTGAGTCTTAAGCAAACAAATGTTCAATGACATGATATGAAAAATAACTTTGACCTTTCCCTGTGGATAAGAAAATTAGTAAACACTTAGAAAGATACCTACACTTGGCCTGTGATCAATAATCAATTGGTCACTAATGAAATTAGTTGCTCTTCCAGAGTCACTTCAAAATGTGGTATCATTCTCATCAAACCGGTTCTGAAACTTTCCCAACTAAATGAATCAAAGTATAAACACTTATAAAATTAAAACGAAGGATTTCTTCTCCTAATGAATCACAAAATAAGTGAATAAGAAACTATTTTGGGGGGCAGCTGGGTAGCTCTGTAGGTTAAGCGTCTGCCTTTAGCTCAGGTCATGATGCCAGGGTCCTGGGATCAAGTCCCACATCTGGCTCCCAGGAGGAGTCTGCTTCTCCCTCTCCCTCTGCCTGCCAGTTCCCCTGCTTGTGCTTACTCTCTCTCTGTCAAATAAATAAATAAATAAAATCTTAAAAAAAAAGAAACTATTAGGTGTTTTGCTGTTGTTCTGAGAGAGCACAATGCACACACACACACTTGCACACACAGGTCACGGAGGTAGGGGCAGAGAGAGAAGAGGAGAGAGAATCTTAGGCAGGATCCATGCCCAGGGCAGAGTCTGATGTGGGGCTCAAACTCATGACCCTGAGATCATGACCGGAGCCAAAATCAAGAGTCTGATGCTTAACTGATTGAGCCACCCAGGGGCCCCTAGAAACTGTTTTGTCTGATTTGAATCCAGGTGCTTAAAATCACAGATTTATAGGTTTTCAGCTAAAAGGTTCTAACTAAATTCAGAAGAGCCAAATTAGTTTTCAAAAAATCAAACAAAGTGGTAATAGTAACAAAAATTTCCTTAGTAAATTTTAATTAATCTTATAAATTTAGGGCCACATAATTTTCTCCTTTACATTTTTTTTACTCAGAAAATTTAGGGTAAATCCCAGTTCTTAATACATGTGACCCTGGGAAAGGAATTTAGGTTTCCTCAGGTGTAAACCAAGGTTATCTCCCTTGTCTACACACAACTGTTAAGAGATTCAAATTTGCATTATATACAAGTAAATATTTTGCAAACTATAAATTACTTTATTACTTTTATTCCATATAGTTAAAGTCCACAGTCCAAGAAGTTATGATATACTCTACTATTAGTTATTGAGCAACAAACAAATCTCGGCCTCACCCCTTTTCTCAAAGGTACAAAAAGAGCCACACAAAAAAAAGATAACAGTTAATCAGAACCTCAAAAATAATAGGCATCCAACAAGTATTTACTGAATGCACAGAAGCAATGCTAGCTTCACAAAACATGTCTGTATACAATTTCTTAAATGACCTATTTTCCTTATCGTGACTCAAAACCTGTATTTTTTTTAAAGACATTCCTAACCACAGAGGGAAGAAAAACAGAAAAAAAAAAAACCTTTGTTTTTAGCTGTGCTATGCATGAAGAAACATGTGAAGTTCTATTTTACAAAAAGGCATATACGTAAACATAAAGGATAATCATACTTTACGTGTATACAACATACTTCTTCTGTATGAGATAATTTTCCAGGGTACTACTTTAAACTGTCCCACTTTCCCCCAGTACATTTATGACAAACAAAACATTTTTTTGCATCAAAAAGTTCCATTATAGTACACATCCAAAGCCTGATGAGGCTGATGACATCATAAGACAAAATTTCTCAAAATATTAAGAAAATAAACTGTTTTAAGACCAAAGACCACAAAAGGTAAGTAAAAACTCACATGGGGACACCAGGATTTTCTTTAGACGTTCCAAGAATAATATAAAGCATAATTTAAAGACAGGAGAAGAAACTACCCACCCTCACCTCCAAAAGTTTACTGCATACATTAACATGACTTTAAAATGTGACTGTCTACATTAGCAGAACTGTACTATTCCTGGACACTCGATCTGGAAATCAGATCTTCTGAAATACACAGCAACTCTTTAAGGGGAAGCATCAACAAATAAATTTCTTTTTAAGATTCTCTGAACTTTTGCCTTAAAATCATTACATGACTCTTGCCACCAACCCCAAACTGTTACTTGTGATCTTTACTCAATCCTAAATAAGTCCTTGCATTGAAAGACCTGCCTCAAGCCAAACTTCCAATTCTCACTAAAATCTAACCCTGCCTTTCCCACTCCAAGACTCAGCCAATGCTCTGTTAAGGTGCTGCTCTCCCTCAATGCAGGAAGTCATAAACTCACCTTTGTCTTATCATTTGGTTGGCTGGTGACATTTGGGGAGCCAGCATTCAAAAAATGTTGTTAAATAAAATGAATATGCTGCAAATGACAAAAGAATCATGGAAAATTACTTAGGTGGTAATACTGACTAATAACTGATCAACAATTGGGGAGTATTAGTCTAAAAAGTATTCTAGATGTCTATATCTAAATATTAGTATTTATTAATGGCCTAGATTTAAATGAAAAAATAAAAAAGAAAATGGTTATTACACTTACAGTTGATACTAAGACAACCCACAGAGAAGTGTGCCAAAATGCAGAATTTATAGAAACACAAGTTCCAAAACTAAAAGTTTGTTTTAAAAAATACTAAAGTTATTTATGGAAGAAACTACAGACATCTGAAATGGTGAAGGACAGAAATTAACTGAACAGACCGTTTCACCCTCAACCTCACAACCCAAAATCCGTGTTGAAGTAGCAGCCTCACATACAAGCATGCCAGGGGCTCTGTCCCACAGCACACTATTCCACATGCGCCCCCTTTACTAGCCCAACTTCCACACGCACCCCCTTCTCTCCTACCTTTGGTCCAGGAAATCAGGTCTTAGCTTGACTTCCAACTGCTCAACCCCTCTCAATCCATCCAGAGCTTCAAGAACCCACTCTGGCCTTAAGTCCACTTTCCCATCTACCCTAACTTCCTAACTTGTGGTCGGGCCTTGCTGATTTATTTGTTCGTTCTTTTGGCATTCTTGACCTGGCATTTCCAGGCTGAAATCACACCTGGTGCCCTTCTTAGCTATTAAATGGTGGCTACTCCTAACACTCATAGCTGCTGTGAGGAACAAGTCAAGTAAGATGTTACCAAGAGCAGACAGCCCCAAGATGAGCTACTTTGACACAAAGATTATTTTGAATTAAAAGCAATCAAAACCCAGCAGAATGGAAAAAACCTCTTTATCTACCCCCCACCAAGTCACCTGAATAGAATTTAGACCAAGGACCTACTCCAGGTAGAGAGCTATCACCACAGATAACTATATTATACTATGAACTAAGTCTGATAGGAAGGAATCTAGCTACACCTGTTTGATCGAAGTCCTCCATGTCCCATTATTTCTCAGTGGCCCAGCAAACATTTTGTTTACTGAACTTTTACTCTTTTTCATCTTTCTGTAAAATTGCCTTCCTTCCCTCCAAATCCCAGATCCCTACCCCCCCCCTTATATACTATATATATCCCTTTCTCCTCTGTACCATATAACTCATGTTGCTCATCTTTAGAATTTTCATGTCTAGGAAGTGCCTGGGTGGCTCAGTAGGTTAAAGTCTCTGCCTTTGGCTCAGGTCATGATCCCAGGGTACTGGGATCAAGCTTCTCAGAGGGCTCTCTGCTCAGCAGGGAGCCTGCTTCCTCCTCTCTCTCTGCCTGCCTCTCTGCCCACTTGTGATCTCTGTCTGTCAAATAAATAAATACAATCTGAAAAAAAAAGAACTTCCATGTCTATCTCGATTTCCTGTACATATAAAAGTAAAGTTTATTTTGTCCTGTTAATCTGTCTTATGTCAATTTCATTCTTAGTCCAACTAGGAAGACTTTGAAGGGCAGAGGAAAGTCTTCCTCCTTGATAATGTAAAAGTACTCTGTGAACTTTAAATCACTCTACAAGCATCAACTACTATGACCAATACTGCTACTGAGTTAAGAACTATGCTAATTGGCAACATAACAAATTCATGTTATTTTAGTTGAATTGAATCTTCACTGCATGATAATTCTATTAGTTGCCTCTTGGTCCCTTCATATCACACTACCTAAAATAATACTCCAAACAGGTCCCAGTCAGAGATGACTTCTAGTTCCAGCTCTGTTGCTTGCTCTAGGTCATTCTGGGCAGTAACAACCACACACTTGACCAAGTTTATTCTTTTCAAATATATATATACATATATATTAAATATTAAATGTATTAAATAAAAAATATATAATACATTTAATATTTAATACATAAATATATATATAAAGATTGGGTTGAACTAAATTATTTCTAAGATCCCTTGACGCTCTGTGGTTTTGCTCTTCAAAATGTTTCTATATCCACCTTCGTTTCCTTCTTTCCTTTCCTTGGATACCCGCATCTTCTGTACTCTCCACACCAAGTTTATTCCCTTTTTCCCAGGTCTGCCCATCCCCTTCAGCATCTTCACTCTCACTTGACTTCTTTCACTCAAATACCTATCTTCCCTTCCTTGCAAAAGGAAGTTTTCACTTGAACATCCTCTCTAGCTGCTATCGCAAACTCACTCCCCTTCACTGCCACTTCCTGACAGTAATGACCAGTACTTCACCTCTCACATTCTCCAACCTAAAACCTGGCTTCTACTACGATGTTTCCCCACTCAGTGTTCTATGCTTCGCCTTTATTCCTAAATACTATTGATGATATCCTCTAAGCAATCCCTCTTCCTCTAGTTCACAGGATCTTGTTATCTTGGTTCCTTCCCTACATCTACAACTCTGCTTTCTACGTGGGCACCTCTCAAGGTTCAGTCTTGAGTTTTCTCCCTTCTCTATTCTAATCAGAAGCTGACATTTCCAGACCCGATCTTTCATCTCAATTCCCAACACCACCTTGAATCACCTCGCTCATTTTAGAGAATGACAAACCCTGCCCAGCCCAATTCACTCATGCTCACTATCAACCTGCAAAACCACCCCAAATTTTTGCTTCTTCGTTAAAACCTCTTAAGTTATGGATCAAAGTATGCCTGCCAGCAGGCTCTTCCTGTTTTACTCTTACTCTGATCACCCTAGTCTAGGTCCCAAAACCATTATCTAAATTACACATTCTCTCTCAACCCTTATTTCCCTGCCCCTACCAGATCCAGCACAAGCCCTCATCATTTCCTTCTATATAAGCTGGGATACACTCCTATCTGGTTTCTTTGCATCAGGGATCTCCTGCTTCCAACACTTTCTCCTGACTGCTGCTATAGTGATAGGCTAATGCATCTGCAAAAACACTCCAGCAGCTAGCCAGGGTCCGTAAAATAAAGCCTAACCTCCTTCACAAGACTTCCAATCTCCCAACCTCATCTCCCAAACATACACAGTTTATGCTCCAGTATTATCAAGCTAATTTCAGTTCCCTGTGCCTAGAGTGCTGACTCAAGAAACAGTTCCTCATGTCCTTTGCCTAGAATATCCTGCCCCAACTCTTGCACACCTGATGAGTCCCCAGGCATCTTTTCATTCCAAGCTCCACCCTCACCTCCTCTTTAAAGCTTTTGCTGTTGTCTCCAGAGTAGAGTCCAAATATGCCCTCTATGCTAACAGTGAGCCTTGTTCAGACTTCTAATAAATCTAACTCATATGTCTCCTGGGAGGTTCCTTGAGGGACTAGTCTTGTGATCTTTCAAGTATTACTCCAGCATTTAACAACTAGAAACATTCCCCTGCAGGTAAGACTGACTTTTTCACTGGCTAATCTCCAGAGCACAGAGCCTTCTCCCAGCATGTCTCCAGGTCTGAAGAATGAAAATGTCATATTAACACTATTATAAAAAGACCACAAAGTGACATAGGACTGTACTATAGCAGCAGAATGTAATATACCTCCTCCACTTCATTAATTCCCCAAGAGTTCTGCCTTTATTTCTACTTGAACAGAGAAGGGACTTAAATAGTTTAAATGGACCAAATATTAACCAGCTTCTGATGTGCAAACTGATTTTAAAACAGCCCTTGACCTGGAAATACAGGTGCATTCAAATATACACCCTGATAAGAAAGGACAGATAGGGGATAGAGTTCAATGTCTCAGAGACAGCCCAGTCAAGAGTTCCTTGTGATAAACTTTCTTGCGTGCAGCAATATGTTAGTTTGAAAGTGCTCATCATTGTTTAAGGAATCTTAACAGACTGGGTTACATATAGCAACATCTACTCTCAGAAAACAAAATCCAGCTGGGTACATATTAATGAAAACAAACAGTGCAGTATTTATAAATAAATAAATATGCAGTGAGGTAACCCGGCCACAGATAGCTAGAAACAACAGTTCTAATGAGTTAAATCAAACCACAGTCGTTCCCATTTTAAATACATTAGGGTGTTAAGTAAATTCATTCAAAAGTTACTTTATGCATGACTTCCTGAACATGTTTTCTCTTATTAAAAGCTTGTTAGCTTCTGCTGGTTAAGGAAGTCAACATGGGGAAGCTGATATTTCCTTGATTCTAAACTATATCAGTGCTAAAACAAAACAAATCCCAAACTAATTAATTCTATTTTTGGTCTAGTTTCCAAGGCAGTTTTCACAAAGACTATTCTCAGCCCACTGTTTCTAGCTTTGTAACACCAACCTTCAGTAACTGGAAACTGTTATACTTTGTGTAATTCCTTGACACATATGTTCTATCACAGATTCTCATTTTATTCCTCCTGCTATCAAGGGTAAAAAATAAAAGGATCTGTCATTCCACTGATTCTAAAGTTTCATTCCTAAAGTCACTGTGAATTTATTATTTCATGATATCCTGTGAGATTCCTACCAGGGCTTTGAAACTTGGGTTACATCAAGTTCATCAACATCAAGTTGCAGGTGGAACCCTCCCCAAATCAGAACTGTCAGTGAGTTTCAACAACAGTACAAACCAGAAGAAAGGGTATCAGGAAACACCTACTTCCAAAAGGCCGTAGACTTGACCTTGGATAATCTACTTCACTTCTGTAACTCAAACTGCAAGACTTGCTTCTAAAAAACAAGGCTTCTAGGAACTAAATTAAGAGCTTTGAGCTTCTAAAATATAATGGAATTGTATAAACAGATTTTATGAAACAATCTATTCTCTGATCCAATTTCATTAACATCTAGTTTAAAAGTTCATAAAAGTGCTTTGTTTTCCCAAAATCCCAATTTTGACCACTGTATTATGGAATAATCTGAACTCTGCCTCTTTCTCTGCCTTTAAATAGAATGGGATTTAGAAGTTCTCATGAATTACCAAGCCAGGTCAAATGAAATCCACTACAGACAGAAAAAATGCACTGTCTTGAACTCAAAGGAAGCTGTAGGATTACAACTGTGTCACGTGTATGATACTCTAAACAGCGCTCCTCCCCCCCACCCCCGCCAAATCTATCATACGGCTGAAAGAGCAGAGAAAACGAAAACGTGCCTATGGGGGATCAAGCCCAACAAGCCAAACTTCCAGCGTCAGGATCCAATGACATGTTGGTGAAGAAATGAAGGTGCATGTCTTAACTTTAATCCTTCCTAACTTTGCTCCTCTGCGGAGGTGTTAGGTGGCAGCTCCTACGGTGGCAGGTTCCTCTCTGATTCTCCTGTCCGTCTCGGATGCCGGGAAGGGGAACCGGAATGGGAAGAAACTAAATTGTAATCAAATGCTGGGCAGCGGTCGTGGTCATCCCGGGAAACGCACCATCTCTGGTGCCCGGGTTCGCAACCCCACTTAAGGAGGAAATAATGCCAGGCCGGAGGAAGGCGCAGCGGGCAGTCTGCAGCCTCAGCAGACATTCCTTGGGCCCCACCCTTGCTCCCAAGTGTCCCGGCCCAAACCAGCACCTAGCCGGGGCGCAGGTGTGCGCCTCTCGCGGCTTCACTTACTTTGTCACTGGTACTCTCGGTTTCGTGATCGCCGCCGGCCGCCTCTCCCTCGCGGGGTGGCGGCGCCACCGCTCCCCCGGGGCCGGGACAGCCTCCCCGGTGCCTCAGCTCCAACATCTCCCGCTCCCGCGCGGCCGTGGCGGCCTCCTCCAGCGCCCCGAAACCCGAGCTGCGCGCGGGGTCGCACTGGCTGGCTACTCTGCCCCCCTGGCAACCGCGCACTCGACGTCCGGCAGAGTCGCGGCCACTAACACGCCCCCACCATGGAGGCGCCGCCGTCGCGCCGGGTCACCCCCAAAACGGCATCAACGAGCGAGCGCTCGAGGCCGCCTCCGGCGAGCGCGGCAGCGGCGGAGGGGCGAGCGCCAGCGCCGGGGTCGGCTCGGGGTGCGGGGCAGGCTCGGGGCACCCCGCCCGAGCGGAGAAGGCGGGGACGCGGCGGGGCAGGGCCGCCGGTTGCCAGGTGCGCGTCTCCACGCAGAGGCCCAGGTGGGAGGAGGAGAAGGGGCGGGGAGGGAAGGAGGAAGCGTGACCTGCTTTAGCGCTTCACCGGGCGCCCGCCGCCTCTGCCCAGGCACTCCCCGCCCCGCCTGCGGACTCCGGAGTCCGCTGGTCCCGGCCCCTCTACACCTTTCTCCAGGCTCCTGCCTCCCGCAGCCAGGTCACGCGCCGCAGGCCCCGCCCCGGCCCGCCCCTCTGCGCTGCACTGCGGTTCCCACAGCCCCGCCTCCCCCGCGGAGGGGTGACGTCACGACCCCCTCACGGCTCCACCCCCGTCTCTGCACGCACACAGGTGGGGGCCTTGGGAAAAGGTGGGAGCGGCGCGGGTTGGAGAAAAGGGGAGGAGCGGGGAGTTGGGCCGAGCGCGGAGCTTAGCGGTGAAGTTGAGAGCTTGTGGCCTAGTCCCGGAGGAGCCAGAAGGCTGGAAGAACTGCGGGAAGACGCCTGGTAAATATTGACAGCGGTATGCACTACCCCCCCCTTCAGATGACTCTACGGCCGCATCAGCTTGGTCCACCGCGGCGTGCCGGAGCTTCAGAGGCGTCCAGAAGCAGAAACTTGTCTGGCAGGCTGGACTCGTTGACTTCGCCGCGTTCTAGCCCAGTGTCATGACCTTGAAAATAGATTTGGAGAGATGCATTTACCCCACTGAGTGTCCTCGGATGGGTTGGTCAGTTTCAGTCACAAACCCAAGCTCTGTCTCCTAGAAACTCGAGTACTGGATCTCACAAAATTCACTGCCTAGGGTCCAAAGAGAGAACCCAGACCCTAAAATGCCGCGGGCTGCAGTTATCAACCAGCTAATCCCTAATCAGTCGTGGACCTTGGGCTGCTAAAGTTGGAACAGGGAGAGCACAAGATCTGCATTAATTCCATTGCAAATCCTGTTAGAAGGTGATTAGTTTTCTTGACATGTATCCACCACCTGGTCATTGTGAGAGACTGACAGATGGGGGGTGGGGGGAAGTGGAGGGAAACAGGCCATCGCACAAACAGAACAACGTTCAGGATGACGCCCTTAGGAGAAATAAATCAATAAATCAAGTTTCTCAAGGTCATTACTAACACATTGAAAATAAGTAAGATCACTACCAACACACTGTTCTGAAAATTTAATAACAAACAAAACTAAAGAGTCACAATAGGATGCATTAAAAAGCCAACGCACAGAGACATCATTTTGTTTCACCAAACTGGGCCAGTCCTTTGAGTGATGGTGATGGTGTGGTTTTCTTTAAGGAACAGAACACTATGGTCTGACTAGTTAGCAATTGTCCTCCATTTCTCTGGAGTACCAGACATGAAGGACTTCCTGCTTGTCAAGTACATAAGGTTGAAGAGGCTGCTGAAGGCAGTAGTGAAGTTTCTATCTCAAGCTCCTTCACCCAACTCTGCAAACGGGGGCATTAGAAGTGCTCCACTTGTCCATTCTAGCCTTCATGGACGTTCAGAATCCTGAGTTCTAGTGCCCTGATAGTCATTGGCTTGAATTAGTCATTAAGCGTCAATGACTAATTGAGGATACTAGGATACTAGTATTCAATGGATACTAGGGAGGATGGCCTTTATGGTTCCTTCCAGCTCATACATGATTCTGCAACTAAAGTCTCACTTTTTCAGAACCCAGTCCTTCCTTTCCCCCATGCCTCAAGGAATGGATACGTAGCATAGCAAGGTACCTGAACTGTTTCTTTCTTCCCCTTTTCCTAGTCAACCTGAAATCTCCTTTGACTTTCTTCTCCTTTTGCTGCAGGAGGAAAAGAGAGTGAGAGAAGTAGCAGGATGAAACCACAGAGGACAAAAGTGCATGAAAGGAGAAATAGTACTTTCTGACCTAGGAAAAGTGGGACCAGTTCAGAGACTCCCAAAATAGACTGGTTTACTATGTTACCTCACCCTTCCTTAAACTCGGCCTACTTTCTGAATTTCAGCTGGGATAGTCACTTCTTTGTCTTCTTTGTTATAGTTATTGCCACTCGTCCAGTGATGGCACTGAGTCCAGACAGCAAGAGCCATAGTTTATTCATCTTCAGGCCAAGCCATTGCCACAGTGCTGGCCCCCATCCCCATATAGTTCAACATTTGTTGAAGAAGTGAATGAAGAAATGAATGAGTGGGAAAGGTATAGCATAACCAGGGAAAGACATATGGTATTTGTGGTTTTGTAATGAAAAGATTTTTTTTAGTCTTAAATAGGTACTCACTTGTCTTTTATCACTTTATATGAAAAGAGAAAGATTGATTGATTTTAATACATATTAAAAGGGGGGCCCAGTAATGACTTGTACATTTTACTGATGATATATTATGACATAATCAACCACAAATGGCCTTCCTGAGCTCTATGTTCTCAGATTTTCTTGGTGTCTTTTTTTTTTTTTTTTTTTTTTTTTTTGACACGCAATGCTACATTCGTTTCAGGTGTGCCTTTTTGTGTTATCTTTCATTTTTCTTCATTTGAGGAGCTTGTGTTTGGTGACACAAATCTGGCATGTAATGGTTTCTAATTCCTCACCTGTTAGTTTTATGAGAGTTTCATCTGGTAAAGGGCATCATGTAAACCCCTAACACATGCTGGACTAATCACAAAGGAGACACTTTGCCAATACTTCTTGGTTGGTTTATAGATTTTCTACTTTAGTGATATTGGAATGATTTATAACCCTTCACAAGGGATTTGCAGAGACGAAAGAGGGAGAATACTAACATTATTATTTATACGTTTTTTATTTTAGTTTGATTTTACTCAAAGATGGACAGACCTTTCCTGGAGTGGTAAATGGATGAAATGGAGAGACCTGTTACCACTGTCTTCCCTGAGAATCCTCAGAATGTTCCCAGACTTATAAACATTCTCTTCTGTTGTGGGAATTTGAGCTCCTTTCCCCATCGGGGCCTCCAAAGTTCCTGACAGGAATGTCCCCAGCTTGCCAGGGGAAGAATAAATCTTCCTCAGCCAAGCATCATTTCTGATTGCTTGGACATCCATGTTATAGCTTTCCTCACCTGACCTGTCTTTCTCTGTTGCCCTCTGTCAGTTTGTAAGTTGGAGGTAGGAATTTCTGACACAGGCCGACCAGAGAATTTCTGTGGGAAATTCTTGAAGGGCAATTTATGTTTACATTCTTACTTTTAATGAGATGACACAGGAAATCAATCGTATACCACCAAATATTACAGTGACTGAGCACCAGAGGAGTGAGTACAGAGGTGTCGTTAGAAGCACAGCTTTTGTGTATGGACAGCCATGGATTCTAGTCTGCCATCTTCTAGCTTTCACCCAGTTCACTGTGTGGACCATGTAGCCATATGCTAACTGACATGACTATTCAAAGTCTAAGTAATAACTCTTCATGCAATACTTCACAGAGCATTTTACATACATTATTTGTTCTATTCAACAACCAATGAGGTAAGCAGGACAATTACTATTATTCCTACTCTACAAGGAAAAAAACACCTGAGGTTCAGTATGTAAACTGCCCAGGTTTTGGATTGAAAGGTAAGTTTCTATACTTCAAATTCTACCAGGTCCACCCTGTACTGCAAATAGGTAGTAGCAGAAACAAATAACTTCTGAGAGAGGGCATCTTATTTCAACAGCTAAGCAAGCACAAGACTCTTAGAGCCAACCTGAGTTCAAATCCCAGCTCTGCCCCCTACTGGTCTGTGTCATCAGTTAAGTCTCTTAATCCCCGTGTGCTCAGTGTCCTAGGTGTATAAAATGAAAATAAAGGTTATAATATTTTTCTCCTAGAATACTTACGAAGATGACATTGGTTAATATATGTGAAATACTTAGAACTGCATGTTCTCATCATTGAAGCATTATATGAATGTTATCTGTGATCACTATTTATATTCTTAAAAAGCTACATTTCTCAAGAACAGTGTTCAACTTCTAAACTTACTGAAGCTTCAACTCCCCCAGAATACTTTAAGCAGACAGGATATGCTGGCATTGCTTTGGTGAGGTGGGTAAAAATTATAAAATGGAGTAGAGCCACTTTGCAAATAAGTACAAAGAAATCATCAGCTTATCACATTGATTAATTTTTGCTTTATCCTTCAGTGGTAGTAGGATTAATGAAATCAGCAGTCCCAATGGCTAACTGGAATCGAGATATCCAGAGATATCAGTCAAGGTTCTTCGTTGCGCGTCTGGCTGTTGTAGGCAGACGAGGAATTTACTGAAAGAATAGGAAGCTCACAGAACTGTTGGGAAAGCTAAAGAACCCACACAGAAAACTGGTAGAAACAAAAGATGCTAAGCAGCAGCCAGGATTAGAGTCTAAGCCATACCCCAGACCAGCTAACTGGGGTCCCCAGTGTTGGACCCACTGACACAGGCCACCATAGCTTGCACCATCTCTGTGGGGGTGGCAGCCGCTAGAGGCCGTATTTGCCACAACTGGCTCTTTCTCACTTAGGTTTTACTTCACAAACTCTATTTACTTATACTTTTTTAAAAATATACTTTAACAGTGGGGATCATTTCCTTGTAAGATGCAATAATAATGAACAAAGAAACCAAGAGACAGACAAGAAAACAGACTCTTAAATACTGAGAACAAACTGGTGGTTGCTAGAGGGGAGGTGGGTGGGGGGAGGGGTGAAATAGGTGAAGGGGATTAGGAGGTATAAACCTCCTATTGTACGGTGCCTGGGTGGCTCAGGGGGTTAAAGCCTCTGCCCTCGGCTCAGGGTCCTGGGATAGAGTCCCGCATTGGGCTCTCTGCTCAGCAGGGAGCCTGCTTCCTCCTCTCTCTCTGCTTGCGTCTCTGCCTACTTGTGATCTCTGTCAAATAAATAAAATCTTAAAAAAAAAACCTTCCTGTTGTAAAATAAGTAAGATATGGAGATGAAAAGTACAGCACAGGGAATACTGTCAATAAGATTGTAATAATGTTGTCCGGTGACAGATGGTAACTACACTTATTGTGCTGAGCACTGAGTAATGTATAGAATTACTGAGTCATTATGTTGTACACCTAAAGCAAATATAATACTGTATGTTAATTATACTTCAGTAGAAAAAAAGGAAAAAATAATTTGGAAAAGATGCAATAATAGCCTTAAGATCTCTTTGTTAAAAAATCCTTACTGATTGGAGAAATAAAAGCTATAGCTCGTATCTGTTGGAAGACCTAACAAATGTCATATTTATTCTAAGACTCCCTTTTTATTTACATTTCAACCCCTCTGAAATCATACAAATCTTGTCTTCTAGTCTACAACTGTGTCTTATAGTTGATGTGGTAAGAAAACATTGTGTCATATTTGAATTGGCCATTTTATTTGTCTTAGCAACACATGAAATAATGGTGCATTTAAAAAATGATGGTTTACATAAGAGACTCTTAATCTCATAAAAAACTGAGGCTTGCTGCAGGGGAGGGAGTTAGAAGGAGGGTGGTTGGGTTATGGACATTGGGGAGGGTAGGTGCTATGGTAAGTGCTGTGAAATGTCTAAGCCTGATGATTCACAGACCTGTACCCCTGGGGCAAATAATACATTATATGTTAATTTAAAAATAAAATATAAATAGATAAATAAATAAAAATAATGGTTTAATTGTGTCAATGAAATATAGCTTGGCTATCATTGGTTAGGAAGATCACATATCTGGAATTTTCCAAATGGTCCTAATTATATGCATCTTTTTTCTTTTCAGAAAATGGGATTTGTTCAATATATAACTATAATATTATTAGGGTTTCAAAAACTTGAAAAACGTCTTCACATTTATATCTTATAGCCAAACAAACAAACAAACAAACTAAAACCCAAAATATCTTTTGCTAAACTAATTTTTTTGTGGCCTAATTTTTGGAAAATATCATCAGCAAACATGTTTAAAAAGTTATTTCATAAGTGAATCTGTTTGAGTCCTGTACATGAAAAAAGACCTTTTTCCCCCTAAGATTTTTATTTATTTATTTGAGAGAGAAAGAGCATGAGCAGTAGGGAGGAACAGAAGAAGAGGGAGGAGTGGACTCCCCACTGAGCCTGAGGCCCGTTGTGGGGGCCCAATCCCAGGACCCCGAAATCATGACCTGAGCCGAAGGCAGACCCTTACCTCACTGAGCCACCGAGGCTCCCCTGAAAAAAGACTTTTAAAGCTAGATGTATCTCTGGTAATATCTATTGTCTATATTTGGTCTACTAAAAATATTTTTATCATATTTTAAAAGATTTTATTTGTTCCCAAATTAATATTAATATCCCAGTTTATTGCAAAGACTAAATTAATCTCATCCATCTCCTTAACAACAAGTGATGCCTTGATCAATGAGCATTTCATGCATTTTTTTCTTGTGTTTAAATGTATGAGAACAGAAAGGTATTGTAGCCTCTCGACAGTTGGGAAGAGCTTAGAATAGGAGATTGATGAGCATATCTGTGTGGGCCAGAAGAGGTTGTTAACGTAAGACACTTAAGAAAGACCTAATACTGCAGTGTGTTTTTTTATTTTTGTCAACAAACCTGGACTTGGCAACATATCATTCAGACTATAAATACTGCACAGTCTTGTTTAGAGAACAAGTGCCATAATGACTTCAACTGGGTTTTGCCAAATTATTTCCAGCATTTTTAAGGAGATAAGTAGTGCAACAAAAAAATTTTGTACAAGGACACTGAACTTTTCATAAGGCAAAACTTGCATTTCATAAGGCAAAACTTGATTGCCTTACTTGCAGTCCAAATTTAGACAACCTTGTCATTTGGCAATCTTGTCAAGAGAATGCATGAATAGTGACAATCTCCATATATTTGGATTAAAGAAATTATTCAGAATTATGGAATCATTTACATAGGTTAGAAAAGAGATTCATAAGTGTTTCAAATCATCAACACAATAGATGATTTTAACATGACTGTGTCGGGAAAAAATTGACAATGTTTGGAAGGAGCAAAAGAGATTCTTAGCTGTCCTTGCAGTGCATGTTGGCATTGCCTAGCAGGTTTACTGGGGGTTATCTGATACCATAGAGAGATGCACATTTGTTGTCTTAGTCATCTCAGGCTGCTGTAACAAAAATACCACAGACTGGGTGGCTCACAGAGAACAGAAATTTATTCCTCACAGTTCGAGAGGTTAGATGTCTAAGATCAGGGTGTCAACTTGGTCGAGTTCTTTTACGGGCCCCCTCTCAGGTTGCAGACTGCTGACTTCTCAGATCCTCACTTGGCAGAGAGCAGAGAGAAGACACAAGCTGTCTAATGAGTCTTAAAAGTTATCAGTCCCATTCATGAGGACTCTATCCCCCACAGCCTCATCTAATCCTCATCACCTCCCAAAGGCCTCACCTCCTAAGACCATCACATTGGAGCATAGACTGTCAACATATGTCAACATAGATTGTCAACATATGATTTTGGGAGGAAATTGGGTTAATGACTTAAGCTATTTTTTAACTCTGTAGGGATGAAAGTTGATTTGTGGAAAACTAATAATCATGGATGTAGCTCTTGCTCATGATAGTGGAAGTGAATTTTATCTGATACGGGGTATAAGTCATTTTTAAGTCAAAATCCCATTTGATTTTAATCTTTCTGGCTCCATCATTAATAATTACATTGAAATCTTTGACATGCATCCATTTCCCATTTTTATGAGATTCATGATTCATGATTTTTGGAGATTATACTTTAGCAGCAATAATAATGCATATCTGTTTTCATTCCATAGATATTCATCTGTTTATGCAACAAATATTTATTGTGTTCCTACAATGTCAATATACTGTGCTAGGCACTTTTTGGGATTCAGAGATAAGAACCAGCTGAAATTCTTTTTTTTTTTTTATTATGTTATGTTAGTCACCATACAGTACATCATTAGTTTTTTTAATTTTTTTTTTTTTAAAGATTTTATTTATTTATTTGACAGAGAGAAATCACAAGTAGATGGAGAGGCAGGCAGAGAGAGAGAGAGGGAAGCAGGCTCCCTGCTGAGCAGAGAGCCCGATGCGGGCCTCGATCCCAGGATCCTGAGATCACGACCCGAGCCGAAGGCAGCGGCTTAACCCACTGAGCCACCCAGGCGCCCTACATCATTAGTTTTTGATGTAATGTTCCATGATTGATTATTTGTGTATAACACCCAGTGCCCATTATAACACGTGCCCTCTGAATATGTGGATTTTTTTATTATGTATGTACACACACATCCATTTATAAATGATGCATGAATATATTCAAAGTTAAAAAATTAAACAATCAATATCATCTAGAGTATATAGTAACATATAGTCTTCTTTCCTTCTTAAAAATATACTAATTTTTCTAGAAATAACCACTGTTTAACTGCTTGCTGGACTTCCTTGCAGATAAACACACATAGACACAGAAATATATACATTATATGTTATATACATATATGTGTGCTATATACTATTCTGTAACATTCTTTTAAATTTAGTAGGTCTTGGAGCATATTATTTAATAAAATGACAGCTATCAGGATGGGGAATGAGACTGAAAATGGGCCTCGGAAACCAGTGTATTAAAGAATTAACTGTATCTCATTACATCTCCACCTCATCCTTGTGCACAGAATGCTTGGCAAATATCGAAGAATTTTTTCTAACGATAATGGAGTGGTCCAAGGGGGAATAAATCTCTCCACTGCCTGCATCTCATCCAGTTTTCAAAGCAAACAAATTTCGTTTGTTGACCAGCTCCTCTCACAGGCAGTATCAAGCCTGATATTTCCGGCTTGGTCTTTAATATGAAGGGGGAAAAAGGCATGAGACATTTAAAGAAAGCATGCTACAAAATAAAGATACAGATATTTATGCAGTAACAATTACCTCCTGGCAAAGGTACTTTAAAAACTGGAAGAGGAATTTGAAATAAGAACTGAGTGCTATTTTACTGACACAAACTCTTTGAGTTCCTGGACCCAATTCTGATGTAAGGGAATCCCCCCTCCCCTGCCCAACCAAGCAGACAAGATGTCAGAGAATTCAACCCAGTTCTGACACAATCTACCCAGAGATAGCACCAACTTCCTCAGGTTAAGGGCTCAGTCCAACAAGACTGCCCCTAACCCCCCACTTTAGACACCAGTCATGAGCCCCAGGCTGTTACTCGTGCTTCCGACCAGCCTACTACAGACTGGGGGTTCCAGCGATCTCCTCCTTGGATTTCAGCTGCCAGCTGCAAGTCCAGGTTGTTACCTTGTACTTCTGACCAATTAGCTATAAATCAGAGGTTTCCAGGACCTCCTCTTTTGGTTTTTTCAATTTGCTAGAATGGTTAACAGAACTCAGGGAAACACTTACTGTTTATTGGTTTACTAAAGGATACGGTAAAGTGTACCGATCAAGAGCCAGATGAAGAGATACATAAGGTATGGTACTGTAGAAGGGTTCAGCACTTTCATGCCCTCTTCAGGCATGCCACTCTCCCTGCAACTCTACCTGTTCACCATCCAAGAAGCTCCCTGAACCCAGTCCTTTTAGGTTTTTATGTAGGCTTCATGACACAGTCAAGATTGACTAAGTCATTGGCCACCGGCTGATTCTACCTCCAGCTCCTCTCCCCTCCCTGCAGGTCAGGGCGGGTGAAGCTGAAAGGTTCAAACTTCTAATCACATGGTTGGTCCTCCTGGCAACTAGCCCCAATCCTTCACAGGAATCCAAAAACCACCTTCATTAGTAAGAAGACATCCATGTCGCCTTTGTGAATTTAGAAATATGCAAGAAGACCAAATATATCTGAAACATATAGAAATATGTATATTTTTCAGAAAGCATTATATCACAGCTTTTGTAAAAAGGGGGAAAAAGAATAAAAAAGAGTTCTCAGAAAATATGATTGTGAAAAGAAACCTTTCAATAGTAGATAAATAAAACCAGTAGGATATATGTCTCTAGAAAGAGATTTATTATTAATTATTGGCTCATGGAATTATGGAATCCAAAGACCCCAGTATCTGCTGTCTGAAAGCCAGAGGCCTAAGATTGCCAGGTGGTATATTTCCAGTTCAAATCCCAAACCTGAGAATCAGGGAAGCCAATGGTGTAAGTTTCAATCTTAGTCCAAAAGCCCAAGAGTCAGGGCACCAAAGGTGTAAATCCCCACCCCAGTCTGAAGGCCCAGGAACCCAGGGTACCAATATCCAAGAGCACGAACAGATGGATATCCTAGTTCAAGCAAGAGCATGAATTCACCTTCTGCCACCTTTTTGTTCTGTCAGCCCTCAAAGGATTAGATGATGCCTATCCATTGGCGAGTGTTGTTTTTACTCTGTAGATTCAAATACTGATCTATTCTGAGATCACCCTTACAGACACACCTAGAAATAAGGTTTTCCCATTATTGGGAAATCCCGGCATCCCTTCACCCAGGCAAGCTGACACACATAGCTAACCATCACAATGGCACAGCCAGGATCCAATCCAGGTTCCACTCTTGAAGAGAAGAGCTTCTCAAAAAACTTCTGTTTTCTCTCAGAGTTCATCTTCGGCTACTTTTTGCTGCAGAAGTCTCCTTAGACTTCCGCTGTCCCATCTCCTCCTCCGCATCATCCACCCCATCTCTCATCCTTTTCATGAAGGACAGTTTAACTTTATCTCAGCTCTCTCAATTGTGCTTCCGATTCCTTCTATTCCAAATGTGCAAAAGCCTTTATCCTGAAAATGACAAGCAAAAGATACTCCCATTACCAATCAATATCTACCCTCCTTAGAAGGGCAGAGGGAATGGGTGCATGAGGCTGGAGTGCGGGGAGGATGAGGAAGTGGGTGGAGATATAGATTTTTAAATAATAACTAATTTTGTTTGTCACATGTATCTTTGTAAAGATGGTAGTTTTCTTTTTTGTTTTTGTTTTTAAATTACATTTATTAATTTATTACATATAAATTAAAATTTTGAAAACATATCATGAAAGTGTGGCATAACAGTAACAGAAAAGTAAAAGCATAAGCCATGTACTAGAAGATGATTTCAATACTTATAATCAGAAGAGAATTAAAAGGCAGAATTTAAAGACTGCCTATAAATCATTACAATAAAGATTAACAACTCAATAGGAAAACACGGCAAGATATCTAAACTTAAGAAGAAATTAAAATGTCTAACAAACGTGTAAAAATATGCTCAGCCTAACAAGCAATCAAAAAATGCAAATTAAAACCAGAATAAGATACAATTTTGCACCTTATTAGATGGATAAAAACAAACAAAAACCTTGAAGATACCAAGTGTTGGAGAGGAGGTTGAACTTTAAGAGAAATCATCTTAGTAGTGGGAATACCTATTGATAAACCACATAGGAGATTGTTATGGACTGACTGTTGTCCTCTGAATTCATATGTTGTAGGTCCAACCCCCAGTGTGATGGGATCCGGAGGTGGGCCCTTTGGGAACTAGTTAGGTTAGAGGTCGTTTTCTTTTTATCAGGGAGTTTGATTTCTCTCTTCCTGGTATTTGCTAGGTGGCTCAATGCTTTGGTGATCAAGTGGACATGAGGGAGGACAGAAATGGAAGTGTTGAAGGTGACTCCAAAGTTTTTACCTTGAAGACTACTGGAGAATAGACAGTGTTTGCCAAAGGCAGGGAAATCAAAAAGAGCTACTACTTCCTCTGCAGCCCCGGTGAAAATTAGCAGTGGGTAGGAGCTGGGAATTTTATCTGGACATTCTTGTTTTGAGATGATAGTAATACTCTGAAGTAACAGCGTTGTGGTTATGGGAGCTGGGTGGGACTGTGCTGTAAGTGAGAGAACAGGGACTGATGGTAAAAGACATAGGAGTTACCAGCATGGAGGAGGGGGTTGGTGGAGAGAGACTGGGTAAGCGTGGAAAGGGTTATGGACTTTGGCAGGGAAAAGGAAAGCATACGGACAGAGGGCAGCAAGCAAACAGAGCATGAAGATGTAAGAACAGAATCAGAATGTTAAACCATTGTGGATGCCAAAAAAGAAAAACATTCTACAAGAACAACAATAGCTAACACATATAAAGACTTAATAACGGCATGCGTTATAAGAAATATAATATTAGAAATAAGTCAGTCAGAGAAAAATAAATACCACATGATTTCACTCATATGTGGAATTTAAGATTTTTTTTTCCTTTGCAAACCAGCAAAGGAAAACAAGGGAGAGAAAGAGACAAGGCAATAAACAGACCTTTAACTGTAGAGAACAGACTGATGGTCACTAGTGGGGGCTGGGTTGAATAGGCGATGGGGATTAAAGAGTGCACTTGGGATGAGCACAGGGGGTGGCACGGAAGTGCTGAATCTCTCTACTGTACACCTGAAACGAATAGGACACGGTGTGTTAACTACACTGGAATTAGAATAAAATTTTTAAAAATGACATCCATTATTTCAGTGAAAAATCTCAATAACCATATGATCAATGTACTGTTACATTATCCCTCTCCTCACTGATGAGGAAACTGACTTATGATAGTGAAATAATTTATTGAGAGTCACATAGCTGGTAATCAAATCCAGATTAGGGGAAACCAAGGATCCTGGCCCTTTAAGCTCTACTCTGGAGGATACAATTGAGAATCCAGAGTTTCTATACAATTGTATAATCCTCTTTGTGAATGAAGCTCAGGGATGTGCCTTGTACATACTCTCACACACTCAGCAGACCTGCTTTTCCCAAATAAATTGGAGATAGGTGTTCATAACTCACTCTAGACTACACAGTTGTTAAATAGTGGGGTTGGGATTGGAACTCTACCAGTCTATTCCAGAGTTTATTTGAAAAAAAAAATCTTAAAAGGAGAAAATGAGCCATTATTCCATGTTAGCGGTTAAATATATTCCTTGAAACTAAACTTTGAAAGCCACAGCCTCAACCTCTATCAGGTGGCTCTTATCCTCCTGCCCTGCACTGCCTCTACCTTGCAGGCTCAGCCTCTGAGAAAATCACATCTTGTCCATGCTGTGGTCTCCTCCCATCTTTTGTCCCTTTTCTCCTTCTCAGCCACCACAGAGAACTTGATATTTCTGAAGGGTCCAATAGTCTTGGTTGGACAGATTTTAGTTGCAAGAAGAAAATAGCTGACTGCCCTAATGTGACAAAATGTTAATCAGGAAGGTATTATTTTCTTTTCTCCTTCTCCATTTCTTTTCTTTTCTACTGAAGCCAAGACAAACATTAAATATCTTCCACTCCCTCTGAGGCTAGTATTCTCCCCCACCCCCATGAACGAATAGAGGAGTAATGGCTAAAATAAAAAGGTATGTGTTTATTATGAGCAGAAAGTAGGATCACCAGATTTAGCAAATAAAAATGCAGGACGCCCAGTTGGATTTGAATTTCAAATAGGCAACAATTTCTGTTTCTCTTTAGTATAAGTATGTCCCGTGCAGTATTTGAAACATACTTATACTAAAAGTCAATATTCACTGTGGATCTGAAGTTGAAATTTAACTAGGCATCCTGTATTTTATTTGGTAACTCTACCAGACTATGAGTTCAGATCATCTTTTTTTCTCACTTGACAATTCAGATTAATTCAACCCAGCAAGTCATTGCACAAAATGGGAAATGGTATAAAATGTTGCCTCTGAGATTCTGTTCCATCTGAATTCACTTGGAGATATTTATAAACCACACTTCCTGACTACTCTGATACTGTGGACAAAAGGAGACAGGACACCCACATTCCCCAGGGAATGGAGCATGACATGTAGCTAAACTGAATTTTATTTGTGGTGTAAGTTCAGTCTGGGTGTCTCATGGCTATCTGGGTGCACACTGAATTTGAGCATTCACTGGCTAAATCTATCCAGTTGGAAATTAGGGTCAATTCTGTGATTTTCAAATTTATTTAAACCAAGTAAGTGTCTACTCAACGTCCTCCCAAAGCCTCTCCTCTTTAATTTTAAATACCTGCTTGAAGGCTTGAGGTAACCTAATTGTCTACTAGGTTATTCATTTTCTCACTTCCCATAGTACTCCACTAACTTCAGGCCCCTTTTCTTCTCTATGAAACCATTGGAGATATCTACTTAGAACCAAACATGATGGCAAAGGAGATGGATAAAATATATGTTGACCTGTGGTTTTCCTAAATTGGGCTTCTTCTCCTCTGTTAGATCTCTGTTAGATCTAATATCTTTATACATATTGAGAGTGAAGAGGACCTATTGTATGTAAACACCATGGAATGGCCATACAGTTTGTATCTGTTAACAAATCCAAAAGAGGAAAAAAAGGAATCGATTCTTTTTTTTTTTTTTTTTTTACAGAGAGAGAGAGATCACAAGCAGACAGAGAGGCACCAGAGAGAGTGGGGGAAGCAGGCTCCCCGCCAAGCAGAGAGCCCGATGTGGGGCTCAATCCCAGGACCCTGAGATCATGACCTGAGCCAAAGACAGAGGCTTTAACCCACTGAGCCACCCAGGCGCCCCAGGAATCAATTCTTTGTCACTCATTGATTCAGCCAACAAGGATTTGTTTTTAGCTTGGCTGTGGATACAGCTGTGAAGAATGACAGCTGACCTTCATTTGTGCCATCCACAGCTCTGAGTGCTTTCGATGTCAGTCATCCTACTCTTAACAGCATTCTGAGTAGGTCCTTTAATAATCATCATCCATGGGGTGCCTGGGTGGCTCAAATGGTGAAGCGTCTGCCTTTGGCTCAGGTCATGATCTCAGGGTCCTGGGACTGAGCCCTGCCTCAGTCTCCCTGGTCAGTGGGAAGCCAGCTTGTCCTTCTCCCTCTGCCTGCAGTTCTCCCTGCTTCTGCTCTCTCTTTGTCAAATGAATAAATGAAATCTCTTAAAAAAAAAAAAGTCATCACCCATTTTACAGAGGGGTGATCTGTAAAATCACCTTTCTGGATATGTAAAGAAAGGTTGAGTAATTCACCAGGGTCACATTCACAGAAAGTGTCAATGGCAGGATGAAACTCCTTGTGCTCTCTTGCTCTCTCTGTCAAATACATAAATAAAATCTTCAAAGTAAAGTAAAATGGAGTTGGGAGACCAGAAAGGGGGAGTGCTCACATCCTACCACTCCTTGTAGCCCTTTGTAGTTCTAACAGGAAGAGACGTATTTTGCAGTCTTACTACCCCAGCAGCAGAAGGAAGATTTTCTCCTTGCCTGGCAACTACTCAGCCAATGAGAGATAGTCACAGCTCAGCCAATGAAAAGTCCTCATGTGTCAAACTCCGAGTTCTGGCCAATGGACTCTATGGACTCTATGTTTATAACAGCCGCGCTGTCACCACCAGCCCTCTCCTTTATTAAAGAGCAGTCCTGGCCTTGTTTCCTGGATTTGCCTATGAATTATGGGAAAACTTGCATATCCCTAATTGCTTGCAATTCCTCTGCTGTTCCCAAATAAACACATTTTGCTGGTAAAATAACTAGCTGTTTTGCTTTTTGGTCAACAGCTTCCAAGACCCAGCTCTGGTTAAGGCCGTGTCATTCTGCGGTCAGGAGCATTTCCCAGGAAGACCGTCCTGGTTTGTAATTCTGGCTCTTTTACTTCCCAACATGTGGCTTTCGGCAAGCTATTTAATCTCCATAAGCCTGTTTCCTCATCTGTAAAATTGAGTGAAGGATACAATAGAACTCACAAGTTTGTCCGACAAATACTTCCTCTTTACTCTAGTATTTAAGACTTTGTACTGTACTGTTCTAATTAGCAATTTTACACAGGCCTTCTAGTTACAGAATACCATTGGCTCAGCTGGACAGGCTTAAAAAAAAGAGAGAGAGAAAGGTGTTATTTTAATTATAGCTAGTAGGATGTTACCCTTTAAACATGTTATTCCTGTTTTCACAGGCTGCTCATGGTGCTGCAAGTAATTTGCTGCTGTGAAAAATCCTTAAGCATGAACAGTATCTCTTTCCAAGAGGAAGTTAAAAGCAGATAATGACGGCCTAATTTCAAACTCATTTCCAATATATTTGTCAGCGAAAGTGTTCTTTGTGTTCTTCTTGAGCCTTGGAATACATGGAAAAGACTGAACCCAGAGTATCAGCTTTCTGTGTGAGGGAGAAACAAAAATAAGAAATATAGGACTCTGGAGTTCCCACTTCTCATACCCTGCTGCCTTCTTCAGACACACCCAGAAACAATCTTAAAGATCATTATCTAAACCAAGAACCAAAGCCCACAAATCAGCGGCCTTGTGAATAATGAGATGAAAAGAACACTAATAGCCTAAGGGTAATTTATCTCATTGTTGTTAAGATGATTACTTTGATTTTTTTTTTTCCTGCCCACACTGGAGTGAATTTTATGGGGTTTTGGTTGGTTGGTTTATTAACTCTTACCCTTTCAAATGGTTATTCTTTCCTCAGGATTTGGATTTTTCGGAGGCCTTGCTTTAAACTTTAAATTACTGTTGATATTTTGACGTATTCCTGTCTAGTCATTTATGGAAATACACACATGCACATACAAATATATGTATCTCTGAATATGCTGCATTTTAATCTATTTTTTCTTCACTTAGTAGTATATCAAAAGCATTTTTCTAAGCAGAACTCTTAAGGACTGGACTACACAGGAGTTTTTCTCCTGATTTTCCCTTTCTGTGAAGTGGACCTTCAAGCAGCTGGCATGATATCGCTGTGTCACATCTGTGGCTGGACCGTGGAGTACCCAATGGTGTCCGTAGGACCCATCCGCCCTTGGTGGTTTCCCAGTGTATCCATTACACTGCATCCTAAGTAGAGCTTTAAGTCTCTCAACCTCAAGTCTGGACAGTCTAGCTCTTCAATCCTTCTCTCCCTGGTCACCCGCACCCACCCCCTTCACTGGTTGTGCCCTTTTATAGTATGTTTTCCAGACCTTGGAGATGAGAAAATGGAGGGGAAAATGCCGGCCAATTTTCTTCTTTCATAATGCTAAGGTCCCACAGCCCAGGTATAATTGGCAGTTATGCACGTAGCTTTGAAGCAGTCCAAGGTCTATTCCAGTACTGGATACTGTCATTAGTTTACATGTACCTAAGCTGAGCTTCAGAGAGGGTACAGATAAAAGATTTGCCAAAGACTTAATAGCTAGTAAGCAGCAAAGCTATGCTTTGAACACAAGTCTATTTTATGCTAGAGTCTTCTTCTCGCCACAATGACGATCTGACTCCCAATATATGGTGGTATTTTGGAGCGCTATCAAGTTGGTTCACTAACTTCATCAAGTCAGTGAATCCAAGGGTCCTTCTTATTTATTTAATTTATTTTTGAATACTACATATTATTCTGCATCTTTTCTTTTTCTGTTTAACAATACACCTTGGAACTCCTTGTACATGAGGACATATCAATGAGCGTTATAATTTTAATGTCGGAGTACCATGCCATTTTCCATTGTACAGTATTTGTTGTGATTCTTAGTTGTGAATGACAGAATGCCCCTCTGGATGATTTGAAAAGAAGAGAATTTGTGGAAGCCTGTTGGGCAGCTGAACAAATCTCTGGGTCTATCAGAGAGCCAGGCTCTGAAGCTCTGCAGCCAGCAACACAGCCCCTAAAATTCTGCTGGGAATCCTGTGCATGGTAGGCCTTGCTGACCCATGGACTTCATTACTGCATGATCAAGTATTGAATACCGATATCCTTTCCCCCTCCCTGCCCTTGATTTGATTGATTTCCCCAAAGAGAAATCCTTCAATCTTCAGCCTACAGATTTAAGTCTGCCTCTCATGTTCTAGAAGCTGTATGGAGGTTGATGGTGGAGGGGAGCAGATTTGGAAGTCTCACTCTTGAGGATGTGGATTTCCATACTTGCTTTCAGTTTAGTCCCGTCCCACTGCTTTCCCTTGTGTCTAGGGTCTCCAAGTCCAGGGGCTCCAGGGTTCAAAGAAAATCGGCCTGTCTTCTGCCAGAGTGGGGGATGGTATTAGCCAGGCTACACAGGTGTGGACAAGGATCTTGAACTCCTTATAATTATATCTGCTCCTTATGTAGCATCTCAGTAAATCCTCCAGTTTTTCGCCATACTCCCAACTTCCCATCTGCAGGCAGGAGTCGTGTTACCTTGTCTTTAAAGTGGCTGCGATAATAGGCGGAGTTGCCTTGTATGAGAAATACTTTACTCTGTATTGGCTTTTCTCCCTGGTAACAATTCATTTCAGCTTTCTCTGGGCTGCTACCTTAGTTATTATTATTCATCTATTTACTTCCCGGTTTCTAAAATTTTGTTGACATTTCATCTGCTTTCTTCTTGTTTCCATTTTCTTTTATTTCCCACTATCTTTTGGCTTTATATCTTTTTAAATTCCCTTCCTGTAGTTTCAGTGGAGACTTGGTAGTTAGTGGTGATAAACACGGTATTAAGTATACGATGTGTAAGTGGAGATCCTTATTGCAATAAGAACTACAATAATATTTATCTAAAAGAAGATCCCCAGCCCTCCTCTTTGTTAGCAGGTGATATTTTTGTAACAGTTCTAAACATATCATGTGAAGTTACTTAGCTCATCCTTGAGGAAGCCCGGGTCACTGACTTCAGCATTCCATGAGTGTTGGCCAAGTTGTGCCTCATAATAGTTTATTTGAGTGGTAAATGGGAATTCATAAAGAGATATCCTGGTGCCAAGAAAATGTAGTAATAAAAGCATGGGTTTTACTTGCGTCTTAAAACTGATTAAAGAGTCATAAGACAACTTAGACACAATTTCGTGTTCTATTTTTTTCTCCCTTAGAATTTTTGTAAATTATTCACTTTGTTAGTACAGTAGTCATGATATTTTTCAATTTTTGTAAATAGATTTTGTTTAGAAGTTTTGGAAAAAATTTAATTTGGAGGTTGAAAAAGATGGGCATACTGAGAATTTAGAGAAAAACCATCCAAAAATGTTTAGACATAAAAGGAAAAAAAATCTAAAAGCAAGATACAGTAAAATAATTCACATTATTAGCTTAGGTGTCTCAATATAAATTGAAGTGATTTTGAGATTTCTGTTTTTAGCTATTATTGTATAATGAGGAAAATGGTGAGGACTTTTGAGACCTTCTGTTATAATGAGTACCTAATATGCTTGATTCAATCTGTCTCAACTCCTTGAAGTTAACTTGGCTTGATGAGATGGTTTGATGTCTGGGATTTGTTTCAAAATAACCCAGGGGAGGGGGTGAAGGGAAGTGAGTGGGAGTATGGATTAAACAAGATTGGCTAAGTGTTGATAATTACTGAAGCCTGGTCTAATGGATTCTATTTATTCTTCCTAATTTTGTATTTTTGGAAAAAAATTATAATAAAATATTAAAAAGGAAAAAAATTACTTAAAAAAAAAGACCTTAACGTATGAGGAAATGTGAATGGAGGAAAACAAAAAGTGTTCCTAACCAAAAAAAAAAAAAAGAAAAGAAAAAGAAAGAAAAAGTATTGCGCTATGATTATGTTTGCACAAACAGTGAAATTGTGTGTTCAATAAATTTTAAGAAAACATGGTCGTAATCCTATTGGAAATAATTTGAAAATTTAAATGAACTTCTCTGTAGTTTTATACTATGCCTAAAGAATGCAAAATAGAACAAGCTTTTGGCTTTAAGAACTTCAGTAGGTCCTACAGACAATGAAGTTGAGACAGGTTCCTTAGTTCACTGAAAATACAAAGCACAGTTTCATGTGTTCAGTGGGGCTCAGAGAAAGACTGGAAAGTTTAACCTAATGTAGTCCTTGAACTCCTTTTTTCATGAAGCATGCGTAACACTTTTGAGAGAGACACGGGTGGCCACAATTTTGTTATTGTTATTGTTTTTGTTTTTACAATCTGGGGGACAGATTGAGGAAAAATAGGATGAAAGTGAGATGAGAAATTATAATTAATCTTTTAGAAGAGGATAAATGTTAAGTTTGTAGATTATATCCTTATTTATTAATTCTGAAATAATTAGATGTCTGTAAGGTCTGTATTGTTAGTGAAGCAGAAGGGCATTCACTGTCTGGAATAAAGCTGTCCTGATGCTATAAAAAAAAAAAAAGACCTTAGTTTTTTTTTTTTTTTTTTAAAGATTTTATTTCTTTATTTGACAGACAGGGATCACAAGCAGGTAGAGAGGCAGGCGGGGCAGGGGGAGGGGGGAAGCAGTCTCCCAGCTGTGCAGAGAACCCAATGCGGGGCTTGATCCGAAGACCCTGAGATGGCTACCTAAGCTGAAGGCAGAGTTTTAACCCTCTGAGCTACCCAGGTGCCCCAAGACCTTAGTTTTTAAGAGCAGTTCTGGAACAAAGAAAATTGGTCAGAAAGTACAGAGAAGGAGTGCCTGAGTGGTTCAGTTGGTTAAGCTTCCGACTCCTGATCTCAGGTCAGGTCTTTGTTGTGAGTTCAAGCCCTGCATTGGGCTCCACACGGGGCATGAAGCCTACTTAAAGTAAATAAATGAAAGTGTAGAGAATCCCCATATATGCCTTGTCACCACCCCATAGTCCCTAACACAGCCAACCCCACTATCCACATCCCAGCCCAGAGTGGTACATTTGTTACTATCAACAAACCTACACTGACAGATGATTATTACCCAAAGTTCATAGTTTATGCTAGGATTCACTCTTGGTGTATGTTCCATGGTTCTGGACAAATGTATAATGACATGTATTCACCATTACAATATCATGCTGACTCCTGACAACCACTGATGTTTTATCACCTCCATAGTTTTGCCTTTTCCAAAACATCATAGAATGGGAATACTTTTTAAAAATCACTACTCAAAATTAAAATCGTATATTGCCATATAAATTTATTTATATAAAAATGAAAAGAATATAAATATAACACAATTTTTTAAAATTTAAAAACCTGGGGCTCCTGGGTGGCCATTAGGCAGGCTGGCTTGGCTCAGAGTCCTGGTCCTGGTCACTACTCTGCAGGGAGTCTGCTTTTCCTTTTCACTCCCTCTTGCCCCTCCCCCCAACTCATGCACACATTCTCTCTCTCTCTCTCTCTCTCAAATAAATAAACTCTTTTAAAATAAAATAAAATTTAAAAACCTGGATTTCCCACAAAGCATGAATGAGGAATATGCAAAAGTCATTCCAGAAACTATTGTCCCATCACAGGAATGAATACACACCTATCCCCTGCCTGTCCACTTGAATTTGTTGCTTCCCTTCTCTTTCTCTTTCTCTTTCTCTTTCTCTTTCTTTCTCTTCCTCTTTCTCTTCTCTTCTCTTCTCTTCTCTTCCCCTTCCCTTCCCTCCCCTCCCCTTCTTGTGTTCCAAGATGCCTGCTGATAATTCTCTTAGACTCCTTTGGACTGGAGACTTGATGTGGGCTTGTTTTTCTGGCTTGACCTTAACCCTTTCCTTAAGCCACCAGATTCTGTGACTGACCCAGTTAAAGTCCTTGCTCAGCTGTCCTGACAGAAGATTAGACACCAGACTTAGAAATAAGCCAGGTCATACTATTCTTTGCTAAGTAAAAGCCCTGTTTGCTGTTTTTATATTTATTATGGTGAATAATACACTAATAATAAAAAACATCTTTTTAATAGTAACTTATATGCCTTAACTAATTACATTATCAGAAAAACCTTAACAAGGTTGGTTTTAATACTCTGTCCATTTTGTGGATGAGGACACTGAGGCAACAGAAGTTAAATAAATAGGTCAAGTTTGCCCTATTGATAAGCGGTGCATAAACTCTGGGCTGGAGGGGTACACCTAGGTGGCTCAGTCGGTAAAGTGTCCGACTCTTGATTTTGGCTCAGGTCATGATCTCAGGGTCCTGGGGAGGAACCCTGAGTCAGCCTCTGAGATCAACAGGGGGTCTGCTTCAGGATTTTCTCTCTCCCTCTGCCCCCCACCACCACACTCTCTATTTCAAATAAATAAGTAAGTCTTTAAAAATTAAAATAAATAAACTCTGGACTGGGAGTTTGGAGGCCATGTTTGTTTTTGCCTCTGCTGTGAATCAGCTATGTAACTTTAATAACCTCATAAACTCCCTTCAGAGGCCAGGGTGCTGGACTAGGAATAGGTTATCTTCTGATTCCTGTGCAGCTGTGTAGTTCTGTGTGTGCTGGTCACTCAAAAGGAGACACCTCAAAAGGAAACATGCCAGTCTTCAGCTGAGCTCTTTTAAAGTTTTGCTTTTAGTTAATTTTTTGACTAAATGAAATGTGTCCAAGCAGTGAATATTGTTTTGCTTCTTGTCTTTCATTCTTGCATCCCCAAACGGTTCCTCAAAGTATGATTTACAACTGAGTGGCTGGGGCAGTTTGTTCTCATGCAATGGCTCCTTTCTCTAAGATTTCAGGAGCATAATGCAATGTATAATTCATCAGGTATCTTTGCTTTTAAAGCAAATATCTATCTGGAATACTCATCAGTTACTCAGCAATTCTCCACTCAGCTTTTGTTATGCTTTTGAGGCAAAACAAAAGTCCCAAAGAAGCAAATTTGCACCTCCAGTGGCCAGCATTCAAGATGGACCCCACTTTTTCCCTCTTGGTATTCATGCCCTTATCTCTTTTTCTCCCACATTTTGCCAGGTGGTCTGTGTGACCAATAGCACATGGCAGGAATGATGTTATATCACTTCCAAGGTTGGGTTATAAAAGGCATGGTGGCAACCATCTTGGTTGCTCTCCCTAATTTTTTGTGGATCATGTGCCCTGGGGGAAGCCGGCTACTGTGTCAGGAGCACCTGTGGAGAAGATCATGGTGGGCAGAACTGAACGCTCCTCCTTGAGGTGACCAAAGCCCTCACTGACATCTTGACTGCAACCTCACAAGGCATCCTGAACCAATCTACCCAGCTAAACTGCATCTAAGTTTTGGGGTAATTTTTTATGCAGCAACAGAAATTAATTTTACAGATGAGAAAGCTGAAGTACTGAAAAGTTGAGTGAGTTCTTCAAGAACTCTTAGCAAGCAAGTAGTTTTGCTAAGTAAAGATCATAGTTGCATTTTCTTCTCATTTTAACATCACTTACCATGGGCACTTTTCTCATTCACTCTAAGTAGGTTTTTTATTTGGATTAATGACATGAAAAAGACTCTTGTTATACCTTTAATTTGTAAAATTATTCATTTTGCCTTGAACAATGAAGAACTGAAGTGTTTTTAAGTTCCTTGCAATTTTTTAAAAAAAGATTTTATTTATTCATTAATTTGAGAGAGAGTGTGCATGTGCGCTGGGGAGCAGCAGAGGGAGCGAATCTCAAGCAGACTCCCTCCTGAGCACAGAGCTTGTCCCACAACCTTGAGATCATGACCTGAGCGAAAACCAAGAGTCAGACACTTAACTGACTGAGCCACCCAGACACCCCAAGTTCCTTACAGTTTTTAACTATTCTAAAAGAATAATTACATAAGAATTACAAAAAAGGAAGGTAAATTTAAAGCAACTTTGGTGTATATCACACACGGTGCCTGATTACCAGGGTGACAAGGTGTGCTCAGTGTAGTCCTGCTTTTTGCCAATTGTACAGCGTAATTATTAATAGTGCTCCCTTAAAAGCTCAAAAACAGACTGTGAATTACATACTCACCGTGGGCTGACCAAGTCAACAAATTAGAATTGCTTGTCTCCTACAACATCAGCTCCTATTTCAACCAGAGCTACCTGCTTGGCCCTTTAAGGCTTTAGTTCATTCATGTCCATTCTCAGATTGGCTCTGGCCAGCTCAGGCCATCCTCAGTGAATCCTTCAGCTCAGAGTCAAGCAGCACTCTTGGCGCCCATTCTCCACTGGTACTTTGCAGTCGAACAGGTCTGCTCTTAAACCACTGCTCCATGACTTACTGGATCTGGGATCAGGTTGAATTACTTAGATTAGGCTGTCCAGTAGCACTTCTGCAATAATGGAAATGTTCTGTAATTCGGCACTGGCCAATACAGTAACTACCACCCACAGGTAGCTATTGAGTACTTGCTGTGGGGCTAGTATGAATGAAGAACTTGATTTTTAGTCTTCTTTCATTTAATTTGAAAATAAATAGCCACATATGGCTAGTGGCTACCCATGCTGGACAGTGTAAAAACCCTTTGAGCCTCAGTTTCTTCTCTTAAGAAGTAGAGATGACACCTACTTTTCAAGGTTGTAAAAGACTAGAGAAAATGCTTCACACGTAATTGGTACCCAAATTACCATTATGTTTACATGCAGGAATTCTTCTCTAGATTCTGTTCTCCAGTTGCCCACGCTTGGCTCTATGCCCTGACACCTCCTTCTTCCCCATTGTCCCCATAGGCAATCAATCACTTTCCAGTGTTGCCACACCTTCTGAAAATGCATCAAGTGTCCCTTATCTCCCATCTAGTGCCACCAGCTTGGCCCAAGCTACCTTCATAGCCGGCTGATTTTGTCTTAAAGAGTCCATCTGTTTCACTCTTCTCTCCTCCTGATCATTCATGACACCCAAGTCTGAGACATATTTTAAAAAATGCAAATACTATAATTTCCCTACTTAAAGTCCTTCAGTGGTTTCTCAATTGTTAAGGAGAGATAAAGACCAAGACTCTTCCTGAGACCTAAAAGCTGTTGTAAGATCCCACTTCACCTGCCTCTCCAGCTGTCCTTCCCCCTCATCCTCCAACCACACCAGCCTCCTTGCTGATCAAGTACACCAAATCCTTCATGCCTCAGGCCTTTGGCACATACTGTTCTTTTTGTCTGGATGGCTCTCAGTCCTGCCTCTCCTTGTGTAATTAACTCCTACCTATTATTAATACCTCCACTCAGAAATATCTCCTTCTTGGGGAAATGGCTGGCTCAGTCAGTGGAGCATGAGACCCTTGAACTCAGGGTTGTGAGTTGAGCCCCACGTTGGATATAGAGATTACTTAAAAATAAAATCTTTTTAAAAAAGATTATCTCCATCTCAAGAAACACACTCTCCTGGCATCCTAAATTAGGAGGGAGTCAATTCTCATTGCATCCTGCCTTGTCCCTTCCAGATGCTTATCATAGACTGAAATTCTATATTTATTAATGGGATTTCTTTCTTTCTTTCTTTCTTTCTTTCTTTCTTTCTTTCTTTCTTTTCAAACAACAAACACCCAGGCCTCACTGCAAGCTCTAGGAGCACAGGCTTGTATTCTTAGCACCGGATACAACACCTGGCTCATAGCAGATGTTCAATATATATTTGTTAAGTGAAGGAGTAGGACCATGGAAAATGATAGATTTTGCAGTAGGAAAACTAAACCTGCAGTTAGGACAATAGCAAAATGGGACACATACTCAAAAGCAAAGAGGGGGAAAGAAAGAGAAAAGAAAAGAGAAGAAGGCTGGCAGGGAGGGTAAGGGAAGGAGGGAAAGAAAGAGAGAGAAAAATTTGGTTTCAAACTGTTGCTTCAGAAAAATCTAGAAATAACCTATTCAGTATTAACATGTGTAAGTTTTGTGTTTTTGTGGTTTAGAGAGACTTACACTGGGAGTGGACAAGCAATCTTTTCAGTGCATAGGGTTTCTAATGTTCATAATGTGGCCCTAGTTATGACTGATTTTTGAAAATTTATATGCATCTTTCAAATAAGAAAAGGAACTATATTACTTAAAAAAAACTTTGTTTTAAAGATTAGGTTAAAAGACATTACTTGTATTGATAAATATTTTCAAATCCAGCATCACTTTATGATTTAGACAGCATAAAAAACAGAACAGAACACTAAAATTGCACTGGATATATCCATAATATCTTTTCTTTTTTTAAAGATTTTATTTATTTATTTGACAGACGGAGATCACAGAGAAGCAGGCAGAGAGAGAGGCGGGTGAAGCAGGCTACCTGCTGAGCAGAGAACCTGATGCAGGGCTCGATCCCACGACCCTGGGATCATGACCTGAGCTGAAGGCAGAAGCTTTGACCCACTGAGCCACCCAGGTGCCCCTATCCATAATATCTTTTTATTCTTATTTTCAGCACATTAGATTGAAGTAATCAGAAATCAACCTTGAGCGTGTGCTAATTTGTGAAATAAGTTCATCTTATACCAAATGTATACATATACAATCAGGAAAAAAGTTTGAACAAAAGCAATATTGAAAACCTTTGACATACTGGATTTGAGCATCACAGCTTTGAAAAATATATGAAAATAGGAAGGAGCATCATTGGATGGCTAAGTCTGAAATTTTCAAAATAGAAAAACAAAACCACACATATTCAGGAAGAGATTGATATCTTATTGTGTGTAAATGCATCAATATTATTTTAAAATCATACTAGAAGAACAATACTAATTAGAGATGTCTTTAGATAGGGGTGTGTGGGTGTCTCAGTAGGTTGAGCATCTGATTCTTGGTTTTGGCTCAGATTATGATCTCAGCTTGGTCTCCCTGTCAGTACCAAGTCTGCCTGGGGTTCTTTCTCCCTCTCCCCCTGCCTGCCTGCATGCATTCTCATTCTTTTTCTCTGAAATTTAAAAAAAAAAAAAAAAAATCTTAAGAAAAAAAAAAAAGAAAATGTCCTTAGACAAATGTGTGTAAAAAATCTGCAAGGCTAGGTAGTAGGTGAAATAGAAACCCTCCCCCACAGCAGAGAAAGAAAAGTATGCAGAAATTCTTAAAAGGAACTGATACTTGCCTGTCATATATAGAATGCTTCAAATGAATTTTAGGTGACTATGTTTAATTAGTTAAGGAAAATTATTTTAAGGCCAGTTGGTCTGATCCTAAGGTAGGAGCGCTGATGATGTTGGTGAAGAAGGGCAATATTTAGAAGGCCAAAAAAGCGGGACTTGGCAACCACTTTGGTGTATGAAAGTGACACACACACCAAGTCATTGACTGTCAGATTCTTTAACTGAACACCTTTGTGGAGGGTGATCCCTCTTGGGCTGAGAGGATGGGGCTCAGAGGAGGGCTACATGTGAGGGCAGAAATGAATTCATTTTGGAGCCTACTGAGTTTGAAGTGCCTCTCAAATAACAAGATATGCCCATTTGACGGTTAAAAGTATAGAATTCAGGAGAAAATTGGGAAAGGTGAAGCAAAATTAAGGATTTATTTATATGTAAGTGAAATCTGATGCCATGGGAGCAACAACAACAAAACCCTCCAAGGGTATTGGGATACCCAATTGGCATCCAGTGATGCCAATGTTCAATCTGTTCAAGTCTTGCTCCGCAGAGCGTGGCCCACAAACCAGTGTGAAAGCCAGCCTCCAAGACAGTCCCCACTCCAGGTGTTCATGACCTTGTGTAGTCCCCTCCCACGGCAAATAGGGCTGACTTATGTAACCAGCAGGATGTTGTGTAAATGACAGATCGCCACTTCCAAGGAGAGTTCATGAAGGATGTTGTGGCTTCTTGTTTGCCCTCTGGGATCATTAAGTGCAGGAAGTTAGCTGCCATGTCCTGAGGACACTAGGGCTACATAGGGACCGGGAACTGAGGGCTCCTCCCACCAGTCATGGGAGCTACCTTTGCAGCACAGAATCTTCCAGCCCCACTTGTGCTTTATGTGACTACAGCTGTTGCCAGCATCTGGCCTACAACCTCCTATGAGATCTTGATCCAGACCCACCTAGCCCCTGGGACTCTGGACTCATCAGAAGCTATGTAAAGTAATACCTTTGCTGCATTAGGCTGCTGACTTTTCGAGTAATGCGCTCACAGCCGTCCATAACTAATCCAATCTGCATCCAAGTTGTAATCTGGAAGCCTGTTGAAATGCAGACATCTAATGGATTCAAATCCGCATTTTAGCACCACAGCTTTTATGCACTTCAAGATTGAGAAGCTCGGAAAGAGACTAAAAAGGGCAAGAATGCTTGGGGTGGTACTGGAGGGAGGGAGAGGCGCTGCCATCCAGAAGTGAGGCAGAGGAAGAGTTGCTACAGAAGGTGGAGGGACATCTGGAGAAATAAAATCATGAGGAGAAAGAACTGATGAGGAAGACAAGGGAGAAAAAATGTCAAGAAGACAGAACATAGCAGCATTAAGATGATACAGAGAGTGAGTGGGAGAAGCAATAGACAATGGCCAGGAAGGTTGCGGTTATGCTTTTTTAAAAGTGTTCTTATATTTTACAGATAGACACTGAAATATTTAAGGATGAAATGACATCATGTCTGGGATTTGCTTCAAAATACTGTGAGAGGGGAGGGAACGGGGGTTTGGATGAGACACACTTGTCCGTGAATTGATCATTGTTGAAACTGGGGGGATGGGTACATGGGACAAATAGCACATTATACTCCTGGGTCTATTTAATTATGTTTGAAATTTCTCACATTAAAAAGTTTTAAAATGCCATAAAATTGCTTTGGGAGGTTATGGGGGAGATTATGAGTGACTTTCATCAGAGTAAATTTATTGGAGTTTTAGAGCCGGAGCCAGACAGCAGCGTGCTGAGGGAATGACAAGAGAGGAGGAGAGCGACTGGGGATTATTCCTTTCAGAAGTCTGATTTTAAAAGGAAGGAGAGAGAATAAAGCTTCAAGGGAGGGAAAGTTAATGTGAGTTTGTTAGACTGAGAGAGAGCACCAAAGGCTCTCTAAAAAACAAAAAATAAAGAAAAAAATCCAATTGTTACGACTGCACAACAGCCATCAACATCCACCTCGAGGCTCTGAGTCTCCCCCATTGCTGTTCTTTAGCTTTGTTTGAAAATTGTAGACTTTCTTCAAATTGCCTTAAGGCTCTCCAAATTTGTGGTTGATCCAATTACCAGAACTGCAGTTAAGGCAAATGTTTCCATCAACAGCTGTGGATAGTGCTATGAATAACACTCAAGTGGTGAAGGCATTGCCTGCGCTGAGAATTTTAGGGTTGTTTAATGAAATCTCAAGAAATGAGTGGCCCAAAACCAGTGGCACCAGCTTGCAGTTGTCATGAGGATTAAGGAACATGAATAAGAGTGCTCAGCAAGTGTTACTTTTGTTTCCTTCATTATTTTCCATTTTCTGAAATGTGTTTGAAGGACAGCAATCCTAAAAGATGTTAGTAAGTGTCACAACAGCAAAAGTTGTTCCATAGACAAATACATTACAAATACATTTGGGACACATTCGGCTGACAGTTGAATACCCATTCTTATTGCAGAACTTCTTAAAACTATTTGCAAGTGCTTTGTGAATTTCCAAGAATATACAGTCGTTTTAAAAATTTCTTCTTCTTTTTTTTAAAGATTTTATTTCTCTATCTGTCAGATAAAGAGTGAGCCAAAAGCAGGGGAAGCAGTAGGCAGAGGGAGAAGCTGACTCCCCACTGAGCAGGGAGCCTAGTGTGGGATTTGATCCCAGGACCCTGGGATCATGACTTGAGTGGAAGGTAGACACTTAATGGACAGAGCCATGCAGGCGTCCCAGAAAATACAACAATTTCCGATTGTTTTAGCCTATGAATTTTTTTTGGAAAGGAGAGTTTCTCGGGACTGTTGTACCTCAGAACCTACTTTGGGAAATAATTGCACTAAATCCTGTGATCTACATAATCATCACATTTAAACATTTGAATGCATTTAAACATTTATTGCCACCAACATTTCCTTACAGAGATGTGCTCACTTTTGCTTTTCTGGTTTTATCAGTTATATTCCGAACAATGACATGCATCTTCCACGAGTCATTCATAAAGATTTGTGAGGATACTAAATTCCTGTCAACTGTATCATAATGGGAAGTTTGTTGTTGTCATTGCTATTTTGTTTGTTGTTAGTATCCCAATCTCCCATAGAATCTTAGGAGACAGTTTTCTGCAGCAGTGAAGAATATCAGCTCTGGAATCTGATAACCAATATGGATTTAGAACCAGATGCGAGACTTGGCAAATCTCTTGGAATATGCTGAGCCTCAGTGTTCTCATCAATAAAATGAGGGTCAAGTATAGTGATATATCTTATACAGTTGACCCTTGAACAACATGGGCTTGAACTGTGTGAATCCACTTACATGTGGATTTTTAGAAATAAATACATACAGTGCTATAAATGTATTTTCTCTTCCTTATCATTTAATAACATTAGTAACGTTTACTTTTCTCTAGCTTACTTTAAGGTTAAGCATATAGTATATAGGGGCGCCTGAGTAGCTAAGTTGTTAAGTGCCTGTCTTTGGCTCAGGTCATGATCCCAGAGTCCTGGAATTGAGCCCTGCATCAGGCTCCCAGCTCAGTGGGAAGCCTGCTTCTCCCTCTCCCACTCCCCCTGCTCGCGTTCTGTCTCTTGCTGTGTCTCTCTCTGTCAAATAAATAAAATCTAAAAAAAAAAAAAAAAAGAATATAATATATAATACATATACAAGATATGTGTTAATTGGTGGTTTATGTTATGGATAAGGCTTTTGGTCAACAATAGGCTATTTATTAGTAGTTCAGTTTGGGGGGATTCAAAATGTAGATTTTTGATTGCACAAGATGCCCCAACCCCATGTTGCTCGAGGGTCAGCTGTATTTTGTTCTCTCTATATATTTTTATATACACTTTAGTTAGCCATCTAATAAATTATATTTTATTAATACCATCTTATAGGTTTAGCTCTCTGTTTCCTTTATAAAGTCTTTTATAGGTATTATTAAAGAGAAGATGAGAGTCTTAAACTGAGAGAGCCTTACCAGCCTGCAATGAAGAAAGACCCAGCTGCTAAGATTAACTGAGCAGATATGAGTCTCTCCTTAATGACTGGTCAGCCTCCTAGGAACAGGGGTTGAGACTGGGACCTGTTTGAAGAAATGTCCAGAGCAGATAAAGCTAGAAGACATATGTCGCATGTCCATGGGAGCCTGCCGAGGGTTAAGTGGGAGAAACAAAACCTGTCAACAGGTGGTAGAGACAATGGTGATTTAGGGGGAGAGGTGGCAGTCAGAGATGGAACCTGAGGCTAATTTGTATCAGGGTTCTGAATATGTCACCCCCAAACATGCCATTTTGGCATATTGACTATTTTGAATTAAAGGTACTTGAGAAACAGCCGGTGCGAGAAGTAGGCTCTAAAACTCAGCAGATAAATCTGCCACATGAAAGGTGCCCTTCCTGTGCCAGGAGGTTCGGAGACATCCTTATCTTCTGAGTCTGGGAATGTAGGGCTAAGAAGACTATAAAAACAAACATTGTTACTTCTTTGCCATTCTACTAACCCTAGCCCAAACCCCTTTGTCTTGTCAATTCTTCACAAAATCTATTGTTTATTTGTCTAAAAGGTATGAAACCTTTCTGCTCTGACCACTAATTTGAATCTCATACCTTGAGTCTCGTACCTTGAATGGGGCTCCTGTGTGTTAATAATGTGTGTGCATAATTAAATTTGTTTTTCTTCTGTTAATCTTTTTATTACAAGAAAATATCAGCCAAGAACCTAAAAAGGGAAAATTGCTTTTCTTCCCTTACACTTGAATATATTCAAGAAACAAAGCAGAAGCAATTTGGGAAAGTACAAACTTCTGTTGTAAATAGGGCTGAGTCACCCTGAGCTCCCTCTTCCTGTGGGCTGGCTGCATGGTTTAGCCTGGGGTTAAAGCCTTGTGTCACAACTGGAAGGTGCCTCAACTGGTCTGATATCTGTGTGGTTGCCCAATTTGTTACAGATACATGAGCTGCTTAGAGAGTTGCTAATTCCTTCTCAGGCTCATTCCTTTCTCCTTTCCACATGCCTACTTCTAAGTATTATTTGCAAACCCTTTACTGTTTGTATTAGTTAGAGTTCTCCAGAGAAAGAGAATCAATAGGATCGATCTATCTCTCTATCTATCTATCTATCATCTATCTATCTATCTATCTAATCAACAGGGAAAAAGATGGAGATTTATTTTAAGACGTTGGCTCATGGGCTTGTGTGATTATAGGCCTGGCAAATCCTAAGTCTGCAGAGTTGGCTGGCAGGCTGGAGACCAGGGGAGGAGTTGATGTTGCCATTTCAAGTGCAAAAGTAATCTGCTGGCAGAATTCCCTTTTCTTTGGGAGAGGTGAATTTTCTTCAACTGATTGGACGGTTTCCTCACTTGACTTGATAAGGCCCAACCATGTATGGAGAATAATCTTCTTTGTGCAGAGTCCACTGATTTAAATGCTCATTTCATCTAAAAAATAACCTTCACAGAAACATCTAGAATAACATTCGACCAAATATCTGGGTACCATGACTAGCCAAGTTGACAAAAAATTAATCACCATGCTATTCTTTCTTCTTTCACCAAAAGCCAGTTCACATATTAAAAAGAGAAGTAGTTGGTTCTTGGAAACTTGAAACTCATTTTAGAGATGTGTATTAATTTTTATGCTCTCATTATTGGGCTCTCACATTAGCATGGCCTAATTTCTACTACCAGGAATAGGATGTGTGCTGTGCTAATGGGAAATGATATATTTAGTGTTTTGTAGGATCATTCTTTAATGTCTGTGTCCCTTTTGTTGGATGAGAGCCCACATGGAGTAGCTGGATGAAAGTGTCCTTTCTGCTTACCCCTGCATTAGGAATAAAAGAGAGAAAATATGTGTGTGTAAGGGAAAAAAGATCCATTATTTTGCAGTTATTTATGGTATTATAATCAATATAATAACTTTCAAGTACCTTTTAGTTAGTAAGCTCTGCAGAAGATAAAGTAATTCCGTATCAGCAGAAGCCAGTGACTTCTCCCATGTTGGGTTCAATTCTAGTTGTGTTTTAACTGATACACAAAACTTTATATAAATACATTATGCTTAGTAGATAAATAGTACTTTTTGAATTAGAGTAATTTAAATCAATTCACTACCTAATACTGCAATCAATTTAGCTTCTGCAATATGTTAAGTAGCCATATTTGGTTTACAGAATAGTACAATGATATGAAACCAATTTTTTTAAAGCATCTTGACATTTCTTTTTGTTGATATGTGGGAAAAGATAACATTTTCAAGTTAACCTATTTATTACCATGGGATATTAAGAGAATGATAGACAATATAGATTCCTTTTTTAAAAATAGATTTTGTTTATTTATTTGACAGAGAGAGACGCAGTGAGAGAGGGAACTGAAGCAGGGGGAATGGGAGAGAGAGGAGGCTCCCCGCCGAGTGGGGAGCCCAATGCAGGGTTCAATCCCAGGACCCTGGGATCAGGACCCAAGCCAAAGAGATATGCCTAATGACTGAGCCACCCAGGTGCCCTGACAATATAGATTTCTTAAAGGTAGAGACCAAAGCTCCTATTTGCCCAGACAAGGGGAATTAACATGATGTTTTAGCTTAACTGATGAAGAAAAGTTGGTTATTTTTTCAGGGGTCAACTTGGGAACATCTGGTCAACTCCAGTTAGGAACAGCTGTATTGATGCCCTGTGGGTTCCTTTAGCAACAAGAAGAGCAAGTGACCATGGAAATGGGGCACTTAAAAAATCAATGCATTCCCACTAACTCTGTAAGAAGATTCCCCTTTGTCCACATCTTTGCCAATGTCTGTTGTTTCCCGAGGTGTTAATTTTAGCCATTCTGACCAGTGTGAGGTGGTATCTCATTGTGGTTTTGGTTTGTATTTCCTTGATGCCGAGTGATGTTGAGCACATTTTCGTATGTCTGTTGACCATTTGGATGTCTTCTTTGGAGAAATATCTTCATGTCTTCTGTCCATTTCTTGACTGGATGTTTTGGTTTTGGGGTATTGAGTTTGGTACATTATACATATACTTTATCAGTGAAGACGTTAGCAAATATCTTCTCCCATTCTGTCAGTTGTCTGTTGGTTCTGTTGATTGTTTCTTTAGCTGTGCAAAAGCTTTTTACCTTGCTACTAAAAGTATAGACCCTAGACTGATAGCATCCGCCTCACCTGAGAGCCTATAGATCTGCTGAATTATAATCTTAATTTTAACAAGATCCCCAAGTGATTCGGATGCACATTACAGTTGGGAGAATCAATAGCTTAATCAAGAGAATATTTCATTATTTCACAGGACTGGAAGGTCATTGCAGCTTCCCAGGCAGCTTCTCTGTATTTTTCTTAGCTTCCACTCATGTTCCAAAAAAGGCTGCCATAGCTCTGGACATCATGTCTTCACATTACTTTGTTCACACAAAGGAAGTACAGTTTCTCTTGGTGTCTCTTTTTTGACAAAAAGAAAAATATTTCACAAAAACCCCTACCACACCTCTTTGGTGTGATTGGCTCCTGCCTGGTGATTCCATTAGCAGGGAGGATGAAAGTGTCAAGATTGGCTAAGACTAATCAACACTCACTCTGAGGCTAAAGTAAGATCAGCTTTCCTGTGCACATAATCACACAGGAGCTCTTCTACTGAGAAAGGGGTGGGAAGAGCAGGGTACCAGATGAGCATCAGCAGTGACTGCCGAAGTATTGCTGCTTTCTGATTCTCTAGCCAGACTTGTCTTCAAAGACCTGTCATGAGATGACAGATGATATACAGGGATCCATTTCTGTGATCATGACTGTAATTGGAATGTCAAATAAAAGTCTCCTTAAAGTCCATAGTCTCTCACAATGAATACTGTTATGCTGAAAATAAATAAAAAATAAATTAAAAAAAAAAAAGTCTCCTTAAGACTACTTAAAAAAAAAAAAACTAAAAAACAATGCAAATTCCTGGGCCCCATTGCAGATCCATCCAATCAGAATCTCAGGTGGGAGGGCTGGCAGTCTATTGTTTGAAGACTCACTAGGTTGGGTACCCCTGAACTTGAACAGTTTCTCCAGTTGCTACATCTGATCTAGCTCACTGAGGTGTTAATGTGTAGTTCTCTAAAAGAACAATTGGAATAGCAATAACAATGATATAATAATAATAGCAACAACATAACAATAGCCAAATACCTTTCTAGTGTTTACCATGAGCCAGATACTAGTTCAAAACTTTACATATGTTAACTCATTGAACCTTCCTAGCCACTTTATTATCTCAGCTTTTCAGATGTATAAACTGAGGCACAAAATGATTAGATAATTTGTCCAAGATAGACACAGTTACTAGAGAGCATTTGAACAGAGGCCATCAGGCTCTTGAGTCTGTTACTAAAATAAGGGTTCTATGATCAAATATTTTTTGGAAATTCTGCTCTTTTTTAAAATTTATAATGTGTTAGTGCAAAATTTTGAGAGGTCTTTCATAAATAATGCTGCTCAATATCAAATTATTTAATACAGTTCATAAATTTATCTTTAGAACCCTTTTTTTTATATTGTTTATTAATATCTTGAGGAATTTGTATTTTGAGGGACACCATCCGGAAAACAATATTATAGACAGAAGGTGTCTTGTTACTCTTACTCTTGATTATATTCTCTTTCTCTCTGTCTCTCTGTCTGTCTCTCCCTTTTTCTCTCTCTTTCTCTGTCTCCCTTTTTAGATAGTCTGATGAAGACCTGAAATCTGGAGACTTTGACTGCAGCTCAGGCTATCTCCTCTGCCAGATCTATCACCCTGAATGATGATTCAATACTGTAGACATTAGTTTCCTCATGTGAAATGAGAAGCCTGGACAGATTGCCAAGCCTCCTTCCAGCACACAAATGTTTGAATCTGTGATTTTTCGCTGGGAAGCTCCAGGAACGATGTTAAATGGATCCACTTATTTTCACTAAGACGAATGGAGTTTAATTTTTGCAAGAGGAACTTAGGTCAGTTTTAAGAAAAACTTTCTGAACATGAAGATTATATTACTTTGAAACATTTTATGAAATGTTCTTATAATAAGATTAATAGCAACAATGGCAACAGTAACCAAATAAGTAGTCAGCCTGCTACAGTTTACAAAGTTCTTTTACCTCTCTCTACCTGCTGTATTTGGCATTTCCCCAGGGAGAGATTACTATCATGTCCATTTTAAAGATGAATAACTACCGAATTCAGTGAAATTAAATGACTTGCTCAGGAACAAGAGCCAGTAGATAAGTGAACTGTTTCAATCATTGCTTTTAACTCCAAATCCCAGACTCTTTCAAGGTGGTCATATGAGTTTTGGTTTACATGGTGACGGATACCCTACTGATCTGGTTAGATGGCCACCCATTTGGCAGAGTTTGTATGTAGACCTTTTGGAATACAGGCATGACATTTTGGTTTCAGGGAAGTCCTGATATTCTTCAAGAATGTTCTTTTGCGAGCTGGAGCAAATAATCCTAAAATTTGTATGGAATCAGAAGAGACCCCGAATCACTACGGAAATGTTGAAAAACAAAAATAAAACTGGGGGCATCATGTTACCTGATTTTAAGCTTTACTACAAAGCTGTGATCACCAAGGCAGCATGGTACTGGCATAAAAACAGACACATAGACCAGTGGAAGGAGTAGACAGCCCAGATATGGACCGTCAACTCTATGGGCAAATAATCTTCGACAAAACAGTAAAAAATATACAGTGGAAAAAAGACAGTCTCTTCAATAAATGGTGCTGGGAAAACTGGACAGCTATATGTAGAAGAATGAAACTCGACCATTCTCTTACACCATACACAAAGATAAACTCAAAATGGATAAAAGACCTCAATGTGAGACAGGAATCCATCAGAATCCTAGAGGAGAACATAGGCAGTAACCTCTTCGATATCAGTCACAGCAACTTATTTCAAGATCTGTCTCCAAAGGCAAAGGAAACAAAAGCGAAAATGAACTTTTGGGACTTCATCAAGATCAAAAGCTTCTGCACAGCAAAGGAAACAGTCAACAAAACGAAGAGGCAATCCACAGAATGGGAGAAGATATTTGCAAATGACAGTACAGACAAAAGGTTGATATCCAGGATCTAGAAAGAACTCCTCAAACTCAACACACACAAAACAGACAATCATATTAAAAAATGCGCAGAAGATTTGAACAGACATTTCTCCAATGAAGACATACAAATGGCTATCAGACACATGAAAAAATGTTCATCATCAATAGCCATCAGGGAGATTCAAATTAAAACCACATTGAGATACCACCTTACACCAGTTAGAATGGCCAAAATTAGCAAGACAGGAAACAACATGTGTTGGAGAGGATGTGGAGAAGGGGGAACCCTCTTACACTGTTGGTGGGAATGCAAGATGGTGCAGCCTCTTTGGAGAACAGTGTGGAGATTCCTCAAGAAATTAAAAACAGAGCTTCCCTATGACCCTGCAATTGCACTACTGGGTATTTACCCCAAAGATACAGATGTAGTGAAAAGAAGGGCCACCTGTACCCCAATGTTTATAGCAGCAATGGCCATGGTCACCAAACTGTGGAAAGAACCAAGATGCCCTTCAACGGACAAATGGATAAGGAAGATGTGGTCCATATATACTATGGAGTATTAAGCCTCCATCAGAAAGTATGAATACCCAACATTTGTAGCAACATGGACAGGTCTGAAAGAAATTATGCTGAGTGAAATAAGTCAAGCAGAGAGAGTCAATTATCATATGGTTTCACTTATTTGTGGAGCATAACAAATAACATGGAGGACAAGGGGAGATGGAGAGGAGAAGGGAATTGGGGGAAATTGGAAGTCCATGAGAGACTATGGACTCTGAAAAACAATCTGAGGGTTTTGAAGGGATGGGGGGGATGGGAGGTTGGGGGAACCAGGTGGTGGGTATTATAGAGGGCACGTACTGCATGGAGCACTGGGTGTGGTGCAAAAACAATGAATACTGTTATGCTGAAAAGAAATAAATAATTTAAATAAAAAGAATGTTCTTTTGCTTTTTTTTTTTTTAAATATTTTCCATGGATTTCTTTTCTTTTTCAATAAAGGCATAGGTACAGTTAAATACTGTATAGAGCACAAAACCATTCAAAGGGCAGTGTCTATTAAGGTGTTAGGATTCTAGCCATAGTTATAATGGTAATGATGTTTATATTTGTGAAAAATTCTTATCACCATCACCATCATTGTCAAGTCCCTGCTTTTCTCTTTGTTAGCTCTAGCTAGGGTATTTCTATGCCATTTTTCTGGATTATCTCTCACAACTATATCTCTACAAGTTGAGTGATACTATTTTGCCTATTAAAAACTAGGCCTAGGGCACTTGGGTGGCTCAATTGGTTAAGTGTCTGCCTTTTCCTCAGGTGATGATCCCAGGGTCCTGGGATCTCTGCACAGTGGGGAGTCTGCTGTTCTCCCCCTCTGCCTCTCCCATGGCTTGTGCTCTTTCTTACTTACTCTCTCTCAAGTAAATAAATAAATCCTTAAAAACCAAAACAACATTTTTTGACATTTCAGAATGACATTTGACATTATGACATTTGAGTACACATATTAGTAAGTCTTCTTGGACAGGTGTTTAGACAGGTGTTTTTTTAAAAATTTAATTAATTAATTAATTAATTAATTAATTTGAGAGAGAGAGAGAAAGAGAGACAGCACAAGTGGGAGGCACAGAGGGAGAGGGAGAGGGAGAATCTCAAACAGACTCCATGCTGAGTATGGAGCCCAATGCAGGGATCAGCCCCAGGATCCCGACATCATGGCCTGAGCTGAAACCAAGAGTCAGATGTTTAACCGACTGCACAACCTAGCAGACACTTCAGAATTTTTACATTTTTATATGAAACAAAAGTAGAGAAAATTCTATAATGAACATGCATGTACTTATCCAACCTTAACAATTCTCAGCTCACAGTCAGTTTTCCTGAATTTATCTCCTAAACCCCTGCCCTGCCACTCCGCATCTTGCAAAACACTAGACATTGTGCTATTTATATCAGAACATATTTTGATAATAAACCTTTCCTGTTATTTTAGTTAGACATATCAGTGGGGGAAAAATGAGAAGGAATTGAAGATGTACTAAATTTTTAGATAGAAGCGTTAAAACAAAATGATTTTTTTAAAGATTTTTTTTTAACATTTTATTTATTTATCAGTCAGAGAGAGAGAGAGAGAGAGAGAGCAAGAGGGAGCACAGGCAGACAGAGTGGCAGGCAGTCAGAGGGAGAAGCAGGCTCCCTCCGGAGCAAGGACCCTGATGTGGGACTGGATCCGAGGGCACTGGGATCATGACCTGAGCCGAAGGCAGCTGCCCAACCAACTGAGCCACCCAGGCGTCTCTAAAACAAAATGATTTTTAAAGAATAGTTAATTGACACCACTTTTTAAAAAAATATATTTATTTTTAAAATTTCTTTTCAGTGTTCCAGAATTCATTGTTTATGCACCACACCCAGCGCTCCATGCAATACATGCCCTCCATAATACCCACCACCGGGCTTACCCAACCTCCCACCCCCCGTCCCTCCAAAACCCTCAGATTGTTTTTCAGAGTCCACAGTCTCTCATGGTTCATCTCCCCTTCCAATTTCCCCCAACTTCCTTCTCCTCTCCATCTTTCCATGTCCTCCATGTTATTCCTTATGCTCCACAAATAAGTGAAACCATATGATAATTGACTCTCTCTGCTTGACTTATTTCACTCAGCATAATCTCCTCCAGTCCCATCCATGTTGCTACAAAAGTTGGGTATTCGTCCTTTCTGATGGAGGCATAATACTCCACAGTGTATGTATATGGACCACATCTTCCTTATCCATTTGTCCGTTGAAGAGCATCTTGGTTCACAGTGATATTGGGGTACAGGTGGCCCTTCTTTTCAGTACATCTGTACCTTTGGGGTAAATACCCAGGAGTGCAATTGCAGGGTCATAGGGGAGCTCTATTTTTAATTTCTTGAGGAATCTCCACACTGTTTTCCAAAATAGCTGCACCAACTAACATTCCCACCAACAGGATAAGTGGGTTCCCCTTTCTCCACATCCTCTCCAACACACATTGTTTTCTGTCTTGTTAATTTTGGCCATTCTAACTGGTGTAAGGTGGTATCTCAATGTGGTTTTAATTTGAATCTCCCTGATGGCTATTGATGAACATTTTTCATGTTTTACACCATATTCATGACAAAAAAAAACAAAACCAAAAACAAATAAAAATCTATCTATTTTTGGAATGAGGCAAAATAACATAATCAGACATTAGTAACTTACTTTTTCAGAATGTTAATTAATTCACAAAACACTATCAAATACACTTCACATTTGATACATAAACAGATCTGTGAAGTAAGTAGGTTTTTACCATTTTAAAGATAATGAATAAGGCTCAGAGATGGGTACTCCAAAGTGTCTTAGTCTGTTTGGGCTGCTATAACAAAATAACATAGACTGACTGGACAGCTTATAAGCAACAGAAATTTGTTTCTCATGTTTCTGGAGGCTAGAAGTCTGAGATCAGGATGCCGGTCAGGTGGGAGCCCTCTTCCGGGCTGCAGACTTCTCATTGTGTCCTCGAATGGTTGAGGGGCAAACATGTTCTCTGGCTCTTACAAATGTACTAATTCCATTCACTGGGGCTCCACCCTCCTAACCTAATCATGTTCCAAAGGCCCCACCTCCTGACACCAGCATCTTGGAGGTTAAGATGTCAATAAATGAATTTTATTCATTTCATTTCATTTATTTATTTACTGGCAAAGACATTCAGACCACACCACAATGTCAAGCAACTTGTCAGTGTCAGGACTTGAAACTTAAACTAATTTAAATTCCAGTTTCACTCCCCACCTGACCCCCCCACTATACACTGCAAATGCAATCTAAACAAAGGACCACATTTACATGCAGCCTTTCTTATTAGCAATCTTTTGTTGTAAATGACAGAATGTCAACTCTAATAAGGTTGTGCAAAAGGGGAAATTAAAGGTTTAGAAAGCAGGAAGGGGCCAGGGTAGGTCATGCTCAGATACTGCACAGTCCAGAAGCTCAGGCAGAAGTCTATCTCTTGCTATGCCTTGGCTCTGCTCTCTTTTGCTCTGATCCCTTATGCCAACAGGTTCTTTCCTTTGGTAGCAAAGATGGCCACCACTAATTCCAGGCTTACATTCTAGCGGTTACCAACTCTAGGAGAGAGAGATTTACATTTATTGGCCTCAACTGGATCAAAGGCCCACCTTTGGAATGGGTGTGGGGTTAGCCCCATCTGTACTGTGCTCATTGCTAATGAGGAGAAGGTGCATCTAGAAAGGGACATCTGAGAGCTGGTACTAGTAAAAAGGGGGAGTGCTGGGCAGATTAAAGATTGTTCAAAACTCAGAGAAAAATGACACCATGAAGGAAATTATGAAAGTTTTAAGTGGGACAGGTGGAAGAAATCTAATCTTTTAGTAAGAGGAATTTCAGAAAGGATGACATAATCACCACAGAAGCACTAATCAAGGAAGTTAAATTTCTTGATCTGAAGGAAGGCCCCATTTTGAAAATTAAGAGCACATATCATGTACCAGGCAAATTATTTGCAAAAGCAACATGCCTGAATGTATTCTGACAGAATTGGAAACTTTAAAAATAAATTTTATTTATTTGTCAGAGAGAGAGGAGAGAAAGAGAGTGAGCAAGTGCACAAGCAGGGGGAGTGGTAGGTAGAGGGAGAAGCAGGCTGAGCACGAAGCCCAGTGAGGGACTCAATCTCAGGACCCTGGGATCTTGACCTGAGCCAAAGGCAGATGCTTAACCGACTGAGCCACCCAAGTGTGCCAACAGAACTGAAAACTTTAATGATAAAGAAGAAATCCTACAAGAATCTAGAACAATTTTTATCCACAAAGAAATGCCAACATCAGAGAGGCCTCAGCCTTCTTCTTTGTCACATCTAGTATTGGAAAGAATCTCAGCCTTGTTCCTTCCAGAGAGCAGAGCCAGAGACAAGAGTTTGAGTGCAGACAGTTGAGGTAAGGCCTGGGTAGGGCTACATTGAGTGATTTACTTGACAGTCATTTTCTTTTCTTCTAGTACCGTGGGTTTGATTCAGGTTGGCACATGGCCCAGATTGGTTGTATTGATTCGGTCCCCCTGCAGTCTGAGCTCTGACTGGTTGACACAAAGGTAGGAAAACTGACCCATATCCTTCCCAGAGGCAGTGCTCTACAGAGCATCCATCCTCTTTCCTGCCTCCCAGAGCCTGGAACTGTGAGGGGTTTGGACTCATCCACTGGTTGTTCAGCTTTTCCTTTGACTCTGGGAGCTACTAAAGGCCTGTTTCAATTCCTTCTTTGTCTAATTTAGGCAGAATTCAGTCTATCGGTTGTAAGAACGCTGATTGACTACTGCTGTACAGTGGCCTGCTTTACTCCATCTGCTCTTTCATCCAATTACAACCAAAACTCCATTTGGAGATAATAAATAGGCCAGTGACAGAATCTATATCATAAAAGGAGTTGGCATTATTGAAGGGTATAGCATGAATGAACAAGGAAAATAATAGTATATATTAGGAAAATTGGTAATTTGGAAGAAAAAGCCCTATTTGGTTTCCATGCCTAATACCATGTATTAAAATAAATTAAAAAAATAAAATTCAGGGGCACCTGGATGGCTCAGTCATTAAGTCTCTGTCCTCAGCTCAGGTCATGATCCCAGGGTCTTTGGATAGAGTCCCGCCATTGGGATCCCTCCTCAGTGGGAAGCCTGCTGCTCCCTCTCCCATTCCCCCTGCTTGTATTCCCTCTCTTGTTGTGTATCTCTCTGTCAAATTAATAAATAAAATCTTTTAAAAATAAAATTCAAATGGATTGAAGAATTAAAGCTTGTGAAGAAAAAAAATACATGGAAGTTATATGAAAGCTGAAAAATCTTGAGTGGCTACCTTACTGATCTTTGCACCAAAGATATTATAAGCATAAAACAAAGGAAAGGAATACAATAGAAATAAATTTAACATAAGTATTAAAGGATTATGTTGACCTAAAAATATTAGATGCAATGTACCCAAGCATGGAATGATTTAATGCTTTATCTTCCCTTGCTTTGCTAATGATCACGGACTTACCTGGAAGGTCAAAGGAAAGAAAGGCAATCTTCCAGGGATGGTGGCAGCCAATACTTAAAATGGTGTATTGTCTGTATAATCTGAATAATCTGTATAATCTGAATAATGTGTATAATCTGAAATACTTAAAATGGTGAACTTCCTTTAAAGTTCTGTGGCTTATCTTAAAAACTTCATATAAATATGATCACCAATGTTTGTTCAAACATGAAAATGTTTAAAATGATCACAGAATGAAATTTTCCATCTGCTTAAGGATCTCTTATGGTTTCTTTCCTCTGATTTTGTCTTGTTTTATTTTTTCCTCTCTTCCCCTATGATCCTGTTTTGTTTCTTAAATTTCACATACAGTGAGATCATATGATATTTGTCTTTCTCTGATCGGCTTATTTCACTTAGCATAACACCCTTTAGTTCTATCCATGTCATTGCAAATGGCAAGATTTCGTTTGTTTGACAGCTGAGTAGTATTCCATTGTATATATGTGTCACATCATCTTTATTCATTCATCTGTCAATGGACATCTGGACTCTTTCCGTAGTTTGGCTATTGTGGACAATGCTGCTATGAACATTGGGGTGCGGATGTCTCTTTGGATCACTACATTTGATCTTTGGGGTAAATTCCTGTGCAATTCCTGGGTCATAGGGTAGCTCTATTTTCAACTTTTTGAGGAACCTCCATACTGCTTTCCAGAGTGGCTACACCAGCTTGCATTACCACCAACAGTGTAGAAGGGTTCTTCTTTCTCTACATCCTTGCCAATACCTGTCCTTTCCTGACTGGTTAATTTTAACCATTCTGACTGGTGTAAGGTGGTATCTCACTGTGGTTTTGATTTGTATTTCCCTGATACCAAGTGATGTGGAGCATTTTTTCATGTGTCTGTTGATGATTTGGATGTCTTCTTTGGAGAAATGTCTATTCATGCCTTCTGCCCATTTCTTGATTGGATTATTTGTTCATTGGGTGTTGAATTGGTAAGTTCTTTATAGATTTTGGATACTAGCCCTTTATCTGCTAAGATGTTTGCAAATATCTTCTTCCATTCTCTTGGTTGTCTTTTGGTTTTGTCTACAGTTTCTTTTGCTGTGGAGAAGCTTTTTATCTTAGTTAAGTCCCAATAGTTCATTTTTGCCTTTGTTTCCCTTGCATTTGGAAACATGTCTAGCAAGAAGTTGTTGCAGCTGAGGTCACAGAGGTCACTGCCTCTGTTCTCCTCTAGGATTTTGATGGACTGTCTCACATTTAAGTCTTTCATCCATTTTGAGTCTATCTTTGTGTATGATATAAGAAAATGGTCAAGTTTCACTTCTGCATGTATCTACACTTTAGTTTTCACTTGTGTTCTAGAAAAGTGATTTCTGTGAATTATTATGTTCCTCAATGACAGATGAAGATTTTATGTTGTAATAAGATCATAGAAACAGCACTGTGACATTCTATTATTATTGTAATGAAAATAATAGAAAGAGCAATATTGCATCTCCTAGAGCGTTTTGATCTCAGATATTTTCTTGAACTTTTGATCTTAAAAAAAATTTCAGACCCCAGAAAAATTATAAGAATATTATAAAGAACTTCTAGATGTTGCCATATTTGCTACACCTCTATTTGTATTAAATGTGGTTATGATATACTAATTTACACAATGTTTTTTATTCTTTTCATTATTTTCTTCCTGAATAAATTAGGAGTTAGAGATTATGATCTGTTATCCCTAAATACTTCAGCATTATCTCCTGGGAACAAGAACATTCCCTTATATAACCATGGTGCTATTATCATATTCCAAAAATTTAACAGGAAACAATACTAAAACTAATACACAGTCTAAATGGAAATTTTGGCAATTGTCCCAATAATGTATTTTATAAAAGCAACTTTCTCTCCCCAATTCAAGATCCAGTCAAGAACCACATATCCAATTTAGTCATGGTGCTTTTTTAGTTTTCTTTGTTCTAGAAGGCAGTGTTTTATTCTTTCTTTGCCTTTCATGACAGTGACAATTTTGAAGCATACAGACCTATTTTGTAGGAAAAAAACCTCACAGATTTTGAAGTCTGGGGGAAGAGTGTCAACACAGGGCCAGAAATCCGGGATTCTAGTTGATGAGCTACCACAAATGAGTTGTGGTTGTTTGTATTCTCAGAACCAATCTACTTGTCTTTAAAATGGGGATAGTGTTGGGGCACCTGTGTGGCTCAGTTCATTAAGCATCACATTTTTTTAAATTTAATTTTTTTTCAGTGTTCCAAGATTCATTGCTTATGCACCACACCCAGTGTTGCATGCAATACATGTCCTCCTTAATACCCACCACCAGGCTCACCTAACCCCCCACACCCTCCCTCCAAAACCTTCAGTTTGTTTCTCTGAGTCCACAGTCTCTCATGTTTCTTCTCCCACTCTGATCCCCCCCAATTCACTTTTCCTTTCCTTCTCCTAATGTCCTCCATGTTATTCCTTATGCTCCACAAGTAAGTGAAACCATATGATAATTGACTCTCTCTGCTTGACTTTTTTCTCTCAGCATAATCTCCTCCAGTCCCACCCATGTTGATAAAAAAGTTGGGTATTCATCTTCTCTGATGGAGGCATAACATTCCATTGTGTATATGGACCATATCTTCTTTTTTCCATTTGTTTGTCGAAGGACATTTTGGGTCTTTCCACAGTTTGGCAATTGTGAGGTAGGAATCTATCAAAATCCTAGAGGAGAACATAGGCAGTAATCTCTTCGATATCAGCCACGGCAACTTCTTTCAAAACATATCTCCAGAGGCAAAGGAAACAAAAGCGAAAATGAACTTTTGGGACTTCATCAAGATAAAAAGCTTCTGCACAGCAAAGCAAACAGTCAACAAAACAATGAGGCAACCCATGGAATGGGAGAAGATATTTGCAAATGACACTATAGACAAAGGGCTGATATCCAAGATCTATAAAGAACTCAAGCTCAACACTCAAAAAACATAATCTCATCAAAAAATGGGCAGAAGAATGAGCAGACACTTCTTCAAAGAAGACATACAAATGGCTAACAGACACATGAAAAAATGTTCATCATCATTAGCCATCACAGAGATTCAAATCAAAACCTCATTGAGATTCTACCTTGTTAGATTCTTCCAGTTAGAATGGCCAAAATTAACAAGACAGTAAACAATAATCATCCCATTCTTGATTTGGCTCAGGTTGTGGTCTCATGGGTCATGAGATCAAGCCCTGTGTTGGGCTCCACATTCAGTGAGGAGTCTGCTTGAGATTCTCTCTCTCTCTCTCTCTGCTCCCCCTTCCCCTCTTTCTAAAATAAATAAATATTTTGTAAAAATGGGGATAATGTTGCCTGACCTGATTGTCTCACAGAGTTCTTCAGTAGATAAGAAAAAATATGGACCTGGAACTACTTCCAAACTGCAAGGCATTTCACAAAATGAAAAGCATTTTACAGATATCCACCAAGAGATGAATGGATAAAGAAGATGTGGTATATAAATATATATTAGACTATCACTCAGCCGTCAAAAAGAATGAAATCTTTCCATTTGTTACAATGTGGCTAGAAGTAGAGGATATTATTCTAAGTGAGATAAATCAGTCAGAGAAAGACAAATACCATACAATTTCCCTCATATAGAATTTAAGAAACAAAACAGATGAACATAGGGGAAAGGAAAGAAAACCGAAGTAAGATGAAAAGACATAGGGAGGCAAACCATAAGATACAATGAACTCTAGGAAGGGGAGGGGGACGGTGGAAATGGGTAACTCAGTGATGGGCATTAAGGAGGTGATGTGACATAATGAGCACTGGGTGTTATATGCAACTGATGAATCACTGAATTCTACCCCTGAAACTAATAATACACTATATGTAAGCTAAATTGAATTTATTTATTTTTTAAATTTTTATTTGTTTTTTTAAATTTTATTTATTTTAGAGAGAGAATAAGAGAGAGAGAGAGAGAGAAAGAGAGAGCATGAGAAGGGAGAGCGTCAGGGGAAGAAGCAGCCTCCCTGCTGAGCAGGGAGCCTGATGCAGGACTCAATCCTGGGACTCCAGGATCGTGACCTGAGCCGAAGGCCATCACTTAACCAACTGAGCCACCCATTAATTAAATTAAAATTAAATTAAATTAAATTTATTTAAATTGAATTTAAATAAAGAATTTTAAAAAAGAAAGGCATTTTAGTTGTGAGTTAATGCTACAGATTTTTTTTAACGATCACATTTTTGGTTCTTTATTAAAAACAATATTGTGGGGACGCCTGGGTGGCTCAGTTGGTTAAGCAGCTGGTTCGGCTCAGGTCATGATCCCAGCGTCCTGGGATCGAGTCCCACATCGGGCTCCTTGCTCGGCAGGGAGCCTGCTTCTCTCTCTGCCTCTGCCTGCCATTCTGATTGCCTGTGCTCGCTCTCTCTCCCTCTCTCTGACAAATAAATAAAATCTTAAAAAAAAAAATTGTGAATTCTGCTAAGATATTCTTAAAGAGCATATGAAATTTAAGTTACATTTTTTTTTTAAAGATTTTATTTATTTATTTGTCAGGGAGAGAGAGGGAGAGAAAGCAAGCACAGGCAGACAGAGTGGCAGGCAGAGTCAGAGGGAGAAACAGGCTCCCTGCCGAGCAAGGAGCCCGATGTGGGACTCGATCCCAGGATGCTGGGATCATGACCTGAGCCGAAGGCAGCTGCTTAACCAACTGAGCCACCCAGGCGTCCCTTTAAGTTACATTTTAATGACATACAGAAGAAACACTGTACTTCTTTCAACACTTGCTTCCCGGCTGTATTTACCCCAACAGATTCCCTCCCCCCACCCCATCGCAATGCTACAGATGTTTAAATGTCATCATTTGTAGGTGTTGTCTTCCTGGTAGACTCTCTGCACAAATGCCAACACACATACCCTTACCTCTACTTTCCCTAGAATGGGACATAATACCAAAAGTAAAGCAGCAATAAAAAAAAAAAAAAAAAAAAAGGTAACAGGTGGAACATTTCAAATCCTCCGTGGCTCTACAATTAGAGATCTAATGCCTACTGCTTCATTGGTGGCCAGCTCTGAAAAGCGGTGGGTGTAAATCGTAAAATCATAGGAGGGACCTTCCACAAACTCCAGGCTGGCATGTTCACTGGAGGTGGTGTGACTTGCTCAGGTCACACTGCTGATCCGTGGAGCCAGAATCAGCCATGTGCAGACTCCTCCTCTCCTGGTCTAGGGCACTTTACCTTATACCCACTCCCTGGGCTTATCCAGGCCACAGGGAACCAGGCAGTTCATTAAAAGAATGCAGCCAGTTTGGTCACCTGGCCTCACAGTGAAGGCCTTTGAAAGAAAGTGCCACTGCACAGGTGCAGCGCGGAGTAGGGGGGGCTGGGGTGGAGACGGAGCTGGGCACAGGTGGCCACACTGAGGGGCCACTACCGCTCCCGAGTAGCTGTGGCTGTTGCCATCATGTTATTTATATATAAAACTGTATTGGAAAAATGTCAAACTTGCAGAAAAATTACACAAGTACAAGTAGTATGAAGAGCACCCAATATCTTTTACCCAAATTCACCTATCCTTAACATTTTCCCGCATTTGCTCTATCATTTGCTTCTTTCTCTCCCTCTCTGTCTCTATGTATGTTTTTTTTTTAAAAGATTTTATTTATTTACCTGACAGAGATCACAAGTAGGCAAAGAGGCAGGCCAAGAGAGAGGAAGGGAAGCAGACTCCCCGCCGAGCAGAGAGCCTGACGCGGGGCCCGATCCCAGGACCCCGAGACCACGATCCCAGCTGAAGGCAGAGGCCTAACCCACTGAGCCACCCAGGCGCCCCCCTCTTTTTTTTTTTTTTCTTTTTTAAAGATTTTATTTCTTTCTTTGATAGAGAACACTAGGGGGAGAGGGAGAGAGGGAGAGGGAGAAGCAGACTCCCCTCTGAGCTGGGAGCCCCACTTCCAGCTGGATCCCAGGACCCCCAGATCATGACCTGAGCAGAAGGCAGACACTTAACCAACTGAGCCACTCAGATGTTCTATCTTAACCATTTTTAAGGCCACTGTTCAGTGGCATTAAGTACATTTACACTGCTGTGCAACCACACCCTCATCTGACCACGGAACTCTTCCTCTTGCAACCCTAAAATTCTGTACCCACATAGGTGTACGGACACCCCTTTTTCTGAACCATTGGAGGGTTAGTTATGTACCTCATCACCCTTTCTCTCTACTTCCCTGTATACTGACCCCTATATGCTTCCATGTATGTTTCTTAACAACAGAGATATTATTTTACATATAAGCACAGTGTTGTGCTCAAGTTCAGTGAGTTCATTTACACTGATACACTACTTTTATGTAATCCACCATTTTATTCAATCTACCTATTCATTTGTTAGTTGACCCTGTAATGCCCTTTGGAGCATTTTCCCCTGCTAAGCAGAATCACGTCTAGAAACAGGCATTGCATTTAGTCATCACAACTCCTTAGCCCCTTAATCATGACTGTTTCCACAGCCTTTCTTTGTGTCTTCTAATTTTGATTATTTCAAAGAATACACTCCCTCCTCCCCTGCCTTTAAAAGAGCAGAGCAGTCACCATTTTATCTCCCTGATGTTACCTTGTGCTTACAGTCAGGTCATGTCTCCTCGACAAGAAAACTACTCCCGTGATATGATTTTCTTAGGCTCTCCCGTCTGAAGGCATGCGATGTCCAGTTGAGCCTCCGCAGTTATGTTGTTTGATCCCCTGCTCAAGGTGCTGCCTTTTTTCTCTACTGTTTAATTCTGTGTCATTTTTCTCCCTCAAAACTGACACATAGGACATGAAAAGACATTTCACCATGCAAATATCCTATTAATCAAAATTTCTTTCTTTTTTTTAAAAAAGATTTTATTTATTCATTTGACAGACAGAGATCACAAGTAGGCAGAGAGGAGGAAGCAGGTTTCCTGCTGAGCAGAGAGCCCGATGCAGGGCTTGATGCCAGGACGCTGGGATCATGACCTGAGCTGGAGGCAGAGGCTTTAACCCACTGAGCCACCCAGGCGCTCCAAAATTTCTCTTTTAGATTTGGACTCTACTGATGTTTCTTGTCTGATTCAATCTCTTGTAAAATAATCATTTTTTAACTCCCGCCCTCCCTCCGCATTTAGTAGTCTGCCCTCAATATTCTCCTGTTAGTAAGAACCCTTCTTCTTCTTTTTTTTAATCTGCTTGTTTGCCTGTCTAGCATTAATTTGAACTCATGAATTCTTCATGTTTCAATGTTTATATGGCATCATTTTTGTGCTCAAATTGTCCCAGGTTTGTCCAGAAGTCTCTTCAAGCTGGCACCTGTCTTCTTTTTACTCATTCATTTTTTTGCAAAAGAAATTTTCTTACTTTTTCACATAACAAGTTGCTTGAGGCTCGTCATGTATTTATCCCGCCCCAGCCCTGGAATTAGTTTCTACTACTTCTTTTTTTTTTTTTTTAATTTTTTAAAATTTATTTTCAGCATAACAGTATTCATTATTTTTGCACCACACCCAGTGCTCCATGCAATCCGTGCCCTCTATAATACCCACCACCTGGTACCCCAACCTCCCACCCCCTGCCCCTTCAAAACCCTCAGATTGTTTTTCAGAGTCTACTTCTTAATGAGATGGCAGCTATAGACTCAGGTGGGTGGGCAGAAAGGGGGGAAATTAGAACCCTGAGACAGGAGGACTTTCAGTTTTTTTGTAACATAAGCGAAGTAGAGAGGATAAGTAATGGGATAGTCTGGCAAACAGATTTACTAGACTAAGAAAAACCAGGTTTGAGATATGACTTGTTTTGTAGCTGCGTCAGCAGAATAGAATAATGGCTCAGGGTGCGGCCTCTGGAGTCAGAGTACCTGGCTCCAGATTTCACCTGCCATTTGCTAGCTCTATATCCTTGGTCAAAGACTTAGTTTCTGCATCTGTAAAATTAGATTAGGTGGGTGGCTCAGTGGATTGAGCCACTGCCTTCGGCTCAGGTCATGATCTCGGTGTGCTGGGATCGAGCCCTGCGTCAGGCTTTCTGCTCGGCGGGGAGCCTGCTTCCCCTTCTCTCTCTGCCTACTTGTGATTTCTCTCTCTGTCAAATAAATAAATAAAATCTTAAAAAAATTAGATTAGGAATTGTATTAACAACATACATTGATACAAGGATCAAATTAAAAACCCATGTAAGAACTGAGCAGAATCCATAGTGCAGAGTGAATTCTCAGTATATCACAGTTAATATTACCAATCATATTTGCTGACTTCTTTGTTCTTTTCCATTTTTTTTTGTTTCAAGTTGAATGCAAACGATTATACTATTCTGTTCTAGTTGAAAATCACTCTGCCAATAGGGTTAATTCTGCGAGTGTATGTAAGACTGAAAAGACCATTTGGTAACATAACTTGTGTTTGTATGGGTGATAGAAAATTTCTAAGAAGGAGGGCACGTGATGTAATGAGCCCTGGGTGTTATACAAGACTGAGGAATCATGGAACTCTACCTCTGAAAACAGTAATACCCTATATGTTAATTATTGGGGTTTAAATGTTAAAAGGGAAAAGCTTTCTTAAAAAAGAAAATTTCTAAGGAACAATCAGAAGTATTGAAATTAATAGCCCTAAACGGAGTTCGAAAACAATAGTGGGAATGTTCGCTAGGGGGAGCTATTATAACAAATTATGTGGTATACATTTTAAAAATATTTTTCGTAGTTTATTGACAATGTGTCTTTGCCGTGAAGTGAAAATTGATATGTACTACATTGTAGTTTTGGGAAGACTATAAATATGATAGCTAACTGCTTTAAAAGATAAGCATTAATTTAATTTGGAAAGAATAAGTATTTACTAAACTTTGAAAACTACACTAAGATCTCGTTCCGTCTTGGCCAAAAGGTTTTCACAGAAGTTGTAAGAGGTAAATAATCTGTAGCATTATATACTTAAATAAGGTCACATTAAATAGTGAAATCAAAACAAACCATTTAAAATCGTTAACAGCATTCTCTGAAAAAACAAATGACAATTTAAAAGTGGCTCTCCCAAGTCTTGCTCCCCAAAAGAGGAGGGAAGACTTTTAACAGAAACAGAGTAGCTTTGAATCAGAAATAATCTGGCTATTAGGGACTCAGCGAGACAGAATGGCAGGAGAAAGGATTGGTCTAGTAGTCAGGTGATCTGGGTTTGGGGGCCAGCTTTTCTGCTGTTTAATGTACTGCAAGTCATTCACCCACAGTTGCCTTCCTTCTAAGAGAAGAAGGGCTGGAGCTCCAAGGGTCCCTCCAGTTCTGACACTCTACTGTCAGTATGACATGATATGATAGTGACAGTAAAAAGCGGTCAGTTACGTGTAATTATGTTTAAGGTAAGTATTTGCTTAACTCTTAATACCTTAAGTGTTATAGTCATATGGTCCTTGTTTTGCTCTAGACAAGCCTCCCCTAACCCCAGAATCAGAGTCATAATTTACTCACACAGATATTTCCAACATGTAATTATGATCACTTGCTTTGTTTTGGTTCTTTTTGGAGGATAAAAGAATAGTTTCTTAGGACTGGACCGAGCTGAAGAATGTTTAAGCTGGCTACGTTAGTACAGCTGGAAGAATGGATGGGCAGCAGCTTACAGCACAAAGCCAACTACTATAAGAAATATATATTTTTTAAAAATAAGATTGAAGGAGCGCCTGGGTGGCTCTGTCATTTAGCATCTGCTTTCGGCTCAGGTCATGATCCCAGAGTCCTGGGATCGAGCCCCAAGTCTGGCTCGCTGCTCGGCGGGGAGCCTGCATCTCCCTCTGCCAGTCCCCCTTTTTGTGTTCCCTCTCTCGCTGTGTCGCTCTCTGTCAAATAAATAAATAAAATCTTAAAAAAAATAAGATTTAAGTTTTCAACTAGAAACTTTCATGTCTGTCATGAATGCATTTGTAATTGGTAGCCCCAGATCATATCTCCACTTTTTATTTTGTTTGAGAAAATACCTTTAATTCAGAAAATTCGTTATACCCTATTGAATTATATTTAGAAATAGTTTCTATTTCAGTCAAAATGAATTTTATACTATCTACACTACACAAAAAAGCTGGTAATTTGCAAAACTGTCTTAAAAATGTTTACTTGTCTCCTTCAAAAAATGATTGGTCCATTTGTAGACTTTGTTAGGATTCCGATACAAACAAACTACAAATAAAACGACATTTACGGGACATTTGAGAATGTGTGAACACTGAAGAATTTTGGAATGGAATTAGGAATCTATCTAGTTTTTAGGTGTGAAAATGATGGTTAATAATATAGTGGAGTTTTTAAAAAGAGTCCTTCTCTTCTAGACATACACACTGAAATAACGGCAGATGTAATGATACCTTGTCTGGGATTTGCCTCACAACAAACAGTCCAGTGCTTGAGGAGAGATAAATGGGAGGGTATACAGAGGAAATAAGCTTAGCCATAAGATGGTAATCGTTGAAGCAAGGTCCTCAGTATCTAGAAGAGGGTCATTACCTATTCTGTCTACTTATGCATATTACAAAATTTTCATAGTAAAAAGCTTAAAAACAAATTACAGGCCAAAAAAACTCCAAAACTCAATGGTCATTATTTAGTAACTTTGAACTTAGTGTGTACCTATGAAGACATCTTTTACAAGAGAAATTTGCAGTTCCAAGTCTTTTTCTTGATGATTGGGTCTGAATGTGTTAATCAATGCTGCCCTGTCATAGCCCCTGACATAAGGAAAATGCTGAAATGTGATTTTGAAATCATAAAAATGTGCCCATAGGAATAGCTCCATCTTTTGCATAATATTTAAATCAATTAATTGATTTCCAGTTGCCTGATACTCTTATTGCAGTAACAAAATAAACGATACATAGTTCAGTAAAGTTGAATCCATTTGAGTTCATTCGTGCTCAGAGTCTGAGGCCAATTAAGATAGACCTCTTAGCTGCATGTCGGAGTTGAAGCATTCGGTTGCTTTGTAAGTCTTGGTTTTTTTCTTCCTTTATTGTACAGTTGCTAACCATGTTTATGAAAAGAGAAATCAGGAGTAAAACTCATCCATGTCTGACCTTGGTTCTTTGTATACTTGCATCTAAAGAATAATGAATAAAGTGTCTATAAAGATCTTACAAACATCTCCAAAAAAAAAAAAAAAATCTCAGAAGACAAAACCACCCAACCCTATATTCTCCTTCTTCCTACTTCTCTGTTTGTTTTTATAGCATAACTCCTCAAAAGAGCCATCTGTATTTGCTGTCTCTTGTTCCTCTCCTTGTACCCTTTCTTGAATTGACATCATTAGGGCTCTGCCGCGACCATCCTGTTTTTGTCAAGGTCAGTGATGACTTTCCCTTTGTTTAACCTGAGCGTCAGCTCTTAGTCCTATCTGACTTGACCTATCAGCAGCCTTGGACATGGTTGACCACTCACTTTGAGCTCCCCGATATGCTTGTTTGCTTTCTGATCACAGTCATTCCTTAGACTTCATGGTCACCCCTCAGTCTTTCTTGTTGGTTTTTCCTCAGATTCTTGATTTTAAAGGCTCAGGTCTTAGTCCTTGAAATTCTTCTTTTCTCTATCCATACTCATTATCTCAATATCATTTAGTCTCAGTGTAGCTCTAAATGTCATATAAATTCAGATGTTCCCAAATTTACATCCAACCCAGACCTTTCCTCATGAATTCAAGACTCATATTTGACCACTTCCTGACATCTTGGATAAAAAGAGGCATTTCATAATTATCATGTGAACAACAGCTGAACTTCCCACCCATCCAGACCCGGCCCGCCTTCAGTCCACCTCATCTCAGTGAAAGGCCACTCCATTATTCCAGTTGTTCAGGCCAAATCCTTAGTCATCCTCTCTTCCTCTCATAATCCACATCCTGTCCTGCAAATCTTTTTGTTTCTACCATCAAAACATATCTGGACTGTCTACCTCCCACCATCTCTGTAAGTATCACTTTGATCTCTTTCCTGTACCATTTCCAAACCCTCCTAACTAGTCTTTGTCTTTGCTGCTCAACAGTCTACTCTCCATATAGAAGCCAAAGTAGCTCTTTTCACCCGAACCTGATCATGCAGTCCTCTGCTGAAAGCTCTTCTGTAGTGACACAGGAAGCCCTTGGATCTTGCCTTTTTCCTCCATACCACTCTCTCTCTTACTCATTTTCTACTACTGTCCCCCTATTTTGCTCTCTACAGGTATCCTACTTCCTTGTTGTACACCAGGCCTCAGGACTTTTGTGCTTGCTGTCTTCTTTGCCTTAAACCATTTTCTCCATGGTAACTGCATCATATATTAGTTTCAGTAACATTGTAGTCATGAAGATTTGTGCTGGTTATATAATTGATCACACCTTCCTCTCTGTCACCAATGCCCCATACTCTCTATCCCCTTCCCTTCTTTTTTGCTGTAGCTCATATAACCCTTTGATGTCCTGTGGGTTTTCACCGATTTATCATTTCACCCCCAGCCCCCATTACAATATAAGGATATAATTTTTTAAATGTTTAAAAAAAATCACATTTGTTAACAATACTATCTGTTGTAGGCAGAATAGTGGCCCCCCCAAAATGCCCACACTCCACTCCCTAGAGTGTGTGAATACTTTAGATTACATGGCAAAGGGGAAATGCAGATGAAATGAAGTTTGCTAATCAGCTGAGCTTAAAATCGGGAGATCAGCCTGGATAATCCAGGGGATGCAATGTAATCACAATTGTCTTTAAAAGTGAGAGAACGAGTTGGAAGAGAGGGTCAAAGGAAAAACATACAATGACAGAAGCAGAAAGAGATGTCATGTTGCTGGTTTTGAAGATGGAAGAAGGGGCACAAGCCAAGGAAGTCTCTAGAAGCTAGAAAAAGCAAATGAACCAGCTCTACCCTGGAGCTCCCAGAAAGACCTACTGACACCTTGATTTTAGTTCAGAGAGACCTGTGTTGGACTTCTAGCCAATAGAACTATAGAATAAAAAAATTTGTGATGGTGTAAGCCACTAAATTTATGGTAATTTGTGTTGGCAAGGCATCATTTTTCCAACTCCCAAGGACATCAAAAGGATTTAAATATTAAAAAGTGGTCAAGCTCAAGGTGGCAAATACAAATATTGAGAAGTTTTGTCTGAAACCTTACATTTTATCATTGACAAAAATACTGTCAGTTGTTTTCCTTAAAGTGAGGGGATTACCTTGTTTATATTTGAGAAAATGTTTCCCACATACCCAGGTCTCTTTGTCTCTCAACTGTTCTTTCAAGTAAAAATGGAATTTTGGGGGGGGGAGTGTCTAGTTCAACTTACTAAGTTAACCATAAACGATGTCAAGGCAACCATCATATTTTGGTTTGCATCAGAAGTGCTCTCTCTGTGTATACTTCCAATTTCATGACACAGAATCTTCAAAAGATACATACTCAAAGGTCAACATTAATAAGATTGATAATTTTGACAGCTTCATCAGGGACATTATTAAGTAAAACTGTCATTATTTAGTTTTTCTTTTCCTGCAAGTGCATGGTGGTGAAGGACATAACGACTACTGGTATAGTTTGGTGCCATGACCTAACTTCACTGTAAATTAACGGTAGTCTAATTACCATTTCCTCTATACCATAAATGTATATGTCAGCACAGTGAAAAAGGCAAAAATGTCCTGGTATTGTTACAAAAATAGTTTGACCTGGTGGACCCCCTGAAAAAGTCTTGAAGACTATTAGGGTTCCATGGACTCCTTTTAGAAACCACTGCCCCACTGTGATTTGAAACAAAAACATTTAAGTAAAACATTTTTTGTTTAAAAAATTGATACCTTTAAATAGCTTGGAGAATATTAAAATACTGCTTATTCTTTAGCTTTCTTACTTTCTATTTTTAGGTGGTTTTCAGTTTTTAAGTCATATTCCAAAAATATCTGGGAGGGACTCCCTGGTCTCTAGAAAGGAAACTTTGTCCAGTATTAAAAAAATATTTGGAGTAAATTTTAAAAATAAACCTTGTGGTTGAAGAGTGAAGTCATAAGTTTTGAGTCAAACTGGCCCTGTCATTTTAAGTGAAGTATAACTTTCCTTAAAACCAAACTTATCCATTTATTCAGTAATTATTTACTAAATGTACTAGACACGATGCATTGTGTTGAGAGAGAGAAAGAAAATAAGAAAGTGTCTTTACCTTTAGCAGAAGACATGAACAGACACTTCTCCAAAGAAGACATACTAGTAGACACATGACAAAAATGCCTAACATCACTAGCCATCAGGGAAATACAAATCAAAACCACACAATGAGATACCACTTTACACCAGTTAGAATGGCAAAAATTAACAAAACAGGAAACAACAAATGTTTGCGAGGATGTGGAGAAAGGGGAACTGTCTTATGGGAATGCAAGCTGGTGCAGCCACTCTGGAAAACAGCTCCGAGGTTCCTCAAGATGTTAAGCACAGAGCTATCCTATGACCCAGCAATTGCACTATTAGGTATTTATCCCAAAGATCCAGATGTAGTGAAAAGAAGGGGCATGCACACCCCAAAGTTCATAGCAGCAATGTCCATAACAGCCAAACTGTGGAAGAAGCCAAGACACCCTTTAAGAGATGAATGAATAAAGAAGATGTGGTAAACACATATGATGGAAAGTTATTCAGCCACTATAAGCGACGAATACACACCATTTGCATCAACATGGATGGAACTGGAGGGGACTATGTTACGTGAAGCAAGTCAAGCTGAGAAAGACAATTATCATATGGTTTCACTCATACGTGGAACATAAGGAATAGCGTGGAGGACCATAGGGGAAGGGAGGGAAATCCAAAAGGGGAGAAGTCAGAGAGGGATGTGAGCCACGAGAGACTCTGGACCCTGGAAACTACCTGAGGGTTTCAGAGGGGAGAGGGTAACAGGGTGATGGGTATTGGGGAGGGCATGTGCCGTGATGAGCACTGGGTGTTATATGTAACTAATGAATCATTGAACACTACATCAAAAACTAATGGTGTACTCTACACTTGCTAACTGAACATAATAAAAAAATTAAATAAAAAGAAAGAAAGAAAGTGTCTTTATCTTTAAAGAGTTTACATTCTAATGAAAAAGACCAGAAAAGTGACAATTTTGGTAACCAGAGGATAATACTATGCTGGACGTGAGCACAGGGTGCCATGCAAACACACGGAAAGGGCACCCATTGTGGGGAGAGGGGAGGTTCTGGGAGACTTCACAGGGATCTGGCAGGTGCGCAAAGACACAGGTGGTGTTGGAGTAGGAACGGGTATGTGAAGGTGAGGAAGAGGTAGCAAGTGGATTCTAGTTTGGGGGAGTAATAGGAAGAAAGGCTTGGTGAGAGATCTTAGCACATTCAGAGCTGGGAGCACTGATTTGGGTGTGAGGGTAAGCCAGTGTTTGTAGGCTAGGTAAAAGGTGGCCCTAAATTGACAAGCAGGAGCCAGGGTATGAGTAGAGGACCTTGTCTTCCACAGGAAGGAGTTGTGCTTTATGCTGAAAGCGTTAGGAGAGGGACACTCACATTTCTGAAAGGGAAGTCATCCGGTGCTGGGCCTGATGGCCCCCATATCCTCTCGTAGCCCTTCCCTCATGCTGTCCCGTCTGATCCCTCCAGGCTGCATTTCCCAGGCTCCAGTATCTGGTGGTTTCTGGATGGACTTGGCCAAAGGGAAGTACTGTTAGAAAACTGGATGGTGGTGGGGAGGCAGAAATCAGAGTGTTCTTTCTCAACGCTTTCCACCTTAGGCAGCGTCGCCAGCTGCACTCTGTCTGCCCGGTGCCTTGTCTCTCTCTACACAGGCCAGAGGCCATTTTCAGTTGTGCTGGGTGACCCCAGACTGCAGACTCCCGTAAGAACCATATTCTCCTTTGTCTCTTCTCCTTCCTTGGTTGGTGGTTCTTTCTTCTGCTCTTCCTAATCTGTGGGTTGCCCTTCCAACCTTCTTTTGACTTCTAGGTTCTCTGTCACCTGCATAGTGAATTTTCAGTATGAAATCACATCTACTTTTCAGAGTAGTTTGTTTCTTGGCGGGACACTGACTGGTACACAAATGATAGACCTGATTAACATTTGGGAAAGATCACTCAGACTGCAGGGGGGAAATGAACTGCATGGAGGAAGATGGAAGCGGAGAGACGAGGATGGCTCACTTACCCAGGTGAGACGTGCTGAGGGGTTGAATTTAGCAAGTGGCCAGAGTTTAAAATGAAAAGAAGTTAACTGGAAAGATATTAAGAAGGTGGAATCCAGGGGCACGTGGGTGGCTCAATCTGTTAAACGTCCGACTTTTGATTTCAGTTCAGGTCATGATCTCAGGGTCCTGAGATGGAGCTCTGTGTTAGGCTCTGCACTCAGTGGCTTGTCTTTTGGAGATTCTCTTCCTCTCCTCTGCCTTTCCACCCCACCCCATGTTCTCTCTCTCTCTCTCTCTGACTCTTTCTTCCTCTAAAATAAATAAATCTTAAAAAAAAAAAACAAAACGTGGGATCCACAATAGCTGTGCCTGACTGACTGTGGGGTTGGGGAGGAGTTAAAATAATATCCATGTTTCTAGCTTGGGTAAATGGTAGAAAATGAGGCCATTCCCTGATGTGAGGAAATACTGATGAAGAGATGAGGAGGAGGAGGCGCTCCATGTTGGCCCTGTGGAGTCTGAGGAGCTCATGAGATCAGTTATTGGACCGGTGAGTGTAGAGCTCAAGCAAGAGACCTGGTGTGAGAGGAATCGATGTCTCACAGTCACAAAAGCAGCAGAGATTATACAGGGTAGTGCATAGAATTAGGACGGAGAGAGGAGAAGGGAAAACATAGATAGGAAGAGAGGCTTTGAGGGGACAACACAATTCTGTCAGCAGCCTGCTTTCAGATTTATGAGAATCTGCCATTATCTCTTAGTCTGTTGATTCAGAACTTCTACTGACCTCAAGAGGAGGGTGTTTAGAAGATGCTTTGGGAAGAACTGGTTTGAACAAATGAAAGGGGTTAGAAGATGTTCACTCAGGTCTGTCAACCTGGGATCTGATACGTGAAACTGCCATCTCCTCAAACTGCCTCTACTAAGTGAGAAATTCAGTAACTATTGTCAAAACTCCATTTGCCTGTGTACTGATAATTACGGTGCATCTTTAATTACTACTTAGCACAGAGCATTAGATGTTTGACAAGGAAGAGATTGCTTTGAGTTAGCAGGATGGAAAAATGACTTGTAAAGGTAAGGATGGGCTGAGCCTTTTAGAGCAGGCTGGGGTTGGCCAGCAGGAGATGAACGGCAGGTGATTGCACTTTGCTGGAGAGGTCAGAAAAAAGAAGGCAAAGAAATAGGTCTGTATCTATTCACAGAACTTAAAGACAACAATTTGGAAGAAAGCAGAGGGTTTGTGGGAGACATTGGGACAGATTTGGTGGCCCCAGAATACAAATGCCAGGTTAGAAGACTGACATGATAAAGAGAAATCTAATTTCTCCGAAAGACCAAAAGATGGCAGTCAAGCTGTAAGAAAAAGTTAACAGGCATAGGATTTCTGGCTCTGTCAGAGATACCCATGGATGAAATACCCAGCCTTAAGAGGTAGTGAGTTCCCTGTCATTGCAAGTGCTCAAGGTGGACAAAAGATGCTGGAGAAAGTGGTGCAACCAGATGCCTTTTTTTTTTCTCCCAAACTTCTCTTCATGGCCCATTAATGGATCATGAAATTGATTTAGCATGTTGTATTAATGTGCTGGGGCTGATCTGTAACAAAGCACCATGGACTGGGTGGCTAAAATAACAGAAATTTATCATCCTACAATTCTGGAGGCAAGAAATCTGAAATCCAAGCGTTGGCAGGGTTGGTTCCTGCTGAAAGCTGTGAAGGAAGGGTCTGTTCCAGGCCTCTCTCCTTGTCTTGCAGATGCCCATCTTTTCCCTGTGTCTCTTTACATCATCTTCCCTGTAGGCACCTCTCTGTGTACAAATCTCCCCTTGTCATAAGGACACCAGTCATATCAGATTAGAGCCCACCCTAATAACCTCATTTGATTTTAACATTTAAAAATTTTTTTTTAAATATTTAATTTATTTATTAGACAGAGATAGCGAGAACAGGAACACAAGCCGAGGCAGTGGGAGAGGGAGATGTGGGTTTCCTGCAGAGCAGGGAGCCTGATGTGGGGCTCGATCCCAGGACCCTGGGATCATGACCTGAGCCAAATGCAGACTCTTAATGACCGAGCCACGCAGGCACTCCCATTTTATCTTTTTAAAAGGTTTTTTTATTTATTTGAGAGAGAGAGTAAGCGAAAGAGAGAACATGAGGGGGGAGCAGCAGAGGGAAAGACTCCCTGCTGAGGGAGGGAGCCCAATGCAGGGTTTCATCCCGGGGCTCCAGGATCAGGAACTGAGCTGAGGGCAGATACTCAACCAAGACACCCAGGCGTCTCAGTAACCGGATCTTAACTTGACGACTTCTGTAAAGATACATTTCCAAATATGGTGACCCTCTGAGGTATTGGAGGTTACGACTTGAACATAAGAATTTTGGGTGGGATACAGTGCAACCCATAACATGTATCTTCATCAGAACTTAAAAATAATGAGATAGATTAAAACAGAATAGGAAACAATAGAGGACACCATATCTAGACACGTGTGTGTGGGTCCTGGGTTGCAATGTGAAATGTCACAGTTCACATTTCTAAACTGAGAATCTGGACTTTGGACTGAGGGAAAGTTCAGCGGAGGATCTCAGAGCAGTTTCCACTCCTAGTCAGAAATGGGGAATATGAAGCTGAGCAACTCTGCCTTGCCCCCTGCTATTCAAGGACCATCAGCTCTGTATACATAAGGTGGGCCCAGAGTTATCTTGGTAGTTCACCTCTGCAGGTCTGTTCTGGCTGTGTCTGTGCCTTCCTGCTCCAGGCTGGAGGGTGTTTGCATACCGCCTGCTTTTCTACTCCTGTGTGTCGTGCTCACTTGCCCTTATTAGATTTCATTCCACTGGTGCAGGAATCTTCTTGTGCTCTATGTGTGTGTGTGTGTGTTTGGACAATGCTTTTACTCTTACTTAAAATTCCATTTGTGGAACTAATTTATTCTAAACCTAACATTAAACTGAATTATATGATATGAACTATATCTTCTCTTTGTTGAAAATATTGGTTAAAAAATATAGCTGTGTGGAAGCATACCATATTTCAAGTCATTGTGTTTGTCAGGGCTCAAAATATAAATCATGTCACCCTCTGGCCAGCTTCTCTAGCAGGTGCTCCAGGTGAAATTCCCAGCGATAGTTCTCTGCCTACTGACTGAGGAGGTAGAACTGGTCTTGGCCGTGTGTATTTTATGGCTGAATAATGCTTCACTTCATTCCGAATTTAATCAAATTTGTGACTTGGCGTCTGTAGGTATCTGGGTGACTGTATTTTTTATGCATTTGAATCACTCGACAAGAAGATATGTCTTTTTATATAATTGGCAGTTTCTCCTAACTATAAAAAGGAGCACTTCTTTGTGGGTGTTGCTTTGCTAATCAAGCTTTGGAAGCCGAGGTCAGGATGAAGTGATGTAATAGGTAGCTTAGACTAGGTTGCCTCAGTCACACAGGATACATAAACCTCTTCCTCTGGGGTTAAAAAAAAATGCAGTGTATCATGATCAGTGAAGTGTATAAACATAGTACTTGGGGACGTTCTTCTGCAGGTGAATTCTTCGGGGCCCCAGAGAGGGACATTACGTGATGCATCAATTAAGCATGGCAATGCAAATCTGTTAGAGCTGCTATTTTATGTTTCATCTTCTTTCCTGTTAATTGAATCTTGATTGGAAGTCAAAAAGGATACTGGGAATTTCTATCTTGAATTGCCATTATAATAAGCTCTTTAGGAGAAACCAATAGGTATTTTCCCTGAGTAATAGGTTTAAATGTAACTCCTTTTGTCAGCAATTCTGAATCCAGGGCCCAGCTTCACTTTTGAAACTATACTAATATAATAAAAGTGAGAAAAGGAGCAGCATTTTAACTGGTCGATGGAAGAGGTGAGCATTGCCAATAAGCTACTTACAAAATACCTCTAATAAAAAATGCAGATAGGGTACCTGGGTGGGTCAGTCATTAAGCTGCTGCCTTCGGCTCCGGTCATGATCTCAGGGTCCTGGGATTGAGGCCCACGTCAGGCTCCCTGTTCAGTGGGAAGTCTACTTCTCCCTCTCCCACCCCCTCTGCTTGTGTTCCCTCTATCTTTTTTGTCTCTCTCTGTCTAATAAATAAATAAAATCTTTAAAAAAAAAAAAGTGGAGATAAAGATGATCGTATTTACTGGGCCACCTGCAGTGTCTGCAAAGCCTGGGATCTGGTCAGGCTGGGGCAGAGAAGGTGTCTTCCTCTAGTGCACGCCTCCAGCCTAAAAAGATAGGAACCGAGTGCTGGACCAAAAGGGAAAAGAATTCGAAGTTCAGGCCCTTTGCTTTAACAGCATGGGTCATGTGTCTGGCCATCCACGAATGACTCAACAATCCAGGTTCCACATGCAGGATGAGTCCGGTAGGGCCAACCAGCCCTGAAGCTTTGCAGTAGTCCCTGCGCAGTTCCACCCCAGCTGTAAGTCACCCTTTCATTCAACTCTTCTTGATCCATTCACATATTTATTGTGGCAACTGTCTTGACTTCTCTCCCTTCTCATATGCATTACCAACTCTTCCCCGAATTTTTCCATCAAATGGATGTTTCCTGCTTACCTGAGAGAAGTTTTCTTATCTATTTTCCAACCCTGAATGTCTGTTTTTTCACACCAGCCTTGCCTCCTTCAACCCCAGGGAAAGGCTTACCTTTCCATCTCTTCTCATCGTCTTGGATATTGCTTAGCAATCCTCTCCTCTTTCGTTAGAATCTTCAGTCTCTTCCATTGCATTTTCTTCCTTCTGGTTTTCTGCAAAAATGCACAGGAGCATCTGCTCCAGGAGAAAACACACAAACACATATTCAAAAGTGAAAGGGCCCAACTTCGATTAGATTCTGTCTTACCTGTGAGTTCTTTCTGACCAGAGATTCTCTTCTCAATGAACTCCCACCCATACTCTAGTTGACCGGCCACTGACATGGTTCTTTTCAGTTAGCCTCTGCTGTGCTTTGATAGTTATCTTTTTACATAAATGAACCAAGTTATCAGCAGGCTTCTGTAAGAAGGACTATACCTCTCAGCATCTGGCTGATTTAAGATGAAGGCTGTATTCTATGACCCTAAAGTCAATGGGTAAATTGATGTTCTGGATTACCTAAACAAAAAAATCTAAATTATCTAAAATTTTTTATTTATCTAAATAAAAAAATTACTAGGAGCTAGAGAGTATTATGCCGGAAAAAGTCTGTTAGAGAGAGACAAATACCTATGATTTCACTCGTATGTGGAATGTAAGAAAACAAACAGCCTAGCATGGGGGGGTGGGGAGAGAGAGAGAGAGAGAGAGAGAGGCAAACCAAGAAAAAGACTCTTAACTGTAGAGAACAGTTACCTGAGGGGAGGTGGGTAGAGAGGCTGGGTGAGATAGGTGATGGGGATTAGAGAGGACACTGTTGTGGGGAGCACTGTGTGATGTGTGGAAGTGCTGAATCACTAAATTGTACACCTGAAACTAATATTATATTGTATGTTAACTAACTGGAATTTAAACAAAAATTTAAGGGGTTCCTGGCTGACTCAGTCAGTAGAGCATATGACTCTTGATCTTGGGGTCATGAGTTCAAGCCCCACTTTGGACATGGAACCTCTTTAAAAAATTCTTCTTAAAAAAAAAAGACATAGGGCGCCTGGGTGGCTCAGTTGGTTGGACGACTGCCTTCGGCTCAGGTCATGATCCTGGAGTCCCGGGATTGAGTCCTGCATCGGACTCCCAGCTCCATGGGGAGTCTGCTTCTCCCTCTGACTTTCTCCTCGCTCATGTTCTCGCTCACTGTTTCTCTCTTAAATAAATAAATAAAATCTTTAAAAAAAAAAAAAAGACATAAAAATTACTCTTATGGAAAACATTAGGATAATTCAAGCAGAAGTAGATTCATGTTGTAGTGCCCAAATAATAATGCCAGGGACACGCCTACAGATCTTTTTAGTAAAGAGTTCCAGGTCCCTTCTCAGGCCAGGAAAATTCTTTGTTACCCCTTTCCCATTCCTGCAGACCCCAGAAGTTGAGTTTACATGCCTCTGTTCTTAGCAGCAGACACCACACCCAATTTCTTCACATCAGACTCTGTCAAAGATTGAAAGGGGCACAAGCTATTTCCAGTTGTGGAACTTCTCAGTATATTAATGGATAAATGATTTCCAAAATAGGATTATGAAAATTCCAGTCTATTTACCTTTAACAATTTAGCACTTTTAACATACACATTTTTATTATTCACAAGGTAATTGTAAGATTTATTAAAAATATTAATGAAGGGGCGCCTGGGTGGCTCAGTGGGTTAAGCCGCTGCCTTCGGCTCAGGTCGTGATCTCAGGGTCCTGGGATCGAGTCCCGCATTGGGCTCTCTGCTCAGCGGGGAGCCTGCTTCCCTCTCTCTCTCTCTGCCTGCCTCTCCATCTACTTGTGATTTCTCTCTGTCAAATAAATAAATAAAATCTTTAAAAAAATATTAATGAAAAAATATTCATGTAGATCCTACAAAGGCTATGTGGTTGGGTCATAGGACACGGGATTAAAATTGAAAGGTGATTGTCTTTTTCTTTCCATTGGTCAGTGTATGTGATTATGACTGTGTATGTTTTCTGTTTTAAAAGTGACTTACAAGGTCTAAATGTGAGGCGATTTTTGTGGAAGCTAGGGGCCAAACAACCTTCCTCCACTGCATGCCTGCTTTCTCCAGTGCGCACACACAGACCCAAGGACACACACCAGGTGATAAGCTCTCCCTGTGATGTGCTCAAGAGTGGTAGAAAGTCTCCCAGGTATCATCCTTGCTTGCTGTCTCTAAATAGAAGCACACAGAACCTCTAAGCTTTGGGGGGGAGGGGGGAATAAAAACAAGTGTGATTAAGTTACTTTTTAAAAAGATTTTATTTATTTATTTGGGGGTGGAGGGAGAGAAAGAGGGAGAGAGAGAGAGGATGAGCAGGGAGGAGAAGGGAGAGGGAGAAGCAGACTCCCCGCTGAGCCCAGAGCCCTAGGCCTGGCTCTATCCCAAGACCCCGGGATCGTGACCCGAGGTGAATTCAGATGCTTAACCAAACTGAACAACCCCAGTGTTCCTACAAAAGCTTTGTATCCCTAGCTCCTGTGCATATCTGCTGACTCCCTGCGCTGATGTGGCACCTGTGAACTCTGTGATTACGTTCCCCATCTCCATGATTCTGAAGTCAAAGCTTATTGGAGCCATTCCCTTATTCTTAGGCCATATTTCGTAAAGTCCCCTTACTTCAGCAGGGCCCCTTTCCCCAGTCCTTAGATGTTTGATGTAGCTAAGAAGTCCTACACCTGGTCCCATCATTAAAGCTTATCTTAGGTGTGGCACCTGGGTGGCTCTGTGGGTCAAACCTCTGCCTTCAGCTCAGGTCATGATCTCAGAGTCCTGAGAGTGAGTCCCCTTCTCTCTCTGCCTACTTGCCCTCTCTCTCTCTCTGTCAAATAAATAAATAAAATCATTAAGTTAAAAAAAAAAAACTCATAGGTAAGGATCTCTAAATTCATTATAACTGTACTTAAATGATTGCTAAGGTATATTGCTCAGTGTTTCCAGGGACTTCCAATATTCACCAAAGGTAGAGCCTTTCTTTTGAATAGGAATAACTGATCAAGCCCTGGAGTGCTATATAGAGTATGAGCTACTCCTGTTGACTCTTCAGAGATTTAACCTTCTGCCCTGATCGTCAGCCATAAAGCATTCCAGTTTTGATGTAGAAATCTACACAGAACTGACTAGTTGATAACCAGGGTCTCGCTTCTTGCCCCATGCCTTTAATGTATAGAAATAATGAAACGGTCAAAATTCATCCACTTGCTCTGTAGACTGGCCTACTAGTTATATTTATCTATAAAAAGAGGAACATGGTATTCAAGCATTCTTTTGCAGAATATCTAATCCTTCAGGGGAAAAGAATATAGTGTATTCCTGCTCAGAATTTTAATGAAAAACTTTATTATAATTTAGTGCACTATTGGCTTGCATTTTGGTAATTTTACAAGAAAATTTCCATTTCCACATACCCATTAAATATCTGGTTTATTTTCTTGGCTCAAGATAATGCCTTACACCTATATCACCAGCAAACCAGTATCTGCATTGGACGAATACAAGACTAATTGTGATTAAGCTATTAAGTATTTTTAACTCCCTTTTACTATTCTTTGAATATAGTTTATTTCTGAGGAAGCAGAAGCAGACTGGAGAAACTTGATATTGTAGAACTTTATAGAGGAAGCATATGGACTTGGATTATTCATCATAATTGGCAGAGATTCTGTTATACAGAACCTTGGGACAACAACTCAATTTTCTTGCGCTAGTGAATGTCATACTGAGCACATTTACAGTGTGAGTTATGGAAAAGAGTGAAAAACTTTAAATCTTTATAGCATTTTTATGTTCTGTCTTCCTTTTGTGTAATCAGATCTTGATTAAGAGGCAGAATTAACACGCAGTAGGACATCAAAATTTCTTGGCTTGAATCCTCTGCATACCTTTTCCTTGTCTCTAGGGGAGTCAAGGACTGATTTATGGACTCTATGATTCTGAAATAGTAAAAAAGTATCTGACATGCGTATTTGTTGTTTCTACAAGTCAATTATTTCTGTTTACATATGAAACAAGGCAGATCTAGATAGAAAGATAAATAATTTGGTGCCTTTTTTTTTTTTCATATTGTGTTCTTACGTTTTACTTTAGCCCTCCTTTTGTAAGACAGTCATTCCCATGCCTTGTCTTTTGGTATCTATACGTTTAGCTACTGACAGTTTATCATTTCCCTCCCAGCAAATTTCCTCAGGTGAGGACTCTAGTGACTCTTCCTACACAAATAGAGAATTTTCCTTTTAGTACTTTCATACAATCTCTCTGCTTTAAAAAAAAAATAGTTTTATTGAAGTACATTTCATATCCATAAAATTCACCCACATAAAGTGTACAGTTCAGAGGTTTTTAGTATATTCACAGAGTTGTGCAACCATTACTGCAATCTCATTTTAGAGCATTTTCAATATCCCCCAAAGAACCCCCATACCCATTAGCAGTCATTCCCCATTTCTACTTCCTCACCCTACCCCATCCCCAAGGAACCACTAATCTATTTTCTGTCTCTATGGATTTACCTATTCTGTACATTTCACATAAATGGAATCACAGAATATGCAGTCTTTTGTGACCGGCTTCTTCACTTAGCATAATGTTTTCAAGGTTCGTCCATGTTGTAACATGCGTCAATACTTCATTCTGTTTTATTGCCCAATAATATTCCATTATATGGTTGTGCTACATTTTATTTATCCATCAATTAGTTGATGAACATACAGGTTTGCTTCCACTTTTTGGCTCTTGTGAACAATGCTACCATCAACACTACCATAAAAGTTTTTGAACAGACATATGTTTTAATTTTTTTTTTTTTTTTAAGAATGAGAAAAACCAGACTGAGTGCTAGAACCTAAGATTCCAATTTCCAATAAAGCATTCTTTCTACTCACTGTATTCCGGAAATTCTAGAAATACAAGTTATTTATAAAACTTCAGTATCACACCTTGCATCCACTTCTGGACTTGATTTGCAACCAAAATGCAGAAACATATTTTGAGTTTGTTCTCAAATATTTTAAACATCTTTGTCTCTGCCCATACATGTTTTCATATTCCAAACTGCAGATAGATGGTGATGCCATCCTTCTAGTAAGTCTTTGAGGTCTGTTGCCCGTAATAGGATTCTTTACAATAATAAATAATTGTGAAGGAATTCTCTGTAGAGTTCTTACGGAATGAGCCACCCACTATCATGGGTATTAGAATGCTGGGAAAGGAAATGCTGTGCTGACCAACGGGACTGTAATACATCGGCATAATGTAAATAGCGTTAGGTTAAAAGTGAGGGCCTCAGTGAGCTGTGATCGCAAGTACAAAAGCTGCACCCCGCCAGTGGGTAGCAGCCTTCCAGAAAGCCAGCCCTCTGGAAGCCGACCCACAGCCGCTGGTTAGCAGTATTTTCATTTGCCTCCTTCTTTGGAGTCTGCTGGGACTCCTCCCTGGTTTCCTAGTTCCAGCCCAGCAGTCTGCTTCATATCAACCTTTAGATGGCTCTTTTGCAAATACCTGGCTGTTGGTTGATTATTAGACCCAAAGAGTATGAGCATGAAAAGGCACCAGAGATATGACCTAAATCAAATCCCTCCTTTACCCACTGATATTTTGAAGATGAGAAAAATTAGATCTGCCAAGATTAAATAACCCATGCTACTCTGGGACCTCTAAATCTGAATCCAGGCTAATCCTAACCAAAGAGAGGCCCCAAACCTAGGAACTATGGCTGTGACTATAAGATACGATATTTGTTCCTAAGTGGCCTGAATTTTTTATTTGTCTTTGGCTTAGACTTCTAAAGTGGGATTCTCAAGTGTGGCTTAGGAATCCTGAATCTTTCTGTTCTTATTCCTGGGGAGTTTAGTGTCCTAAACTACTGATTTTTCCATGGGCTTTAAGTCTAACTCTCCCATGGGGTTGGGGGAGGTGCTTCTGGTTTTTCCCTTGACCTGATCCTGTGTCATTTGCCTCCATCTGGATTTTGTTTCTTTTCCCACCTGATTGAGGTATGGGCAGTCAAGTCCTACAAAAGTGGATCCAAGGAATAGTAGGTAAATACTAATGGAAAGAACACAGATATTTGGCACAATTAGAGGGAAATTTGAGGAAAACTCATATTTTCAGGAAGAACTAAAAGTTCCCACCTCTGTGAAGCAAACCCCTCTTCTTACCGCTCCATCTATGCCAAGGGCACAGAATAAGTCCCTGCCAAATGCTAAAATATATTTTCATATCATTGCCTTCCTTGCCAACATCACATTCGTTTTTTTTTTCCTTGATTTCTTGACCACATGCTTTCTTTCTACTTACAATGCTCTTCTCTAAAACCAGAATTCTGTTTCTCATTCTTTTTCTGTAGATCTTGTTTCCATTTAAGACCTACTATAAGTGACTGGCCCTTTTTCACAAAGATTTCTCTTCTGAGCACCACCCTTTAATAACATTGTATGCTTCTGTATTCCTTCAATATTTAGTTTACACTTTATACCCCAAGCTCTACTAAATGTTACTTATCTCCAGACATTTCATATGTTATATGTACTCTGTTTCTCTAAGGACAATGGACTGCCATGGGCAAGAACTATGCTTTCTATATCTGTTAAATTTCCATCATAGTAGTGGGGTAGTAAATATTAAATACTTTCATTTAAACTAATGCATAAACTGGATTTCAAGATTAGTGTTATTTCTAGCCACCTTATGTGAGAGCATGCCTATTTTCATGATCAGTTACCCTGCAAGATAAGGGTCAAAAGAAGAAATGCATGCGAGATAGTATTGATTGGGGGCCCCTGGGTGGCTCAGTCATTAAGCGTCTGCCTTCGCCTCAAATCATGATCCCAGTGTCCTGGGATCGAGCCCCACATCTGGCTCCCTGCTCAGCAGAGAACCTGTTTCTTACTCCCCCTCTGCTGCTCCCCCTACTTGTGCTCTCTCTCTCTGTCAAATAAGTAAATAAAATCTTAAAAAAATAATTAGAAAAAAAAAACAAACCTGTCTCAAGTTCTAAAACTGTGATTATCATTGAGGACATTTGGCAAACCTGTGGATGTTTTTCCTTTGCCGGATTGGTTAAGGGCAATACACTGTTAACAGGCAGGACCCAGGGAGGTGAGATGTCCTGTTATACATGGAACATTCCTACAAAAGTAAAAATTTAAATTCTCCTAATGAACATTAATGTAGGTAAAAAAATCTACTTATTATTATTGAACCCAGAATTCACTCTGTTTTATATATAAACATAAAACATTTCTATATGTTTTCAATAAACACTGATTTATCAAAGAAGGTAACTTCCATGTAAATTAAGAGGAGGACGTGCTTTGTATCATTCAAGAGTTAGTCACCGGATGCCTGGGTGGCTCGGTGGGTTAAAGTCTCTGCCTTTGACTCAGGTCATGGTCCCAGGGTCCTGGGATTGAGCCCCGCATCAGGCTCTCTGCTCAGTGGGGAGCCTGTGTCCCCCTCTCTCTCTGACTGCCTCTGTGCCTACTTGTGATCTCTGTCAAATAAATAAATAAAATCTTAAAAAAAAAGAGAGTCACCATTTCTGAAAATCAACACACAAATGTCAGTATCACTAATAATATTTGAAACTCATTAATTAGTCTGTATTTGCAATGGATGCATTTATTGTGATTCTATATATAGGTATGTCTGATTATTTCTTTGTCTTCAGTGAGGATAGTCCCTGTGCATTTACATACAGAGTTATATGTTATATCATTATAAATAGTTTTCCCTTTATTTCTCCTTTGTGTTATAGTTCAAGCTCTATATTGATTTTTTGGGAAATTACGTGGATAGGTAGATTATATTACCTATTAATATAATTTCAGAGTATTAAAAGAACCATTACCAAATATTCATTCTACCATGCTGGTAGCACTCGTTTTAATAGGGTTAAAGAGCCATTGTTTTAAACCAATGTGGTCCTTGTTCTCGTTGTTTGCTGTAATCTCTTAACCTGTCAGAGGACTGCACCTTTCTATGAAAATCACAAATTGTCACTTCTTATAGTACACTAATGCTCTCCTTCCTAAGGTGGAGCAATCTTTCTGAACTGGAAGGGAGAAGTGCCTGGATAGCTGTTCAAGTGTGGACAGTGAATTTGTCTCTCCAGGAGCAATTCTTAGACCATGCTAGAACATTTAAACAAAGTCTTACTTCTATATAGAGAAAACTGATATGTAAAAATGAGTATCATTAAACTAGATCAACCAGTTTATACAACACACTCTTCATCAATTTGGGGTTCCTCACAGGATTTCCTCTTTCCTGGATCAAGGTTTGCAACCAGTGACGGTGATTATCTTTAACCTCTACCTTAAAAGCTCCTTGAAGAGCTTGAAATCCAAACCAAAACTGGGGACACTGAGTGAGGTAAACATTTCCTCTTTTCTAATTATATAAGACCTGCCTTGAATTATCTCCTTCCCTCCTCCTTCCTTCCTTTCGGCTTTTCCATTAATAATTAAGATCAAACTTCGTTTGAGGAAACTTCACACCTATAGACATAAGGGCAGCAATCACCACAAGATCACCTTTACAAGATAATCCTAGGGGACATAATGTACTAGACCCAGCATCTCTTCAAGAGTGCCAGTTTTATATAAAAAGTGATGAACTTACCTAGGATCACAGCTAGGAGGGTGTAGGGCATGAACCAGAACTTGATAGAGTTGCTGAATTCCATGCTGATAAATAGTACATTCATTTTAATAGATAGAGTATCACTTCTGGTTGGGTGATAGCTGTGCTGTGCTGATGTAAAATAACTTTAGTACCACTTGGATTTGCTCATTACTCCATGATACCCGAAGTAACCCAAGTAATTGGAGATTCTCTTGGTGACCAAAGTGATAGCCTACATCCTTGGCAATTCTGCAGGGTAAGATGGCCAGGATGACTGATTTGTTTTGAAGTCTACTTGGGCTTTGAATGGCGCTTTTTTTTTTTTTAATATTTATTTATTTATTTGACAGACAGAGATCACAAGCAGGCAGAGAGGCTGGCCGAGAGAAAGAGAGGGGGCCAGGAAGCGTCTCGTCCTCGGCAGCGATGGAGGCGGTTGCCATGATGTCTGCGGGGTTGGGCGGCTGACCGCCCAGATAGGAGCAGGCCCAGTGCCCCAAATCTTGGTGGCCAGTGCTGGAGCGCGGCCTGCGCCGTGGCCACCTCCGCCGCCTCCTCAGAGCATTTCGAGAAACTTCACGAGATCTTCCGCGGTCTCCAAGAAGACCTGCGAGGGGTGCTGGAGCGGCTCCTAGGGATGGCCGGGACGGAAAAGAAGAAGCTGATCAGAGATTTTGATGAAAAGCAACAAGAAGCAAATGAAACGCTGGCAGAGATGGAAGAGGAACTACGTTATGCACCCCTCTCTTTCCGTAACCCTATGATGTCTAAACTCCGAACCTACCGGAAGGACCTTGCCAAACTCCATCGGGAAGTGAGAAGCACCCCTTTGACAACCACACCTGGGGGCCGAGGAGACATGAAATATGGCTCATATGCTGTAGAGAATGAGCACATGAACCGGTTACAGTCTCAAAGGGCATTGCTTCTACAAGGCACAGACAGCCTGAACCGGGCCACACAGAGCGTTGAGCGTTCTCATCAGATTGCCACAGAGACTGACCAGATTGGCTCAGAAATCATAGAAGAGCTGGGAGAACAACGTGAACAGTTGGAACGTACTAAGAATAGGCTGGTAAACACAAGTGAAAACTTGAGCAAAAGTCGAAAGATTCTCTGTTCAATGTCCAGAAAAGTGACAACCAACAAGCTGCTACTTTCCATCGTCATCATACTGGAGCTGGCCATCCTAGGGGGCCTGGTGTACTACAAATTCTTTCACAAGCACTGAATTTCCTAGAGGGAAGGGTTTGTGGACCAGAACTTTGACCCTGTGAATGAATGGTGTTAAAGATGAGGAATAAGCATAGTGCTGCTCTGAGGTAATGGTTCGAGGATGCCCTGTGTAGCCAGACCGTGGGAGGTGGGAGGGAAGACAAAAAACTGCATAACTGTGAAGGAACAGCAACAAGACCAGTATGATATACCAACGTAATAAATGCTGTTTATGACGTCTTTAAATTTAAAAAAAGCGGGGGGGGGGGGGGGGAAGAAGGCTCCCCGCTGAGCAGAGAGCCCGATGCTGGGCTCGATCCCAGGACCCTGAGATCACGGCCTGAGCCGAAGGCAGAGGCTTAACCCACTGAGCCACCCAGGCGCCCTTGAATGGCTTTTTAAAGCTATAATCTAAACCATCTGTTTAGCAAATCCATGATCAGGGAATGAAGACATGAAGCTGAGGTGTCTGTATGTTAAAAGAAAAATTAAAGTTAAAAAGTAATTAAAAATGCCTAACATGATCTAAAAATAAAATCTATTAATTTTTTAAAAAATAAGTAAAATAAAAATTATTTTGAAACTTAAATATTTGTCTTGTGTGTAAACTAAGAACTAATCTTATTTTCAGGAATTAAATTTGCATTTGAATAATTTTTAAAAAATTCAAGAATTTTCCAAATATTTTTTTCAAGATTTTATTTATTTGACAGAGATCACAAGTAGGCAGAGAGGCAGGCAGAGAGAGAGGAAGGGAAGCAGGCTCCCCCCTGAGCAGAGAGCCGATGCGGGGCTCAATCCCAGGACCCTGAGATCGTGACCTGAGCCGAAGGCAGAGGCTTTAACCCACTGAGCCACCCAGGCGCCCCTGGAATTTTCCAAATATTTTTAAATGTTTTTCTTATCTAAGAAAATGTGAATTGTGGGGTTTTTAAAATGATGGAACAAACCAATATCTGTTTGTCAATTTATAATATTCAGACTGCTTTCATATGCATTTAAAATTGTTTTCAGTTGAGAGACTGTGGTCCAGGCAGTTAAGTGTCTGCATTTGAGCTCAGGTCACGATCTCAGGGTCCTAGGACTGAGTCCCGCATCAGGCTCTTTGCTCAGTGGGAAAACTGCTTCACCCTCTGCCTACAGCTACCCCTGCTTCTGTGCTCTCTCTTTCTCTCTCTCTGACAAATAAATAAATAAAATCTTTTAGAAAAAATTGTTTTCTGTTTTCAGAAGGGCAGTGTAAGCCCCATCTTCCTCAATTAGTTACTGTGTAATCTTAAATGAGTTACTTAATTTTTCTTGCTTTAATTTTCATCATCTTTTCCCATCCTTATAATGGGGGCAACTATAGTACCTAATTCAGAGATTCAGAGTTGCTGTTGAATTTATACTATACTCAGAATCGTAGACATGCAGTGTTAGCTGTTATTATTATGATGTCATAAAATTCTAAGAACTAGTGACAAAGTGTCTGATGATCTGAAGGGGTTAATGGTGAGGGAAAAGGCAGGCACTGGAGCACACTGCCTCCATGCAAGATCACCTTTTTGTTGGACCCAGGTCTTCTGACACCCAGGTCTTCAGGGCCCTTTTCAGCCCAGGGAAGGCAAAGTCTGGGAGATTTCAGTGCTGAGCTGCACCCTCTTCAGTAAGTGAATAAAGCAAGTTATTAAAATGGGCTTAAGAGTATAATATTATACATCTAATGTGCTCTCAACCATTACAACAAAGCATAGTATAAAACCTGGAGAAAAAGACTGCAAGCACCTACATCATCGGGAGCATTGCCCCTACAGAAGGGATTATGGGCCACTCTTGGTGTTTCTGTAGTTGTCTCTACTTTCCAAGTGGTGTGTATTGAGCATAGCATTGTTTTGATAACCAGGGAAGAAAAGTAGAAGCCGAAAAGGATTCCAATAAAAACAAATTTATTTCTGCACCATTGAGTCAAATAAGGGAGCCTCAAGAAGGGTAGGCGAGGAAGAAAGATTTAAAATCGTAAATGCTCACTTTAGAGAGCTTTTGTTATTTGAGGAAACAAGAGCTGTCAGATCCACACTTCATTCTACTAATTTGGCGTGTCAGATAAAACTAAATGTTAACAATCGAACGCTGCCGTGAAACAAAGGCGGCTGCCTCATCGAGGTAAGGAATCCTGCACCGTCCTTGGACAACCCGGGAGGCTCCTTTTTCCCTCGACAGAATGAAACGCTGAGAAGTTTTTTTCCACAAGAGGGCGGTAACTGCTCAGGATTTTTTTTTTTTTCAAAAGGACTTCTGAAGGACCCAGACGCTTGAAAACCCAGCAGCGACGCGGGTGAAACAACTTTTTCTCAACGAAGAGTAAGGAGCCGCACGTGTGAGGCACCGGACGGACCCATTCTGACACACGCACGCACACCCACGTCCGAAGCAACAACTCTAAGCAGGACACAAAGAAGAACTAATTACAGACTCGTTTAAAATGACCTAAATTATGTTGCGTGGACACAGGTGTAAGTTTTTCACGGCCGTTCACACCAGACACTGTATAATCTGGTGGATCAAACCGGACTAGCACTTTATTCCGTAAGGAAATGGTAGTAACCCACAGACGTTCCTTCAAGCGCAGGATTTCCACGCCGGAGCCCGTTTTCCAGAATATACTTGCAAGCAAGGGGTTTTCCTGGAAGCAAACGGGTCTCCGCAGAAAATTCTGGAGGGGAGAGGACTGTATATACGTACGTCTACGTGCTTTGCTGAAGTTCAAGACCAGTTTTCTCTCCAGCAAGGTATTTAGCGTTTTCTTGCATTTACTCTTGTTCCTGAATTTGGGCTTTGGTATTGCAGGCATTTTGGGATTTCAGTGTTCTCCATCTTCTGGGACATTTCCGAACCCTCCCTTCGGAATGCTATCCCCTGGGAGAGCTCAGTACCTACCCTGAGACTGTGCAGCAGGAGGGCCCTGCTGCTACTTGGAGGATCCCTAAGGGATGTCCTGGCTTGGGGTTCGAGACCTTTTCCGTAGTGGATTCTACGTCTACACCAGTCGCTTCCCTCACATATTTTGTTGGCCTCGTTGGGAGATCGCAGACCACAAGACCCTACAACACTCTTGGTCACCGGACCTTTGTTGACCTCTTTCTACGCCAGTACTTCCCAAATCCATCTCCTTAATTGCTGATCAGCAGAAGCAGCCACGGATCCAGTTCCCCTTCAGAGCATTTGCAGGAGGCAAAGAGACGGACAGACAGAAAAGCATCCCCTTTCCTCTGCTCTCCTTCTCGGAGACTGACTTGTTTCAAGCTTGTGGACATTTCTTCTTTCTCCCTTGTGCCGGCTCAACCCCTCTTACAACACTAACGTAAACCCAGCCAGCCTCCGGGTTCAGCCCGCGCAGGCCCCACTCGCTGGCGAAGTGGAATTATTAAAGAAGTCTTCAAGGCAAGTCAAGCAAACACATTTCAGAGAGGTTTTTAGCCTGAAACACATACCTAATTCCCTTCATACCCGACCCCCCACCACCGCCCGTGTTCCCCGCCTTTTGCGAATGCAGAACAGACTTCTCGTGGCTACAACTGAGTATCCCGACATTGAACGTTCATATATTTGGGGAAGAATAGTTACCATTCACCCCCAACTGCTACATTTAAGTACATTTATCTGAGCTTTCATTTGCATTCCTTCTGCGAGTTACCCTGAATTTAGTGGCCGTTCCTTCAACTTAAAGCAGAAGTATCCAAACGAGCCAGGCGTTTCTGAATCAAGGGTTAGAAGGCGGATGGGGTGGTCAAGGGGATCGCGCAGGCTGTGTTAACAGTAGCAGCAGGCTCACAACAGTAAACTTGAAAACTGCTTCGGTTGTTCACAGGCTCGAGAAAGTCAAAGGAGGCGTGTAGCTTTTCTCATCCCTATCATTTTAGCTTTTTTTTTTTTCCAACCTCAGAATTTGCTAACACTCTTTCATTTTTTTTCAATTAAAATGCAAATCGTTCGCTTTCAAACACAGCCCCCTCCCCCAAATATATATTATTGCAGAGATGCGAGGGGGGTGTCGCAACCACGTGTTACACGTTCTACCCTAGAGTATACTCTTAGTCGGACTTAGCGAAGTCCGACTTTATTAGGTCATGGGCAGAAAAACGTGCTGGTCCTGGGGATTCCTAAGGGAAAGTCCAGACTCTCTAGGGCGTCTGTAAGCCACGTGCAGGACAGCCCCGACCAGAAACGGGCCTCCCTGGTCAGCATCGGGATCCGTTCTTCTGAGACTCTGCCCCTAAGGTGGTTTAAGTTCTGTGGGGGTAGGGCCATCTCTCCCCGCGAGTGACAAGAGGAGACCACCCCCCACCCCCTCAAGACATCCCTGGCTCTTCCCGCTCCCAGCTGGAGACAGACGGAGCAAATCGATGACAACAAGCACCAGGCAGGCAGGAGGCACCCACCTTCCTTCAGCGCAGCGCAGTGTGTATCTGGAATACAAGCTGCCCCACGCGGGTTTTGGGCACCCATGGTTCACCCCTGGGATCGAGGTACACAGACCCCAGAATTGTTTTATTGTCACAAGAAAAAAATGCTGCTATTTTAATTCATCGATGTGAATGATAAATAAAAGCAAACGATGGAGACGCCTTGCACCCAGCTTTGCAACTATTTACCAATGTCAGTTAAGCCAGAGTTGACTGGATGGAGTTGAATGTCTCTCTCATATTTCTCTGTCTCTTTACTTCACTTCACCCCATATCAGATACTAAATTTACAAAAGGAGAATATCCAATTCTTTCTCGGGTCACAATATTTGCATGAAATGAAAGGGGGATCGTTTTTGGAAACTGGAATCTTTGGGGATCACTGGCCTCCCCCCCCCGCCCCATTCCTACCTAGTCTTGAGAATGCGGTGTACAGGGGGAATGTGAGGAGGTCGCTGGTGGCCCAGGAGCGGGGTTCAGGAAGTAGATTGTGTGCCACTGTCAACTGGGAGTCTGCGACGTAGGGAAAAGTTTAGTTTGTAACGAAGCAAGAGGCAGAGGGGCCCCAGCAACTCTGCCCGGCTGGGCTCCCCACCTCCTCCTTCTGTCCCAGTCTTTTGGCCAAAATGGCAGGGTGCTGGGGTTTAGACCCATAGCCTAGCAGAGCATCCTCCCTCATAGGAAAATGCAGATGGTCCCTGCATGAACTCTCTTCTCCCCGGACTCAGCATAATTCACGTGGAGGCAGGAAATCACCTTCCTTCCGGTCAGAGTCTAATGTCTGAGAAGGGATTGATTTAACCCAGTCTTGAAGTTAATGCAGGAGGCTGGAGAGGGAAGAGGGGGACCAAATAAAAACAAAATTACTTTTATTTCAGAAATGAATGATAAAAGTGGCAAAGGGTAAACAAAGACATTAAAACAAACAAACAAACTCAAGCTCTAGCTGACACCTTAAAAAGACCAAAGCTAGAAATGAGGGCTATCAAAACAGAATAAGCCCTCCTGGCTTTTGGTACTTGGACCCGTATGAGTGCTTTGGCACTCGCAGTCAGGATGGTGCCGCCCAGACTTTATTCTTGAGCGATTTATTTCTAAGAATTAAGTTTGGACTTAATGATCTCATCCAAATTGCTCTAGTGAGTACCCCTCACTGGTGTGTTACTTCAACATGCTGAAATCTCAAAACTGTGCAAAGGTCTTCCTCCTCATTTGCACAGCTCAACCCTGCTAGCAATTTCAAGCTCCTTCTACAAGGAAGCAGGATTGGAAGATAGAAAGGGAATAAAGGAAATGACTCTCCAACTCCTAAATCTTAGACATCCCATCAACACAGCCCAGAAACCTGAACATCTCCATCTTTCAAAACAACTCTGGTGTTCAGGGGAAGGGGCCAGAGTTTTGGAGACCGTTTTCAAAAACTTACAGTATAAGGGGGGAGAGGGGTACCCAGATACTTCTTTATATAGATTTTCCTTTTGGTGGTTCTGCTCCAGTGTAAACGCATAACAAATAACGACAATAATCAAAGGAAAGAAAAGTTAGGGGGGAAAAGGAAGAGTTCACTCCTCTCAGGTCTAAACATCACCTGAAAAACAAATATACTCCCATTAAGCTGATTCTGTGCTCCGAGTAATCCTATAAATGATAACATTGCGGAGAAACCTAGGAATGAAAAGAAAAGTAACGAAGAACGAACAGAGAGGGAAAGAGGGAGGTGGCAAAAATGGAAGAGGACGATCCTTGGGCCTACTAGGGGATTAAGGGCATCTATAGGCTTAAGGAGCAACAAATTAATTTACACAATTCTGGGAGAGCCCAGATGGCCTTTAATTAATCCCTTCAAAAGAAGGAGCTAGGCCGGGGCTGCGCCGGCTGCCCGCTCCATTAGCTCCATTTTACAAGGGACCAGACTGTTCGAGGTGAGGCGTCTCGAGCTGGTAGGCGAAAGGGGGGTGGATAGGGTGACGCGAGCAGGCGAGCGGGGAGGCGAGGGAAGAATATGAACTGCTTTTCCATAAAAGGTCTGGGTTTTCATTATTCTTCTCTTTAAAAAGTAATACCCTCTCCGTCTCTGCTCCCCCCTCTACTTTTCCATTTTATTTAACACAATTAATTGAGGCGTCCACTGGCCCCAAGGCGGAACCGCACCACTCGCCAGGCCCCACCCCCTGACCCCACCCACAGAAGGGATGGATGAGGGAGGAGGCGGGAACCTAGCGGGCGAGGCCCTACGGCTCGCCCTCCTCAGCCAATCAGAGGGTGCGGCGCTCCGGAGTGGGCGTGCCCCAGAGGCGACGCGAGTCCCGAGACTGCGCGCAATTGGAGACAGTGGTTACGCCCCCTGCCTGCACCCCGCTCCTCGGCCCCGCCCCCCCGGCCGCCTCCGAGTGACGTCTCTCAAAGTTCTCATTTTGGACCCCCCTTCCCCCTCCTTTTCGTCCCCCCAGCTAAAGAGGGGTAGGGAGTGATGCAAATGTTTTATTACCTTTGAGAGCTTCATCTGAACTGTCAGGCCCGGAGGGAGGAGAGGAGAGAGAGGGAGTGGAAGAGCCGGAGAGGGTCAGCTTGGCCAGAGGACAGGACTTAGAAGAACGAGCCTGTAAAGCCGCGAAGAAAATGCGAGAGAGGAGAGGCAAAGGCGGAGAGTGAGAAGAAGAGAGGGTGCTGCGGGGGTGGGGCGGGGGTCGCCAGGCCCGTTTGCAGAAGTGGACATACGGACGGAGCCGTAGCCGAAGCCATCAGACTTTTCACACTTAAGTCTTTGTTTTTCTGTCTTTCTTTCTTTTTTTTTTTTTTTTCCCCCTCACCCTTTTTTCTTTTCAATATTGCAACTCTAGTGCCCCGTGGCCCAGAGGGGAAGGCGGGTTGGCGCGCCGAATTCGGGAACGGCGGGGATTGGTGGCACTGCCCTTTCTGGCGCCCCAGCCCCGGGCAGAGCCAGCGGAGGAAGCCCGCCCAGAGGCGAGATCCTCCTGCGGGCTGGATGCGCTCTCTCCCCGCGAGCAGCGAGCGCCGAGTGCGAATCAGCCTCGCGGCGAAAGAACAGGGCAGTCAAATAAGATTAGAGGAGTGCGTCCGGCGGAACCTGGAGTCCTTTGAACCACCCCAGAGAAAGCGAGCCAGTCCCCCTACTCCAACATCGAAGTGGAGATTCGGTGACTCTTAACTTTGTTGCAAACTCTGGGGCCGGTCTGGGTTTTGCTTTGCTTATTTCTCCCGGGGAGAAGATGAGAAGTAGAGATCATTGAGAGGCGAGGAGAAGTAAAGAGAGAAGAGACTGAGACGGAGTCCACGACTCTGGGAGCGAAAGGACAGCCAAACTCGCCCGGACGCCCGCTGATCTCGGCGAGCCACCGCCTCTCCAGTGGCGTGTTTGGACATTTCTGCTGCGCAGCTTCGAGAGCAACTCTCGGCGGCGGCGTTCCCGGCCCAGTTGGCAGGTCGCCTCTGGGAGCGCGGAGCTACTCTTCGCTCGCGCCCTCGGCACTCCTCGCTTTCCTGAGCCCCACCGGGGCACCCGCCGGCGCCCTCGCTGAGTGGCTGCGGGCTCCGGCCTGGCCGTGGGATGTTAGCGGTGGGGGCGATGGAGGGCACCCGGCAGAGCGCGTTCCTGCTCAGCAGCCCTCCCCTGGCTGCCCTGCACAGCATGGCCGAAATGAAGACCCCTCTGTACCCCGCGGCGTACCCCCCCTTGCCCGCCGGCCCCCCCTCTTCTTCCTCCTCCTCGTCCTCCTCGTCGTCGCCCTCTCCGCCTTTGGGTGCCCACAACCCAGGCAGCCTGAAGCCCCCGACCACGGGGGGGCTCTCATCCCTGGGCAGCCCCCCACAGCAGCTCTCGGCCGCCACCCCCCACGGCATCAACGACATCCTGAGCCGGCCCTCCATGCCCGTGGCCTCAGGGGCCGCCCTGCCCTCCGCCTCGCCCTCGGGTTCCTCCTCCTCCTCCTCGTCCACCTCCGCTTCCTCCGCTTCGGCAGCTGCAGCGGCGGCTGCAGCCGCTGCAGCCGCCGCCTCATCCCCAGCGGGGCTGCTGGCTGGCCTGCCCCGCTTCAGCAGCCTGAGTCCGCCGCCGCCGCCGCCTGGGCTCTACTTCAGCCCCAGCGCAGCGGCCGTGGCCGCGGTAGGTCGGTACCCCAAGCCGCTGGCCGAGCTGCCCGGCCGGACGCCCATTTTCTGGCCAGGAGTTATGCAGAGCCCACCCTGGAGGGACGCCCGCCTGGCCTGCACCCCTCGTGAGTACAATCGCCTGAGAACAGTTGTGCGCGTTCTACCCGCTCTCGGGTCATGTCTTCTGATGTGCATGGGGGATCCGTGCACCCTCTTGGCTCCCCAGTAGTTTGGCAGCACCAGAATCGCACGATTTAGGCTCTGCCAGGGCATTCATTGAGGGACTCTGACTTCCCTGAGCTCGCTTCCAAGTGCCCCCTCCCCCCCAAGTCTTGGGCACGCCTCGAGGAGCGGTTGTGCATGAGTCCGTGTTGAAAACGCGGTGCTAGGCATGTGTCTCACCCGAGGCCCCGGCTACTTTGGAACCGCCTAACTGCAACCTCAGGCCCTGCTTGGGTTTAAGAGGTGGGAAGGGCAGGAGAGGCTATTGAGCCCCGGGCTACATCCCCTCTTTCCTGGCTCCCGCCTGTCTGCCAGGGCCCCACTCCACCTACGCCAGCCGAACTGGCCTCTCTGCGAACAGGCGGGGGACCACAGCGGCAAGCCCTCCACGGCCCTGGCCGGAGTGCGTGTACTTGCATGTACATCTCGGCCCAGGGTGTCCCTACCTAACCTCTTCGCCTTCGAGGAGCTCCCCCACCCCCACCCTAGTACAGTCGGTCCGGGTGAGCTCATTGAAGACAAGTCCGCGGCAGCCGCAGTAGCGAGCTCAGTCACTTCGGGCCACTCCCCTCTGCTGGGCTCTCACTTTCCCACCTGCCTCGGCCCTGGGAAGGTGGGGTGGGGGTGGCGAAGGGCCGGGACTTCTTGGGCCTGGGAATTCTGAGAGGCATCTTGGCCCTCAACATCCTAACATGAAAATGAACCAGAGGTAGAACGAGGTGGCGGCAGCACTGGGGAATATACACATCCCACCAAGATCTTGCTTGAAACCAACTAACTGTGTTGCCCCGAGATCAGTCCAATCTTCTGGGTAGCTGGCCACCGCCGAGGAGGCTCCTAGTCTTCCAGGTGTAGTTCGAGGCCCAGCCTAGGTTTTTCTCTTGCTCCGGTCTTTGCTCTTGACCCAGTCCCCCAAGTTTCCATTAATTCTCCAGACCTCTTTCGTGTGGGTGAGCGGCAGTCAACTAAGGGAAGTTGCGGGAGCCAAGTAGAGGCTCCCTTGGGAATGGAGGGCTGCCGGACTGGTGCGGGTGTCGGGGAGACGCTATTGTATTCGTTTTGATGGCCGTGTAGGGACCGCCAACAAAGGCGGTACCCCCTCCCCCTCGGCCGCAGCGGCGTTTGACTTGGGGGCGATTTAGCTCTCTTGTGTGCAAAAAACAAGGCGCCCTTTGTTGTGCGGGCACAGGTTAGGAAGGCGCTCAAGGGAAAGAAAGAAAGAAAGAAAACAAAACAAAACAAAATAAAACAAAACTAGTCATCCTCAAGCAAAGTCTTCGGGGCTGAGCGAGCACTGTCTGGACTGGGAGGCTAGACGGGCCTTTATCCCGCATTCTTCAATTTACTGGGGCCTGGTGATTTCGGCTCCGGCAAACTTCAGCAATGCGCTCCCTGTTGGACGTCTCTGTTCGGCAGGTTATTTACTGCTGCTCCAAACACACCCGGCTTTTTAAAACAGGTGGGCGTAAAAAGGCAAAGGGAGGCGCGCAGCGGGACTGGAAGCGCCGGACACTTCTGACGTCTGCTGCGGAATAAGCTTGCCCCCCAAAACTTAGTGTTTTGAGTTGTTCTCAGTGGAGCCGCTTGTAACCGATTGTTTTTCTCCTTCCCTTGTTTATCTGTTCTCGCAGATCAAGGATCCATTTTGCTGGACAAAGACGGGAAGAGAAAACACACAAGACCCACGTTTTCTGGCCAGCAGATCTTCGCTCTGGAGAAGACTTTCGAACAAACGAAATACTTGGCGGGGCCCGAGAGGGCTCGCTTGGCCTATTCGCTGGGGATGACGGAGAGTCAGGTCAAGGTGAGTAGCAGACCTTACAAACCTCGAGGGATGGTCTCCTAATCCCCAACTCGCGCGCACGCGCGGACACACACACACACACACACACACACGCGCGCGCGCGCGCGCGCGCGCGCGCACACACCCCTCTAACAAACAGCCGCTTGGGGGGTGCGGATCTGAGGAGCCTGGGGAGAAGATGAAATCAGCGAAGGGGGTGGGAGTGGGGGTTACAAAGGCCCTGGGGTCTCGAGGCGGGCAAACTGTTGATGAACAAAAGGAATCAAGCCCCCGCCTTTGAAATTAGGTTAATCTAGATAGCAGCATGTGCTGGGGGAACTCGCCATTATTGGAGAATAAAAGCATGACCGAAATATCAGCCCTTAGAATAGATCACACCAGTTAGATAGCTTCTATGTACTCTGTAAGGATATTCAAGCCTTTGTTTGTCAATTCAAGCTCCGCTAGTCATATCATTTTCTGATGTAGATCAGCCTTATAGTGCTACTATATTAACTTGCAGGTTTTTTTAAAAAAAATGCACAGGATGCAGCCGTTTAGCAGGGGTGAATCTGCTTTTAGTTTAGCTGAGGACTATAACTTTGGAATAGTAATTTTCCAAATGAATTGACAAGATTATTATTGTATTATGAAAGAATTCTGTCTATCAACAGATTTATACTATTTTACCGTTTGTGACAACAATTTATAATTAAAATGTCACTTAGCTTATAATTGAGTTGTACAGTATATTTCCAGGGAATCAAATTTGAGAAATCTTTTCCTGAAAAATAAAAGGATTGAACGAGTAGGTAAATTAAAACTAGTGGTTTCCTATATTTCCAGTATTCTCTTTTGTGTCCCTTCTTCAATTTATTATATTTGGTATTTTTGGAGGGGAAGGAGCATAAGTCTGTTTTCATTAGTAATCTTGTTGCTCCTTAAATTAAGTGGGAATAACTGTTAGCCACGTCTGCTGGTTAGAGTGTATTTCCCCCGGGGGCAAGCATCATAAAATGCATTTCAGGGGTGATTTTGTACGTGACCATTAGAATACCATCACAGTTAAAATTATTTTTGCAATGTTTGGTACAGAGCCTACCACAGTAATCTGGAAGTCTTCATTTGTCACCGTAAATATGTCTGTGTGGCTAGAAGTGAATTATTATAGCTGTATAAGGAAAATAAAAATCACTTTCTTAACAATTCGGATTCTCTAGATAAAATACATAACAGATGAGAAAATGGATGAGAATCATAAAAAGAGGATAGTATCTTTTGGAAATTGGTTGCTGATGCTTTAGGTTAAATTATGTATATCAAACATGGTGTCACACATCATGAATAGCTTAAAATATTTGTTATATAAAATGTCTTGGAGAAGAACAATATTAAAATAATATTTGAAAGACTAGGCATGCTAACAGTGGAAAATAATGTAATAAGCCAAATTTCACTTTAAAAAATAACTAATCAAAATTCCAGCTTGATGTTTGGTTTTATGACAAACCATAGAGAAAGACTCACACGCAAACTACTGGTTTTAGCTCATCTATTCAATATTTTCAAGCGTTTATGTTTATTATTATTAGTGATTTGAGGTTTCTGTTTTAGCAAATCTTTCTTTTTTTTTTTTTTTAACTTTAAATGGTACATTACAAGTGTAAACGGGAAGGGGAGTGTTTACCTACCATGTTTGTGTGGATTCAGACTTGAGATCTGAGAAACAGACAAATATCCAAAAATGAAAAGGAGAACAGAAGTAATTGGAGCAAATGCCGTGCTTTCTTTCCCACAAATCACACTAAAAAGCAAGCACACTTCAAGTTGTTTGCAAGTCTTAGTCTAAGAAAGGAAACAACAAATAAAATCACAAAGTCTTTATGAAGCAAACTTAGGAAGGTAAGTTTTGTACTTCAAACTACAAAGTAGGAAAGCGGACTCGTTTTTAGGGAAGTTTTAAGTTTCCAAGTTTTTTCTCTTCGGAGACAGCTCACTGACAACGTCTATACACTTGTGTTACTATCGCTATGGTAACGGCGGTCACTCCGCTGGTGCCCGACGCTCGGAGGAAGCTGGGGCGTTGGAGACTGACTTTGACGGCCGGAACAAGGGAGGTCTCTGAGCGAGGGTCGCAGGCCGTCAGGGGCCCGCCCGCTGGAGCGACCCGGGGATCTTGGGGAAGCAGCCTTGCCTGAATCCGCTCGCCTTCAATTCCTGTCCTCCCCCGCCCGCCCCGGTTCCCCTCTCCTCCCCTCTCCTGGCCCCCAGGTCTGGTTCCAGAACCGCCGGACCAAGTGGAGGAAGAAGCACGCGGCCGAGATGGCCACGGCCAAGAAGAAGCAGGATTCGGAGACCGAGCGGCTCAAGGGCGCCTCGGAGAACGAGGAGGAGGACGACGACTACAACAAGCCCCTGGACCCCAACTCGGACGACGAGAAGATCACGCAGCTGCTGAAGAAGCACAAGTCGAACGGCGGCGGCGGCGGCGGCCTCCTGCTGCACGCGTCGGAGAACGAGAGCTCGTCCTGAGCGCCCGCCGCCCCCCACCCCCACACCCCCACCCCCGCTCCCACCGGCGCCTGCCGGGCCTCCGGCCCCCGCCCCGGGGACAGCGCGCGCCCCGCCTGCCCGCCCCTTGGGGCTCGGAGGACCCCGCCCCGCCCGCCGGGGCCCTTTGCTATTTTCTAAGATGTACATATCTATTTTTTTAACCTGGAAGTTGAGGGGGGCGGGGGAGAGCGAGAGAGAGCGAGAGAGAGAGACTCGGGGGTTGATCAGAAGGCAGAAAAGACGTCGAAAATCACTGCATAGATGAGGCAACTGAAACTCGCGGCTGGGCCACTCTCGCAGCCCCGCTTGGTCCCCTAGACCCGTCCCCACGGCGGGAGCTGCGGGAGTCCCCGCACCGCCCCTTCCAGCCTGGGCCCCCAGCGGCCGGCCGGGGCGGGGCGCGGAGAGGTGTTCTTGAAGGCTCCGCACCCGCCGCAGGGACCTCAGAGCCTCGCGGGCGGGCGACCGCCACAGATGGGAGGAGAGAGGGAGGCTTCTCCCCCCACAAACTGCTGTGCCGACTAAAGCAACCTGTTGAAGGCTCTTTGTAAATAAATCGTGAGTCACACTGACTAGAAGTTACTTTATTGTGAATATTTAAAATGTAAAATGCTTTTTTGAATTTGGTATAAGAAGATGGCCCTCCTTCTTCCTTCACCCTGCCCTCTTTTAAAAGCTACTCAAACCCTACGTCTCCCTTTTATTTTGAACTTAATTTGAGAAGCGAGTCAAGAATGTTCTCCACCCCCCACTCCTCTCCCGGTTTGGATTTGTTCAATCTCACTTTTCCCTTTGTCCCTCGTTGCTCGTCCCTGACCACCCCCTGGCTCCGCGCCCCGCTCCCGCCTCCAGGACTTGAAGTAGAAGATGTGGAACCAGGGAAGGCCTCAGACCCGCCTCTCCTTTCCTCTCTGAAATTGCACAGTCGTTTGTTGCTATTTATTAGTGATTTAAAGAAAGTATTGGGGAGGGAGGGGCTACAATAGCTTGTATTTAATTTAATTCCTTTCTGATAAAAATGCGTGTTAAAGTAGATGGTGGGAATTGTTACAACTGCTCTGGGTCAGAAACATAAAAATCCATTTAGTTGCTGTAATTGAATTTGAAGTGTTTTGTATCATAAGAATACTATAGACTATGTATATTGTTTTCTTTTTTAAGCTAATAATGGTGATATATTAGCAACTTTAACCTTTATTAATTTATATAAGGAATTTGGTTTGTAAAGAGAAGAGACCCCCCCCCTTGCAAGACCAGTTAAATGTAATGCACTTTCTGTTTCAAAGGATAAATCAAATTAAAAAACAGTTTGAAGACATTTGTTGCCTTGAATGGAAGGGTACAGATCATTTGATCTCACCAGAGTTCTCAAAAGTCAAGATCACAAAATTATTATATTGGTTCCTTGGGTAGAATAGCTGCTGTTTATTTATTTATTTATTTGAGTGGGGTCACAATCTCCTTCTCTTGGATTAGGAAGATAAAAGAAATGTAGCCCCACTCGTGGGGCTTCTTGAAGAGACTTGTTTAACCGGCTGCTTCTGATGTCTGTGTTGTCTAATTTTTCCCTGATCACTTTTTCCTTCTGGAAGAAGTCCCCGGAGGGGACTCATTTCCATATATCCAAGATAGCTCCTTGGTGGAGCCCTAGATCCTGTAGCTGGGAGGAGGCAGAGGAGCTTGCTGGCGCAGCAGCACTGCTGGTTTGATGCTAACATTTATCCACGCCTTGCAGCTTGTAAGAATGTAGAAGTTGTTGGAAAGACAGGGATCTTGATTTTGCTAACCATTACAATAAAGGATGAATTTAAAGAAAGCTTCTTCTAACTGTGCGAAAGTCTTTAGGGTTATGGAATCGATGTCAAAGCTTCTGCAGCCAAATTTGCAGGGGGAAAAAAAAAGGAATCCTACCTAGGGAGAGGGCTGTATCACTGTCTTGGGATCTTTTTGTTTTCAGACACTCAGTTATAGGCTCGGTGAAATATAGTTATCCCCTTAGTGTTTCAGGTTAATGAGCTTGTGTTCAAAGAGAGAAAAATCAATAGAATTCAGTAGATTCTTCAGGCTAGCGTTAGGTAAAGAAAGTGTGGGTCTGTTTTGTTCCCTTGAAAATAAAATTAAAAAAAAAAAACTGAGGAAACTAGGAATGAGATTGCCTGAAGGAAATTATTATAGATTATATTCCTTATGGCATGATGTAATAGAAAGGATGCAAATCTGCTCTATTTCTTTTCTCTGGTTTGTCTCTGAAGTTCCCAATAAGTTTTAAACTTCTGAATTTCTGTATTCTTAGCAAGACTGTGGTGTGTATCCTATAGAGAGGCAGCTATTTCAAAAGAGGTTTTGCTGTGCTGGGGTGATGTAATTTGAATCTTAGTTGTAAATAATAAGAATTTCCTTCCTTCCTTCCCTCCTTCTTCTCTTCCTTCCTCCCTTCCTTCCTTTCTCTCTCCCTCCCTCTCTCCTTTCTCTCTTTTGATGAAAGAGCCTGGGAAGGGATGTTGTGGAACGTCTATTACCATAAACTGCACTTTATTATTTGTTAAATTGCAACAAATGCAAGTGTCTTGTCTACTTTATTACTACTTTTTAACCTTTTTTTGCCTTGAAAAGCCAAGCAACTTTTTACTTATTACTTCTACCTAAGAAAACAAAAATTCACAAGATAATTACAAATGCTCTTCTTGGAATTTAATAATAACAACTCTTACTATTGTTGTTAGGAGTAAGAGTAATATAGTAGTATTGATCATAGAAACGTGGATCCAAGACTGAAGCTTTCTCTCAAGAAGCAAATAAGGTTACTGTATTTATTCCAAATTAGAAATTTGGAAAGACCTCTTCTAATTCCTTTAGGAAGCATTCTCTTTGAGCACTTCACCTTTACATTGAGAGCATCTGAGAAATGTGAGTTGGTGACCTGGCCTCTGCCCTACAGGCAATTATATGGAAGGCAGACAGGGTCTTCCAGCTTATTGTAAAGTGCTCTGAGTTGTGTAGGCAGCAGCCAGAGTTGGGCTCTGGGGCCACGCTGCACTGGCATTCGTTCCCTTTTTTCGGTTGACTGCAGCAGTGACTTGATTTTTCCAGTTAATTTACTTCCACCCAGGATTCCAGCTGGCCACCAGTTGCGACTGGCTCCATAAAACTGGGAATGAAGGATAAGTGGATGGGGGGGGCGACACTTGACTTAGGTGTTCCTTTATACTGGTTGGTTTGAATTGGGTCTGTGTAGGTGCAACAAGAATTTTTTTTAAAGAGTTAGCATGGTGGGGAAGCTGAGGAAACAGCTCAAGTAAGGCAGAGTAAGAATCATTTTCCATTTTGGCTCAAAATTTTTATGACATTAACCAGCATTAAACATCTGATTAAGGCTGCCACCCAGACATTATGGCTAAAGAGGTCATGATTTAAAAACAAAGTAACAGGAAGTGACCTGATGAAATACTTTTATTTTAAAATATTCCTACTTTTATTGAGATATAATTGCTATATAACATTGTATCCATTTAAGGTATAATATAATAATTTGATATACATTTATATATTGTGAAACAATCACCATAATAAGTCTAATTAACATCCATCACCTCACATAGTTACAATTTTCTTCCTTGTGATAAAAACTTTTAAGATCTGGGGTGCCTCGGTGGCTCAGTTGGTTAAGCGACTGTCTTCAGCTCAGGTCATGATCCTGGAGTCCCAGGATTGAGTCCCACATCAGGCCTCAGCAGGGAGTCTGCTTCTCTCTCTGACCCTCTCCCCTCTCATGCTCTCTCTCTCCACTCTCTCTCTTAAGTAAATAAAATCTAAAAAAAAAAAATTAAGATCTACTTTCTTAACAACCTTGAAATATACAATAGTTAACTATAGTCACCATTACATCACCAGATGTTTGCTACCTTTGACCACTATAACCTTCTCCCCCCCCCCCCCCCACCCCACAGTCAACCTCTACTTTTAAAAATGCTTGCAGGCAACAAAATGTCAACATGGAAACATGAGAAATGAGAAAAACAAGGATTTTTGTGTGTGTAGTGAAAGGAAGGGTAAACCTGCTTTTTCATTTTTGTTTTATAGTGTGTGTGTCTGTTTCTTTTTCTGAAAAGAGAGTCAGTGAGGTTGGTTGAGAGATATAGAATGAAAGGGAAGGGCCCTATACGGGTCTTTCAGATGTCCCAACAGCGTTTACAATTCACAGCTTCTACAGAGTTATTTTCCTAGTCTCCAGAGTCTAAGCTCAGTTCTCCATTGGTGGCTAACCTCTTCAGTTCACATTCAGAGGATTCAGTAACTTCAGTTCTAAGTTACTCTATACCTTCTTTCCCAGAATTTGTGGTATGGTGAGTGGCTTTCCGAGTTTGCAAGCACTTTAATCCACTTTTCCTTTCACTCCTTGGGAGACAGTGGGAAGGGGGAAACAGAAAACCACTCATTCTTTTCTGGAAGGATGTGCATTTCGTCATTGCTGAGTGTGCAGGCCATTTGGACTGGAGGCCTGCTCTTCTTGGAAATAATGTGCTAGGCAACAGAGTCTGAGGGTGTGTTTGAAACATTTTGGAGCCGAATGTCATGTACATGAGTACGTTATTAGACCAGCATCAAGTTGGCTAGATCTGCACTGTTTTGTCCTGTATGCTGGTCATCAGTGGACACAAACACACACACACACACACACACACACACACACACACACACACACACACACACTGGAGAGGTGAAATTCCACTTGGGAACTCCTAGCACTGAATAGCTTAAAGAGACAGTGGCTCCTTTGTTAATCATTGACAATACGATCATGTAATAACAACAGAGGTAAGCAGTTGATTTCATCTATAAACTCTATTTTAACCTAGTTTGAACAGCTTTCTCCACACTAAATTTCCTTGCTCTTACCACACACCGAGATACGTGCCCAAATGCTCTTCTCCCCTCCTCCGTATGACTGTTTTTTTAAAAAGCCAGTTCCTTAGTACACTTCCCTTTTTTGACAGGAAAGTCTGTATTTTGTTCTGCAGTATTTAGACTGCAAGCTTCACAGAGAAATACATTCTTTTTAACGTAGCCGTTTCTCAGATCTGCAGAAAACACAGTCGTACTGCCCTTCCCCACTGTTAATGTAAAGTCTGACTAGGGAGCAGAGCAATGGTGTGAGGGGATGACAAAGGGACATGGGGCTGTTTTCCTGAATTCTGGCCTTCAGCATTCCATAGATTGGCTTGGAGTTGCTCCACAAACTGGAAAGTTTTTCTGAGCGTCTCAGTTCTCTCTCTACTCTTCCTCTTTCATCCAGCAGATCATTTATGCCAAAGATGAAATGTCTACATATGCATCCTTTGTTTTCTGGCCCTGACAAAATGTGTTCATTGAACACTGCACTTGAAGACTTGGAAAAGTAGAGCATGATGTCTCTGTGGTGTTTCATATCTAGCGGAGCCTGGCCAGGAGTCTGAAGCAGAAGCCTCATCCAGAGCTTCTATTTTAGTGTATTTTGAATACTAATATCTAGTTGGAATGAAGATACATTCAAAGATGGATCCCTTCTTCATCCTAGGGAAAGAAAGAGTTTTTTCTACCTAATTGAAAATGAGCATTATTTTTATAGAGGAGCCCTACCACTTCTCTAATGTGATTGCCTCTATCTATCTTGATAAAGCCAAAAGAAATGTTAAAATATAATTATACCATATATTTGCTTATTACAAGGGAGACAGATATAACAGATTGAGAAAGAAAACCAGCACACCTCTATAATATAGTTTTATTTTTGGATATGCAAAAATTATGTAAAAATTGTTAATCACCTATAAATTATTTGGGATCTGTCTGTTTGTATAGATCACAGAAAGGCAAGGTTGCTGAAAATCTATTAACTTTATTACCAGATGGTCTAACCACCTGCAAATGAAGGCATCCAAGTTTTCATGCCTCAAATATGAGCCTTCTCCATAGGTGCATGGTTTGTAGTAATTCCTCTAGTCATCATGGGTAGCTGTGATTCTGATGCTTGAGGCTATATGGCTCAGCTCTATTTTTTTTTTTTTTTTGGCTTAGCTCTTGAAAAGGAATTGTAAACATTTTTCCCCTGCATACCACCCCTGCCCCCCACCACTGGATTTTTCTTTTTTCTTCTTTGAGCCCCTTACTTGGTTTGTAAGAATTTGCCTAATTTTCTCCCAAATCCAAATGGTCTCAAGTGAATTAGAGGGTCTGAGTAATGTTTTACCTTTGCCACAATCAGATCACATAGTGGTTGAGAGTTGGACTGGGAAGCCAGATTATCTGATATGAACTGCAGTTCTATCACTGACTGGTTGTGTGATCTTGGTCAAATGACTCTATCTCTCTATGCCTCAGTTTTCTCATATGTAAGATGGAGATAACTGTATCTAATCCATAAGATTGTTAGGGGAATTAAATGGATTAATATAGCGAAGTTCTTAGGACAGTGCCCAGCAAATAGTAAGCTATGCAATTTTTAGCCATTATCATCACTATCATAACCATCATGAAAAGCCCAGTCTCCAGTTGCTCCTAGCTTAGACCCTGCTGTCTTGTGCAGGATAAATATTCAATTGAGGAAAGGTTATGAAAAGTGAAAGTGGGAAGAGAAGTAAGCAAGGGACATATTCTTTTTATGTGAAACTTAAAGGCTAACTACTAGTAGTCGTTTTCAAATATTTCTAAAAATTGCTTGATATTCCTTCCTTTTAAAGGTGGAGCCGTGGGGCACCTGGGTGGCTCAGTGGGTTAAAGCCTCTGCCTTCAGCTCAGGTCCTGATCCCAGGGTCCTGGGATCTAGCCCCGCATCTGGCTTTCTGCTTGGTAGGGAGGCTGCTCGCCCACCCTCCCCCAACTGCTTCTCTGCCTACTTGTGATCTCTGTCAAATAAATAAATACAATCTTAAAAAAAAAAAAAAAAAGGTGGAGCCTAATCTCCCTCTTCTTGAGTGTGGCTGTATCTAGTGACTTTAATGAGCAAAGTACAGCAGAAGCATTGGTGTATGACTGGGTCATAAAAGGCATTATGGCTCCTTCCTCTCTCTCTCTCACACACACTCACTCTGGGGGAAGTCAGCTGCTGTGAGGACCTGTTGTGAGGACACTCAAGCAGCCCCATGGAGAACTCCATCTGGTAAGGAAGTGAGGCCTCTGCCAAAATTCAGTCCTAATCTGCAAGGAGTGTGAACATGGTGGCACTCCAGCCCACTCAAACTTTCACATGACTGTAGACTTGGCCCACATCTTGACTGCAGCCATATGAACCTCAAGGCAGAGTCACCCATCCAAGCTCTCCATGATTCCTTACACAGATTCCTTGCCCATGATGTGAGATAATCAGTGCTTATTGTTTTAAACCATTACATTTGAGGATAAGTTGTTATGTAGCATAACTAACTAATACAGTATTTAACAGACCTATCTCTGTTCTCTGAATAAAGAGTAGTGTATTGAAGACAGACTCTTGAGGAAGGCATCTTTCATGATTGCTTCAAGTCATTTGAAAACGCCGCCAGAATGATCCCATGTGGCATGAAAGAAGCCTTTGGGTAACTTCAGCAGGGTCTAAAAACTTGAGCCCTATTGCTGTTTCTATTTCTTGGTGGTAACTTGACCCCCAAAAAGTCACTTAACTTAGATAATCTTTCATTTCCTTATCTATAAAGTCATCTTAATAATAATTACTACTCACAAAAAAATGAAACAAGAAGAAACCAGAGAGGGAGACAAACCATAAGAGACTCTTAATCCCAGGAAACAAACTGAGGGTTGCTGGAGGGAAGGGCGGTGGGAGGGATGGGGTGGCTAGGTGATGGACATTGGGGAGGGTATGGTATGTGTTGCAGTGAGTGCTGTGATTTGTGTAAGACTGATGAATCACAAACCTGTAACCCTGAAACAAAGAATACATTATATGTTAATTTTAAAAAGTAAAAAAAAAAAAAAAAATTACTACCTCACAAAGTTGCAAAAGCAAAAGGGCTTCATAAAGTATAAAGTAGCACATAAATGTAAGAGGGGATGACTATCCTGTAATATAGATGTATAGTTTGGTTAAACGTGTCATACTGTTGTTTCCCATAAAGGAATCTCAGACATGGAAAAAGCCTGAATCTGGCTTTGCAGGGCCATATTATTTCTCTCTCCATGGACCATGTCCCAGATACACTTCCAGCTTTACTCAGACTGGTTGGGTGCTGGGAAACCTAGAGGGGGGAAAACTCAGGAAAAGAAAAAAAAAAAGGTACAAAGGGACCCTGGATTTCAAGTTAGGACTGAGGATTTGGAATTGGAAATACTTTGGAATTTGGAATACTTTGAGAGCTAGGGACATGACTCTGTTTCCAAGACAGTCCAGGTGGCAAGAAGGCAGGAAAGAGAAGTGAGTGATAGATGCTGTAGCTGTTGCTGGTTCTTTAGGATTAAGGAAGAGAGGCAGCAAGCCCCTAGAAAAACAAAAGGACCCTCCCCCATAACGCCTGACCCCAAAGTCAGGAGAGCTCTTAATTCAGAAGAAATCTCCTGTAGACCTTGCTCCTTCCAGGGAGCTTGGACATTATTTGCCAACTGAAGTTAATGGGCACAAAGCTCCTTCTCCCTGCCTGCCTGCCTACTTGACTCTTGCATACCCATTCCAACAGAAGAGCACAGAGAAGTCAGTGCACCCTGGGAATAATAAAAGCTGAAAATACAGCTGAAGATTGGGCTTCATTGCCTCTGGTGTAAGAAACCATCCCGGTGCCTGTCTAGGTAGTCTGTTAAAAGCAATTACAGAGAAAAGGGACTGCAAAGGCAAATATGAAATCAGCACATTGTCATTAACTTCCATGAGATAGAGAGTAAGGCAGAAGTGGATTAATTCAGGGGCCTTGCTTTTAGTACCCTTAAGATGACTGACTATATCAGCCAAGGACCCATGCTCTACCTGGAGATCATGATGGCTTCCAGGTAAACAGTCTGACCACCTCCCTCCCTCCCTTCCTCTGTCTTACCTTCTCTCTCTCCTTTTCTTCTTCCTCTTCCTTCTCCGCCTATCCCCTTTCTCTTTCTGTATAGTGCTGTGCCATTTCACCCAGGGGAAGAATGTGCCTCAGGGAGATGTGAAAGACCAGAGTGGGTGACAGTTTGGAAAAGCCGTAATTGTATTACCTCTTGGAAAACTGAAACCCAGAATAGCTGGACTGCAAGGGCACAGGACTCTACAGTCCTTGCCTACTGTTGTATCCCCAGGATGTTGTACAGTGCCTGGCATGAAAAGAGTATTCAAGGAACATTTCTTGAGTGTCTGCACTCCTGTTGGAGCACACACACACACACCCACACAATGAAGCCACGGGGGAACTTTGCATTCTCTTGGGGGGGGGGTATTTTGTTTTTCTCTTAAAGATTTAAAAAAAAAAGATAGACCTGTAATGTAACCCTTTCTCTTCTCCCAGCCTGGAAGCAGAGAAATGATCTCCAAACTATCAGGAGTCTCTTTTAGTTGTGAATATATATGTAAATATCTGACAAACTGCTGTAAAAACAAGCACACACAGCTTAAGTAGAAAATGGGGGAGTTCAATGCAAAGATTTTCCTTGGGAAAAATGGAAGATCAAGTAGGGGGTATTATAATACATTCATTTATCAGCTCACAACAGCTACTTCAAAATAAAATCTTCAGTACAATCATCATTTGTAGAAACAGTACAATCCAATCATCATTTGTAGAAATGTATGTTACTTTCCAAGGCACATGAGTGAAAATAATGCATAAAGCAATAAATAAGAGGAGGACTTACTGGCCATTTAAAATACTCTTTGCAGTTGAGATTCATGTCTCTTTCACTGATCCCATCAGAGAGTCGATACCAAACTTAGATCTCCAGCAATATTTTCCCTGAGACAAAAATTTAGGATGATATAAATTAATACAACTAACTTGTACATATTTTAACGAGGCTTCCCTCTAAGACTTGGAAACATTTCTCTTGACCACCGTCCATCTGCCTGTCTGTCTCATGCCCGGTTCAGTACCTGAAAAGTCTGGATGCACTGTGGAGACCTTTGCACCTTTAGATCTCCCTTTGTGGTGGACTGATTTTAGAGGTTGTGTGAGGCTAAGAAGCCTGAAGTAGAACCTGGGGCAGTTAGGTGGTGGTGGGGCTGGAGTCAACTTTCTTTTACCCTGTAGGCCAAGGTTACAATTAAGGCTGTTTTCTTTAGCCCACTCCCTCTCCGTTCCCCTAGAACAGGGAAATTAGGAGCTCCTGGTTTTTTTGTTTTTTTTTTTGTTTGTTTGTTTGTTTATTCTTTCCAGTTAGCCACTGTATTGAAAGTCAACTGTCAATGACCATTTCTGTTTCCAAGGGGAAGGTTTTAAAAAACTGTTTTCCCCCTGATGGTAATGAACACATTTAGGATCCAAGGAGAAGAAGAAATGAGTAAGTGCAGACCTCAGGTCTTTTAAGTAAGACTATAAAATGGGCAGTACCTACCACTCTGCCATTCCTTATCCCCACTCCCTCCCCAAAGGGAGCATTCTTCCACTGGTAAGGGCTTCCTTGGCTTCATCCTTCAACTCCTTTTCTTCAGTATTTTTTTGAGGCCCAGGCAGCCTAGAAAAGCCCTGTGTGTGTGGTGCCTTCACTCCCTTGAAATCTGGGGGTCCTTTACCCAGAGAGCGGTAGGTTTGGGGGTCTCAGTTCTACAGGTGAAGTCTGGGCTCTCTTACTTTACCTGACTTTATGCAGCTGGGCGGAAGTTTTGCTTCCCTTTCAAGGAGCTGTTTCCCGGATTCCACCTCTCACCTGATACTGGCCCAAAGAAGGCTCTCTTTAAAGAGCTGGGTCTGTAAAGGAGCAGAGAACGAGGATACTTGGCTTTCCTAGGGAGAAAAGGGCCATATTTGGAGAGGAAAGATTTCCCAGGCTGGGACATCTCTTCTTAAGGTTAAAATCTGGAACGTGCTCAATGCTCTCATCTATGGGCTAGGGCTGCAGTAATCTCCCGGAATGTCTGGCCCCAGGCCTCCCACCACTTACCCTTCAGGTGAGGGGAGAAGGGAGGTGCCCTAGGGCCTAAAGGCCTGGACCTCCCAGAGACCATCCTATTCCAAAAGGACCTGGAAAGAAAAGATGCGGAGTTTGAGGGTCTGAGGCTCCCTTTGAATCACAGGCAGAGGTCAGAAGGAGACAAATCAGAATTTGTCTTGATTACATGGGAAGACAGTTTAAAAAACGCTGTTTGCCTGTGTCATTCCATTTGCTCTGAAAGGGTTTCCTATACACAGGCTCAAGCTGGCTCCTCTCCCATCGTTCTAATTTGCACACTCTGGGTTCCTGAGTCTACCATTGGAAAGGGAGGCAAGGGAGCAAGAGGGCAAGAGCTGTCTGCAGGGTGGAGCTTAATGGTGGTACTTCTTACATGGGTGATGCCAGGACTTTGGCAATAGGGGCCCACTGAATGGGTTTGCTTATGGATACCTTTAAGCCCAGAGGGTGGTGCCTCTGAGGACACTTGCACACCCCACTTGCCCAGGAAGCGCATGCCTACACACAGAGGAACAGGTGCTGTAGGATCTGGATCCTTCCAGGAGATCCCCCTAGAGCCAGAAAGAGCACCGGTGGCCGCTGCCTTCTGCCATCGAACTGCTCCTTGTTTTAGACGCCCTTCTTCTTGTGTTCTCTTTGTGGTTTGGATTGAGCTAAAATCCAGTCACTGGACAGCGGGTCTCAGGGAACTCATTTCCACACAGCTGCAGACACTTCCTACCACATTCTCTCTTTGGGGGATCGCAGGGCCCAGGAAATTCGAGAGAATTCGGACGTGGCAGGCACCGTATTTCCCTTTCTGGTCCCGGTTCTGCCTTTGGCAAATTCCTTATCGAGCCCAGCTGGACGAAGGCCTTTTTTGATTCAGGACCCTGACCGCCACGCCTGGCCCCAGTTCACTCGTAACTGGGGCAGGGTCGACCTCGGACTCCTCACCCTGGTAGCTGGGCACGCGCCTGTGGGGCCTGTGGGCTCCACCTGCCTTTGCCAGGTGTGCTCGATCAGTTGGAGACCCTCCCCTATGAAGGTCTCCCGCTAACAAGAGAGGGTTTGAGCAGCACCCCCTCCCCCCGGGAGTCCCTAAAAGTTCTCTGGCACTCTCTGTCCTTGATACTGCCTTCCTCAGGACGGACGCCATTCCTGCCGAGGCACCTGACATTCCGGCTTCAGAGCGGAACAAAATCGGGGCGTCCGGGGCAGAGCTGATCACCGGCAGCTCCCTCGTTCGTTTCCACCTCGAGTTTTTAGCCCGACCTTGGAGAAGCGCGCTGAGCCTCGGAAGTCTGACCTCGGAAACCAGCATGTTGGCCCACCCGGCCCCGGGCGCACCCCGCTGCAAGCTGGGCCGCTCGTTCCGGCGCTTCGGATCCCGGCCCGGGATATCCCCACAGAGGCCGAGCGCGCCCCCTGCAGGCCGGGCGGGCCTCAGATGCCCGCGAGCGCCCCAGGTGCAGCCCCCAGTGCCGCCTGCACCTTTCCTGCCCCCCACCTGCGGGAATGGTCGGTTTTGGGGGGCCTCCTGGGGCCACTGAGCTCCAGCCCTGGGCAGCGGTTGCCGGGTCCGGCAATCTGCAGACGAGTGGGGGCCTTCTTCCCCGAGCTGCTGGGCACCCAGATGCCCCGCTCACGCTTCCGCGGAGTAGTAGTTCTCCGTCTTCTCGCCCCGCTGCCTGGCTTGACGATGAAACCACGAAGGCCGCCGCAACTACGCTGGACCTCACCATTTAAAAAAAGCTACCAAAAGACGTGTTTAGAGAAGTGAGTGCACGCGTGTGTCCATGTGTTTTCACACACACACACATCCCCGATTCCTCCCCTCATTCCTGCCTCCACCTCCCTCCCCTCCCAGCTCCCACTAGGTATGTTCTAGAACAGATACAGGTTGCCTGCGCCGTCCACCAGCTGTCTCGAACATCCGTTACAAATCTCCGCGAGGGACGGAAACAGCTGTTCGAGCAGAGGCTGGAAGCCCTGGCGGCGGGTGCGGCGCTGCGGGACGCACCCCACCCCAGCGCGGCGCCCGCAGAGAGGGCCCCTGCGGGTCGCAAATGATTTCCGAGACCGCAGGTACCTCAGGCCGAAGAGCACCGCGACGCGGTCCGAAATGCGCGAGGTGGGGGTGTTCCGCGGTTTCTCTGGTCCTGCGTTACCCACCTTGGCCCTTTGTTCTTATTCCACCACCCACTACGCTCGGGGAGGGGGCCTCTCCTCCTCCGCTGTCCTCGTCCGCTGGAGGTGAAGGTTTGCGCCGGTGCCTCTGGTCGCGAGCGCGCCGAGCGGGAGCGGGTGTTAGGGCGCGGCGCGGTGGCGGGGCACGGCAGGCGCAGAGCTGGGGAGCTGCCCGGTGCCCCTCTCGGAAACCCCGTGAGCGAGCGCGTTCGAGCTGTCCCTTCCGAGACAAGGAGGAAGGCAGGGCCGCCTTCAGTTACAAATAAGTTTTATATTGTTTGCTTATATTTTACTAGATACACACGCACGTGATTAAAACAAATTTAAACAGGACAAAAGGACGCCCATGCAAGCAGGCATCTGAATATATTCTGTTGGGTTCCTTATCTAAAAAGAGTCTGAACTCTTGGATCTCTGGGCTCAGAAGGGCTCTCAGGGGTCCATGTGCCACAGAACTGGGAGGATCATTTCCTGAACCATCCGCATCCACCGACCGTTTCTCACTTGGTGGTTTCTCATCGCCTCTGCTCAGCCGCAGTTCGCCTTGCGGTTCCCGGGAGAGCCGCCACTTTTCCTGCCCTGTTCTAGTGGAGCATAGCCAGCCCTCTGTAACTTCCGAAGTCAGGGATCTGGTATCAAACTCGCATTATTGACTATCCCGATGGCTAATGTGGGCGAGGGGCGTATGGGGAAAGAAGCGGCTTCGTTTTTCTTTTTTTCATTTCCCCCATTCCCTTCACATTGAACATTACGAATGGTTAATAAAATGTAGTTTGCGACCGTAATATGGGGACGGATTGGTCCCAATAAATGTCACAAGATATAAGACAGAAAAGTACCCTGCAACTGTATGCGGGACTGTATTGCTCTCATTTTTGGCTACGGGATGCACTGAAATAACCTGTTAACACACACCAAAGTGCATCCCTATAATAACCTCCTCAATCATTTATTAAAAGTCGTGTCAACCAGGCCCGTATAATTCATTTCTATGCAAATATATCAATGTCAGGCCATTAGTGTATTGCTCAGGTTTTTATTAAAGTGCATTCTTTTTAATTCAGCCCCGTAAAATACGAGCCCCATTGCTCAAGAATTATAGCAACTATTAGAGTAACATATGGGCAACATGCACTCAGAAAATAAAAACCAACAGATAAAGTGGCAGGGTCACATCGCAGGAGCAAACACTTAACAAAATGGCAGTGGGGTAATAGATTTTTTTCTTCCAGGGCTTTTGGCGAAAGGGTGTCATGGGCACCCTTATCTGGGAAAAGGCAAGAGGCTCGAGGTTACTCTGCTCTGTCCCAACCCCAGAACCGGCCCCGGATAGATATCATTAGAGTTGGGAAAAGGAAGGCTTCCAGAGCTCCTCCATATCTGACCTCCATCTGTTGGCACCAGGATTTCAACATTCACCAGAAAGAAATGTCCATGTAGAGTTTATGGCTGAAACCATTCTCTCCCTCCCCAAATTTCTCGAGCTTTCTCGCTCTCTTTCCCTCTCTCGCTCTCTCCATCGCCCCCAACAAAGCTACTTCTTGGTGCACACTAACCGCACCGGGAGCCCCGCGCCACCTCGAGTACTTTCTGAGATGCTCTTTCCTCCCTGGCACAAGATTGAGAAGGAGCAAAGGAGGCCCAAGAAGGCCCGGGGACTTGCTGTCAAATTTCCCCCTCGTGTGTAGAAGACTGGGGAAAAAACTTTCCATTGAAATCAATTTCTGGCTAAATTATCAGAACATCTTCTTTCAGTTTCTACTCAGAAAAAACGTTGATGCCCTCTGCCGGCTCCACCCCCTTCTCTCCCTCCCTCTCCCCAACCTCTCCACTACCGCTCCCGGCCGCGCCTTTCCTGTTAGAACGCTTTGCAATAAATTTTGCTAAACCTGAGAGAGCCCTAGACTGATCCCGGAGGGACTTTGCTGTTTTCCGTACCAAGGACAGAGTGGGGGAGGTAGTGGTGCCCCGAATCCCTTCAACTAACGCCCAGGTTTGAGGTGGAAAAGGGCAAGGTGGGCGGAACGGATCTGAAACAGCCGCTGACAAATCCACTGGAGAAGTCAACAGGATCAAAATCAGTTTTTTTTTTTTTTAATTTTTAATTGCCATTGGAACAATCAATTTCCAGAGGCCTAAAAATAAACCTCAAATCCAAAACACAACACAACCCTCACAGAAAAAATAGAGAGAAAGGGGGAAAAAACTAAGAACAATCTCCCGGTTTTAATGAGAGAGTCGCCCACATCCTCATCACCCCAGCATGGTAATTGAGCAGATCTATTAACTTGTTACACTAGATTTGTTTAAAGAGACTATTACACAGTCATTTAATCAATTTGTTACACTGGAGGTCCTGACTTATGAGACACTTGCCTTATGATTCCTTAATGACTGAATTAATTTGTTTTAATAAAACCAACATTGTGTACAAGTACATTTCTAGAAATGTAATTTTGGAGACAGAACAGTCCAATGCTTCATCTGATTAGGTCCTTTCTATGGTTTATCAAAGTCTGTAGTTTCTGACATAGCTGCTTGTATGGAGTATTTTTCTTTTTTATAGCGCCATTAATTTAATATGGATCATTAGTTCTTTATACACATGCATGTTCTGACAAATGTACCCAATGAATAATGCAGCTAATGTGCTTAGGCCCAAATGCATCACATCATAAACAGAGACCTCTGCAAAATAACTGCAATGAAATAAAACACCACCTCTGGTCTCCTTGGTCATCATTAGAATAACATTGTGAGTTATACTTAAGTCTTGTTTTGCAGAGCAAGACATGTTTGGCCCCCCGATTGTATCAATGTAGCCAACTGGGTCTAACTACATCCTGAACACAAATAGATTTATGGTGAATTAAGGTTGTCTTGAGAGCAGATGCAGGACAAGAAAATCGGTTTTGCTCTTGATGGAAACTGACGTGTGTAGAATAAAATGTAAATAAACAGAAAGTCCCCAAGAAAAGGGACTTGATGTTATTGATTATGTAAAATAATTAGAACATTACAAATGATAATGCACTACAAATAGTTGGCATTTATGTCTAGATTTTTTTTGCAGGAAGAAACGATTTAGGCTCTGAAACACAACTTGAAAAATGGGGCATGATCTGAGGGGCAATAAAAAAATTAATAATGGAGGGATTGGAATGATCAGTTTGTAACCAATAACTGATATAAATGATAACTGAATGAGCCTGCTGCTGAGCTAAACATTGGAGCTTAGAGGCCAGTGATGGCCCTACACGATCACTGGAGGCATAAAGTGCTTCTGCATAATGTTGAGTAACTATGCACAGATGCCAGATATTGACTAAGTAGCTTAACAATTATTACAGGGCAGAGGGAGAAGCTGGATATATTTCCAATAAGGTGATGCTTTCTTTACAAATCTTTCTTAACAATGCTGGACAGGCAGGCATTTAAACTTGATTTCATTTTGAAAAAGACTATAGACTGCACTCATATTAACAGTATATTTGAATGCTTTCATGTTCTCCTTTTGGTGTCCTTTTGAAATGTAAATGGACATTAAGGTGTTGAATGGAATTTGTAAATAAAAGATATGGCTACTTGTGCTGTATCAAGAGTAATTATGATTATTACATAGGATGAAACTCCACTCGGGGTTTGACAAGTAGAAAGAAACCTGCTCTGCGAATAGTGTGGGAAAAAAACCCCCATCGAGATTTCAAGAAGAGGTACAAAATTCAGATGTGATTGTATTTACTAGCTTTGGTTAAGCAATGTATGTGATATTATTCACGGTTGGGATTCTCTTTTGAAACTAATTTCCCCAATGTGGTTCTGTTGATCAAAGAGGCTATTTTTGAGTCATTCACCCTAAGCTTGTGGATAATATGGAGGATGCCACTAGAGTTTTGGTTTTTGAAGCATAAACATTTGTAAAACAAGAAAGAGTTTTAGAAATCATTTAGTTCTTCAGTTCTGACATTTTCACAAGCTACATTTATCTTTTCCCTTTCATCATAGCTCAGTGATTTCTCTGCCCGAGACAGGAATGTTTATGATGATAAATCAGTGTTGTTTAATTAGATGCATCTTTACTTCATTTTAATGTTAGCTCGAAATGTATTTCTTTAGTTTATAAAAATGAGTAATTTAATCACTTCCTGGTATAAAATAAGTGGCATGAGACCAAAAATCAATGTTGGATCCTTTTGGATTTAAAAAAAAATTATTTCTAGATTTCTTATATAATATCTTACTTGCTTTGACAAATGAATTTTATGCATTTCTTCCTATTTGTGAGCAGCTAATGCAAAATATATTTGCTATTTATTACAAAGTAAATGAATATGACCTTTTGTCCATTTCACCAGATGCTATTTCTGACCATCCCAAAAAAGCCTGCTCAAAGTCAACAATATGAAGCATTCGAGGTCGCAAGACCAACTCAAGGTCATTTTAATACTGGCAAAAGGTTAATTAGATCAGTGCATTAAAACAGGAATAGACTTTTACTCAAGTTCATCTAAATAAGCATAGACAAGCTTGCCTTACCTTTTAAGGTTTCCTCGGAGATTCTAGCTCATTTCTTAGTATGGTAAAATAACTTTTTGTAAATATAATTTTTAAGTTTTCTTTTCCCAAATTTGAGCAATATTTGTCATTTATTGAACACTCACTACATACCAGGCACTAAGTAACATACTGTACACATCTTCACATATTTTACATCATCTCATGTAATCCTGTCAATAACCAAAAGAGGTAGGTATTATTATTATGATTTCCATTTTACAGATGAGGATACTGAGCCTCAGAGACGTGACTTACTTGAAGGAGATTAACAGAGGTATTAATCTGGAATCAAATTTAGTCTCTAAAGCAGTTAAAATGCCTTATGCTACCTTATGAAACACATTACACCTCATTTAAAATGTTTTCATTTGCAAACTCTTTCTCACCATTTTAGGCTCTTAATTGGCAGCTGGTGGCTTTCATATAGTTTAACATGATAGAGGGAGAAGGCCTAAGAAATGTATATAGCTACTTTGGTTCTAAGAAAAATAAGCTTTTGTACTTAACTCAGAAAACGCTTTCATAAACAAGTATTGAGTAGGATGATAAACAGTGTTGTCCCATAGAATTGGGGCGCCTGGGTGGCTCAGTCAGTTGAGCCTCAGATTGGTGGTTTCAGCTTAAGTCATGATCTAATGGGTGGTGCGATTGAGCCCCCTGTGGGGCTCTGTGCTCAGTGGGAGTCTGTTTGAAGATTCTCTCCTCCTTCTCCTCTCCCAATTTGCACCCATGCACCCTCTCTCAAATCAATCCATCGATCTTAAAAACAACAATAACAACTATTCCGTAGTGAGCATGACAGTCAACACCACTAAATGTAAATGGCCTGCCTGATCTCTGCAGTTAGGAAGTTCTTTGAGGTAACTGAGTGAGATAAAAGAGCAGATCGCTGGAAACCCTTTACTTCCACGGTTAAGTAATTTGCTTTAGGATTCCTTGTGGCTCCTGAAGAAAAAAGATACGTACTTGCCAAGGGACAGTTTCTCATGGGACTCTGTCCCTCCTAGAAACTTCTGTCATAGTAAATGGACTGGCAGACTGTTAATTAGATCAGATTAGTTCACATGGGTGTCCCCAAAACAAAAAAAAAATCAAGGTAACTTTCAATGTAATTTAGGAAGTTTCGGATAAACAGCCTACTTCAGAGTTACTTTTCCTGGTGATTGGGAGAGTTTGTTATTCAAACTCCACACCTCAGCACTGCATTGTTTTCTGTTTGTCTCACCTGCTTATTAACTTGCTTTCCCCATGTAGGCTAGACCAAATCTTTTGAAGGGAAAAAAATGCATATTTTGTTCTAGTCTTTCTTCATCCAGACTATTTTTCTACCTAGCCTCTGAAATGCAACCTTCTGGGACACTTCTAGGTCACAAAATGCAGGGACAATCTGCTCGTAAGCTTATATTTAGAATTAATTAGAAATATATTTGGAAAGAGTTAGAAAAGAGAACTATTTCTATTTCCAGATGCTCAATATTCATTATACACCATGGAAGATTTTTCAGTTGGATGAATTTGGGCTCAGAGCCATGGAAGTTTCCTGTTCTGCTTTCCAAATAGCCTTTACCTTCTTTTAGTGCCTCTGAAATTAGACACTCTCTGGGACAGGGTCAAAAGTAAAGAAAACTTAAGAGGAGACAAGCACGGTCAGTTAGACACATAACTTAGTTTCAGGGCCCCAGTATAGAATTTTCTTTTTTCCTTGATGAATGACAAAATTAAGGTAATGCAATGAATATACCCATCACTCAGATTCTGCAATTATACTGATTTCTAACATAGAACTTAATTCTCATATATTAAGTATGACAAAATCTAAAATCTGCTCTAAGGGCCGGTGTATAAAATTTATGGTCTCCCAATCGCTATTGACAGCTAAATATTTCATCTCCATCATGATGGGCCACAGAGGCAGCAAATCCTATTTCCAAAATCTATGTGTTCAGACTCCATTTAAGTGGCTCTTGGTTAGTACTTCTCAGCTCTTGGCCACTACTGGCAGACTACTTGCCCTTGGTTTAGGCGAGCTCTAAGACAAGATGCTCCATAAAATTACAAGGCAGAACTTGTACCGAAGAGTGAATGTGGATTTTCTTCTTAGGGTTTCTCCTGATTCTACTTTGAGATCTGGGTCTACTCTTTTGCCTTTCCTTTTGGGGGCTCTTAGGAGCCATCATGTGCCAACTTAACAATTTTTAGACTGGACTGAGGCTCCAGATTGCATGTTAAAGTGTCCCATCTTCTTGCTTTATGACTAATGGCATAACTAAATTAAGTGAGATAATATGTAATTAAGTCTGCAATAATGCTTGGTACAATGTAAGGATGCAAAAATTGGTAGCTGTTATTATTATTATTACTATTATTTTTAAAGATTTTATTTATTTGTCACAGAGAGAGAGAGAGTATGTGCACAAGCAGGGGGAGCAGCAGACAGAGGCAGAGAGAGAAGCAGACTCTCCACTGAGAAGGGAACCTGATATGGGACTTGATCCCAGGAACCTGGGATCATGACCTGATCTGAAGGCAGACTCTTAACCGACTAAGCCACCCAGGTGCCCTGGTAACTGTTATTATTATTGATACTATTACTATGACTATCATTGTTACTATTTTTTCTCCACCTTTATTATTGAGATATAATTGACACATAACAGTATGTAAGTTTAAGGTGTATGATGTGATGATTTCATACACATATAACAATAAGATTAATTAATACATCCTTAACTTTACATAACTAACATTTTTTGTTTTATGGTGAGAACATTTAAGTTACTGTCTTAGCAACTTTCGAGTATATAGTTCAGTATAGTTAATTATAGTCACAATGCTGTACAGTAGATCCCCAGATTTTATTCATCCTACAACTGAAAGTTTGTACCATTCAACCAATATCTCCCTGTTTTCCCAGCACCCAGCCCTTGGCAACCACCAATTTACTCTTTGTTTCTATGAGTTTGGCCTTTTTAGATTCCACTTAAAAGTGAGAACATATAGTAATTGTCTTTCTCTTTCTAACTTATTTTACTTAGTGTAATGCCTTCCAGGTCCATGTACGTTATTGAAAATGACAGGATTTCCTTCTTTTTTATGGCTGAATAATATTCCATTATAAAGCAAAAATATTTCACATTCATACATCTATATATATGTATTTATAGATACAATTTATGACACATTTATATCTTTAATTATTCACCCATTGATAGACACTTATGTTGTTTCCATGTTTTCGCTATTGTGAATAATGTTACAGTGAATACAGGAGTACAGGTATTGTTTGAGATCTTATTTTAATTTCCTTTGGATATATACCTAGAAGCAAAATTGCTGGATCATATGGTAGCTCTATTTTTAATTTTTTGAGGTACCTTCAAACTGTTTTCCATAGTGGTTGTACCAATTTGCATTCTAATGGTGCACAAGTGTCCCCTTTTCTCTACATCTTCACCAACACTTGTTCTCTCTTGCCTTTTTGATGATAGCCATTCTAACAGGTATGAGGTGATATCTCATTATGATTTTGATGTACAATTCCCTGATGACTAGTGATGTTGACCACCTTTTCATATTCCTCTGTATGTCTTATTTGGAAAAATGTCTATTCAGATCCACTGTCTACTTTTAAATTGGATTATTTATATTTTTACTACTGAGGTGTAGGAGTTTGTTGTTATTTTTAGTAAGGCCAGGTTATAATAAGAACAACAATGATTATTATGATCCTAATCAACTTCAACTCTTGGGAGTGACTTCTGAATTCTGAAGCGCCTTCCTCTGAGTACAGCGCAATGGCTGACATTTTATTTTTGGTACTCCACAGAAGCAAGAGTCAGTTTGAAGATGGGTCTTCCCCCAACCCAGTTTTATAGGATAGCAATAAACATGGCTGTATCTCATTAAATTTAATGAGTCTTCATAAAATAACCATTACATTCTGAAGGTAATGAAAGAATAGCTTTGATAGCTAGTAAATAAACTACCAAAGGCAGTTTCATCACATTCTAGGGCTGAATAGGATACAGGCAACATCAGGAAGAAGCTGTGACGTTTTTGTGGTAAGAACAAGCCAGGCTATGCCTGGCTTCACTGCGTGAGAGCCCATGGAGCAATCTTCCATTTCAGCCCAGTGTTTCTAGCTATGCTAGCTAGCTATGGTTGTGAGATGTGATTAAATGGATTGGTTTAAAAATCTGCTAAAGACTTTATGTATATCATGTCACTGATATTGAATTTGAATACTATTGTAGTAGGTTAGACTAAATAATTTATTTTATAAACATAGAGGTAGAGCAGATTGAATAGAGTATGCAAATTTATGTAAATAGTCCTACAAATTCAGACTCTTCTGATCCGAGAGCCCTGGTACTTTATAAACAGAGCTGTAACATTGTAAATCAGGAGTTATTAACCTGTGGTCCATGGCCCAGTAGGGTCCTGAATTTATATGCAAAATTGCATGCCTGTGTGTTTTTCTAGAGAGAGGGTCCATATCTTTCATTATATTCTCAAAGAAGTTCAGCACCCAAAGAGTCTAAGAACCATAACATGGTATAAATATTCTAGTTGGTTCTATTAAATCAAATCATATTCACACACACTGCTTTTCAGAAAGTGTTAACCTAATTAGAGTAAATATCTGCTACTTATTTGTGATCCAGCTAGAACTAAAATTTCTTGACTTTTTAAAGAAATCCTTTAGTTTCCTTTGTAAGCATATAAATTAAAGAAATCCTACTGATTTATATACCTGCATTTTTCTGCATTGCTTTCTATCCCACATGACTCTTTTACCATAAGTAGTTTCATAGTATTAATTTTCAATCTTTATTTCTTGAAGTCATTTTTGATACCAAACCACCCAAGGTTTTGGTCAAATGAAATGGGTCTGAAAAGAGATGAAACAGTAACAAAGAAAAATGGATCTCTATATAAATGATCCTTTCTGGTGCTCTGTGTTTTTTTCTTCTTAATATTTTATCCATATTATAAGCTTCCCAAATTAATCTAACAATTACCCAAGTATTTCAGATTGACAAATGTAGCAGAAACGCTTATGTCCCTGGATTATCCCTGTGAGACAAAGCACATATAAGATGGTTTTATAGTTGTGCCAGATGAGATCCAAGGAAATGTAGGGGTGTGTTTAGGACCATAGGGGCCAGGTCTCCATAGGTAGAGCAAAAGCAGAGGCTCAGACTCTTGTAGCTGGAAGAGATCTTGATATTACTGAGTCATTCTTGACCAAATTAGAAGACTTTGAATTACAACTCGACACTGTATCACCAAAGGCAATTAGGTGTGGGTTTGGAATCAAAGTAAGCTCAGAACTCACAATGCATAGTGAGTTCAAAGATAGTTTCCAATTTGGCCGTTACTTTTTTCTCTACAATTGTGTATGTGTGTGTGTATGTGTATGTGTACACATATACATCCATACATATACAAATATAAGTACATAAAACCTCAAATGTGTACAGTACTACTTATGTACAGTTAGAGTCAATTATTTCCATGTCTTGTTCCCAACAAATTTCTCTATAAGCAAAATAATTTTCTTTATTTAATAGCACCTAATTGCCCTCAAAATGAAGGCATTCTGGGTCTGGGATATTCTGAAAATGTCACTGGAGTTAGTCACAACTTTTTTATTGTTTTAAAAATAATAAACTTAGGGTGCCTGGGTGGCTCAGCATGTTAAGCCACTGCCTTCGGCTCAGGTCACGGTCTTGGGGTCCTGGGATAGAGTCCCACATTGGGTTCTCTGCTCAGCGGGAGCCTGCGTCCCCCTCTCTCTCTGCCTGCCTCTCTGCCTGCTTGTGATCTCTGCCGGTCAAATAAATAAATAAATACATAAAATCTTAAAAAAAAAAAATAAACTTAGTGGCCACACCAGAAGGACAGAGAGTCTGTAGCCTCTGTCCTTCTGGTGTGGCCACTATGAATAGGCTTGCAATTTCATCACTTTGGGATATTTAACATCATAAATGGTGATTTCATACTGATGGATGGATGGCATTATTTGAGATAACATGTATAAAAGTATTTAGCGCCTGCATGTCTCTTAAACATGGGTTGTTACTAATCTGAAAAAAAATTTTCTCTCTTGATTAAACAAATGTAAAAGAAACCCTAGTATTTATTATTTTATAAAGTGGCTGTAAATATAGTGAGAAAATCAGCAGCTTTTTCCCTGGTTTATGGAACTAGCAACATCTTCATCTCTTAGGGATCAGATAGCGTTCCAAATCCTGGAGCCTACGGTTTTGTTTTTGTTTTTGTCTTTATTTTTTAAACGATTTTATTTATTTGCCAGAGAGAAAGAGAGAAAGAGAGTGAGAGAGGGAACACAAACAGGGGGAGTGGGAGAGGAAGAAGCAGGCTTCCAGCTGAGCAGGGACTCCGATGCAATGCAGAGCTCAATCCCAGGATGCTGGGATCATGACCTGAGCCAAAGGCAGCTGCTTTTTTTTTTTTTTTAGATTTTATTTATTTATTTGACAAACAAAGATCACAAGTAGGCAGAGAGGCAGGCAGAGAGAGAGGAGGAAGCAGGCTCCCTGCTGAGCAGAGAGCCTGACATGGGCCTCGATCCCAGGACCCTGAGATCATGACCTGAGCCAAAGGCAGAGGCTTTAACCACTGAGCCACACAGGCACCCCACAAAGGCAGATGCTTAACCACTGAGCCACCCAGGTGCCACTGCCTATGGATTTTTATTCTGTATATTTTCTCTTACCTCTTGTAGTCGCTAATGAGAACATCTACTGGGAAGTTGAAGGCTGAGAATAATTTCTGGTGTTGCTGGGGGTCAGCTCAGATGAAGGGTCCTATTTTAAGGCATTCTGAATGCGATGTGGAGAAAATGCTCAGATGCTTCCTTGTGGCTTGGGTTGCCTAATGAAGCTGTTGGAGATTTTTCATTTAATCTTTAATGTTTTTGTCTCTATATAGTTCCCTCCCTGTCAAATAGTTCACTACCTTAAAACAGTGCATTCATAAACTGTGAAGTAAGCTTGAATTGTGGGACAGTTCTAGAGTCCCTGGATTAGTTTGACTACTACGTAAGAAGTTGGAATATAAAGGTAAGAATAGCTTTTTTTTACTCCTTCTGCTCTTGGAAGCCTAATTAATGATAAAAAAAAAAAAGGTGCCAAATGCTTATAAAGAGGAGATTCCTGTCTTGCCAATAAATTTTTTTCCGCCAGTATTTCCATTTTTTAATCTCTTTTCTATCTTTGGAAGAAGGCAGAGAAATGTGTGAACCCATTCACAAATATAGACTCACAGTAACACCAGGAAGCAGAAACATGAATAGCAGTGAATGACTTTAATGGTGAAGTATTGTGTGTGTGTGTGTGTGTGTGTGTGTGTGCTGCAAACTATTACTTACATATAAAATAATTATCATTATTTTATTGTAGCATGGTTATAATTTTTGTTGCATTATAAATATCACAGGTCCCTTTTTTTTTCTACTACCACAGCAGTTTCTGAAGACATGTAAACCCATAGTGTTATTACTCTCTAATCTAGTTGAGGTGATGAAATAGTGCCAAAACTCTCATTGCAATTTCATTAGCATATTCATGAGTCGCACTTTTGCAGTGTTGCAGAAACAACACAAATTGGTTTGTGGATTGTGAACTCCCCCTTCTTCTCCTCTCCAGAAGCACAGACTGTAGATTAGCAAATCAAGTTGGCCCACAAACTTCTGTTCACTAAATTGCATAAGTTTTCTGCTCTTCCCTTTATTTCCGTATTTTATGATTCTTGTGTTATTGAATGCCATATGAATGGACATACCGCCCAATAGAAGAACAAACATGGGGACTCAAATGGCTTGGAAAAATGGAAGTTCTGAAAAAGCCAGACACTAAATTGCCCTGCTACAAGGAAGCATTTCTTTCTCTCTTTTTATTGTTCTTGATGTTTGTTTTCTTTTTTCTTGTGAATGGGGGTTAAAAGACCATTTGTAGTTTGGTTGAAACTGGCTTGCAGTCTACCAAGCCAGTTTTCTTCCCTCTTCAGCTCATGATACCTATCACTTCTAGGACTGACACAGAAGCACTTTCTCTATCATGTTCCACCCTCCCTCTTGCTGCAACTACTGGCTAGATGTTTATTCTTAGGGCAGCACTGACAGCTAATAGTGGAAGGTGACAGCCTTCATCAGCCTGGGTCCCTGAATGACTCCATGGAGTTTCTGCTCTCCCTTCCTCCAACCCTTAATGAGAAAGAAATATCCTTTGTGATAAGCCATTGAGATTTCAGATATTAAATGTTATGTCAGTTAACATTATCTTGACTGATTGAATGGTATCTTTATTATCCAGATTTGGTGTTGTTTAAAAAACTCAGTTGCTGTTATTTAAATATTTATTTGACATGAGAAATGGAACTTTGAGGATTAAAACATATGGTTCATTTCTGCTGTTTGCTGTATTTTCTTCCTATGGTTGTGTCTTTTGGCTTCGTTGTAACCCATTTTTACTAATTACATGCCCTAAGGGGATATTATACAATTAAATAAACCCAGTTCCTCAATCTCTTATAATAAATTAAGCATCGAGGGATGTATTTGTGAACATGTTCAAGTACTAGACAGAACACAGGATCCCACCTATTAGTTAACTAGAAAACTCAAAAACCCAATTTAACTCAGCATCCAACATATTTCAGAAGTTAAACACTTGGAATATTGATAACTTAAAAAATTTATGTAGCGCTTTTGGCCTTTCAAAGTACTTCCACATATAATGTATAGAATATGTTTGATCAGCTCTTTGAAAGATTTGGATAAGAAGATTTTTCTGAAGCTGAATCATGCATTTTTAAGTGAAAAACCTCTCATAGTAACAACAATCACACACTGCTAACGTATTGAAAAATAGATCTTACTCCTAGCCTTATAAGGCAGCTAGGGAAAGTTACTCAAGGTGACCAGCTCTTCTTTGCTAACACTTACATTGTTTTTGATTTATATGTTCTGTTGTTGTGGCACTTTCAAAAAATGCCAAGCCATCGAGGCTTTGTGTGGGTAAAGATGGGAGATACCAAGGCACAGTGAGAAATGTATTATTCAGACTACAAGAGTAGGGGTGCCTGGGTGTCTCAGTCAGGTAAGCGGCTGCCTTGGGCTCAGGTCACGCCGCAGGGTCCTGGGATTGAACCCTACATCTGGATCCCTGCTCCATGGGGAGCCTGCTTCTCCCTCTTCCTCTCCCTCTTCCCCCTGTTTGTGTTCTCTGTCTCTCTCATAAAACAAACAAACAACGCTGTAAGAGTAGATTATCAGGGTAGGGGCTGGTACTGACAAAAAAACCCCAGTTTCTGGACTTTTTCTAGCTTATTTGTAAAGGCTGTGTAGAAATCCAATGAAGTTTAAATATGTTATAAAATCTCTTTGGTATCTCTCACCCCGGGCAAGAATCCGTTATATTTAGAATTTATGAGTTTTTTTTTTGAAGAGACGACAGACAGTGTATGAGATAGCCCAACCATGTTTATACACATTTGAATTATAAATATGCTTTAATTTTTCCACAGAAAGATTGCTGTGGACGCACATTGTTCACGTGATATAATGCAACATAACTGATTTAATTAAAGCCTGTTTTCTTGGTCTGCAGTCTCTCTATATTGGAGGGATTGCTTTTTCCATAGGAAAAAACTATCAGTGGGTAACACGATTTGTGAGACAACTGCAGAATGCATTCCCTTTGCTTTTTTTTCAGGCTTCAATCCATTGCTCAATTTAAGTATGGAGATACTGCTTGTCAAATACTTCTTGACACATGAATTTTACAACAAAATATCAGCGCACCTACTGCTTGGATTTCTAACTCATTTATTGTACAATATACAGCTAATCCAATCTACTGTTGCAAACATGGTTTGTGCAGTTATGCTCGGCTACAGCACGATGGTTTTCTTTAAACTGGCGGGTTTCCTGAGGTTTTATTTTCCTTCCTTGGGCAAAAAAACATAGATGAGACCTGACTTACTTGATAAAAGTGGTGGTGTTGAGTCCATAGTGTGGGCGAGTGGGGTTTGCAGAACTGAGAAGCTCTTGTTGCCTTTGGGACCATGAAGGCAGAGCCTTCTGAACCTTAAGTGGAGAATCTAGGGAATTGTGCAGCAAGATTAGAGATGATTCGTAAGGAAATGTCTGTAAAACTCTGCGAGAGAGATGCTGTAAAGGAGAAGAAATTATTTTACTTGATCGGCGGCATTATTGGTGAGCTGAGTGAAAACAGCCGTGAAACAAGTGTTTGGAATTTACATTGAAGTGTAAAGGGAAAGGGTCAGTTTTTATCTCCTCTTTTCATTATTTTTAATTGTAAGGATACTGTACGTTTATTGTGAGAAACTTATTTTCACTCCCCAGGGATAACCACTGTGAACTGTTTAGTGTGTGGCCTGTCAGACCCTCTTCTTGCATATTTAAACACGTAAATTAGAAACATAAAGGATCTCCCTAGACATATGTTCTTTCACCTGCTTTTAAAGCATCCACCAGTGTATTTACGACAGTCTATCTGTTCATACAATATAGTGTATGTGGTAGACAGAATTCTAAGAAAAATCTATGATGATCCTGGCCTTTTCGTAAACCCCTTCCCTTTAAGTGTGGGTGGAATCTCTGATTATGATCAGCTCTCAGTTCCTTGTGTAGGTTACAACCTGCAGCAAAAGTGAGATGATCTGGGTTTTCCTTTAAAGGTAGAGTTTTTCTTTAGCCGATGAGCAGAAGTCATGAAGACCAGCGAGGACATGCGAAACTCAGTTCTGCCGTCATAAAGAACTGAAATCTGTCACAGTCCTAATGGGCTTGGAAGACTTCCCTTGTGGAGCGTCCAGAGAAAAATACAGCCTGTCTGATAGTTTGATGTCAATCCCATGAGCCCCTGAGCAGAGGACCCAGCTACATGGGGCCAGACTTCTGTCTTACAGAACCATGAGCACACCAGTGGTTGTTGTTTGTGATAATTCGTTACACAGCTGCTGAAAACGAATGCAGTCTATGTGACTGCCCTCAGGGCTTCAGATCCTCATTTGTACTGATTTCAGAGACATAAAAGACCAAAGAAAATGACCTTCAGGGTTATAGAAACTTGATCTTCATTTATTCATTCAATCATTTTTTAAAAAGATTTTATTTATTTATTTGCGAGAGAGAGAGAGCATGAGAGGAGAGAGGTCAGCGGGAGAAGCAGATTCCCTGCCAAGCAGGGAGCCCGATGTGGGACTCGATCCCAGGACTCCAGGATTATGACCTGAGCTGAAGGCAGTTGCCTAACCAACTGAGCCACCCAGGTGCCCTCAATCATTTTTAATGACCACTGCTATGTGCCCATCACTGTCCTAAGTGCTGGGATACATCTGTGAACAAAAGCAGACAAAATACAGACAGCAGACCTCTTTAGAAGGGTTGAAGGAATCATTCTAGCAAGAACCCACATGTGTTTGCCACTTTCTATATTACAAGGCATTTTTTCGAACGTATTCTTATTCTGCTTCCTACTGAAATTTTCACTGGTTGAGGCAAATATTGTTATTATTGTCTTTTTACAAGTATGTGAAGCCATGCTCTTGTCTTAGAGATGAAAGGACTCCACAAACTCAACTAGCTGTTAATGCAACAGCTGGGACTCTTTGCTCTTTATAGTACATAGATCTGTTGTTAGTAACAGCTACTGTTTTAAGGGGTGTTTGCCACGTGCCCATATGGTGTTGAGTTCTTTACATGGGTTACCTGATTTCATCTTCACAGCCACTCCATAAGATTGACCCAATATATACCCTCATTTTACAGAAGAGGAAATTGGGAATCATGAAGGCTTAACAACTTTTCCACGCTGAAGCTAAGATCCGAACCCTGGGGAGCTGACTCCATGATCCATATTCTTCATCACTAAGCTAACTGCCTTCCCAAGCCAACATTGCCCAGGCCAGCCTGGCCATACCCTCCAGGCCAACATGGCCAAAGATGGCCAAACAGGGCCATGTTCTCTTCTGGCCCAGTCAGGAAAACTGACACTTTCGCTCTACTGCGTATCACATTAGGGCCTATTTATATCCTCAGTTTTTATGACCTTTTGTGTTTTGGCTAACCTTTCCTATTTTCTTGTGGGTTATTTTTTCAACTCATGAAATGCAGAGGCATAGGTGAACAGAAAATTATAGATTGTGTTTTTTATAGTTTTCATTAAGAATGTGTGACATAAAACAGTATGATAGGGTCAAGCATTATCTGCTTCTCAGATTTTCGTCTCTAACTGTGCCATCAAAAAAGTTTAGGAGGTTAGATTTATACCCCAGCGTAACTCTGTTCTCTTAGCTGCCTACTCTGAATTATTAATCCATGAATGTACACTTCTTTCAGACAGATTATAAATCTCGAAGAGAAGGTCCATGTTTTAAACATTTCTGTCATACCTAGTATTGTTCTGGACACAATAACACGTACATCTTCACTAAATTAAATCTTAACTTATTTCAAATTGCACTGAAATTACACATACACGCACACATGCATTTCCCCCAGCCTGTCTCATTTCTTGAAAATAAGAACTTCCATGTTAGCTATCTTCCTTTCTTTGCTCTATAAAAACCTCTTTCCAATTTCAGTTGGTACTCTGGTGTTCTAGGGTTTGATTAATGAGTTCATGTTAAGCTGTCCATTTCATTTAAAACGATAATAACTTTGATTGTATCCCCTTCACCCTTTGTCACTAAAACTAAACAGTCTTACTTTAAAAAAGTTTAACCTTGGAAAGTATGGCCTGAGCCATCCCATTCATTATTATTGAAATAGTCTTGCCCCAAGGCTTGCTTTTCTGTGCTATGGAGACCAGAATTTTGCCCATAGCTTATAATTTTGTATGCAAGTAAGCTACTGCTTCTTAATTTTATTTACCCTGACTCTTGGGTTGATGTTTAATATTTTTGTACTCTTGACTGCAGCAGAGTCCTGGAAAGGCTCACAGTGATTTGAAGGTCCATGAACTGGATAGTCCACTTTGCCCAGTATCTTTTATATATATTTTGAAGTTTTCTTTCTTTCTTTTTTTTTTAAGATTTTATTTATTTATTTGAGAGAGAGACAGTGAGAGAGCATGGGAGGGGAAAAGGTTAGAGGGAGAAGCAGACTCCCCTTGGAGCTGGGAACCTGATGTGAGACTCGATTCCGGGACTCTGGGATCATGACCTGAGCCGAAGGCAGTTGCTTAACCAACTGAGCCACCCAGGTGCCTGGAAATTTTTTTAACATTGTATTGTGATCCTATTATTTTATGTCTGTTTAAAAACTACATTAAATTTATATAAATGCTATTTGAAAGTGCTTTTTTTCTTTTCTTTTTTTTTTTTTTTAAAGATTTTATTTATTCATCTGACAGAGATCACAAGCAGGCAGAGAGGCAGGCAGAGAGAGAGGAGGAAGCAGGCTCCCCGCCAAGCAGAGAGCCTGATGTGGGGCTCGATCCCAGGAACCTGGGATCATGACCTGAGCACAAGGCAAAGGCCTTAACCCACTGAGCCACCCATGTGCCCTGAAAGTGCTTTTTTTCTAGAAGAGGTACAGCCCTTTTAGTGAACAATTTCCAGTGTAAACTGATATCTTTGGAAAGCCAAATCAAATTTTGCCTTAGGTTGCAATTTTATAGAATTTGACTGAATGATAGAATCTCAGAGATAATTCAATTCAAATTCCTCCTTTAATAGATGAAACAGGCTTAGAAAAGGCAAGTGACAGGGCATAGGTGGGCCAGTTTCTTGAGCAGTGAAAATTGGGTAAGGAAACTTAAATCCACCAAATGAAAGGAGAGGCAATTGGGTTAAAAATAGGAACTTACATTATACTGCTTTGATTTTTAAAATTTTTGTCTCTTTTCCTTATAAAGTAGGAGAACTAAGAGTCAAAGGACCACCATTTTAACTATCTTTAAAAGTCAAGTGTATGAGGAGCCTGGGTGGCTCACTTAAGTGTCTGACTCTTGATTTCCGCCCAGGCCATGATCTCAGGATTATAAGATTGAGCCCCACACTGGGCTCTAAGCCATTGGGAAGTCTACTTGAGATTCTCTGTCTCCCTCTCCCTTTGCCCCCTTCTCTTCCTCCCACTCACACACTCACTCTTTTCTCTCAAATAAATAAATCTTTAAAAAAGTCAAGTGTAAATAACTTTTTTTTTTCTTTTGGAAAGGAAAAACCAATGAGTGTCAAAGAAAAAGTCACAAACATTTGTTATCAAAGTAGATTGAAGTTTTAGAGCATACGGACTTGGCCCTGAAAAGGCCCTGATTCCCAGATAATGACCTGAAATTAGAAAGGAATGGTCTCCTCAATTCATGCATAAAGCCAGGTAGTTGACCGCAGTTAAGAATTAATGTGTAAGTGCTAAATTGTATTTATATATTTAATCTATCCAAATTTTGGGTATTATATGTAGCTTTCAAAATATTCTTCAGTATCGTTATATTAACATTTTGGTAAATAATCACTTTTCTATTTAAAGGAGACAAAAAATGTGATTATGTCCTCTGGTTACCTGGTCATTGAAAGCTTGTCTTCCATGCATAAAACTGCTGCTACTCTTCTAGATCAGGTTTACTCTAACTGCAAACAGAGTATTTAATGAAAATAAGCAGCCTGTTGCTTATTTTAGTTTCTACACCTAAACATGTGAAGTGATGATAGCAAATGTCTCACCACGGAGAAGTTTATCTTCCACTTTCACACTTTTGATTCATGCACTGATGATATCTCTCTAAAGTTTCTACACTTTCTATAGTTATTTATTTTACTATTTTATAATGCACAGTGCCTCAACAACTTGGATATTTCATCTTGTAGGAGCTTACCTCTATTAACATTTTTTAACTATTCCACTAAAGACATATTCACTTAACCTCCACCCAATTTTTCCTTTTCTCTTGTAAGTTTTTTTTTTTTTTTTAAGATTTTATTTATTTATTTGACAGACTGAGATCACAAGCAGGCAAAGAGGCAGGCAGAGAGAGAGAGAAAGGGAGAAGCAGGCTCCTTGCTGAGCAGAGAGCCTGATATGGGGCTCAATCCCAGGACCCTGGGATCATGACCCGAGCTGAAGGCAGAGGCTTTAACCCACTGAGCCACCCAGGCACCCCATCTTCTAAGTTTTTTATCCTTCCCCATTAATCTCAGAGTGACTCAATTTTAATACCAATTTTCTTGGGAATATTTGAAAAGATTTCCAGGCACTTAATGCCAAGATAACTCTGATGAACATTCCTTCCCCACAAAATGTATTAGCTTCTTATTTTAGATATCTTGGGATCATTTACATGGTGGTCTCAGCCTCTATTGAACCTTCTTTATAATGCATTGATTTTGCTCCTAACTGTTGATGTTGTCTGGGATGTTTGATTTTAGGAGTGGAAAAGGAGCAGTAGAGTGTAGTGGTGGCCAGTAGGTTTAGAATATTTTAAAATTTTGAATTAATTTCTGAAATTCATATGTTGGAGGATTTCATACAAAATATTTACATTTCTGAGATTTGTATCTTCTCTTGAACAATTAGAAGAGCTGAAAACATTTGCTTTGTATCCCACATGTCAGTAGTCTGTCAGAACTCTTCAGATGGGCCATGTGTTACACAGTTTGCCTCAGTCTGTACCTTGTCCCTTCAACCTTCTAGGTTACCTGTTTGACCCAGGTGGAAGCAAATAATAAAAGGCTTAAATCCATATTAAGTAATTCTGAAATTTTCATCTCTTTATGTGTATATACATTTAAACATCAATTTTAGTTCCTTCAGTCTCTGTTATCAATAAAATGGACACAGAAAGCTAACCGGTAACCAAGAAAGGTGATGAGAGTTCAGAGTTTTTGAATCTCCAGGTAAGGAGAGCCAAGAACTTTCCTTTGCAGTCAAGAGAGGATACTGTTACAAAAATTGCCATGACCTGCTTTTTGCATTCATGACTGTGATAGGAAAACCATATTAAGTCCATGAGCTTATACAGATCTTTGTTTTTTAATGCTTCTTTCCTTTATGCACATATTTATCTAAAGATGTATAAGAATATTAAATATTAAATATTAAGAATACTAAACATTTTGGAAAAGATATACCAGTCAATGAAAGGACCTAGTTATTCAGATTAAATAGAGCAAAAACTTTTATACATGTGCTCTGGTCATGACAGGACTTCCCATGGTATGGAACTTGCCCTACCACCATGAACAATTAAAAAATTACAAAATTGAGACAGCAGGCAATCCAGGATGGTGATCCCTTAGAAAAATATAACCCCAATGAATTCTCTGTCTCTAGAGACAGTTTTCAAACAGTGGCATAGGGAGAAGGGACTCTAGCCCAGCACATGATAACTTACTGATTTGAGGAGATAGAGACTGGGGGGCTGAAGCAGCTTGGATTTGAAAACAGAGAAAAAAAAAGCTATGGAGAGCAACAGAGCTTCATGAACCTGCATAGGAGGTCCCTAAAGTCTTTGAATGAACACCCATCAGTGCATTTGTTTATGAAGCTAGAAAAAGAACATGTGTCATAAGAAGGCTATAAAATTAGAAACTTCAATAGCTGACACAAGGCAAAGAAATGACCAAATTCCACCTAGCCAGATTAAAGAGATCTCATTGAATACTTGGGGCAATTAGTAGAAACCTCAGAGGGGTCATGCCTCAATAACAAGGCTAAATTAGTCTGAGAGTAAAGTTCCTAAACCTGCCTTAACAAAATTGAAACAAAAAATCTTAAGATTATTATTATTATTATTTCTGATTATTAAGACAAATTTCAAAACCAAAATCACCCACCACTTAACAGTATAATATTCACAATGTTCAGCATCAAAATTAGTAGATATGTGAAAAAACATGTGTGACCATAACCATGACTAGAGGATCAATCAACAGAAGCAGAGCCAGAAATTATAGAGATAATAGAACTAGTAGACAAGGACCTTAACATAGAATAAATATTTTTAAAGAATATAATAAAAGACATCAGGACGCCTGGGTGGCTCAGTTGGTTAAGTGACTGCCTTCAGCTCAGGTCATGATCCTGGAGTCCCAGGATCAAGTCCCACATCGGGCTCCCTGCTTGGCAGTGAGTCTGCTCTCCCTCTGAGCTCTCCACTCTCACACTCTGTCTCTTGAATAAATAAACAAACTTCTTTAAAAAAAAAAAAGAATATAATAAAAGACATGAACACAGTGAGGTCAGAAATGGAAGATATAACAAAAGAAAATGGAAATTTTGTACATTAAAAATGTGTCAGCCCTTGAAAAACAAGGTTTTGAACTGTGTGGTTCTGTGTCTATGTGGATTTTTTTTCAATAAATTCAATAGAGTGAAAATGTGCTTTCTCTTCTGTTTGATTTTCTTTCTTTCTTTTCTTTTTTTTTTTAAGATTTTATTTATTTATTTGACAGAGAGAGAGAGATCACTAGTAGACAGAGAGGCAGGCAGAGAGAGAGGGGGAAGCGGGGTCCCTGCTGAGCAGAGAGCCCAATGTGGGCTCGATCCCAGGACCCTGAGATCATGACCTGAGCCAAAGGCAGAGGCTTAACCCACTGAGCCACCCAGGCACCCCTCCTCATGATTTTCTTAATAACATTTTCTTTTCTCTAGCCACTTTATTGTAAGAATACAGTATACAATACATATGAGATACAAAACATGTTATTCGACTATGTTATTGGTAAGGCTTCTGGTTAACAGTGGGCTATTACAGTTAAGTTTTTTGGAAGTTAAAAGTTACATATAGATTTTCAAATGTGTAGGAGATTGGTACTCCTCAACCCCTGCATTGTTCAATGGTCAACTGTAGATTTGAAATAAAAAATCTGCAGGATAGGTTTAATAGGATCTTAGGTGCTGTGCTGCATATGAAAAATTAGTGACCTTGAGAACTTGGAAATATAAAATATTCAAGTTGAAAAACGGAGAGAAGAAAATATGGAAAAAATACTAAATAGAGTTACAATGAGCTATGGAACAATATTGAGAAATCTAACATGCAGAGTGCCTGGGTGGCTCAGCCAGTTGAGCAGGTACCTTCCACTTGGGTCATGATCTCGGGGTCCTGGGATAGAGCCCCACATTGGTATCCCTGCTCAGTGCAGAGACTACTTCTCCTTCTGACTGCCTCTCTGCCTACTTGTACTCTCTCTCTGTCAAATAAATAAAATATTTAAAAAAACCCTCCTTCTTCCCTCCCCCAGAAAAGAAATCTAACATGCATGTAATTGGAGTCCAAGAAGAGAATGAGACAGAAGAAAAATTTGGAGAAATAATGATAAAGAATTTTCCAAATTTGAAGAAATGTACAGACCCACAGATATAACAGTTAACAAATGGTAAGTAAAATAAACATTAAGAAAATATCAAGGCATATTATAATTAAAATGCTGAAAACCAGGGCACCTAGGTGGCATAGTTGGTTGATTTTCTGACTCTTGGTCTTGACTCAGGTAGTGATCTCAGGGTTGTGAGATGGAGACCCGCATCAGGCTCCATGCTCAGCACAGTCTGCTTGAGATTCTCTCTGCCCCTCTTGCTTGTGCTTTCTCTTTCTTTCTCTCTAAAATAAAATAAAATAAAATATGGGATGCCTCAGTGGCTCAGTTGGTTAGGCATCTGCCTTCAGCTCAGGTCATGATCTTAGGGTCCTGGGACTGAGTCCCACATCAGGCTCCTTGCTCAGTAGGAAGCCTGCTTCCCTCTTGGCCTGTCGTTGCCCCTGCTTGTGCTTGTTCTTTCTCTGACAAATAAATAAAATCTTAGTAAAACAAAATAAAATAAAATGTTGAAAACCAGTGTCAAAAGGCAAACTTAAAGAGAAACTAGAGAGCTAGATCACATTATATGTAGTGAAACAAATATAAAGAAGACTGTAGATATACAGCATAACCAAGTCGGATCAATCGCAGGTATACAAGGCTGATTCAACATTCAAAACCAATTAATGTAATCTATCACATCAGGAGGCTAAAAAAGAAAAACTGTATTATCACATCAATGGATACAGAAAAAGCATCTGACAAAATACAATACTCATTCATGATAAAAACTCTCAGAAACCTGGGAAGAGAAAGGAACTTCCTCAACTTGATAAAGAATATTTACAACAAATCTACAGCTCACAACATACTTAGCAATGAGAAACTAGAAGTTTTCCCACTAAGATCAGGTATAAAAAAAGGATGTTTCCTCCTCCACTCCTTTTCTTTTCTATTTTTAAAAAAGATTGTATTTATTTATTTTAGAAAGAGAGAGAGTGCACAAACAGGAGGGAGGGGCAGAGGGAGAAGCAGTCTCCCTGCTGAGCAGGAAGCCAGAGGGACTCTGGGATTGATGCCAGGACAATGAGATGGTGACCTGAGCTGAAGGTGGATGTTTAACCCACTGAGATAGCCAGGAACCCCCCACCACCGCTGGAACTTATAGCTAATTCAATAAGACAAAAAAAGGAAATAAAAGATACTCTGATTCAGTAGGAAGAAATAATTCTGTCTTCATAAATCACATGATCATCTGTTTAGAAAATTTGAAAGAATTGACAAAAACCCCTGGAATAAGTGGTTATAGCAAGTGGCTATATAGCAAGGTTACACAGTACAAGGTTAATATGCAAAAGTGAATTGCTTCCCATACACTAGCAATGAAAAAACGGAATTTGAAATTAAAAGTATAATGCCATTTACTTTAGCCCTCAAAGAATGAAATACATCAGTATCAATCTAACAAACTATGTACAAGACTTATATTTGGAAAATTACAGAACTCTGATGAACAAAATCAGAGAACTAAATAAATGAAGATACATTTTCATGTTCATGGACAGCAAGATCAATATTGTGATGGTATCAGTTTAACCCAACTTGATCTATAGATTCTCTGCAACTCCATTCAGGTTCCCAGCAAGTTATTTTGTGGATATTGACAGACTGATTCTAACATTTATATGGAGAAGCAAAAAACCCAGACATCCAACACAATAATGAAGGAGAAGAAGAAAGTCAAAGGACTGACACTACCTAACTTCAAAACTTACTAGAGCTCTTCCAACTGTGCTTGTCAGTAGGCTACCACCATGAGCCACAGAATTCTGGGGGTAGAGAAAAGGTAGCAGCTCAGTGTTCTACACCCACAGGAAGCTCTACCTGTCTGTGCACTGTGGACTTTGCAGAGTCGTCAAGCTACATCAAGGGCATCATGAAGAACATCATTCATGATCCAGGCTGGGGTGTGCCACTCACCGAGGTAGTTTTCTGAGATTCATACTGGTTTAAGAAGTGGAGGGGGCTGTTCATGGTCGCCAAGGTCATCCATACCAGCCAGTTCATTTACTGTGGCAAGATGAACCAGCTCAACACAGGCAATGTACTCCTGGTGGGCAAATATGCCTGAGGGCATCATTATATGTTTCTGGAGGAGAAGACTGGTGACTGGAGCAAGTTGGCCTGAGCCTCTGGAAGAAATACTGCTGTCATTTCTCACAACCCTAAGACCAAGAAGACCCACGTGAAGCTGCCCTTTTGGTTCAAAGGAGGTTTTCTCTTCAGCCACGAGAAGCTATGGTTGGTGTGGTGCCTGGAAGTGGTGGCACTGACAAGACCATTCTGAAAGCTAGCTGAGAGGAATTGCTGGCCACACATGTGGGCCATGGCTATGAAACCTGAAGGAGCATCCTTTCAGAGGGGGCAACCATCAGCACATTGGTAAACCCTTTACTATCCACAGAGATGCTCCTGTTGGCCACAAAGTGGGTCTTATTGCTCCCTGCCAGAACAGGGGTCCCTGGGAAACCAAGACTGTGCAGGAGAAAGAAAATGAGGCTAAAGGACTTAATAAAGTCTATCTTTCTGCCACTAAACAAAAACAAAACAAAAAGAAACTACAACAACAAGAAAACCAACTTACCAGAAAGCTACAGTAATCAAGACAGTATGGTATTGATAAAAGAATAGACAAAAAAAAAAAAAAAAAGAATAGACAAATAGACTACCACAACAAAATACAGAGCTTGGAAATAGACCCACATAAACAGAGTCAACATCTTTGACAAAGGAGCAAAGGCTGTACAATGGAGCAAAGACAGTCTTTTTTCAACAAATGGTGCTAGAACAACTGGACACCCACATGGGGAAAAAAAAAAAAAAAAGAATCCAGACACCGAGCTTACACCCTTCACAAAAATTAACTCAGAATGGATCACAGGCCTAAATGTAAAATGCAAAACTACAAAACTTCTAGAAGATAGCATTAGAAAAAACCTAGATGTCTTTGGGTATGATGATGACTTTTTAGATGCAACACCAAAGGCATGATCTGTGTAAGAAATAATTGATAAGCTGGGCTCCATAAAATAAAAAATTTCTGCTCTGTGAAAGACAATGTCAGGAGAATGAGAAGATAAGTCATAGATTAAGAGAAAATACTTGCAATGAATCCATCTGATAAAAGACCATTATCAAAAATATACAAAGAATTCTTAAAACTCAATAAGAAAACAAACAACTTGACTAAAAAATGGGGCAAAATCCTTAACAGACACTCACTAAAGAAGATGTACAGATGTTAAATAAGCATATGAAAAGATGCTCACATCATATGTCATCAGTGAAATTGAAATTTAAACAACAATGACATACAATTACACATCTATGATAATGGCCAAAATCCAGGATACTGACAACACCAAATGCTAATAAAGATGTGTAGCAATAGAAACTCTTCTTCGTCGTCTTCTTCTTCTTCTTTTTGAAGATTTTATTTATTTTTCAGAGAGAGAAATAGAGAGCACAAGCAGGGGAGTAGCAGCCAGAGGGAGAAGCAGGTTCCCCGCTGAACTGAACAAGGAGCCCCATGTGGGACTCCATCCCAGGACCTTGGGATCATGGCCTGAGCCGAAGGCAGATGCTTAACCAACTGAGCCACCAGGTGTCCCATATTAGAAACTCTTAATTCATTGTTGGTAGGAATGCAAAATGGTACAGCCACTTTGGAAGACAGTTTGACAGTTTCTTACAAAATTAAACATACTCTTACCATAAGATCCAGCAATTACACCTTTTGGTATTTGTCCAAAGAAGTTGAAAGCTTATGTTCACACAAAAACCTGCACATGATGTTTATAGCAGCTTTATTCATTATTGCCAAAACGTGGAAGCAAACAAAATGTCTTTTAGTAGGTGAAAGTATAAATGAACTATGGTATAGCCAGACAATGGAATATCATTCAGTGTCAAAAAAATGAGCTATCGAGCCATGAAAAGACATGGAGGGAACTTCAGTGCCTATTATTAAGTGAAAGAATTCAATCTGAAAAGGCTGTATACTGGATGGTTGCAGTTACGTCATTGCAGAAAAAAACAAAACTGTGGAGACAGTAGAAAGATGAGTGGTTTCTAGAAGTGGGGATGGAGGGAAGGATGAGTAGACAGAGCATGGTGGGGATTTTTAGGACATTAAAAACATTCTGCATAATACTCCATAATAACCGATACATGTCATTATGCAGTTGTCTAAATGCATAGAATGTATACTACCAGGTTAGAATGTGAAGGCTCATCAGTCATAACAAATACACTACTTTTGATAACAAAGGAGACTATGCATTTGTGTGGGCAGAGGACATATACGAAATCTCTGTACCTCCCTCTCAATTTTGTTATGAACCTGAAGCTACTTTTTTTTTTTTTAAAGATTTTATTTATTTATTTGACAGCTTGAGATCACAAGTAGGCAGAGAGGCAGGCAGGGAGAGAGAGGAGGAAGCAGGTTCCCTGCTGAGCAGAGAGCCTTATGCGGAACTCGATCCCAGGACCGTGAGATCATGACCTGAGCGGAAGGCAGAAACCTAACCCACTGAGCCACCCAGGTGCCCCACTACTTGCCCTAGGCATCTGTTCCATCTGCTGTTCCTGAGTTACATCCTGTTGTAACAGATCAGTGATCTAGCAAGTAAATTGTTTCTCTCAGATGTGTGAAATGCTTTAGCATATTAGTTGAACACAAAGAGGAGGTCCTGGGAAATTTTGATTTATAGCCAGTTGGTCAGAAGCCCAGGTAACAACCTGGGCTTGCAACTGGCATTAAAGTTGGGGAGTGGTGGGCAGTCTTGTTAGGACTGAACTCTCAACCTATAGACTCTGATGCTATCTCCAGGTAGATAGTATCAGAATTGAGTTAAATCGTAGGACAGCCAGCTGGTATCTGAGAATTGCTCATTGGTGTGGCATCTACCCCCTGCCCCCATATTGAAATTGGTACCAATTTAACATGGTTCAGAACAGCAGTGTTAGGAGTTAGTAAAAGATGAGTTAATATGCTATATCCCCAATTTGTTTCGTAGTATAGAGAGATATGGTTGTACTGTGAAAAAGTGGTTCCTTAGGCAAAAATTTTGAGAAATGGTTCATATGTAACCCCTACCTGGAAATCCCCACTGTATGTCTGGGTCTAAGTTCTAAGTTCTAAGTTCTGCAGAAAAGAGCTTAGCTTCATTTAAACCAGTGGTTTTCAAGCTTAAATGTGGAATCTACCACTCACACCAAAGACTGATCAACATGTTCTGAGAATGCTTTACAGAAGTCACTTTGCAAAATATGCACTTAAGTATTGCTAAACTGTATAAAGGGCCTATCAAAATTAGACAAGGTAGGCAGTATGATAGACTGTGTAGGTGGGTGTGTAACAGACTCTGTCAGCATCATGTGTAAGCAAGTGTCAGCAATCCCAAAGTGGGAATGGTCACCTGTAAAATGAAAATGTCACTACCCCTTCGTGTCCATGGAATTGAAACAGGGTAGAGAGACGAACTAGATACTAATGGGAAGCAGGAAAGCAGGGAGGCTGGTGGCCTTTATGAAGATGGAGAACAGGTTTGGTAGAAAGGAGGGAGTGGGGAAGGTAGAAGGACATGGACAGAGAGGGAATTTTGAGAGTTTGAGATCAGAAAGTAGTAACACTCTGAGTCCCATTCTTTAGAGTCCACTGGGATTTTTAAAAGCATTGAAGTTGTTTATTTCAATACGCTATCAAAAATCATTTCTGTTGTCATTTTTATAGGGATGACTAGAAGTTTGCTGTAGAGACAGATTAGGTGGTTTTCAATGTGTGTTTGTTGTTGCTGTATCTTTAGCAAAGACCAAATGACATCTAGTCTGAGGAGGCTGACAGCAAACCTTAAATTATTTTGCAATGTAGGATCTGTGTATCTATAGACTGAGGACAATTGCTCATTACTCATATTGATTTATATCAGGCAGTGCAGTGAACATACAATTAATAGTTGACTTCATTGGCAGCCAGCTGTTAGTGCCATAATTTACTATGAGAATGGTTCGGTCCGGGGATGAACAAGAATTATACTGGGAACTGTATTTTTTAGCATTTTAAAGGTCAAACTCAACTCTTATTAATTTAGTCAGAGGTTTTGGTTGATTAAAAAAAAAGATTTTTGCTGATGCAGGTTCTCTCACATGCTAATGTGAGACTAAGCTTAGGAAAAGTCTCTTATTCTTTGATTAAAAGTTGCCTTTGATTTTAATGGCTAATGAAAGCGAGATTTGGAGTAGGTGCAAAATATCTGTATACACTCATGTAGAAGCTTTCAGAGTCTCAGAAATTCTGAAGTCCTATCATAGCAGTCATTTGGCAGCACTAAATATTTTTTGTTTCGTTTAAGAAACACTTAAAGCTACATCAAAGAGATGATAATAGCACAGGTGTGGCTAAAGTTAAAAATCACAAGCAGAGGTTTTCTGTGACCATCCTAATACTTAAAAAAAAAATCATATTTATTGTGTGCTTACTATGTGTCAACTTGTCAAGCCAAGTGCTCTACCTGTGTGAACCCTTTCAATTCTTAAAAACAGTTCTGTGAAGTGTTCTTATTACGACTTCTGTTTTAGATGGAAAGAAACTGAAGCTTGTGGAAGGCAAAATCATACTACTTGTGAATGGAAGAACATGAATTAGAATCTAGGCAGCCTCACTCTAATTTTTGTGCAGAAGGAAGTTTGAGGAAGCAGCCATTTGAGTGTTTATCAAGTAGGGTTTCTGCCCACTCTTTAAGAATCTAAGACTTAAGCATCGCTCAGAGTATAAAATCTCTGGAAGCAGATGACCTGGGTTCAAACCCCAGTTTTTCCATTTCTTGGCTGTTTAACCTCTGGGAGGTTTCCCCAGTTGTAAAATAGGCATTATAAAAATATATATGTTTTATGGGTTTATTTTTTAAAGATTAAATGAGGTAGCACATGGACAGTGCTTAGTAATATATCCAGAACACAGAAAATTCTTAATAAATTTAGCCTAAAATTTATTATTAATTTTGTGAATGCACACCAATGACATATATAAGAAAGAACACCATATACAGTCCACACTGTAAGTTCTTTCAAAGATGGGATTGGACAGGGCATTTAATGACGGGTCACACACTATACCATTTTTGGGGATTTATTATTGTATAAAAGTACTATATGGCTCCTTCTGGGACAATCTGAGCATTTTAATGATCATAATGATTTTTACCCCTTGAATTAAACAGGTGTGCATGAGACCACATTGATATAAACAAATGGGAAAAAGGAAAACTTCATTAGAGTAGAATGCCAAATGACATATACAAAAGGAATGATGGAGTTAGAAAATCACCATTTGCCCAATGTCATGGTAATATTGATTCCTGCAAGAATCATCAATACATGTTACAACTAGTTGGTAAAAGTCTAATGATGAACAAGATATTCATGTAGCCTCATAGTATCTTTCTACAAAGTTGTTACTAATCTTGAAGGAAAAGTAGCTATTTGTAGTCGAGAAACCAAGTGATGAGAAAGTTCGTGTCACAGTAATGGTGCAGACAAACATTGTATACTACTTAATATGATGCACTGAAGGGAATAAACACTACTGCAACATAATAGAGCTTTAATTTAATCATGAGGAATTCTTGGATAAAACCAAATTGAGAAGGCTTCTTCAAATTAATTTGCCAGCTTCATTAAAAATAGTCTGGTAAAGAAAGAAAAATAGTTGGAGGAACTATTGCAGATTAATGAGACTAAAGAGACATGGCAGCTAATGTAATGTGTGATACCTGATCAGAGATTTTTTTTCCCTATAAAGAGCATTATTGGGATGATAGGTAAAATATGAATAACTTCTGCAGATTACATATTAACATTGAATTAATATTATTTTCTGGGTTCTGATACTTGGTTACACCAGAGAACTTCTTTGCTCTTAGGAAACACACACCAAATTATTTATTTGAAAGGGACAATAAGTTATATTTAAGACCTGTGTCTAAGTTACAATGTTCCATGGGAATTGGATAAGCAGATCTTGAACTTAGGAGGATGTTCCAACATAGACTTTGGAGTCATTGGGATACAGGTGTTTTGAAACCATAGAAATGGATGAGATTTCCTGGGTAGCAAGAATATTGGGTAAAGAAAGTAAAACTGGGAATTTCATTGCTCCAAAGTCTTGTTAACTAGATATATTTTGTGCTTCCATTCTTCCTTTTCTCCATTTTAGGCTCTGAGGATTATTTAACAGGAGAAACAGGTTGTGGGACTGGAGGACGTCCAGTCTCTCAGACTGGAGCTGTGTCTGCTCTGATTTTGGTTTTAGAAACAGTAGTAGTTACTACGAAGCCATCCAGAAGGGTATTGTTTCCTGATTTCAGATTGGAGGGTGCCACAATCAGGAAAGAAAAGATCAGAGCTTTTAAAATTTTACTACACTGAGAAGAGACAATCTATTTTTATTGAGTAGGTGGAAGAATCACATGAGAAAACTGAATGATTCACACTGTGGTCTAAAAATCATTGTAACCAAGAGCCTAACAACAGTCTGGCTCGGCATGAACAGAACGGGGCCAAGACAAATACCACCATCCCCTGTCTTCTCTTCCAAGTGTAGGAGGACTCAGGAAAAGAAGGTGAATATGTGCAGAAAGGAAAACTCTGTTTTTACTTATCCAGAAATAGTTATGATACCAGGCAACAGTAAGATATTCCAAACTCCACCAGTTTAAAATTCCAAATGCCTTCATTGTTCGATTGAGACTGCCTTTCCATTACACTGCCCCTTAGGCACTTTTGATACCTGGCTAAATGGAAGTTGATTCGGGAAATCATTTAGTTTGAATTTAATAGGATACATGTTGAGATTCAGAGTAACTTCCATGCATAGCTGAGTTATTCCTAGCAGTCCTGGGATAGGAAAGGATTCCGGGGATACTTCGACAGTCTATTACATAGATATATATATACTTGGTGATGGGATGGCACAAGGCCAGCGATCCTATGTCAGTTTGACCCATCCTACAGACCCTGTCGTGGGAAATATGTGGGTAAGGAGGGAGAGAGAAGAGTTAAAACGTGCAGAACCAGGGGCGCCTGGGTGGCTCAGTGGGTTAAGCCGCTGCCTTCGGCTCAGGTCATGGTCCCAGGGTCCTGGGATCGAGTCCCGCATCTGGCTCTCTGCTCAGCGGGGAGCCTGCTTCCTCCTCTCTCTCTCTCTGCCTGCCTCTATGCCTACTTGTGATCTCTCTCTGTCAAATAAATAAATAAAATCTTTAAAAAAAACAAAACAAAACAAAACAAAACGTGCAGAACCAGAAGCCAGTTTATGGAAATTCTTCCAATCATCAGTTATGTAGAAGTCTAAGTGGGAATCTGGTTCTCATCAATGCCCAATCAAAGTGGAAGTTCTTCCTTGTCAGAACTGTATTCAGTAATACAGTGCTTACAATTATAAACACACCAAGACATATATTTTTTCTTTTTGATGGGAATTGTGAAAAATAGTTTTTCACAGAACTCTTGTTTACTCAGATACAAACTGTAGCAGAACTTCAGGCAGCAGGTACCTATCTGTGTTTTATGCACCTGCCATTGATTGGATCATGTCTTAGCATATGTCAGGCATCTTGTTCTGACAAAGTCTGTTGGTTTCAGATTAAATGGCACACAATACAACTATCAGTGAAATAGCCTGATGCTTTTAAAGTATTGCCAAAAAATATATATTGTCTCAATAAACGTATACAGTTAAAAAAAAAAAGAGGTCCAGCAGTTTTTATTAGTGTGATTCCTAGATAATTTATACTTTGGGTTTCTGTGTATGTGTTGGTTTGTAAACTGGTTCCCCCTCTACAGAAGGCAAGGAGAGAGAGAGGAAAGAGGCGGACCAGTCCAGTTTGGTAGGTGGTAGGTTTAATGTGGAGGGAACTTACTTACCAGGCTTGTTTTGGGTGGCGGCAAGAGGAGCAGATCTCCGCACCCGCCTGCCAGAATCGTAAACGTTTATACAGAGGCCTGAACCAGGGGTGCAGTCACGTATACCCTACAGATGGTCTGAGCAACACATTACTCTCTCAAGGCTGCATCCTTGGAAACGATCCCCACTGTGGGAATGGTGGGCAGAACATCCATTCCAAGGACAGGGGATGCGGTGAGGAGATTCTGACTGCCCAGGTCCAGCTCGAGGCTCAGCCAGCGGTTACGTCTTCTCTGAGACCTCCTCAGTCAGTACGACGGATGTCCTTTCTTCCACTAAACGGTAGTCTCCCCTTAGGCATGGTTTCAGCTCTGCCTTCCGCACTTTCGATGATGACCCGCTGCCGACGTGGGAGGAAGCGGATGATTCTGACGAATCGGCGGAAAGCCAATAGCGGCCTAACTCTGCGTCAGGATGCAACGTCACTCCCCTCGCTTCGTCTTATCAGGTAGGCTTTTTTTTTCCTTCTCAGGTGAGCCCAAGAAGTGTGCGTACCACAAGTTATTTTGAGAGAACACATTCATATAACTTTTATTACAGTACATTGTCATAATTATCCTATTTTATTATTAGTTGTTGTTAAGCTCTTCCTGTGCCTCCTTTATCAATTAGACTTTAACATAGGTATGCGGTCCAGAAAAGAACATAGTGTATTTACTTGCTCAGCTCTCTGGTTTCAGGCATCCACTGGGGATCTTGGAATGCCTCCTCTGTGGAAAAGGGGGATACTATAATCAGCTGTTTATTGTTAGTACATAGGCAATACTAATTTTAAAAATATCTAGTTACTTTAGCAAACTCTCACACTGATGTTATCATTCTTTTTAATTGATTTTCTTAGGTTTTGGAAGTATTCACACTGTTGTTAAATTTGTAAATAGTAGTAATTTTGCTTTCCACTTCTGACTTTCAAATAGTTATAATATTTAGCTCTCTTTCACACAACTCAATTATTGGTGGTGACAAGGGTAGATTTACTTAAAACTTAAAAGTAATTTTAGCTCAATTTGTAAAGTTTTCCACCAAAATCTTTTATAATAAGTAAATAGCACTTGATTATTTTGTCTTTCACCTCATTTTATTTTCTAAGCCTAAGATAGGTTTCTTTTTTTCTTTCTTTCTTTTTTCCTTTAGAATTTTGGACAGAAGAGATAGAAAGTCGGGATCAAAATCATAGAGAGAGAGACAGAGTCAGCAGTGAGATGTGGCACTGTGCTTTTATCTCATAGTGCATTATTTTCTTTGTTGTATTGAGTTATTCATGAATATGTCTTCTTTTTCTTACCAGACTCTGAGATTTTCAGACTCGTTTCATATGTTTCTCTCCTGTTCCTGCTCTGTCCTGCAAAACATTTTGTACAAATAATGGGTTTATTGAATGGACTTTGTTTTTTTCCAACTGCTGCCATTTACCGTGTTTTTCCTTCCTTGTCCCTTGCCATCTTGGGTAGATTGCATAGCCTTTTAAAAAAATGTTTTCAATTTTTAACTAATCAATTAATTAATATTATTATTTTAGTATTGTTCAATTATAAGAACACTGATTTTTAGTAAACCTAGTCTGGTATACACTAGAACTTTCATTTTACATCCAGTCCCAAACTTGCCCATTTCTTCTTGCTCAGGACTGGTTTGTGGCATAGGCACCTGAGTGAGAAGAGAGACTGGCATATTATTTCACTGTTTGTCCTGGCCCTGTCCCTCCAGCTCTAATCCTGGTGCTGCCACTGCTGCTTCTGTGTTTGGATGGGGAGAAAAGAAGAAAGATAAAAGGAGCACAGGTAGGGGTAAGGGTTTGGTGGTATAATTTTGTCATGATGTCCTGGAGTACCTGGACCCACATGCTGGGTCTCTCCTGGGGTGCGTTATGGGCTCTTTGGAAGCCTTCTGCAGGCTATCTACCCATTTTTCTGATGGGAACTAAGTATTTCCAGGCATTGTTAATGTAGCCTTCCCTTCAATTCTTGCTCCCAAGTTTAACTCCTGCAGGAGCCTCTTCTGGAATCTGCTCACCCAAAGAGGCCACAAATAAACCCAACTTCCTTTGATGCCATCCACTTTGATTATAGGAAATATAAAACTTTTCTCATGTAAATCCCTAAGAGTGTAGTTTGTCCAATTGCTGCTTCCCTTCCTTTCCTTGCTGAGGTTGCATGTGTTGATTACTTTTTCCCTTCCAAATTTGCCAGGTAAAAAACAGATACCAGTCTAAACGTGCAATTGCTTAAATATGCTGATTTCTTCTTAGAATTTTCTCAGTGGGCTTTCTTTTACCCTTGTGTCACGGCTGAGGCTAAAAATATTGTACCTGGTAAAGATCTCTCTGAGTGAGAGTAGGTTGTTCTAGTGATAGGGCTTGATAGTACTGGTTGATAGCAGCCTTGTAGTAAAGCTGGCCTTGTTATGATTGTTTCCTCTTTTTAGATTATGAGGGTACTTATTGCCTCTTCCTTTTAACTTTGGGGCTTCAGTTAAATTTTATGACTACAGAGATTAACCTCTTGGATGTTCTATATACAGTATTCATTCAATCAATATTAAAGTTTAATTATTGGTTGATTATGAATCAAAAAGTAAAATCTGTAGACAAATTTTGGTAGTAACTAAATTAAAACGAAAGTTTTGGTATGGAATTTGATTTTTCTTGGGTAATAAGTTTATGTCTTTGTACTCCTTATTTTTATTAGAAAACTTGAAGTGACTTTAGGGGACTTCAGCTCTGTATTGAGGATACTAAAAGGTAAATCAGGGCATATTAACTTTTCTTTCCTTTTTTTTTTCTTTTTAGTTTAGTTGAATATGCATCAATTCAAATTGGGTAGTACCAAACCAAGGGTGGTTAGGAGCACTTCCCTAAGAGGAGCTAGGGGAAGCAAAGCAAGAAAGTTACTTTTGGGAAAGTCTGGTTGATTGTTTGTGACTGGTTGTTCTTAGGTTTCATTTTCTTGAATTGGAGTACTTTGATTCTGGCTTAAGTTATGGTTTGCTTATGTAGACCTACCAAAGCGTCAGAGCCATCTCAGTCCAATGGCTTCCTTGTTCGATTACATTAACAAAAATTTGCACATGTGAAAACAAGCTGAGAATAAAGCTCAGCTCATGAGACTCATACTGAGTCTCACGGTCTATACAAGCTAAGTGAATTGCTGCAGCTTACTCCCTCAAAAAAGTTTGATTCGAGTGCTTGCTTTAGCAAAACTTTAAATCATTGTAGATCTTAGACTGGTGACAGTTCTATAAAAATAGAACCACAACTGTCAAAGTCACTAATGTTAAAGTGAATTTATTTTGCGAGTCTACTTTTTATTAACCTTATAAAAACACAGGAGACATTTAATCTTAATTTATAATTTTTTCAAAAAAACAGCATAGTATACCACTTATTACAATGTAATTTGAAGTGTTTAGAAAACATAGTTTTGCCATAATTAAACTCCTCTTCAAACAATCCTGTATTTTATCTTAGTATGAAAAGCCAGTTGGTTGAAAATTTGAAGGAAAATGCAGATGATTTTGAAAGGTTGTTAGCAATGAATCTGATGAAATGTTAGAACAGTCCTGGAAGGAATTTTTTTTTAAGATTTTATTTATTTATTTATTTATTTATTTATTTAGGGAGTTTGAGCAGTGTGGAGGGGAAGAGGGCAAGGGAGAGAGAGAATTTCAAGGAGATACCACATGGAGACCCATGCGGGGCTCGATTTCAAGACCCTGAGATCATGACTTAGGCTAAAATCAATACTTGGACACTCCACCGTCTGAGCCACCCAGATGCCCATGGGAGGAAGTACTTAGATATATCTTTTTAACCCTCTTCAAATCATATTAAGTTGTCGTGGGCTGTATGGGTTTTGCTGTTCCTTGAGGCCTTCAGGCAAGAGACTATATTTTTGTGTTTAAAACTATTTTTTTTAAAAGATTTATTTATTTATTTTAGGGAGAAAGATCAAGGGGAGAGGGAGAGAGAGAATCTCAAGCAGATGCCCCACTGAGCATGGAGCTCAACATGGGGATTGATCCCATGACTCTGAGATAATGACCTGAGCCAAAATCAAGAGTCAAATGCTTGACCAACTGTGGCACACAGGTGCCCCCCAAACCGATGTTTTTTAAAGTAGCTCAAAATTCAGTTGTTTTCTCCGTGGGAATTTTGCCCACGGATGATGCCTGACTGTTACTAGGTCAAGAGAACTCCAAATATAGAAAATAAAGATCTTATGAATCAAATCTAATTTCTTAAGGAGATTTGACTCTTTAGGCCCTTTATTCAACAAATTAAACTAATATGTTTATTGAATGCTTATAAATATTAGTATTTTTTTTTTTAATCCATCATGTTTATTTATTTATTTATTTATTTTTAGATTTGGAGCGAGCACAGGCAGGCAGAGTGGCAGGCAGAGGCAGAGGGAGAAGCAGGCTCCCTGCCAAGCAAGGAACCCGATGTGGGACTCGATCCCAGGACGCTGGGATCATGACCTGAGCCGAAGGCATCTGCTTAACCAACTGAGCCACCCAGGCGTCCCTAAATATTAGTATTTTTATCAGTTCCTGGGATAAAGAATGGATATCACCTTGATTCACTGCTAAGATTATTGTATTTTATAACTTGGAAAGAAGGCTTTTCAACCTTACATGCTGATTTTCCAAGATTATCCACTTGGCCTGACTGTTATTTTCCCTGTTTGTTCCTGCAAAAAGAGAAGAACCATTGCCTTCTTCAATCATTCGCTCATTCCTTTTTACATTTTCAGCCCTTAAATTTCATTGCCCTTCAAATATTTCTAAGTTAACAAGTGAAAACAGAAAAATTAGGATTTTAGTTTTGAACCTGATGGTCAAGTACTCCAGCCACTAGGAGGAGCTCCATATTCCTAACAGTTTATACACACACACCCACACAACCCCCCATCAAAAGAAATGCAGTTTGGCAGTTAGTTGGAATTTTTAGTAGGAAGGATAAAAGTATTATAAATAAAATTAAAAACAGGCTGTGCCTTCTCCTTAGACCTCTCTTTGAAATTTTCTTTTCTTTTAGGCCAGTGAAACTTGTGGGTTAAGGTAGAGCTTCCAGGCATCTCTTACTTGGGCAATGCCTCCACTCTTGGAAGGCTAAGCTAGGCCAGTCTGGGGTTCAGAGAGAAGAGCACATTGAGAAGAAGCTTTGGCATTTTCCATTCTAGACCTTTGGAAGAAGGGATGTTGCAATTTTGTATACCTGCCTTCTTATAATGTTACAGGTAGGTGGCCAAGATAAGCTATGTGTGCATGGGTGAAACTGGGCAAGAAGATGATTCTTTGTTCTGTTTCTGGGCTAGATCTTAAGCTAAAGTAACTGACTAAATCTGCAGGCTCCTGCATGGTCCAGCCCAGTTTATCATAATAGGAGCCCCAAAGGCTTTGGTCTAAGGTTCTACCTAGTAATAAATATCATGCACACACTTAGATGACTTTTTGTGCTTTACATCTCTCCTCAACCTACTGTAGTGGAAGACTACTATTCAGTTCTGGAGTGTTCTATCCTAGCATCTCTTTTTGTTAGGACACCCAAATAATAGACCTCTGTGCATTCGATTGAGCAATGATGTTCAATCATACAGGTGTCTATGGATAGCTAGTCTACTTTATGTTAGCAGTATGACATCAGGATATAAAGAGCATAAAAAATATATAATAAGTAATAATAAATGCCTGATAAGCACATAATGATTAAATCCTGGGGCTTACTCCTTTATAATTTATTCTAGTTGCAAAGGTAAATATGCTGCTGTAAATGATTTAGACCATTTAGAAATGTTATAAAAAAGTAGATGACCTCCATAATTTTAATTTTCACATTTTGGTATATGTGTACATATATATTAAATATATATTATCTATATGAAATAAATAACAATGTTAATAATATATCTTAGACATCTTTTCATATCCGTTCACATGGACCCGCATCATTCTTTCTAATAACTGCAAAGTATTCCGTGATATGTAATTAATTTTCTATTCATTATTTTAAAAACATTTTATTGTGAAATTTCCTATATTATAATTATGTATATATTTATGCACAAATATTTAAGTATATTTGTATGATTAACTACTAGAAGTAAAATCACTGGGAGGCCAAAGGATTAGCATGTTTAAAATTTTAAATAAATTTAATCAAATTTCTTTCCAAAAGGAAATGTAAAAGTGTTTAATTTTTCTAACCCACAACTACATGGTCAATTTATTTTTGACAAAGCAGGAAAGAATACAGTGGGATAAAGATAGTCTCTTCAACAAATGGTATTGGGCAAACTGGACAGCAACATGCAAAAGAATGAAACTGGACCACTTTCTTACACCATACACAGAACAAATTCAAAATTGTTTAAAGACCTAAATGTGAGACCTGAACCCATAAAAATTCTAGAGGAGAACACAGGCAGTAACCTTTGTGACATTGGCCATAGCAATTTCCTTCTAGATATGTCTCCTGAGGCAAGGGAAACAAAAGCAAAAATAAACTATTGGGACTAGAAAGCTTCTGCACAGCAAAGGGAACAATCAACACAACTAAAAGGAATGGGAGAAGATATTTGCAAATGACATATCTGATAAAGAGTTAGTATGGAAAATACACAAAGAACTTTTCAAACTCAACACCCCAAAACCAAATAATCCAATTAAAAATGGGCATCTACCCCCCCAAAAAAGCAAAAAGTCCAGAAGACCAGACCAGACAGTTCTCCAAAGAAGATGTGCAGATGGTCCACAGACACATGAAAAGATGGTGGGAATTTAAACTGATGCAGCCACTGTGGAAAAGAGTGTGGAAGTTCATCAAAAAGTTAAAAATAGAACTACCTTACAATCTAGCAATTGCATTACTAGGTGTTTACCCAAAGAATACAAAAATACTAATTCAGCAGAATACATGTGCCCTGATCTTTAGAGCAGCATTATCTACAATAACCAAATTATGGAAATAGACAAATGTCCATCAATTGATGAATGGATAAAGAAGAGGTGGTGTTTACACAATGGAATATTACTCATCCATAAAAAGAATGAAATCTTGCTCTTTGCAATGACATGGATGAAGTTAGGGAGTATTATGCTGAGTGAAATAAGTCAGAGAAACACAAATACCATGTGATGTCACTCATATGGAATTTAAGGAACAAAACACATGAACAAAGGGAAAAAAGAGAGGCAAACCGAGAAACAGATTCTTAACTATAGTGAACAAACTGATGGTTACCAGAGAGGAGGTGGGTGGGAGGTTGGGTTGAATAGGTGACGAGGATTAAGGAGGGCACTTGTGATGAGCTCCAGGTGTTGTATAGACAAGTGTTCAGTCACTATATTATGTACCTGAATATGACACCTCAATATGGCACTGGATGTTAGCTAACTGGAATTTAAATAAAAACTTAAACAAAAACAAAAATGTATATTTTTTCTGGTAGCAAATGAACATTTTCTCATACCGTTAGACATTTTAAAGCTTTAAAAATTTAAAAATATTTTAAATAAAATCTCAAGTATTTGTTTTAATTTACATTTTAAGTAAGGTTGAGCCATTTAATTGACTGTAGGTCTTTCTCTGACTTTCCTGGTGATGTCCTTTGCCAGTTTATCCATTTTATTTTATCTTATTTTTGTTGCTTTGTATTAGGAAGTTTACTCTTTGATGTATGTGTTAAATATTTTTCTCCCAATTGTCATTTATCTTTTGGCTTTGTTTATTTTGTCATTGCCATTGTTGTTATGTTGTTATTAATTTAAGAATTTTACTTTGTTCCTAAGTCTATCAGTCTTTTATCATTTTATGATAAATATGTCAGTCTTATTATTTTTAGCTTTCATGAAATGTATATAAAAAGGCTTTCCTTATCATCTTAAGATTATAAAAGAGCTTACATTCTGTCCTATTATTTTTATGATTTCATTTTTTGCATTTCAATCTTTGATTCAGTCCGGAGAGCAAGTTCTAGGAGAGCAGGACTCTTGTTTCTTTTGTTTGCCTCTGTATCTCTAGTGCCTAGTTGTCCAGTGATGCATGAATGAGTTTAGTGGAAAAATAAATTAAATTGGCTTTTGGAAAATGAACTTTATGGAAATGTGAAAGGTTTAGAAAAATTCTACTTCTAGATTTCTGAAAAACATTTTTTTATGTGATCAAAAGAATGTAGTCTTTAAGGGGTACAGAAAAATAGGATAAATTATTGGTAGCTTGAGAAGGAGGGACATCAATATAGACATTGTACTTCTCCACTATGTACAGGTTCTGAAATCTTATTTCTTAATCACAGGACTCAAAACTATTCCTGAGGTATTCTTTGCTGGTGGTGTAAATGGTGAGGATATCAACCACTGGTTTGAAACTAGGGCTGCTATTCTTTTTTTTTTCCTTTTTTCCAAAGTTTGTGACTCATTCTTTAGGTATGTATTAATGTGAAGTATTTGTGTAGAGAAATAGGAATCAAAAGTTGAAGTTTGACTACTCATGCTTTAGTCTTTCATACAGGAGATCAGGTCACTTCTGTGGGAATTAGCCTTTTTCTGTCTATGGATAATGCTGATTTTGAGGAATTTAGGCATAGTTGTATGCCTCCAGGGGAAAATGTGGGCCACTCAGTTTCCTAGTGAGAGCTGGATATCGGTATTCTGTCATACAAATGGATTTTAGAACTTGGGATATTACTTAGTGTGTATATTTACTTTTTAACACACTTGAGTTTTTTACTACTATTGGAGGAGGTAATCAAGAGGACATGACTGCCAATTGACCTGTGAGCTAGACCCAGGCAGAGGCTCCTCACTCCCTACTCTTTTCTTGGAATGTGTGTACTACATGTCTTCCCCATGCTAGAAGCTGCCCCAAGGACACAGTCTTGAGAGAGCAATATGTTGTTGAGACCATCTGGACAATATATGTGACGAAACACTATTAAGGCCTCTATATAAACTTTTAAGATTCTGGCAGATGGGTGCAAAAATCTACTTGTCTTGCAGCTGCCTAAGGGAAACCTTGTAAGTAAGTTCCCTTGCCTGCTAATGTGCTACCTACAGATCTGGAGTGGTATGCTTCTTTCTTTGGTCTCCCTGCTTTCCATGGTTGGGGGCCAATTTAATAACCAACAACTACATATATAGATTTTTAACCTTATTGCTTCTTTGGAGTATTATGTCATTACCATACCACTTCTTGATGTTGTTAAGTATTCTTCGAATAGAATCATTTTTAATGCCTGCATAATATTTCACCACACAAACCTACCATAATTTATTTAGGCAGTCCCCTATTTAGGGGGATTTAAGTTTTCACTATTTAACTTTTTCAGTAATACTTCAGTATACAGCCTGTACATAAATCTCTTAGCCATTTCTAATTATTTCCTTAGGATAAATTGTGAAATTTCTAGGGCAAAGGTAATAGACATTTTAAATTCAATCCATAGTTTTTCTCCATAATGTCTTCAGCTGAAAATAAAGGATAACAATAACTGTCCTGTTGACTTAACTAATGTTGCCAGATGGTTTAAACTAATGTATGTAAAAGTGCTTTGTAAAACATATGGTGCTGTGCAAATACCAAGTATGTTTTTTTATTGTAATGTTATATAGGTGTTGCTCTCAGAAGTACCATAAAACACTTCTTTGGAGGCTAGGCATATTTGGATTATGTGGAGAAAAAGAGTATTATTTTCATTTAGGTATGTAACTGTGAAATAGTCAAGAATGTATGGATATTTTATTCAAAGTGTCAAAATGTTGATAGTGTGTTATGTGATGATATTCTGAAGTGCACACCTTATCCAGAATTCTTTATCCCACTTCCTCTTTTTAGTGCATCTATACCAGATTGTAGACTTCCCTAAAGGTCTTAATGAGTGAATCACTATCTATTTGCAGGCATTTTGAAAGCTCTGGAATAAAGGGGTGTGGAATTGCCAAAAGGAACTCATTCTAATCAATGTTCTGTAATTAATGCAGGGACATGTTCCTCCATTCTTTTTGGTATTGATGGGGGGATCATGCTTAGTAATTGGAGAGATGGATGAACCTCTTTAGGTGGCTCTGTTGGTGGTGTCATAGATATTTCTGATCTCTGGTTATGCCCCTTTCTTTACATAGCAGCACATCTCTGAAGTTTTCATCATCAGGTGACTAAGCAAAGTGACAGCAAAATTCTTCACTTTGCTAGGTTGCACCACCACTATCTCATGACAGTACTTAAGAGCTCCCCTTAGTCTCTCTATTTCATACACTCATATATCTCCAGTTGTTATAATCTCTATTCCCCAAACCCAGAATCCATCTACTTTTTTTTACTGCACTGCTCTCACCCTAGTCAAAATGGCCTCATTTCTCACCTGGGCATTGCTCTATCCTTGTCTTGTCTTCCTGATTCCACACTCATTCCCTTACAATCCATTCTCTACTCATTTGTGACTGATCTTTTAAAAACATAAAACAGATCACTTCATCCTCCTGCTTAAAGCCTTCAGTGATTTTCCATCACTCTTCAAATGAAACCAAACCTTATAAAATGGCCTGCAACATTATGAATGCTCTGGGTCTAGTCTCCCTCTGTAACCTCATTTTATACCTCTTTTTGCCTTTCTCACTGCACCCCAGCCACACTGGCCTCTCTCTGGTCTTCTCATCCACCTTGCTCTCTTGTGCCATGAGACTTTCCTGCGTGCTATTCCCTCAGCCTGCAACACTCTTTTCCAGCTTGTTTTATGTTTGCTGATCTTTACATTCACTTCAATTTGAAGACACATAGGTAGTTTTCCCTGACCACCCAATGTAAATTGGTTTCTCCTAGTGACTGCCTCTGACTTTACAACACTTACCTTCATAGCACTTATTATAATGTGTAGTTCTACTTAAAACTTTTGTTTACTTGCTAATTAGTCATGGTGATGACCCAAATGCTCAGCTAAGTACATGGCATGTAGGAAGTGCTCAATGACTGAATGAATTAAATTCAAATGTCTTTTATTAAATCATCTAAATTTGTTGAATAGGAAGGTAGAAGCAATAATAAGTGATAGTTAGCTAGAATTGGTGAGGAAACAACATGGAGAAGGAGAAAAGTTTGTGGATAGATTCGAGCTCTTGTTTGTAGTCTTGGCTCGGTCACTAATAAATTTTGTGACTTCTATAAGCCCAACTTTTTACCTGTGGAAAAATGGTTTCTAAGGGGTTTTCAAGTTCTCGTATTTATAAGGGTTTTTTTTTTTAAACAATCTTTAAAAAAAAAAAGATTTTATTTATTTGAGAGAGAGACACAAGAGAGCATGAACTGGGGGAGAGCCGGGGTGGGGGTGCAAGCAAACTCCTGGCTGAGTGGGGAGCCCGATGTGGGGCTCGATTCCTGGATCCTGAGATCATGACCCTGGCCCAAGTCAGAAAATTAACCAGCTGAGCCATCCAGAGGCCCCTAATGTTTTTTAGATACCTTAGGGGAGATCCATCTGATTTAGATTCCTTAGGGGAGAGTCTTAAAGCTCTTAAGCTTTTGCAAAGAGGATACCCTTAGAATTTTGTGGTGACCATTCTGTGACCTTTAGAGGGGGAAATCCTTTTCAAAAATCCAGAGGTATAGTACAAAGGCTGGGATGGGGGATTTCTAAATATTATTTCCAACTTCAATCCTTTAGTGATTGTGAGGAAGAGATAATATCTCCGTGAATTATTCAGGGATTCTGAGGAATGAGAGTTACACATGCTAAATGGGAATGGAGGGATTGCCTGGAAATTTGGTTATCTTTTTGGCTGGCTTTCTTAGTGTACATATACAGAGTTTTGAACAAATTTCTTAAGAGAATTGCTCTCTGAAAGAATTTAAAACCATTTTTGTTTGTGTAGTGTGGAATTTGAGTGTGGGGAAGAGAGACATCCTCTTCTGGCATTCTTGACATCTTAGATGATGAATTTCAGGAAAAAAGTTGAAATATGCTATAATAGTATTCTGAGAATATCTCTAAAGGGTGTATCAGAGTAAGATTTTAGGAATACTTGAACGTTCTTGCTTTGCCAATTTTGCTCTCTCATTAGAAATGTAGATATTTCTCTACATTCTAGTTTAGATTTAATAAACTCTTTGAAAACAACCCAAACTGATGGCAAATAATTTCAATTTTTACATAACTAGATATTTTATGGTGACTTTATGATGATTGGTAAGGGATCGGTACATTATATACAAAACCAAGTTCCAAATACTTAATTGCCCATTCTTTGCTAGATCTTTCATCATCTCATATCTATTAATGTTTCCCCTGGGCTAATAAATTCTTATATTACTAGCATTAGCTTTAATCTTAAACATCTTAAAGTTGCAAAGCAAGCTTTAGTCTCCAGATTAGATCTCAACATAATCAGTAATTTAATTCTGTTGCTCCCACTGTATGAAAGAAGAAATTAAGGCAAAGAGAAGGACGATGACTTTGTCATGCCCTTGAAAGCGTCAGAAGTTAGGTGACTTTAGGTGACTGAGTTGCTCTTATCAGATTTCAGATATTTTACACTCATACAGTGAGGAATTAATTGTTTCACCAAGGAAGACTATTGATTTAGATTTGTGGTCAGGATCAGGAGATGAAGTAGGAGAAGGTGTGGGCAATGGTGTGCTCCTTCAAACAGCCATGATAAATCTTGGAGACAGAAGAGTCCAGAGGGAATTGTTAAAGAAGAAGTAGAAGAATATGAAGTAAGACTTGAGGGGTACATGGGAGTCCTTCTTAATAACAACTTTGGAATTTCTGAGTTATAATGTAAAAGGCTATATATGCATGTGCCCGCTCAAATGCACATACGCCCTTCTGAACCCTTCAGGGGTTTCTCTCTCTCTGTTCTATACTCATTTTGGTATGTTTTTGCCTCCTTAGCTAGTAGATGTGTACCCCGGGGGTATCTATGCTTGTCACAATGTAGATGTCAAATACATGGTGTATTGTAGAAAGGATAAAGGTTCCTCAACAGGCCCAACACTAAAGTAGTTTTCCTGGGTCCTTTGATGATAACACAGCCAGATTAAATAACTTGATCTGTTTAAGAAAAACCTACCTTATACCCACTACCAGGGCTATTAATAAAAAAAAAATAACAACAAACAAACAAGATAATATGTGTTGGTGTGGAATGTGGAGAAATTGGAACCCTTGTGCACTGTCATGGGAATGTAAAATGGTGCAGAGGCTATGGAAAATGGTATGGTGGTTGCTCAAAAAATTAGAAATGGCATTGCCTTATGACCTAACAATTCCACTTCTGGGTATATAACTCAAAGAATTGAAAGCAGGGAATTTAACCAAGGAGATAAAAATGTGTATACTGAAAAGTAAAACATTGATTAGAGATATTGAAGAAGACATAAATAGAAAGATATTCTGTGTTCATGGATTGGAAGAATTAATATTGTTACATTACTACTCAAAGTGATCCACAGATTCAATGCGATGGCATTTAAAAAAAATAGAAATAGAAAAAATAATCCTAAAATTTATATAGAACCACAAAATACCATGAGTAGCCAGATCAGTCTGGAGAAAGAACAAATTTAGACACATAATATTTCCTGATTTTAAACTATATCATGAAACTACAATAATCAAAACTAGTATGATATTGTATAAAAACAGAAACATAGATCAATAGAACAGAATAGAGAGCCCAGAAATAAACTCATGCGTATATGGTCAATTAATTTAAGGCAGAGGAGCCCACAATATACAATGGGGAAAGATAGTCTCTTTAGTAAATCGTGTCAGGATAACTGGACACAAAAGACTGAAACTGGGCCACTATGTTATACCAAAAATTAATTGAAAATAGATGAAAAATGAATGTAATACCTGAAAATGCATGAAACTTGTAGAAGAAAACATAAAGGTGAAATTCCTTGATATCTGTCTTGACAATGATTTTTTTGATTTCATAGCAGAAGTAAAGTCAATAAAAGCAAAAATAAACAAGCGAGACTACATCAAAAACTTCCGCACAGTGAAGGAAACCATCAACAAAATTAAAAGGCAACCTGTGGAATGAGAGAAAATGTTTGCAAAGTACATATCTAATAAAGAGTTAATACCCAAAGTATACAAGGAACACATACAAATCAGTAGCAAAAAGCCCAAAGGACCTGAATAAACCTTTTTCCAAAGAAAATATGCAAATGGCCAAGAGGTATATGAAAATGTGCTCAACATCACTAATTATGAGTGAAATGCAAATCAAACACAATGAGATATCACCTCATACATGTTAGGATGTCTGTTTTCAAAAGGGCAAGAAATTACAAATGCTGACAAGGATGTGGAGAAAAGGAAACTCTTCTTGTGCATTGTTGATGGGAATGTAAATTGATGTAGCCACTATGGAAACAGTATGGGGGTTCCTCAAGAAATTAAAAATAGAACTACCATATGATCCAGAAATCCCACTTCTGGGTATAAATCCCAAAGAAACAAAAATCATCTTGAAGAGAGATCTGTATTTCAATGTTTGTTGCAGCATTATTCATAATAGGCAAGATACAGAAACAACTTGGGGCGTCTGGGTGGCTCAGTGGGTTAAAGCCTCTGCCTTCAGCTCAGGTCATTATCCCAGGGTCCTGGGATGGAGCCCCGCATCTGGCTCTCTGCTCATCAGGGAGCTCCTCTCTCTCTGCCTGCTTCTCTGCCTACTGTGATCTCTGTCTGTCAAATAAATAAAATCTTAAAAAAAAAAAAAGATACAGAAACAACCTAAGTATCTGTTGATGGATGAATCGAAAAAGAAAATATGATTGTATATAAGTATACACATATATACAATAAAATATTATTAAGCCTTGAAAAAAAGAAATTCCTGTTATTTGTGACAACATGGTTGATCCCGGAGGACATTATGCTAAGTGAAATAACCCAGACAGAGAAAGGCAAATACTGCTTGCTATCACTTATATGTGGAATCTTAAAAAAAAAAAAAAAAGAAAACTATTGAACTCAGAAACAGAGTAGGAAAGTAGTTGCCAGAAGCAGGAGGGTAGGGGAAACAGAGGTAGTTATAATATGAGTGGGGTCTGAGGTTCTAATGTATAACATGGTGACTAGAGTTGATAATGCTTTATTGGATAATTGAAGTTTGTTAAGAGAATCGTTGTTAAAATTCTCCACCGACCAACCCCTGCTGCCAAAAAGGGTAACTATGTGAGGTGATTGATGTGTTAATTAACTTGATGAGGGGAATCCTTTTACAATGTGTATGTCACATTGTACACATTGTATACTTTAGATATCTTTCAGCTTTGTCGGTTAATCAAGTTGAAAAAAAGAATTGAAAGAAGGGATTTGAATAGATATTGGTATATACTTATCATCAGAGCAGCATTATTCACTGTAGTCAAAAAGTGAAAGCAACCCAACTGTCCATCAGTGATGAATGGATAAAAATGTGGTATATACATACAACAGAATATTATTGTTCAGCCTTAAAATAGGAAGGAAATTCTGACACATGCAACAACATGGATGAGCCATTATGCTAAGTAAAAAGGAAAAATATTGAATGATTATACTAATATGAGTTCCCTAGAGGTCAAATTCATAGAGACAAAAGTAAAATGGTTTCCCAGAGATGAGGGTAGAAGGTAACAAGGCATTATTCAATGGGTATAGGCTTTCAATTTTGAAGGATGAAAAGTTCTAGAAATGATATGTGGTAATAGTTGCATGACACTATGAATGTACTTAATGCCACTGAACTGTACACTTAAAATGGTGGAAATGGTGAATTTTATGTTATGTGCATTTTACCAAATTAAAAATAGAGACATTTAAAAAGAAAAAATTAAAAGGAGCTGGTGTGAGAGGGGCTGTTTACCTCTCCTTTTTAGGCTCTACATCTGATTACCTTTGTAATAGCAAAAGACTGGTGTACCTACTAGATGGGTAATGGTAAGTGGGCAAGGGGAGCCACACTTTGAGAACTGGTGTTCATTTTTGTTTCTGAAGAGGGATCCTGCTCTGGGTATTCAATTGTCATCCACATTATGGTAAAAATCTCTCTCCAGCCTGGTTAAAATTGATCATAGCACTCAAACCCATCATGATATCTATCATCCTTGCTCTGACAAAATCTGCCTTTACACTATTATTACAGAAAGTACTGATTTTTAGATCTTTTGTTTCTTTTTTCCCTCTTTCATTTGCCAACAAAAGAGTTGTCAAAAGTAATGTTTATAATAATTTAACGGATTATTTGCTTATTAGATATTAATCATTCTGCTATGCCTAGGGCCCATGCTGGTGCTTTGCTGCTAGAACAGTGATTCTGATCTCAATTAGATTATGTCTCTCTCCTTTACCTCCCCATAAATCATTCCGGCAAACTGAAATTAACAGCTACTGGAGCGCATTAATAATCTGCCTCACACATTGGAAAATGCATTAGCCGGAACCCTCCCATCGCTCTGACTGTTAAGCACATCATTTTGTTTATGAAATATAAACATTTCATGGAAGAGCTCTCCCACATTTCTCTGGGCCTGTGACAGCTAAAATGATTGCACACAATTGCCAGTCAGTCATGCGCCCAAATAAAGTTTGTTTAAAGTCATGGTTCTATGACTGCCCCATTTTCTCAAGCATTTAAAACCTACATTTAAAAAAAAAATCCCCTGTGATCATGAAAATAATAATAAAAATACTTTAAAATTGATACCTCACATGTGTACGGTCCTTTGCATAGTTTACAAAGCGCTTTCACTTTGTTTTGTTTGTGATCTAGCAGGATGCTATCATTATTCACATTTTATTTTCTCCTATAGGGAAACTAAGGCCGAGAGGTGATTTGATCAAGGTCACACAGCAAGCGTTGGATGGAGGTCTAGAGTCCAGGATTTGCATGTAAGTCTCATGTTCTTTTCAATGTTCTATGTACTTTCCTATAAGCCACACTCTTTGTATATCTATGTTTACTCTATTTCTGTATGTTAAATATGTAATGCAGCTGTGTGTCCTTTCTAGGGAGATAAGTGGTCTGCCTCTGTTCTTACAGATTAAATGAAGAAAAGGCAGAGGTAAATGGACCATTTTCTTTATTTTAATTTGCTGCAATTATGTATTTCTTCAGTTCTATATTGCTGTACAATTTAGTGATGATGTACACAGGCACAGTAACATGGAGATTAGACACATTTTAAAGAGAAGTTTTTACTCCTATAAATAGCCTCTCTGGGTGAGTCAAGCACTCAGATACCCTCTTTGCCTCAAGAGCAGACATCATGGTCTTTTTTTTTTTTTTTTTTTTAAGATATCATGGTCTTAATTTACTTTGGTGGCAGGAAAAGGCAGATGGCAGTAAAGTTGATCTGTACTTTTTGTTGTTGTAATGCCCAAGCAGTCTTACTGTGGAGTTAAACTGATTACTATCCAACCAGTGTCTAAGATCATCAGAAATATTGACTGCAGTATGTTTTGGCTGATTTCATTGTGGCTGGTGGATGACAGTCTCAGGTACTGAATGGAAGAAACAATAATATAAATTTATTGGAATGGTAAAAAGATTTGTTGACAATCCAAACTTCAGAGAGATTTGCATTTAAGCTTCATTATTACTGTTTCTTATTGTTTTTATACTTCTGACTAGTCCCAATATTGTCACTTCCTAACTGTGTGGTTAACCTCTCCAAACTTCAGTTTCTTTATCTAAAAATAAGGATAGTACACACCCTCCCTATCTCAGACATAATGTGAAGATCGACTGGGGGAAAAGTATGTGAAAATGCATTGTAACCAGAACATTCTTCAGGATTATATATAATTTTTAGCAATTATGTTATGGTCAAGCAGTTGAACAGATTCTCACAGATGTATTTTTTTTCTTTTTCCTAAGGAGTTCAGATAGCTGAGGAGACATAGAGTCTCTTGACAGGTTATTGACTGACGCTCCATGCACCTTTCTCCCTTTGTTCAAACCCTCCCAAAGACACACATTCAATTGTTTGTTGAGCAGAAACAAGAACTGAAGTGTCTTTTGTCTAAATTTTGTAGTTTCACAAGTACATGTTACAGGCATATGATTAAATTTGAATATTAAAAGAATAAAAATGTATTGATTGTAGGTGATAAAATCTTTGAGAAAGTGACTGGTATCTTTGTGATCCCCACACCCAGCACAGTATTTGGCCTGTCGTAGGCATGGAATATTTATTTCATGAGTTGAAAAAAGTCACACATTCCCATCATGGTTCCATTCCAAAAAACATTTTTCCATATTCCGTTTTTTTTTTTTTTTAATTTCTTTTTTTTCAGCTTGGGCTTAAGGGCCACAGGAAAAAAGAATAAACCCCCAAACTAAGCCAGTTTTATTAGTTTATAGCTGAAACCAAGTTTGTATGCTAGCCTTATTTACATTTCAAAAGAGTTTGTCTAAAATGGTCCCTGCACTTGTGGGGAGCATAGCATAGCATAATGTATAGAGTTGAATTATTAATTGTACACCTGAAACTAATATAACTTTGTGTGTCAAGTATATTCAAATAAAAAAAATTAAAAAAAATATTTTGTCTACTCCTAAAAGGATTTGGATTTGTCATAGAGGTGATATTCAGATGACTTTGAGAAAGCTTTTTGATCACAAAATTCTAAACACATTTTGTTAAATGTGTGTTTTTACCAGTGTGTATTTTTACCACCATTTTTGTTAAGGGAAAGAAATACCATGTAGGTGAGAGTCAAAATGAATTAAGTTTTATTTTTAAAAATGAGCCTATTTAGACTTCTTTGAAATCTGTATGTTTTTAAATATGTTGTAGAGCATGTGGAAGATAATGTCTTCTTTGAATGAAACTATAATGGCTCATTCCTTGAGTGCTTATTAGACATTATCCTGATCCTAATTATTTTCTTTTATGCCTCTGGACCCTGTGAAGAGTCACCATTGTGGTTTTCCAAAAGTCTTCAGTGGCAGGGTATTTAAGGTCTTTCATCTAATATTAATTTGTAATAAATAATTACTTCTAAAATGGTGCATGAAATTCAGTAATTTTTGCCTAATCTATGCTACTCTCAGTCAATCTTTAATGAGTACAATATAATAAAACAATAAATGAATTGGTAATTTATTTGTCATTCTTATTAAAAGCTATTTCCTCCTCCTAGCAATAGGAGAGGGTCATTTGGAAAGTGGGCATTAAGTATGCACGATACATACAATATTGCACAGTACTGCCAAGTATCTTTTGGAGAAGCAGCTTCTATGCATGTGTAATAACCAATCTTTAAATGTCAAAGTTGCAGCCATTTTAAGAAAGAAATCCATATTTTGGACTAAATGTCATTTCAGATAACCAAGCGATTTGAAAGCTCCATGAGGTTTTTTAAAAAAAGGGGGAAAAAGCCAGATCCCTATAAGCTTTGACTTATTTATTTTTGCATTTCCATAACTTGATAATGACCAAGCCAAACTTCCTAGAAAACTGAAAGCAAAATTGTGCTTTGAGCTGAGACCTGGTGATTCTTGTTTCACCCTGAAGGAAATCTTCAGTTTAGTTATAAATCCCTGAAAATCAGGTTTTATAATGGAAATGCTGAGAGGCTTTCTGCCATTTTAACAGCCAGAGCTAGGACTGCTTTAAAAGAATGTATATGCATATAACATGCATATATCAGGAGGTTGTACCTATTCTACCAGTGATAAAACATAATATAACAGTCATAGTCAAATATTATAACATAGTCACAATAACAGTCATTAGTTTCATATAGTACATGTAGAGTAAATTTAAACTGTTTCTCTTTAGACTGAGCTCCCAACAGGAAGGAAACAAACACTATTTTCTTTTGCACCCAGGACTAGAACTCTATGGGCAGAGTCCGTGGCTTTCCTGCCTTATTTTTCTTTCAAAGAGCACTTTATTAGGTACCTGCAAATATCGATGTAGACTAGGACCCAGCCTCTTTTTTTCTTCGTTTTATTAAACAGTAATTGCTTGGTATTTTATGAGTGATCTTACATAATTTTTTCTTAGAGTACATTCAGTGCAAATCCATATACAATATGTCTCATATGTGTGGCAGATTTATGCACACTACCTTTAAAGAGGAGGGCAGTCTAGTGACAGGGACTATTGACAGTGTGGAAAGAAAACTTCACATAGGGAGAGGATTTGACTTTTAAATGTATCACCTACCATAGCCCTAAAACATGACTGCTGTTTGCTTCTGTCTTCAGATTTTATTTAATTTTGTAGAAAATGATTCACTGTATTTTGGGACCAAAAAGAATTAAAAATCTAGTCAAGTAATGCTTTTCTATGAAGATGGGCAATGGGAAAGAAAAAACCCTATTAATTCTTATTTCTAGTGTATCCCTTGTCCTTTTCAGGAGAGGCAATTAATCTATGCTCCCCAAATGAACACAAAGGAGAAAAAATAATGTTAGGAGTACCTACAACTTGTCAAATCATATGTTAGTGAATCATATTCTGGAGGAAAGGATTTGCCAGGGAAGAGCTCCCTTCCTTCCTTCCTCCCTTCTCTCTCTCCCTCCTTTCCTCCTTCCTTCCTCTCTCCTTTCTCCTTCTCTCCTCTTCCTTTCTTCCTCCCTCCCTCCCTTTCTCTCTTTCTTTCCTTCCTTCTTTCTCTTTCTTTTTCTTCCTCCTTCTTTTTCCTTTTCCTCCCTCTCTTCCTCTCTCATTCCCTCCCTCCCTGCTCCCCTTCATCCCTTCTTCCCGCCCTCTTCCCCCTCCTTCCTTTTTCTATCCTTCTTGTTTTAAGGGACTTCAGAATAACAGTCATCATTGTCATGTTGTTTATGAATTTCATATTTCTCCCCTTCCCCTGTTTTCCAATAGATAGACAATATGTGGGGATTGTAGACAAGTGGCTTCTTCGGGGAGTTAGGAACAGACATAATGGTTGTACCTACTCTGTGACGCTGACTGTGTGCCATGTATCTTTATGATGTCTCCAAAAATCCTGCAGCTGGAATCTTGTGTTCTTGAGCAGAAAACAAAGTCATGATGGGACTTGGTATTTTTTCCCCTTTATTACTTCATGAGCATTATCTTCATTAACTAAATAGCATAACCCATTACTTCAAATGGTCAAGATATGGGGACTTACATGATTTGAAATTCAATTTTTCCATTTCCTTGCAATGCAGACAGCCCATTTTATTTTTTCATAAAGAAAGGGATGCCTGAAGGTGAATGATGGATGAATGTTAAATGGGTGGTGTCCAGTTTGAAAAAGCACCTGGAAGTTGGGCTGTTTTGCTGCATTCATATAGATCTTTATTATTACTTAGCATTCATACAGCATTTGGTATTTGCAAAGGGTTTCGCACTCATTTTTATAAGCTATTCTTCATACCAATCCTGAGAGGCAGGTTCATTTTCCTCAATATGTGGCTGAGGAGACTTGGCAGAGGAATAATTAGCCTCTTGTGTTAGGCATATGCCACCCTAAACACTGCAGGGTTTAAGACTGAGTACTCTATGCCATTGTATTATTAGGGCATATTGGCAAGTGCTTATTTTCGTAGCTGAATTTACTCATAAAGGACATTTTAATTTTACTAAGGCACAGCTTCCAGGGATGGAAAGGTTGATAAATTGGATATTGTACTATGACAAAGTAAAGCATCATTTCCTTGGAATATTCAAGGAGGTCAGATATTTACTGCTATGCCTAGGGCTTAAAGAATACTGGGAGACAACGTAGGTGAAATAGGTTTTAGAGGACATCATCCTTTTATAACCCCCCTTTTCACCTCTTTTCTTCTTTCCCTGTTTCTCTCTCATTCTTTTCCATTCCTTACCTTTTGGCCTGAACCCAACCATTAATTCCTCATTTCTAATATGTTGCTGTAAAGCCCTGCCTGAGGTAACCCTGGTGAAATGCCTGGTAGATTTATCAGCACACAGTTGATTGGCGTATCTCATTATATTGGTGATATTGTGTGTTCTGAGATCAGTGTTATTTTCAAATCTCTGGTCCAAATGAGGCTTTAAGCAAAAATAGGTTTCCAAGATTTGCACAGAAATAAAGGGGAAGACAGTGTAGCTATCTTGGTAGCTTAGGTATATTGCTTCATTTTCAGTTGTCTAGGTAGCTTAGGTATATTGCTTCATTTTCAGTTGTCTAGGTGATTTAGGCAAAAATCACTGCTAGAAGTTTCCATGAATTAATTTATTTTGGGGGCGGGGGTGGTTTGCTGGAGAGAGGAAGACTGAATTGCCTTTGGCATTATGAAGTAAAGAATGAAGTCTGGATGTGGAGCAAGCATCTTATAATGCGGCTTCTAATACATCCATTGCTTTTCTGTCCATACATTCAGCATAAATTTTATCAAGTGGCCATTGATCAGTACTTACTTTTCCTTCTCCCAATCCTCACTGTAACAGGAAGCATTTGAGAAATGACCTACAATTTATGATGCTTTATCAATGTTTTTACTCACTATGGAGGAAAGTGTGAGGAACATATTTCATGATGAAGTGGGTTTCTAGTTAACAGGACAAAATGAAAGCAAAGTCATAGATCAGTGTAATATGTCAAGCATGGAAAGGATTCAATTTATTGTAAATAATACCCAAGTTGCAAAAGAAATACAGCAACAGAAATCAGTTTATTCTATATGTGAAAAAGGAAAATTACCAGTAAGGGGTAATAGGCTCCATTTATTCCTTGACAGAAATTCATATTGTTTGTGCTTATCCCCTCTGGGAGATCAAGGACTCTATCTATCTTTTGAGATTTTAGAAGGGAGACAAACATATTAGACTTCCCGTGGCAAAGTTGTAATAACTAGCACCTTTAAATTCAAAACATTTTGCAGCTGGTATACAAAGGTATGTCAGGGAACAGTCCACCATTTAAGATATGTTTCTCAAAGTGCGGTTGTTGGACTGAGATGGAATCTTCCATTGTGCTCACTTAAAAAGTGAGATTTTCTGACCCCATGATAGAACTATCAAATTCAAGTCTGTGTTGTTTGGGGACTGAGAATCTACATTATAAACATCCAAATAATTCTTATTTCTAGGATTGCTACATTTAGCAAACAAAACAAACATAAAAAACAAGCAAACAAAATCCCCAAGGTATTGGGGTGCCTGGGTTGCTCGGTCAGTTAAGCAGTTGCTGTCTGCTGAGGTCATAATCTTGGAGTTTTGAGATCAAGCCCCGAATTGGGCTCCCTACTCCGTGGGGAGCCTGTTTCTCCTTTTCCCTCTGCTCCTCCCTCCTACTTGTGCTCTCTCTTTCTTTCAAATAAATAAATAAGATCTTAAAAAGAAAAACCACAATGCAGGATACTCAGTTAAATTTGAATTTCAGACAGAAAAACATGTTAAAGGATAAGTATATCCCATATAATCTTTGGAACATATTTGTACTAAAAAACTATTGTTCTGAAATTCAAATAGAGGCTAGCATCCTGTTTTTTATTTGGCATCTTATTTTAGACACACTGAGGTTTGAGAAACAGTTATTTAGGGGATATCCGTGTTCTGAGCTAGTGCAAAGCTCTGGCTCTAGCTGAAAACTTTTGGGGAGATGATAAGTGGCAGGGTTTTTGCTGATCTGACCCCGACTGCCTCAGAGGAGCTTTGTAAACTCCTAAAGTGTGCACATGTGGGGTCACTGAAGCCTTGCTTCCACCCTGTTTTACAAGGTAAGTATTTTCCCACAGGAAAAACAACAACTTTAAAAAATCTGAGTGTTATTGGCATATACCCCATTATCTTTTTAAACCTTGACCTTTCAGCATTGGGGGGGGTAGTAGGGAACAGGTGCTTCCTAGATGGGCATTTTCACTACCTTCTTTGAGAACCTAAGATGATTTTCTAAATATTGGGCCATACAATTTGCTCTTTGTTCACTTCTTTCCATGTTAGGGGAGTGAAGTTAATTACTTGATAAAATTAGGGTATATCTTTTTAAGGAAAGTTAATAGGACAAAATGAAACAGTTTTGGAGTTTGGAATTTTAGAATTCTTTGTGCAAGTTCTAGTTTCTTTTAGAGGAGAATCAGGTTAAATGATTTTTTTAAAAAAAAAATACCTAACAATTTAAAGAATCTTTCAAGCCAAAAAGTGTGCAGAGTTATGAGTGTTTTCCTGGGTTATCTATGCTCATAGGATGTGCTCTCTCTTCAGGGGCTTGCTGTGATGTGACTCTGTCAGAGTGAGGCCATCTTTTAACTGTATGTGTTTGCATGATATGTGCTTAAAAGCATACTTTGTGAATGGACCGGAAGAAAATCCAATAAAGTCTGCTCTATGGTAGGATCAAGAACACTGATAGAACATTCCTTCTTTCGACCTCATTTTATTACTATTTCTTTCTAGTTGAAGGGAAGGGTTTTCATTGATTTTGACTGGCTGGGAGCATATTTCTAATTTACATCTCCTGAGTTTACAATTCACTGCAAAGAAGCTCAGATAAAGTGGAAGCAAACAGAGCCTGCTGGAGAAACCCTCAGCATGAATAATATACTGTTTACCTTAATGAAAGTGCTATCAGAAACCAGAGGGCTGACTCTTTTGTTGTTGCTAAACACAAATGGTCTGAAACCTGAAGGAATAATTGCTGCTCCATGTTCTGTCTGAATCTTGCCTAAATAATTTCAATTCTATTGACTTTTTTTGGCCTTTTAACCAAGCCATCAGCTTTCTAGACAGCTTTGCCTCCATTTCTAGAAATCTATAGCCTATGGAAAGAGTGAGTGGCCCAAGACATTTTATAAACCTTACTTCATTAATCCTTTTCATAGCTTTGAGAGATAAAATGTCTGGGTCCTAATGGTCCCAATTTTCACATATGAAGAACAAGGTACAGAAAGCCATTAAATGACATAGAAGCAGAGAGTCTTCTGAAGAACTAACAGTCTTCATACATTAATCTGTGGCTGTTAATTATAAGCATTGGGTGGCTCTAGTACTAGGATCTGTGAATAAAATAAAACTGCCGCTTTCCTGGAAAATATGTAATATATTATGAGATTTCACTTTGAGTCTGTATTCTTATCATGTTAGACTGATGCACAGAAACCCAGGTCTGCTGTCAATATTGCATAAGTACTTTAACTTTCTCAAATGTATGTGCTACACTTATAATGTGTATATATAGGAGCTTTGGTAAGATGAGTGCTTATAGCCAACTGATCTAAGCTTTCTTTGTCTCTCTAGGTCTGATCAAAGGGGTTTTAGAACCTAAATGATCAATGATTATACAGGCTTTTCTGTTATTTGGATCCGTTGGTGGGATGGCAAATATTTCCCAGGTTAAGACAGATATCCTCTGAAACTCATACACTGGGTCCAAACCCAGACCCAGATCTTGACCCTTTGATCTAAAAGTCACAAGTAAAATTGTGGATTGGATGTTGGTGATGGTAGATCAGGGAACTGTTGAAAAGAATAGAAACGGAGAGAAATGCATGAACCTATTTGAATAAGGTGACACATGAGCCCTCTGGAGATTTGTAATGCAGCAGTCTCATAGTCAGGGGTAGTTTAGTGGGGAGATATATGTGTCAACAACTTTTACTACTTTTACTCCTTAGTGGTAAAATTAGAGGACTTTTACTACTCAGTGGTAAAATCAGAAGGGTTAACGGTTGAGTTGCAGAGAAGGTCACTAACTATGAGCTGTCTTCTGAACTCTGCTGTGTTTATTGTCTAAGGAAGAGACCTGTGTCTATTAGACACCTTTTGGGGAAAAGTGACAGGTCAGATTAGATGGGCTTGAGAGAGAGAGGACTGGAGGACTAGATAGAGGGAAATGGAGAAGGCAGGCTGTGTGCAGCCCTAGCAAGATTTATTTTAACGCTTATAAATAAAAACATGAGCAGAGCCTGTCTGCAGAATTATTTACAGAAGAATTTTAAGCTACGGGCCCTTTCCAGGCTAAGCACTGAATGCCAAAGTTTATGATGTAGAATGACTTTGGCTACTGTGGCCCCAATTTGGACAAATCTGCCATTAACACCGGCATGGCAGTTATTTTACTGGGGGTGACAGATTGTGAGGTAGGGAGAGTAATTCAGACTATTACCCAGGTGAAGGCATGAAAGCTCAGTGATATATGAAGACCACTTAAATTCATTGTATCTTGTACATCACATCTTTGATAGATTATAGCTGTGGCATTAAAATGGAAATGGTTTCTCTGAGGCCTGACAGGGGCTGGGGTGACCTGTGACCTCCCTCTGAGGAATGTGACTGACCGAATTATCAGTTAAGAGAAAAATCTACGGGGAATAGACTCACAGTGATGGCGAATCCACCATGCATATATATCTATATTTTTTAAACCTTTGGTTTGATTGAAAGCCTCGGTACTCAAACCTTGTTTCCGCCTCCTCTCCTTTGCCCTCCCCCAGTGCACCCTCCCCAACCCATGCTAACTTTCTCTGCCCAGATTTCATACAGCGAGGCCCCTAATATTGATTGAAAAATTGTTATTAGAGATAGTAGGCCTCCTGCACACTGCCTACTGATTTAATTTGGAAAACATTTAATTTTATGAAGCGGTAAATGATGGTGCCACGCTCCCCTGTGTTAGGGAGCAGCTGGCTCTTTACCTCCTCACCCGCCCAAGTCCCAGGCGTCCTCTTGGCAATCATGTGCTCCCTTCCCCTTTGCTTAACAAGTTATTTCAATTTCTAAACGAAGGCTGAACAAGAGAAAGACAACATGCAAATTGAGATCCAAGCCGCCATTCACACGTGAAAAAGTTCCCCTGGAATTCCCTCAACTCAGCCCACCCCCCCCTGCATCTGTCATGAAAAAAACAGAGCCCTTGTTCTCCTCAGATTGTTTTCACCAATGACCTGACACCACCATCTATAATTAATTACATCATTTACATTAGACTATTGACTAAACAAATACATAAATCATAGGCAGAGTCAATAGGTGCAGACATATTTAATCATGTTCTAAATAATGATTACTGCTCCCATAATGCAATAATTATTTTCAGCAGCTGACTTGAATTAATCTTCTGTCAGTGTGCCATCTGAAAAAAGCAGAGACGAAGATGAAGAAGGCAACACTGATGATGGGGGAGCTGGTCTGTTTCTCCGGGTGTCTCTCCTTTTCATCCTTCCCGGCAGGCACCCTCTGTTCTCCCTCCCTTTTTTCATGACCCCTTCTCTCCTTTTTTCCTTTTCCTCCACTTTTCATGTTCCCCTTTGTCTTTTCCCTTATTCATGCCTATGCCTCATACTCTGTTCTTTTTGCCACCTGTCTCTGTTGCTTTTTCTCTTTATCTTTCACATGTAACTTTGCCATTCTTCTGCTTTTCCATTTACTGTGGGGCTACATGGTGCCCCTCGTGGCATCCAGTCCAGCTCTGTAGCCTCTCCCTGCTGCCCCAAGCCCCCTGCCCTCCCATCACCTTCATTTCTTAAACTCCAAGGATGGTTTAAAGGTGAAAGACTCAGAGAACCAGCTTTCTTTTCTTTTCTTTTCTTTTTTTTTTTTTAAGATTTTATTTATTTATTTAACAGAGAGAGATCACAAGTAGGCAGAGAGGCAGGCAGAGAGAGAGGAGAGGAGGAAGCAGGCTCCCTGCTGAGCAGAGAGCCCGATGTGGGGCTCAATCCCAGGACCCTGAGATCGTGACCTGAGCTGAAGGCAGAGGCTTTAGCCCACTGAGCCACCCAGGCACCCCAGAACCAGTTTTCTTAATAACTTATCCAGATTAGATTTTCTTTCTCGTCTGTTTGACATCTTTTCTTAAATAATTTTTTACTTTGGAATGGCAAATTGATTAAAGAGATGGGGGTAGTTATAACACAGGAATAGTATACAAATGTAATACTCATAATTTTTAGACTAATTTAGCTTTTGCCATCAGAGGGAAGAGAATAAATCAGTGTTTATAGGTATACATGGGTGTTTTTTTTTTTTTTAACTTAGAAACAAAATCAACTCTCTGAAGTATTTTATTTGGGACAGAACATACTATAGTTAACGAATGCTCTGTAAATAAAATAATGCCTCCTGTTGTATTTCATATTTGGCTTTCAATAGGCAGGGCCAGAAGTGACAACTTGAGGAAAATATAACCATGCCACAATTTTTAAAAAAAATACGAGTAGTTTGTAATACTGACTCTAGGACACCATGTTAAAGATAAATGCAGAATAAAATGATATACACCATCTTGTTTATAGCTATCCCTTGGTTTCTTTGTAAGTTTATAGATAATTGTTACATAGAAGGAAAAGTCCTTTGGGTCAAATAGTACGAAAGAATTGAAAATGTTTGTTCCTTTTAGCTGTAGCTAGTTTTAATGCCCTCTTCTGAAAACTCTTCTGCAATGATCTTTTTAATTAGTGATTGTCCTCAGGGATTTGTGACCCAAAAAGTACTGGATCACTCTCTATGAAATAGAGAATACATTTCCTAGTCTCTTTTTTCTCTTTTCATCCCAAAGGGTAAGTTATTTGTGATTTTATGAACATTCATGTGATGTGTCTGTCTGGCCAGGCCCCTTTTAACCTTTTAAGCAATGCCATTCTTTCTGGTTATTGTACATACTTGCTAATTTAAGGGCCCTGTAATAGGACCATAATTTGTCCTGATCAGTGGTATAAGGGAAGACTGAATTGGCTAGGAATATTTAGAATTAGAGATAATAGAATATTTATTTATTAAAAAAAAGTATTTATTGAGTTCTTATTTATATCAGGTATTGTACTAGGTACTGGTTATCCAGAATAATCATGGCTCTGTAGTCATTAAAGCTTTTTTCTTGAGCTCCTGGTTAAGTTCCATACAGGTAGTTTTAAATGAATTCCTTTTACAGTAGCACACTGTCCAGTTGTAATTACTGAATATGCCTGCTAAGATGAACTTTTGTGGTGTGCAATGAGCCAGCTATGTTCCAAACAGTTCAACAAATGTATGAGACTAAAGTGAAACTCCGTGGAAAAAATATTTGAAAGGGACAAATGTGGGGTTTGACTTTTCCCCATTTATCTGCCTGTTCCCTAATAAAAAAGTCAAAGAGGGTCAAGAAGGAGAGAGTTAAGAGAGACCTACTAAAGAGACACAGAATTTATAGTAAGAATAAAGTAATTCCCTACTGTTCAAGGACCAAAACCCTAATGCAGTGTGAAGTGTTTACATTGAATATAGGTAGCTTCTACTCCTGAAATAAGAGCACTAGTTTATCATTTCCGCAGGGAACACGGGGAAAGGGGACACATACCTTACATGAATTGTTTGAAATACCTATTTCAAACAAAATTTCATTTCAAAATTGTTTGAAATCGTTTGAATACCTTTTCAACATAAACACTTCACACTGCATTATGGTTTTGGTGTCATTTGTATTGCTTATAGAGAACAATAAATAACTTATAAAAAAGAAAAGCCTGCAAAGCAAAATACAATTTCTTTATGTAAAAATAAGCAATATCTGCTTCATGGGGGACATTGTGAAGTTTAAATGGCAACATATTTATGAGAATGCAATGCACTTGGCAACAAGCCTTACACATGGTAAGGTCTCATTTAACTGCCACTGACATTGTTATTACAGAATAGTCAAGAATGGAGTCCTAGGGTACTTGTAATTAAAGGATGGGTTGGTTCTTTTAAGGTAGTTTTGAGTAGAACAATCCTTTGCATGGTTCTGATTCATCAGCAGAATGTTTTTATACATAATAACCCTATTGTTAGTGACTGGGTCTTTGATTAGCTACCAGACTCATTCCTTCAACACCTATGCATATTCTTTGTGTTAAAGAAATTCACATTCTATGAGTGGAGACAAATGCAAAAACATATAATTTTCATAAAACTATAAAATCTAATGTAGACAATGTTTAATAATCTTTGGTTCTTCAAGTGACTGGAATTTGCCATCGCTATAGTGGTTCTGTATAGTGCTTAGATTGAGTATACTGTTAAACCAGATTTAATGTCAACATGGAGGCAAAAACCAGATTTTCCAAATTGGCATGGCAGATACTTCCTCTACTTGGTCTGTGACTCAGTGGTTTTCTCTAACACACTAACCGTGGGCATCCTAGTTTGCTTGGGGAGGTCTGTTCTTGGTTGCAGTATAATCAGTGACATAGTTTCTATGTCTGAGCATCTGCTTAAATGCGAAGACATTTGGGGAAGTTATAACAAGCACTTCTTCCTGTAGCAAAGAATTTGTAGTACTTCATAACCTAGCACATCAAAGAGCTTATATAAAAATGGAGGAATTGTGCATTTTGGCTACCCATTTGAAATATTTACAAAGGTAAATGAAACAGGAGACCACCTTTCCATCAGAGCTCCTGTTATAGCCTGGTTAATATTACATGATGAGTGAGCTATAAATAAACAATAAATAGAAATAAAAATAGTGAATATAAAAATAATTATTGATATAAATAATAAACGAATAAAGCATAAGGTTGGGGCTGAGATGGAATGGAACTAGATGTGAAATTTAATTGAGCTTGATTTTGAGTTTAAGAAGTCTTTCAGAACCAGTATTTCAGTAAGCATTTAAGGACTTTTTTCCTTTTAATTTTAAATGAATGTGCTCACAGCTCTTAGTTCGTTGGGTCAGTCAACCAAAGATAACTATTACTGTAATTCCAAATAGCTGCCTGGGGGAAAATATTTGGCCTTTGGATGGGTTTAGACCACAGGGACCAGAGATTCCTTTTTTAAAAAGGATCATCCCCTGCTCAAACATTTTTACCTGTCTTTTTAGAAGTCTTTTGGGAACTGCACATTAACTGCTTTTCTCAAGGAGAAAGCCGCAGGAAATTCTTTTCTTCAGGGTTGAAATTAGCCTGCTTGAGAGAAAGACTTCCAGATCATTAACCAAATGGGTTGTCAGAACCAAATTTTCTAAAAGAACTTGTTCAGGAGTGGGGAGGGGGAAGAAGTTTTAGTGCTATACCTGCATGGATTCATTTATTTAATGCTCCTAACAGTTTGATTAATTGAGACAGGCTGTAGAAGTTTACATCCCTGCTTTAGAGGTGAGACCCAGGTCGCTTAACAGATACTTGCTGTAAGGTCGTTAAGTGATGGAACCGGCCTTGAGTTGGGCAGTCTCCAGGTGATACACTGAAAGAGGCTGGACCCATGGGTGGGCAGAATCCAAATCTTATGGGGAATTCCAAGTTTGACCGCCAAGAAACCTGAGTTGTAACCAGAGATAGAACTCTATTCTTTCATTTTCCCAATTAACTGACACTTCCCAGCCACCTTCTTCTTCTGCTTCTTTCCTGTGCTTTTTGGGATCCACTCTGCCTGCTGCCTGATGCTCCGTGCCCTTATGTCTGGAGCCTGGCATGGATTCTGGTATATAGAAGACAGTAAATATTTACTTCATGAATAATGACTGTTAGGCATGGTGCTTCTGGGTGTAGACATAGTGGTCAGACTGCTTGGGTCCTAGTTCCACCACAGTCATGCCTTGTGTCCTTGGCCAAAGTTTCTTCTTGTGCCCCATTTCCTTACCTATAAAATGGAAATAGAAGAATCCTGAGATCATAGGATGGTTGTGAAGACAAATTGACATTACATAGCAATAATGATTAAAGTGATGATGTTGATGACTCCTAATAGCTAAAAGAGACCTCAGAGAGAGAGTTCAGTTTGGTACCCCCTGCCAATTTTTTTATGTTAGAATTTTAGGAATTGTAAAATATTTTTTGGGTAGGAAAACCTACCCAAACTATATAGGATGTACTTAAAATTAGACACATAAAACTATAGCTTATAGTATATTTTCTCTTGTGAGAACTGCTACTCAGTAATATGTTTACTCAGTGCTTATTATAACAGCTAACATTCACTGACTGCTTACTATGCAATCAAGGTATAGAGAGGTTAAGTAACTTAAATAAGGTCACACAGCCATTACATAGTAGTCCTGAGATTTAAATCTAGGCAGTCCAGCTCTAAAGCCAGTACTCTTAACCCCTGCACTGCTGAGCATTGTGGGTCTGAACAAGAACCTATTGTATCTAGGGGCCCATTGTGCTGCCAAGAGAAATGAGACTTTCCAGCTGATGAGACACTTCAACAAGTCACCAACAGAATGCTATCACTGACTTATGTACGGCTCTTTTCTTGCTTTCCAAAAAACCAAAAACTGGAACACCATATTGGGACAGGGTGGTATAAGATGATGGTGATAGGGGAAATTTTTATGTAATTAATGAATTTTGAATTTTTTTTTTAGAATTTTGTTAAGTAAATTTTTTGAAAGAAAGCACATTTATGACCTTTATTTTTTATTTTTAAGTTGGAGTAAGAATTTATCTCTGTTGGATATACTGTCTTCTTTACCAAAGACTCCTAATAATTATTCATTCAGATCTCAAAATGACACCAATTATGTACAGCCACACAGAGAGGTAGAGTCAATGTCGTGAATATCTAGTCTCCCATTTTCTAGTACCTGATTTATCCAAAACATTTTAGTGTGGCAGTGGCAAAAATAGTCAATTTAATTCAATTAGACAGTTGTTTATTGAGTACCTACTGTGTGTCGAGTACTATGTGGTAAGACCTTGTCCCAGTTTTCAAGGAGGATAAGGAAGAAAGCAAACAACTTTTTACATACATATATTGTTGACCCTTGAACAATGTGGGGCTAAAGGTGCCAGCCCCCAATGCCATAAAAATCTGCATATAACTTTGACTTTCCCCAACTATTAATAGCCTGCTGTTGCTTTGCAGTCTTACTGATAACACAGTTGACTAACACATATTTTGTGTTATATGTATATATACTGTATTCTTACATTAAAGTAATCTGGAGAAAAGAACATGTTAAGAAAATAAGGAAGAGAAAATAATATTTATATTGCTGGACTGTATTTATCATAAAAAATCTTTATATAAGTGGACCTGTCCTGTTCAAACCCATGTTGATCATGGGTCAACTGTATATATATATATATATATATATATATATACACATATATATGTATATATATATGAATATATGAATTTATACTTAGCTTAATAATATAAAATAATATATGATATAATTTTATATATGCATACATATTTTTAAATATATAATAAGACTGATAATAGGTACACATGCAGCTTAGAGTCTGGATGGTTGACTCCTCTTGACTTGAGAGGGCATGAGAGTCAGCTTCTTGGTAGAGGTAATGTATATGTCTTCTTAAAAGTTTACCAGGAAAGCATTCCAGATGAAAAAGGAATAAAATAGAGGTATAGGAGCATTATCTTGAAGACTGCAAATCAGCTGACAACTGGAAACTAGGAATCTGACACCTGTTCACATAGGTGGGGATTTTCACAATTTATTCTGCTGCATGAGTATAAAGCTAGATTGAAGATGAGAGATTATAAAACTAATCTGTTGCTGGATATTTGTCAAGTAAATTCTAGAGCAAAATTTTATGTGGGATGTTAGTGAAAAAATAGTTCAAGTGATTGCTATGGAATCTAGGATAGAGAATTCCATACAGTCAATTCCAACAGGTCAGTTTAGAGGTCTACAGATTAATCTTACCTATCACCTCAGAATCAACCCAGAAAAGATCAATCAACTCAGAAAAGAACACTGATATATATATATATATATATATATATATATATATACACACATATATATATATACACACACACAGACACACACACATGCACGTACATATATTAGTATGTATGTATATGTATGTACACACACTCATACATACATACATGTGTATTTTTTGAATAACCTCATTGAGGTATGATGGACACTAAACTTCATATATTTAAAATTTATACTTTGACAAATATATGCACCCATGAAACCATCGCCATATGCAAGATAGTGATCATATCCATCATGCCCTGAAGTTACCTGTGCTCTTTTAAATCCCTCTGTTCCTGTCTTCACCTTGGTAAACATTCTGTGAGCACTTGACAAGAATGAGTATTTGTTGTTGAGGGGATTATTTTGTAATTGTCAGTTAGGTCAATTGATAATATTATTCAGGTGTTCTAGATCCTCACTGATTTTTCTATGAGCTTGTTTTATCAATTATTGAAGTAAGAATATCTGACAGTTCCAACTATAATTATGGAAATGTCTGTTTCTTATAGTTCTGACAGTTTTTGTTTTATGTCTTTAGAGGCTATGTTATTAGGTGCACAAACATTTAGCATTGCTATGTCCTGTTCTTGACTTGACCTTCATCATCATTTAATAAGATATTCAATATAAAATTATTATAAATTCAATATAAAAATATTTTATCAATATTTTTTGCTCTGAAATCTACTTTGTATGGTACTAATATTGTCATTCTAGTTTTTTTTTTTTTGCTTATTTAAGCATGGAGTACTTTTTTGATCTTTTTTTTCTTTTAACTTGTTTATTTCTTTATATTTAAAATACGTTTCTTTTAGCAGCATGTCATGGAGTCTCCTCTTTTTTAATGCAGTTTGATAATCTCTGCAGTGTTTAGACCATTTACATTTTATACTGTTAGTTATACGATTAGGTTTAAGTCTGTCATTTCACCATTTGTTTTCTGTTTGAACTGTGCTTTGTTTGCTTTTTCCCCCTTTCTTTTTCTGATTTATTCTGGCTCACACATTTAAAAAAATTATATTTTATTTATTTTTTGGTTTATTAGGTGTAATTCTTTTGTTATTTTAATAGTTGCTTTAGCATTTACAACAAACATATTTAACTATCACTGTCCACCTTCATGTGATACACCACTTCATGTATAGTGTAAGAAACATACTCCCACTTCTCCTTTTTGTACCTTTATTCTATTGTCAGAATTTTTACTTTATCAACAAAACTAAAAGACAACTTATGGAATGGGAGAAGATATTTGCAAATGACATATCCAGTAAAGGTTTAGTATCCAAAATATATAAAGAACTTATGAAACTCAGCATCCAAAAATAAACAATCCAGTTAAGAAATGGGCAGAAGACATGAGAAGACATTTTTCCAAAGAAGACATACAGTGGCTAACAGACACATGAAAAGGTGCTCAACATCACTCATCATCAGGGAAATGCAAATCAAAACCATGATGAGTGGTGCACCTGGGTAGCTCAGTCGTTAGGCGTCTGTTTTCAGCTCAGTTCATGATCTCAGGGTCCTGAGATCAAGGCCCTCACTGGGCTCCCTGCTCAGCAGGAAGCCTGCTTCTCCCTCTCCCACTCCCCCTGCTTGTATTCCCTCTCTCACTGTCTCTTTATCTGTGTCAAATAAATAAATAAAATCTTAAAAAAAAAAAAAACCCATGATGAAATACCACCACACAGAATGGCTAAAATAAATAACACAGGAAACAACAGATGTTGGCAAGCATGTGGAGAAAAGGGAGCCCTCTTGCTCTGTCGGTGGGAATGCAAGCTAGTGCAGCCACTCTGGAAAAACTATGGAGGTTCCTCAAAAAGTTAAAAACAGAACTATTCTATGACCTAGCAATTGCAGTAGTAGGTATTTATCCAAAAGATACAGAAATATGGATTTGAAGGGGTATGTGCACCCTGATGTTTATAGCAACATTATCAGCAATAGCCAAACTGTGGAAAGAGCACAAATGTCCACCAGCTGATGAATGGGTAAAGAAGATGTGCTATATATACACAATGGAATATTACTCAGCCATCAAAAGAATGAAATCTTCCATTTACAATGACGTGGATGGAGCTAGAGTGTATTGCCCTAAGCTTAATAAGTAGTCAGAGGAAGACAAATATCATACGATTTCACTCATATGTGGAATTTAAGAAACAAAACAGATGAACATAAGGGAAAGGGGAAAAAAAAAAGAAAGAGAGAAAGAGGGAAGCAAACCATAAGAGACTCTTAACTATAGAGAACAAACTGAAGATTGATGGAAGGAAGGTGGGTGGTCTAAATGGGTGATGGGTATTAAGGAGGACACTTGTTATCATGAGCACTGGGTATTATATGATGATTCATTAAATTCTACTCTTGAAACCAGTTTTACCCTATATGTTAACTAACTTGAATTCCAATAAAAACTTTAAAAAGTTTTATTTTGCAATAACTGCACAATACATGATTTTTATATTTTGTTTAAACAGTTATTTTTTAGCACAATACTCTCTGGTTCTATCCACGAAATTGCAAATGGTAAGCTTTCATTTTTTGTTGGCTGAGTAACATCCCATTGTGTACATATACACATATATCCATACACACACACACACACACACACACACACCCACCCCCTAAATCTTCTTTATCCATTCATCTGTCAGTGGACATCTGGGCTCTTTCCACAGTTGGACTATCTTGGACATTGCAGCTATAAACATTGGGGTGCAGATGCCCCTTTGGGTAAATACTTAGTAGTGCAATCGCTGGGTTGTAGGCTAGGTGAAATAAGTCAATCAGAGAAAGACAATTATATGATTTCACTTATCTGTGGAATTTAAGAAACAAAACAGTGGATCACAGGAGAAGGGAGGGAAAAATAAAATAATATGAAATCAGAGAGGGACACAAACCATAAGAGACTCCTTAACTATAGGAAACAAATTGAGGGTTGCTGGAAGGGAAGTGAGTGAGGGGATGGGTTAACTGATTGATGGGCATTAAGGAGGGTATGTGATGTTAGGAGCACTGGGTATTATATTCAACTGATGAGTAACTGAACTCTACCTCTGAAACTAATGATACATTGTATGTTAATTAATTAAATTTAAATAAAATAAAATTTAAAAAATAAACAGTTATCCTAAGGGGATCTATATCACAAGAAAAGTCACATATTTACACATATAGCTTCTGATGCTCTTTATTCTTTTATGTAGATCCATATTTTCAATGGCCATCATTTTCTTTCTGTCTGAAAGACTTGAATATCTTTTTTTAAAGTGTGAGTCTGCTAATGATGAATAGTTTCAGCTTTTATATATATGAAAAAGTGTTTGACCTTCATTTTTGAAACATATTTTTCTTGGTAAGAATTCTAGGTGGTTGTTTAGTTTTCTTCAAATACTGTAAAGATGGTGGTGTCTTCCTCTTTGCATTGTTTCCTACAAGAAATCACCTCTTCTTCTGAATGGGAAGTGACTTTTTTCCTCTGGGTGCTTTTTTTTTTTTTTTAAAGATTTTATTTATTTTGACAGAGAGAGACACAGTGAGAGAGGGAACACAAGTGGGGGAGTGGCAGAAGCAGGCTTCCTGCTGAGCCAGGAGCCTGATGTGGGGCTTGAACCCAGGACTCTGAGGGGATCATGACCTGAGCTGAAGGCAGATGCTCAACAGCTGAGGCATCCAGGTGCCCCTTCTCTGGTTTAAAGTTTTCTCTCTATGGCTGTTTTTCCACAATTTGGTTATGATTTGCATTAATATGTTTTCTTCATGTTTCTTGGGCTTGTGGTTCTTTGAAATTCTTGGATCTGTAGATTTATAATTTTAATCAAATCTGAAAAAAATTTTTTGCCATTATTTCTTCAAATTTTTTTCTACCCTCTTCCTTAGCCTTTGGGCTTCCAAGTACACATACATTAAACTGCTTGAAGTTTTTCAAGTTCACTGATAGTCTTTTCATTAATAAAAAAATCTTTTCTCTTTGTATTTTCTTTTGGGTAGTTAATTTTACTATGTCTTCAACTTCACTAATATATCCTTCTGTGATAGTTAGTCCATCATTACTCCCATCAACTATATTTTCTTCTTACACACTATAGTTTTCATAAGCTTCTAGAGACCGAATTTGGGTCTTTATAAAAAGTCTTCTGTGTCTCTACTTAAATTTTGGATAATTATACAAACTGTTTTAATTACCTTACCTGTTAATTTTAACATTTAGGTCAGTTTCAGGTAACTTATTTTTTTCTCTTATTATATAGAGAATACATCATACTTTGTGACATCATTTTTTTGTTGTATCAATATATATCATATTTCTGTGCCTTTTTTTTTTTTTTTTTTTGCATGCCTGGTACTTTGGTTGAGTGCCAGATATGAAAATACTGTTGAACTTTGTTCTGGCATACAGTTAAGATACCCTTGGGTCTTGTTTTCAAGATTTGTTAGTAGGACAAGAGTCATGTCTAGTCTGGGGCTAATTATTCCTCACTACTGAGGCAAGACCCTTCTGAGAACTCCACTTAATGCCCTGTGAATTATAAGGTCTTTTTCTAGTTTGTCTGGTAAGTACAAGCACTATTCTTGGCTCTGTGTGGGCACCAGGCACCGTTGCATTTAACAGCGAGCAAGGTAACAAGGGAAGACACAGTGCTATCCCTCATACTTTGTTAGGAGTTAATGCTGAGTGGTAAGTGCTGAGTGATGAGACAACTATGGTGGTATATTGGAGGGAACCATAACCAAAGTAGAAGTACCAAGGGAGTTTTTTCAGACAAAGTGGTAACTAAATCAAGTTCTAAATGCTAAATATGTGTTATCCAGGCAAAAAACAGGGAAGGGAGCTTTCCAGTCAAAGGAAGTGATACATATACATGTCTAAGCAAAATAGAGCAGGGTCAGTTTGGTTTGAAGGATTGAAACAAGTCCTAGATAGCTCTAGTGAAGGGTGTGAGGAATAAGGGCAGGAGGCTAACAATAGAGGCTCCAGAGTCCAACAACCTTGGTTCAGATTTCAGCTCTGCCACTTACTAGCCTCAATTTCTGAATCTCTATAATGGGGTTGTTGATAACATTTACCTCTTATACTAAGATTAATTTGGGTTACATATAATAGAAAATCTAAAACATCGGTAGCTTAAAAAAAGATGGAACTTTATTTCTCTCCTTGTAAGAGATCTCATCAGAACTACCTCAGCTCCTTCTGTCTTTCTCTTCTAATATCCTAATGCAAGGTCCAAGAATGGCTGTTGGAGCCAAGCTGTTGTATCTGTTTTTCGGACAGAAGGAAGGAAAAAACACAGAAAGGGCAAAAGCAATAACTCTCTTTAAGTAACTATCTCTGAATCCCAAAAAAGTCTTCTTCCTAAATGTCATTGGTTAGAAATTATTTCCATGGCCATTCCTAATTATAAAGGAAGCTGAAAGTGTCGTTTCAGTTGGCAATGTTGTCACCATACCATGAATAAAATTAGTGTTCTGTTGCTGAGGACAAAAGGGAGAACGGATATGGACAAGCAAGAAGCAGTTTTTTCCCAACCTATATTATAGGTATAATGTAAGAATTAAATAAAAAATGCACATTAAACATGTGACACAATGTCTGTGCTATGTTAATTGCTCAGTAGATGTTATCTTCACCAAGCCAATTCAAAACACAACTCCTTTTCGGAAGCATTGTATAAGGGCAATTACCTGTAAACTAAAGGGTCTCTTACCTACACTCAGGTGAACTGGTTTTTCTCCCTCATTGCTGTGGTGTAGATGGAGCCTATGACACCACGCATATGACTAATAGCACAGGATCAAATAATAAGTCTCCTTCACACTGTATTGGTATAATGTACCCCACATCTAATTGCCCTTTGTTGACCTGAAGAGTTATTAATCAGTGTTAGAAAGACATACTAATTGGACCTGATCAACCTGACAAAATAAGCAAGTCATAAAGCCAACCAAGTAGAAATCAAACAGAGAGAAAATGAAATTTTTTTTTGTTTGTAAGACTACCATATTTATTCACTATATGAAGTAAACAGTCATTTATTGACTCAAGTTCCTTCATTGACATCTTATCTCAGGCTGTTTGCTTTAATAGTTTAACACCCATCAGTAAGTAGAGAAAACTGTCTGAATCTCATCTCATATGCTAGCATCAGCATCATCATCATCATCGCCAACATCATTACCTTCCCTGTGCTCATGATTACCCTCATGCAGGAACATTTTCACTAACCTACAATTAGCTTAGCCAAAGATGGTAAACAAAGACAGAAGCACACTTCCCCTTGAACTGCCTGACTGGGGATGGATCTAGCTGGAGTGTTAACTAAGCACTGGGAGATAAGGCTATCACCAGCTGGGAAAGTGAGGCTGGGAGACAAGTCCATTAAAAACACGGGAGACTTATCACTACACGTGACTATATGCTTTTAAATGTCGACAACTTCTATAAAAATTCCATCTTCCTCACATGTGGTCAGCTTGACATACTGAAGTGAAAACTGGCAAGGTTCTGACCCTTCACATTTATCTCAGTCAGAGCCAGATAACCTTGCCCTGTAGTCTAAAAATACCCTGCTCTCCCAGGTTTTCTTTTTATCTCTCTAGCAATCATGACAAAAATGAGCCTGGGCCTTGGAAACGACGTGTAGACTTGGAAAACTGTGAATTCCCACCCCTGCAAACCAAACACACTAGACCTTTGTTTTCAGGAATTGTGAGCACAGAACCTTGTGCCAAGGGGTGAGGTGAGGACACCTGCAGGTTTTCTCAGGCTCCTTCCTGTGCCCTGGATTGTAGATGCTCCTTAGGTCTGCTGATCACGCTGCAGCTTGGCGGCACTTTCAGTAGCTTTTTCTTCCTGCATATTGTTCACTGGGGTAATAGAATTAGGAGTCAGAAGTCCTTGTTCTAGTCCAATTTTGTCACCAAAGCCTGCTGGCCTTGAGAAAGCCACTCAGATTTTGGGTTCTCCACTTGCTCATTTGTAAACGAGAACAATTAATAAATCATTTACAGAATTTTCCAACCTCTACATTAATTGAGGTTGTATAAACTCCCCTACTGGTGGCTTTCCTTATTTAACACCGTCTTATATTTTCTCCTCCATCTCCATCTGGGAAGCCAATTACACATGCTCTGGGGTGGGTCAGTAATTCAATGTGGTGAGCACCCATATCCTCCATGCTGCAGATAAGCCTCCTGCAGTTTCATTAGTCTCCAAGGGTTAATCCGAGATAAACAAAATGGTGTTTTTGGCATAAGGTGGTTGGGGCTACTGGTATGTTCCTGGCAGTGTACAAAATTATGGGAACAGAAAAGCTTTCCAATGTGGTCTTAGTAAACATTCCAGGAAACAAAGCCAGCAGAAAGAAGCCTAGGTGCCTGATTCTGGATGTAATAGTGAGGCTTGGGTCTAATCACCCAGACAGTCCTTTCAGTCGTGGTGAGAAGGGACAATCCACACTGTGTTTAGTATAAAATGAGATTTAGGCTTTTGGAGGTACTGTGCTTATTTGACCAACCCATGTTCGACACTAATTTGGTTCTGGGGAGTGTAGTATCGACCTGACTGATTCGGAGTGTGTCTCCTGAATTTTGTTCCTCTGGTCAGAGCTGATGCAGGCTTGAAGTGAGCTGAATTTAGCCTCAAGCTGATACTGTAGATGGAGCCCGAATGTTTTAAATGGTCCACAAGCAGATTGTTATTAATGAACTTTGTTAATTATCACCTTAAGCTGTATTTAAAAATGACCTTTTAAAGTGATGCTTCAGAGGCACGATCCATAGCAATGTGAGCAAGCCTTTGACTTGATTAGATCCCAATACCTTTCTCTTGATGAAATTGCAACTTATTAACATTCTCAAATGAGATGGAGCTATAAATGTAAGTGGGTTTTAATACAATCATTTTTGAGGAAATGTCAAACTTCATTGCACACCTCTCCCTCCCGCCTCCTCCTTTAATGGCAGAGTTCAGTGAAGGACTGAGCCAGATTAATGAGTGAGGGACGGAGGGGATTTTGGAGCCAAGGAAAAGACCACATGGCAAATCAGTCTTTAATTTAATCATCTCAGTAGCCTATTCAGTGAGTTAGCGTTATTGAACTACCCTGATCGTATTTATGTACCTGTGGAAGGAAAAATGAGGGAGAAACTAGGGCTGTGTTTATGGACATAAGGGAGACAGGAAAAGAGCAAAATTGTCAGCCTGAGAAGTCTGTGATCTGGAACGAAAAAGCATAATTGGCTAAGTAAATCCACGTAATTGAATTAAATATGAGTAGCCACTGATTGAGAATTGCACCATGGACAGAATATGCTTGCTGTTAATGACCCACGATTTATTTACACCTTAAACACCGTGTTTCCTTACTGCTCTAAAGTAGTAAAATTGCCTTCTTCCTGGTGAAATTTATTGCCATTTAAACATGCCAAAAGGCCATTCTGGCAGTCATTACAATAATCTATCATTTCTGCAACTGCTGGTATCCTGTTCTGTGGTCAAATTCAATCTGAGAAGGGTCAACAGAATTTTTCCACCAAATGCTTCCCTCTTGACTATCATCAATTTACTTTTGTCAACAAAAAGGGCATTACTATGGAATGAAATAGAAGATCCCCTTAAGACCTCTGGCAAACACCATGAGCTTCTCTATGTCCAGTGTCTTTTCAGTCTGCAGATCTGTCTTTTTGCATGTGCCTCTGTGCACAATTGGACCACCTGGTGCAGAGGCATGAGCAGGAATCCTGCCACTTGTCTGTTTTTCTCTCCACTGACCAAAAAAACAAAACAAAACAAAAAAACAAAACAAAACAAACAACAACAAAAAAATCAAAACAAAAAAACCACCACCACCACCAAAAAAAAACCCAACAAAAAAAACCCTGACAGTAGCTGACACTCTTTATAGTTGTTTCTGGCTTCCAGTGAGACTGGCATTTTCTCTGCAGGAGGAACTTTTTGGGCTTTAAGGATGAATTGTTGCCATTGTTAGTCACACCTCTCTTTCATACTGTACCCCCTCACTCCTCTTTTTATCTTGTGTTATATGACAATTCTTGTTCAAGTCTCAGGTCACAACATTCCAAACACTACACAGCAGGGAATGCTGGCTCTGTAGTATAGAAAGGGAAAAAATTCCCTCTGGTGTTGAGGTAAGCATTGAGATTTTCTCCACTCAGAAAAAATGAGGTGGAAAATTAAAGAAAAAACTATAGTAAATTCTGGCAGTCCCCTGTATTTTCTGTGACAAACTTATTTAGAAAGGGTGTTGTTTCTTTTTATGGAAGCAAGTCGAGAAACCCTTTCTGTATTTTCTCTCTTGGTTAATGTTAGAGGATTTAGCTCCCATTCCAGCTTTTCTCCCATGAGGTCAGTTGTTGCCTTTTCTGTGGACGGGAGGAAGCAGTAAGGCAGAACAAGTGACTCCCCTCTACATTATAATTACATAGTGTGACTGCATCACCTCTCAGCCATCACTCCTTCACATAGACTGGAAATAGGTTATGATTTATTATCACCAAGCTTAATCCTGAATGGTCAGACTGTAAACTTGAGGATGATATGGTGTTTACAGTGGGGAGAGAGGGGGAATAAAAATTAACTTTTTGTTGTTGTTGTTGTTCTTAGTAGCAGCTTTTTATTTCTTTGGTTATATAAAATGTATTTTCACAGTTTATCACTTACCTGTATTTTTACAAGCCCAAGTAGCCTTCTTCTTTCTAAGAAAGAATTTCTAAGAAAGGATTTCCCCCCCTAGTTTTAGTGGCATTTCCCCCCCTAGTTTTATTGGGATATAGTTGACCTTTTAATTATGTATAAGGACCTTACAAGCAGAGGGTTGTTCTTCTTTGGCCTTTAACACTTTTTTTTTTTTTTTTTTTGGCCTTTTATTAGGTTCTGGTTTATGTATCGTTTGTCAACTTCTGACTCTATATATTGTTTGGGACAATTCAGAAATTGCGTTAATCCAGATATGCCCATTACTTTTGGTTAAAGTCTAGCTTGAATTTAGGCATAACAACAAATTCATGAATGTTCTATACATTGGATTAAGCTAAACTTAATGAGATAGGGTATTTGACAATTCTCACTATCTAAAACAGTGCCAATCTCCTATTTTTAAACTTCTTTTTTTTTTAAAAAAAGTTTATTTTGTTTAATAATCTCTGCACCTAATATGGGGCTCAAACTCACAACCCCTGAGGTTATGAGTCACATGCTGTACTGACTGGGCCAGCTAGATGCCCCAATCTCCTAGCATTTTAGAAAATATTTATGTAACATATAGTGTTATAGTAGTTTCAGGTGTACTGTATAGTGATTCAGCAATTCCATACATCACCCAGTGCTTATTTTTGACAAGTGCATTTCTTAACCTTATCACCTATTGCACCCCTATCCCCTATAATCATCAGTTTGTTCTCTATAGTTGAGAGTTTGTTTCTTGGTTTGTCTCTCTCTCTCTCTTTTTTTTTTAACTAGTTTTACTATTACAAAAAATACATGTTTATTGTAGAAAAAATGGAAAATATAAATAAGAAATAGAAGAAAATCATTATAAAATATCATTAAAATCAATAATAATCCCACAATATAGAGATAATTACTATTAATATCTGAGTATACATAATTCCATATTTCCTATCTCTCTCTCTCTATATATATTCACAGAAAAGAAAAATATATAGGTACACTATGAGTTTTATAGAAGATGTTTATGGGAATACTGTTCATAATAGCAAACACCTGCAGACAACCTGAATATTGATCAAAATACATTGTAGTTCATTTATACCACAGAATATATATAGTAGTCAAAAATGAATACATTGAAGCCAGCAGCAAAAATAGCTGAATCTCAGCAATAGATTTTGGAGCAGAAAATATTATTCCTTAAAGATTATATACAGTGTGTCACCCTTTCTGTCATTAAGTCACAAACAACAAAATAAAAAATATTTTTACCTCTGCTTTAGGAATACAGAGGGATGTAACAGAAGTTGGAGGGTTTATGCAAAAGTGGGAATATAAATGGAGTAGTTGCCTGCTGTCCAGATGTAGGGAAGTAACTTGGGGACTTTCAAACCAGTTTCTCTCTTTTCAGTTCTAATTCTCATATCTGCTTGCAGGCTATTGGTATCTCAATCTTGGCACTATTGACATTCTTAATAAGATAACTGTGTGTTATGGGGGGCCATCCTATGCCTTGTAGGATGTTTAGCAGCAGCCCTGACCCACAGGGTAGTACCTTTTCTCTGGTAATGATAATAAAAAATGTCTCCAGACATTGCCATAGGTCTCGTGCTGGGCAGAATCGCCCCTGCTTGAGAACCACTATGTTAGGAGAGTACCTATCAACTGTTACTGGCTCAAGAAGACTATAAATGATAAAGTAGTTTTTAAAATTAAAGTAGTTTTTAAAATTCTAAAAAGTAGTTTTTATAATTCTGTGCTTTTAAAAAGTAGTTAGTCATCACTTAGGATTATTCATGCTACAAACACTACAAAATTTAGTTCCCCATTTGGTTTATTTTAGTTTGGTAGAGCCCACTGAAATAATAAAACACAGGCAACTAAAATGACATGGTACAGAAATGGATTTTATTGTTTTATTAAAAAGTCCTTTGTAAAACCCACTGACATATTTTTGTTGGCTCCTATGGAGCTGCATTCTGCAACATCATTGATTCACTAGGCAGTATGGAAACTTCTGGTAGGGACCCCATCCTGCTGGGTGACCTCAGGAAAGCCACTGTGCTTCATTAGTCCCATATGAGAGAGGAAAAAAAAGAGCAGTCATAACAATTAAACTGGCTAGCCTAGAAGGCCTTCTGAAGAAAGGTCTATGTGAGGACAAACTTGTAATATTTATTGTGATTATCAGCCCCTCAGGGGCCTTTTGAAGAATTCTGTCTGATTTATCAGGCAGCTGCCCCATGGATATACATGAAGTGAAAGGGGAAGGAGTGGGGGAGGGGTGAGAGATGGTGAACATGACCAGGTTGATGGCAGTGCTCCAAGGGTGACCTAATATTTACCCCCCAGATGTTCAGATCATTTCTAAATATCATCACAGTCCTGGTGTGGCGCCATTTTCTGTTCTTGCTAAACTTTGGGAAGCAAATAAGACTTCGGAATTTTAATGCTCACTTTAGCCTGTGAAAGACGTGGTAATGCTCAAAAGCAGCCTGACCTTTTCATTGTTCATTGCTGATTGGTTGACTGACCATTCCTATTCCCTATTCCAACTGCTTCAGCAACTTCCTTGTTTCCTTCCCTTCTTAGCACCAGGTTCATAATTCTGTTGAGTTTTCAGTATATTTCTGGCCCTTTTCATATATTTCTTTGCCAAGATCTTGTTCATCTTACTCTGGCCCATGGATTTTCTTCCATGGTGAGAACTAAATAGTGGAATTAAAGCTTAGCATAAAAGTAAAAATCAGTGGATGCCAGTATCTGAAATTACCCACTCATCCGGGAACTATGTGATAGGCTAATTTATATTAGAAGCTGAACATTGTCCTTACCTTCAGAGAGGGTAAGTAATTAAAATGGCTTTAAGGAGAAATACTCAGATTCGAACTAATTCCAAACAAGAAGAGGTTATGTATAATAAAATACTACTTTCAAATGTTCTTCAGACATCTCTTTTGCTCTTATTATACTTATTTGGTTATTTAAGGCATTCTTTAAGTTTCCCTTTATCAGTATCATTTCCACTGTAACTAGATTTCATATCTATTCTGACTAAAAATTTCCACCACTAGATTCATTCCTGCCCATTAATGTAGGAACATTTATCCTAGAGGCTTTTACTTGAATTCACAAGGCTATTGACTTGAATTCTACTTGGAAGGGGTAGAGTAAATTGGGAGAAGAAGTACAACCATCTTCTACAAACACACTTTCAAAAAATTAGCATTAAATAGTTGATTAAATTACCCACTTTGACATCAGAAGCAGAGAACAAGTTCTAGGCTATGGAATAAAGGAAAGACAAACTGAAAATTAACCATCCTTTTCTGATATTGACTCTAAGAATGAGATATTAAATCCATTGTCTCTGCTGGCAAAATCCATTCTCAAACTGTTCCTGTTTCTCTGATACAGAATAAGACATATTTGTGAAAAGAAGCTGGGGTATTGAATCCATCACCAAAGTAGTGACAACTCTGTCAGCATTAACTAGACAGAGGGAGCAATCGTTTAGTATGATCTTCACCACTTACAGATAAAGTAATCACTAAACACATGTTAGATGACACAAAGATGTCTCTTCGATGACACTTCCCTGAAAATGAAGAGCTGAGGCTCACCAGGCAATATGAAACACATGAACCAATACAAATGGAGGCTTTTCCTCCCCCATGTTAGACACTGTCCTGACACTTAACAAGTAGACTTATCTCTAAAGGGATTAACTAAGAAATAATTGCATGTAGCTTGCACCCTGCTGAGTTATCTTATACACCCTTATGAAGGATCACTTTGAAATGGGCAGAGATCTGCTGGGTGCTTTATAAGTAATTAGTACCATCAACTAAAGGAATTATAGTAAAGAGGTCCATTTGGAGTGACACTGAAAAAATGAAACAGTTCTTCATTTTTCCCCCTTCATTTTAAGGGGAATAAAGACAACTTGAGACTGTGAACTCCCAAGAAGGCAGGGATTGAGTCTGTCTGCCTCATGCTGTGTCCCCAGCCCAGGATGTGCACGTTACAATTTGTAGGGTGAATGAATTAATGAACAAATGTTTGCATTATATCGGTTTTCATGTACAATTTCAGTGATAAAGGGAATGATGGTCATGGGGTGCCTCAGTTGATTAAGCATCTGCCTTCAACTCAGGTCATGATCTCAGCATCCTGGGATTGAGCCCCACATCGTGAGCTTCCTGCTCGGCAGGAAGTCTATTTCTTTCTCTCCCTCCCTCTGCCCCTTTGCACTGCTCATTTTCTCTCTCTCTCTCAATTAAATAAAAAATCTTAAAAAAATAATTTAAAAAGGGAACGATAGTCAAATTGTGAATTTCTCCATAGCATTTTAATTGCTAACATTTATTATTTGCTGTGCTCCACTTTAAAAAATGCTCTGCATATATAAACACATATAATCCTTCAACAATCTTATATAGTAGGCACTGTTTTAATCAATTTACATGTGAGGAAATTAAAACTTAGGGGTAAAGTTATTTGCCCAAGATCCTGTAATTGAAACCAGAATTTGAATTTAGGTCTAGCAAATTTTGACCGTCCACTCAGCTGTTTGAGTGTAGTTTAATTTACTAAAATTAATCAAAACTGAAATTAAAGAAAACTAAAAAAATAAAATTAAACTAAATTTTAGTTTGCTAAAATTAGTTCTAGACTTTGGGTTCGCTGCTCCAGTAAGGTACAAGCCATTCTGTATCCCATCATTTCTCCTTTCCTCCTCCTTGCTTTATTCTTTCTTTCCTTTCTTTCTCACCTTCTTGCCTTTGTCTACCCCAAGGTAATAGATGACTTTTAGGAGTAGGGTCCAGGTTGTCAAAGAGAGTGACAGGAAATCATTCCATTCTTCACATAGTTTCCCCTTTCTCCTTTTTATGTTGCTGCTTGTGGTAATAGAGGATGTGCCATAAGTAAGTAAACCCCAAGAAAACAACTTAACTTTTAATGTCTTGGTCTTTGTTTTTATTTGGGGTTTCGAATCCTAGCTCCATCCCTCACTGTCTTTCCACACTTCTCTTAGCCTCTGTGTCTTTGTCTGTGTTTAAGAGTTGTGGTGATGAAATTACAGGATACAGTGCTGCCATCTTGCTTTGCTCATATTGTGTGAATTCAATGTTCTTTTTCCCACTGAACCTCTTCTTGGAAAACAATGATCAAGACATGATGTCAGAGAGTAGGGCAGTAGAAGGAATTCAAGGATGAAACAAGAAGTTTAGTTATAGGTCCACCTGAACAAGCCTTGTGTATTTAATGCACTATGGTGCATTCTCTTGAAGAGTCTTAAACCACTTTATACCCAGGAAGAAGTCTTTCTTAGCCAGGTTCTACATGATGGCTTGTGTTAGTTCCTCAGTAGGAGTCACTAAGTGAACCAATGGCCTGTCTTCAGATTCTTTGCGTGGACTCTGAAGTTAGAGATTTTCAGGTCATTGTTTGAGTCACCTGATCCAGGACTCCCTGGAGCTGTGCCCAGTCTGTGGGTTTTAATATTCCTGGAAGGAACCATCTGGTTTCTGGTACTGCAAACAGTAACCTGACCCTTTCTCCTTGATCAAGGGCTGGTGTCAAGGCACTTGAAAAGCAGAAAGCCAAACGAAGAAGACATCTGCCCACAATTATATCAACGTTGACTTTGTTGAGTTTTCAAGGAGTTACAAACAGGACACCATTACAACAAGTTTTGGTGGGCGTGAAGCTTATATAATTTGGGGGAAAACTTTAAGAGAAAGTATCGGGACACCTGGGTGGCTCAGTTGGTTAAGTGGCTGCTTTTGGCTCAGGTCATGATCTAGAGTCCTGGGATTGAGTCCCACGTCAGGTTCCTTGCTCAGCGGGAAGCCTGCTTCTCCCACTGAGTGCTGCTCCCCCTGCTTGTGCTTTCTCTCTCTCTCCTCTCTAACAAATAAATAAAATCTTTAAAAAAAAAAAAAAGAAAGTATCAAAGAACTCCTTGAACATATTGCTAGGGCCTCTGGCAAGGCTTTGGAAGGAGCCTATGCAATTGAGAGACTCTGCAAATAGACTTTATTAGCTTTATGTTAAATCCATCCATGGTCATATGACTCACTGAATCAAGTAAAGCCTTTTTGGATCATAACCAGGACCTCAGCTGGGCCCATTTTATTGGGAGCTTATGCTAACTTACTGTATGATAAAATATATTCTCTTTCCTTTTCCTTTTTACCTGTTTGAACGCAGTCAGTTCTTCCTGTCTTGCAATTATCAGAAGCTTCCAAATAATCACTATAAAGTTACCCTTGGCAGGCAGATTATAATATTGATTTGTAACAAAAGCTAATAATTTTAGATACATGTGCCAGACTCTGGGATAAACACTTAATATGTAGTCTCCTATTTAATTCTCACACAGTCTTTGTGAGATACCTGTTCTATTATTTTTCTCACTCTGTAAAATAACTTGCTCATTCTCTTTTTGTTTCAAGTGGATGAAACAAGGTTCAAATTTAGGCCTGTGTGATTAGATTATATTCCAAGTTGTCAACTATTTTGCTATAATTTTAGGATTGAATGCGAATGTGGTATGTGGATGATGCCAGTTGTTCATTATGCATGGGAACAGTACACTTTTTAAAAAAAATTTATTTTGTTTATTTATTTTTTATAAACATGTAATGTATTTACAGGTCTGTGAATCACCAGGTTTAAACACTTCACAGCACTCACCATAGCACATACCCTCCCCAGTGTCCATAATCCTACCCTCCTCTCTCAAACCCCCTCCCCCCAGCAACCCTCAGTTTGTTTTGTGAGATTAAGAGTCACTTATGGTTTGTCTCCCTCCCAATCTCATCTATCATATGATCTCCCTGATATGAGGAAGTGGAGATGCAGCGTGGGAGGTTAAGGGGGTAAGAGAAGAATGAATGAAACAAGATGGGAACAGTACACTTTTTAAAAAGCAGGCAGTTTGGGATCCATTCTCTGCCTCATTCTCCTTTCCCCCTGTCTTTATTACCAAATAATGGTTCATCCATTAACTAATGAACCTAGTTTCCCACCTCCATATGTTAGAAATCTCTTCCCCTTACCTGCTCTTAGGATACACAACTAATGAATCATTAAACACTATATAAAAAACTAATAATGTATTATACAGCAGCTAACTGAACATAATTAAAACAAAACAAAACAAAACAAACAACAACAAATGAACCTACTTTTTCTATACCTCAAGTGCCCCAGCTGTAAAATGGGATGATAATACTTTATCTGCTTGAAAGTTGCTAGCCATGTCATAAGTCCCTTGAAGTTCCTTCTTGATTTAAGCTCTATAATTACTCAACCACTGCTCAAGTTCCTAAACACCTGTCTCACTATTTGCCGAAATTCAAATCTTAAATAAATAACTGACATCCAAATGTTGTCCCAGAGTTTAGGACGGAGCCAGCCATCAAACAGAAGTCTCCAGTGGAATGAGCCAGGGTTGAGACTTTGAAAAACAAAGATTAATCTGAAGTTCAAAGAGGGGAAGAAAAAGGTATGTTCCTAGTTAAATGCACCCATGTTGAACTGAAGACTCAGAAAAGTTCTTTTCATTTTATTTTATGTTGGACTGACTTTTAAGAAAACAATCTTGGAAGTGTTTATTTTATAACTCTAACAGCGTCCAAGAAATTGTGGATAGCCAAACTCTGAAAGAGCACAGTTGTGAATAGAACTTATTTTCAGTAAGCAGAAAGCCCTTTCCTGTCCCAGACCTACATGACCATAGTGAAGCTGTCCCCCTAAAAGAGGACAAAAGATACTGTCTACTGGTTAGGCCCTCCTGAGCTAAGAAGTCCTTCCTCTGATGCCTCTTCTTGAATTTTACTATTTGAAAGTTCATTCTTTATTGAGAAATGGGAGAGAAAGCATATCTCTTATTCTTTTAATTAGTATTACAGCCCAGATTATGATTTGGTGATTTTGGGAAAAAGATGTTATCTTAGACCAGAGTAGACATGTTGTGTTTTACAACATTGATAATGTGCATTAGTATGGTGTTTCCACTCTCTCTGTGACTTCTTTGATCTTTAAGCCATTTTAATAGACAAACGTCTACTATCTAGATTTGTCCAAGATATAACTTTAGATAGTATAATGGCCATTTTGTGTGTGTGTGTGTGTGTGTGTGTGTGAGAGAGAGAGAGAGATGTATGTTGCCAACATCTAAAAAAGCACAGAAAAGATCTGGAAATGAGTGAAGTGATAACACCATTAGTTCTTTTTTTTTTTTTTTTAAGATTTTTTTTATTTATTTGACAGACAGAGATCACAAGTAGGCAGAGAGGCAGGCAGAAAGAGAGGAGGGGAAACCCCGCTGTTCAGAGAGCCCGATGTGGGGCTCAATCCCAGGACCCTGGAATCATGACCTGAGCCCAAGGTAGAGGCTTTAACCCACTGAGCCACCCAGGCACCCCCACCATTAGTTCTTAATACGTATATGCACTCTGAAATTTTTGTTGACTCTTTTTAATACTTTATCAAAATATTATATTGAAGGGTAAATCCTATTGCTGTTAATCTGTATTTAAATTTTTGATGAAATATAGATATGGATGTCTAAAAATATTTATCAGAGTTTAGATTGGAATGTTTTTAGACTTGTGTCCAGCTTGATAAAAAGTACAATGCTTTTGACATTATTTGATAAGTATGTAACATTTACATCATTGCAAAAAATACTGTCATGAGTGTCTTACATATATTTAAGCTTGAAGTTTTTAAATATATTTTCTTTCTTTCCTTTTTAATTTTTCTCTCATTCTGGTTTGTTTTTATTACTGATATTAAACAGAATAATCTTTGCAAGGATATGCTGGAGATTACTTTGGAGTATTTATTGTCTTACCAGAGATGTTAGTAAGAAATGTTCTTTAGAGTAGAAGAGGTGGTAGAAAGTAAACTTTACTTTCATCTCAATTTATTAAAAATCCATAACTGAAATATTTTATTTCAGAGGTCAGGAATTTTAGAATTTCAGATAGTACTTGCTCAGGAGTACATGCTACTCAAGATACTAAGAGGATAACAATATAATGTAGATCTACTGTTGAATCAAAATCTATGTACTGAGGGTTGATGGAGGGGAGGCAGGTGGGGGGATGGGTTAAATGGGTGATAGATATTTAGGAGGGCACTTTTGATGAGCATTGGGTGTGATATATAATTAATTGCCAAATTCTACTCCTGAAACCACTATTACACTATACATTAACTAACTAGAATTTAAATAAAAACTTGCAATGAAAAAAAAAAGAGTCTGTGTACTTGAACACATGTGTGAATCTTACATATCCAAAAGAAAGTGTTTTTAGAATGTTGTTGCTTTTTAAAAAAGCACTAAAGGTTAGGTCAAGGTATATGGTTTGTTCTTATAGACATTTAGGTTTATCATGAAGATAAGGAAGGCATTGTGGGTCAAAATCAAACACTTCTCTCATGTTATACATATTTTGTTCCTGTTCTGTTGGCTTTATTTTCAAAATTGTAGTTGTAATATTTATTTCCCTTTATTTGGTATTCTTGCATATGCTATTCATTCAATAAATAAGTATGACTTTTCCTGAAAAAGTGACAATGCTTTGACAATATGTTTTTTAAAAATTTTAAAATTTTTTTAGAGAGAGAGAGAGAGAGAGTTAGACAGACAGACAGACAGATGATGGGGGAGAGGCAGAGAGAGAATCTCAAGCAGACTCCATGCCCAGCACAGAGCCTGATAGGATGCTTGAACTTACTACCACCCTGAATTCATAACTTGAGCCAAAATCAAGAGTCAGATGCTTAACTGACTGAGCCATCCAGGCACCTCAAAAATGGTAATGCTTTAATGAAAAAGAGCATCGGATGAGTAAGCTCTGAAGAACAGGTTCTAGTTTGAATTCTGTTACTACCTACTCATGCGACTTTGAGCAAGTCTTGCAGTATTACTGAATCTGTTTCTCCATTAGTGAATTAGGGATAAAAATATCTCCTTGAATCTCTCATAGGCTGAAGCAAAATCCAAATAAATCAATGTATATATGGAATTAAGTGCTATGAATATGGAAGACACCATTATTTCTTCAGATTTTAGCTTTCACACATAGAACATGTAAAGAACACAGTTACATAGTATGAATGTGACATTGTTTATCCTCATAGCAAGAAGAGACTATTTCTCTAATTTTCTGTCTAGACTACGCATGGAAATACGGTTATGATATCTATTCTGTAGATAAGAAGAGCCACTTAGAGATATATTGTCTAAGGAAATATATGACTTAACTAGAACATAAACTTCTGTCATGTTTTAAGAATTAAACTAATTCTTAAAAGTGCAGATGGCTGCTAGTATGCTTCCAAATAGGTGGTTTTCTAAAACGGCACACCTGAGGGTTCCTGTCTTGGAGATTTTTGATCCAGAAGGTCTGAGTGGGGTGTGAACATTTGTAGAGTTGAGAATCAATGTATCTTTCTATTTATAAGGTGACCACTCTGGAGTGTAGTGAGATTAATGTTTTCCATTGATTCTAGTTGAATTTTGCCAATGATATCACCCACATGGCACAAGTTGTCATTAACACCTAGTCCTCCGTCTTATGTTCTCTTCCCCCTGTGCACCTGCTGGTTAATCTTTCTTTCCTCCATCTCCTGAACTTTCAGCTTCTGCTCTGAACATGTTTATGACCTGCCCATTCATTCATGATTCAAGCCATCACAGGCTTCATCAACCAGAAAGTCTTCCCTTACAAATGACTTTTATTTATTTCATTTGCTTTTTAAAGATAATATTTATTTATTTGACAGAGAGAGATATAGCAAGAGAGGGAACAGAAGTAGGGGGAGTGGGAGAGGGAGAAACGGGCTTCCTGCTAAGCAGGGAGCCCTGTGTAGGGCTTGATTCTAGGACCCTGGGATCATGACCTGAGCCGAAGGCAGACACTTACCGACTGAGCCACCCCAGGCGCCCCACAAGTGATGTCTTTTAAAACCAGCCTAAATCTTAGCCTTCCATGACACCTTTCTGGACTGTGTAGAAGAGAAATATGGATACCTGCCACCCTACCTCCCTGGATTTTATGAATAGGGGTAGTATGATGAAAGCAGTATTTTTTTTTTTTTGTATTTTTATTTTTTATTTTTTTATTTTATTTATTTATTTATTTATTTTAATTTCCAGCATAACAGTATTCATTATTTTTGCACCACACCCCGTGCTCCATGCAATCTGTGCCCTCTATAATACCCACCACCTGGTACCCCAACCTCTTGCCATTTGCGACAACATGGATGGAACTAGAGCGTATCATGCTTAGCGAAATAAGTCAAGCAGAGAAAGACAACTATCAGAAAGCAGTATTTTTGAAAGAGTAAGCTGGCCATGCGGTGCAGAATGGATTTGTGGGAGGAAAGAGTGGAAGAAGGGCATCAGCTTGAATTTCACTGCTTTGGTTCAGAGGGATGCTGAGAGAATGGTGTAATTTCCTAGTTGACTGAAATAGGGATGATGATGGGAGTGAGGACCACAAAGGATCAAACTGGTTTGGGGAGAACAATCTTTGGGTTTTAAACATTGAAGGATAGTGATAATCATACTTTTTGTGCAATAGTGGACCACAGATGCAGAGTTCACTGGTGCACAGTGTAGCAGAAAGAGCCTGCACCAGGAGAGAGAAAATTTTTGGTCTTGATTTTAATCTTCACTAGGCTGTGTGTCCTTGGACTCCTCATTTACCATTTCACTGCTTCATTCTCTTCCTCTGAGGATCATAACACCTGCTGTATCAACTACATGTGAGAACAGTGTGTAACATATATATCACACTTCTGGTTTTCTTAGGTGATAGGTGTTTGAATAAATCCCACTTGAGGAAGTAAGGATATCTGCAGATATGGTCCAGGGCATAGGAACTATGAGCACTGCAGCTCATTTCCACTTCTAGGTTATGCATTTTGCTCCTGGATTTTAAAGGCTATATCCTTGCAGTCAGATTTCTCTGGACTTTTTAATAAATGACACCCCGGGAATCATATTGGCATTGAGATTTCTCCATTTAGGCAGGGCTTCCCGGAGTGAGCAGTACGGTGCCCTCGACAGAGAACTCTGTTTATCACTTTGGAGATGCAATAAAAATAACAAATGTCCAGAGTAAACCTAATTCACTATGCTACTTAGTATTTGAAATACATAAATATGTCAAGCAAAAGACCTCTAATAGACCCTTTTATCCTGGTAATAGTGTACATATAATTTTCCTCTCATTAGTACAAAAACTACCTAGGGAACTCTTGGCCCATCCTTCATCCATTTAATCTGCATTAGCTTACTTTTACCTTGTGTTTAATCTGCTTTCCCTCAAGGTATTTTGAATAAATCAATAGGAATACATGATTGTTTAATGATTTTTAGAAGAGCTCCCTTCGACCACAGCTGCATGATTTAGAATGACTAATTCCACTTTTTACAATTGATCCTTCCCTGTGTGGACCATCTATTTCTGCCAGGCCATTGTGAGAGAATTCTACAGCAGACTGCTCCCTATTCCCGGGGCTCCTGGTGGGCTGGCTGGCTTGCTTGCCTGGCAGGACCCCTCCCTTGTCACTATCTGATTACGCATCACATAAAGGCTCACTGTCAGCCCTCTGCTCAGCTGCTGCTCACAGGCAAATTTTCTGGGAGCTCAGATATGTCCAATTTCCAGATTTCTTTCTTCCATTTCTCTCTTTGCTGTGAATGCTTGAGAACCGAACTCCCCTTCAAATACACTCAGAATTTCCTGAGTATTCTGATAGAAGAATGGGTGCAGATGTGACCAAAGTAGCAGCAATTCACTTGCTAGAGATTCAGGAAAGCTGTCTAGGTGTGTGTGTGTGTGTGTGTGTGTGTGTGTACCTTAGGATTCTTACTGTATTTCGTTGCTTTTGAGGATTGGAATTGGGACTGAGAGGGTCTCAACCTGAGTCAGAACTAGAATGCTGTGAGTAAGGAGCTGTCGAAGTGGATGTGCTTGGAGAAGCAGAGAAAATTGATAAAAAAAAAAAAAAAGATGAAGCAGAGAGGAGCATACACAGGAGACTATGTGGGGGCCCACAAAGAGATGGAGAACTGAGAGTAGTTGCTGCATTCCTGCTAGATTTGCAGGTCCCAGTTCTGGTCCCCTGAGAACTGGCTGTCTTCCCTCCCTGGGGTTCTCTCTGTTTTCTTGTAATAAATCACCTTTTTTTTTTTTTTTTCCTTAGGTTACTTTGGTGTTTCTGTTACGTTAACTCAAAGAACTTAAATTGAAAGACAATAATGTTGACTGAACTCTGATATGAAACTTAAAGTAACCATATTTGCTTAGATTCCTATCCCTAGTAGAATCATGGGAATATTCTTGAAGACTTTGAAGTTCACAGAAGAATAGTTCAACAAACTTTATTCATAATCTTCTGAAGTGATACCCAGTTATTAGAGAATGAAAATGACATAAATTGTCTGTATACTGTTTATTATATAAAAATACAATGTAATATGTATTATTACTTAGTAAGTAACATTGCATTTTAACGTGGATTTAGGTGTTGATTATCAGTTTATTCTACCTCCTGAGTCTATTTTCTTATTTGTTATATAAAATGAGGATAACAATTTCTTCTCAGGGTTGTTGGACAATTAAATGGGTAACATATGTCAAACGTCTGGCTCAGTGTTAATGTTCATTTCAGCACAGTGAACATTTATTGAGAGCCTCTGATGTATCCCAATAATAAGAGCAAAAACTTAAGAAGTGCTCACTCTGTACCAGGCATGACTCGCCCCATGAGGAATGTAGCACACCTGCAGGTGTCCTGCGTGTGCCCTCTACACTCATCCTTCCTGCCCACACAGACCTTTCAACTTCCAACCATGAGCTCTCTGTCTGACCACATGGGCCGGCTGAGCCTGCAGAGGGGGAGGGAGGGCAGGAATGGCAGAACTGAGTCACACCTGGGCAGCCTGGCTTGGAGGCCTCATGCCTAACCACCATGCTGCACAACCTTTCTAAGAATAAGTTGGATACATGGTGTCAAGGCCAAACCAAAAACATCTGCCTTCTTTCTTGGCTATAGGAGTCAGAGGACTGTGCATCACAGTAGTTTAGAACTTAGGTCTAAAGATACCTTCTTCTTCCTCCCCCTCCTTCCCCGCCTTCCTTCTCCTCCACCTCCTCTTCCTCCTTTTTTCCTTCTCCTCCTTCTTTTTCTTCTTCTTCCTCCTCTTCCCCCTCCCTTTCTTTTCCTCCTTCTCCTCCTCCTTTTCCTCCTCCTCCTCCTCCTCCTCCTCCTCCTCCTCCTTCTTCTTTTTCATAGGATAAAGGTAGTGCTCAGAGAGATGGAAAGACTTGACTAAGGTCACAGTACTCAGGGAAGATTAGAAATAGAATCAGAGATAACTCATTCAGAGCATTTTGAGGGCAGTTTTAAAACTTCAAAATTTACATGATATCAATTTGCATCACTTATATGACTTTATAAGAAAGTCATTTGTTAAGGTTGTATGTAACAGCAAGAATTGGACATAGAAGTCACCTAGGCTTCAGAACTGTAACTGCTCTGGCCAGTGATTGAGGTTGGTGATGGAGAAGACTGGCTAATCAGCTGGACAGGGTTGTTTTCCATAGCTCCCGTCCATAGTGTCCAGGACTCAGCTTGCCTCAAGCTAAAGTCTGTTTAGGACTCAGATGGACAGCTTTAAAATACAAGGATATGAGGAAGTGGTGATGCAACATGGGGGCTTAAGTGGGTAGGAGAAGAATAAATGAAACAAGATGGGATTGGGAGGGAGACAAACCATAAGTGACTCTTAATCTCACAAAACAAACTGAGGGTTGCTGGGGGGAGGGGGTTTGGGAGAAGGGGGTGGGATTATGGACATTGGGGAGGGTATGTGCTTTGGTGAGTGCTGTGAAGTGTGTAAACCTGGTGATTCACAGACCTGTACCCATGGGGATAAAAATATATGTTTATAAAAAATAAAAAAATTAAAAAAAATACAAGGATGAATCTTATTCTCATTTAAGATTATTTTAGAAATATACTGAGAGGAACAAGTGACAGGAAAGAATATCCATGGGAGAAAACAGCAAACAAAGTATTTCCTGTGCTGTCCCATCTGCATGGGCAGGCACTAACTAATCGATCTAGGGAGCTTGCCCTCTAATGGACTGGTGTAACTCCTGGCGGTCTGAGACCAACAATGCTCCTTTCTCTCACCTCACCCCAGTTTTGTTCCTCCCTTCCAGCACCTTTCCACAAGGTCACAAACACCTTAGTGACCAGCCATGTTCTGGTTCCTACTTTTAGTCTGCTTACCTTAACGGACATCAGTGAAGTAGGTACTTGGCTAAGCAAATTTTGAGCTCTCTTTGATTACATCCTCTCAAAAACCTAACAGAATGGGTAGTCTTATTAATTCCATTTTAGAGATGAGAAAGATGAGAAAGCTGAGAATCATAGAGGATCTACAGAAGGTAAGTAGTAGAGTTGGGGTTCAAACCTGTGCATTCTAACTAAACAATTCTATGTAAACATTTTACTTTAGACATATTTGTCTACTTGAGACAATTGCTGAACATGAAGGTTTTTAAAATTTTTGTCCTGCAGTCATCAAAAGGGAAACATGTGTTGCGTTCTTTTTCTTTTAAAAACTTCATTTTTTTTCTCCAAACAGTTTTGAGATTACAACAAAATCGAGAGGAAGGTACAGAGGTTTCCCATATACCCCCTACCCCATGCATGCATAGTTTCCCCCACTAACAATATCCTCCACCAGAGTGTGGTACATTTGGTACAGCTGATGAACCTATATTGACACATGATTTTCACCCAAAGTCCATAGTTTACCTTAGGGTTCACTCTTGGTGTTGTGCATTCTATGGATTTGGACAAACATATACTAACATCCATCCATCATTATAGTATCATACAGAGTATTTTCAGTGCCTAAAAATTCTGTGTGCTCCACCTATTCATTCCTGGCCTTGACTCAGATCCCTGGAAATCACTGATCTTTTTACTATCTCCATAGTTTTGCCTTTTACAGAATGTCGTATACAGTTGACTCTTGAGCAATTTGTTTCAGCTATGGAAGTCTACTTACATGTGGACTTTTTTGGATACACTATGGTACTATAAATATATTTTCTCTTCCTTATGGTTTTCTTAATATTTTATTTTCTCTAGCTTACATTATTGTATTCATATAATATATAAAACTTGTGTTAATTGACCATTTATGTTATTGATAAGATTTCTGGTCAATAATAGGCTATCAGTAGTTAAGTTCTTGGAGAGTCACAAGTTATACACAGAATTTCAATTGTACAGGATGTTGGTAACCCCCCTACCCCTGCGTTGTTTAAGGGTCAACTGTAGATTGGCTTCTTTCTTTCTTTCTTTCTTTCTTTTCTTTTTTTTAAAAAATATTTTATTTATTTATTTGACAGAGATCACAAGTAGGCAGAGAGGAAGGCAGAGAGCGAGAGAGAGGAGGAAGCAGGCTCCCTGCTGAGCAGAGAACCTGATGTGGGGCTCAATCTCAGGACCCTGAGATTATGACCTGTGTTGAAGGCAGAGGCTTAACCCACTGAGCCACCCAGGAGCCCCTAGATTGGATTCTTTTGCTTAGTAATATGCATTTAAGATTTTTCCATGTCGTTTCATGGCTTGATAGATCATTTCTTTTTAGCACTGAGTAATATTTGATTATCTGGATGTGCTACAGTGTATTTATCCATTCACATACTGAAGGATATCTTGGTTGCTTCCAAGTTTTGCCAGTTATGAAAAGAGCTACTATAAACATCTGTGTGCAGGTTTTTGTGTAGACATAAGTTCTAGACTCTTTTTTACACACAGCATTTAATCTGCCAAAATCCTGTGAAGCACTTCCTGTGAGGTATTTCCTTCACATTTTGTAGATGAAAACACAGAGCTCAAACAGATGCAGTACTCGCCAGGAGCTGCCCACCTGGTAAAAGCCATGCTGGACTGTACACCCAAGTTTGCCTGGCAATTTTTTTTTTTTAAGATTTATTTATTTTATTTGGGAAGGTGGGGAGCGGCAGAAGGAGTGGGAGAGTGAGAGGAGAGAAGTGGACTCCCTGCTGAATGTGGAGCCTAATGTGGGGCTTGATCCCACAACCCCGAGATCATGACCTGAACTGAAATCAAGAGTTGGGCATTCAACCGACTGAGCCACCCAGGCACCCCAGGGCAACTTTTTTTTAAAATTAATTTTTTAATTTTTTTATAAACGTATAATGTATTATTAGCCTCAGGGGTACAGGTCTGTGAATCGCCCTGGGCAACTTTTAACCACTCTACAGCACTGCCTTTTTAAATCTAGTGTTGACTCTGGATTTCTTTGTCTTTATAATTTTAAGAGGGCTTTCATATGTTGCTGATTAAATAGACATACACAGGGGCGCCTGTGTGGCTCAGTGGGTTAAAGCCTCTGCCTTTGGCTCAGGTCATGATCCCAGGGTCCTGGGATCAAGCCCCACATTGGGCTCTCTGCTCAGCAGGGAGTCTGCTTTCCCCTCTCTCTCTCTGCCTGCCTCTCTGCCTACTTGTGATCTCTGTCTGTCAAATAAATAAATAAAATCTTATATAAAAAAAAAGACATACACAGCACTTTAGTTGAATTTAGTGGGGAAGGCTCTGTAAACACTGTGTTGAAGGGGGAGGTCCTACACTCTAATGCTCTTCTCAGCATGGGTAATAGGCTAAGAAGATACAGAACTCACGGAAGGGGGCTTTGAAGAAGTTTGCTGAGCTGGAGGAGAAGAGTTAAGGGAGTCATACTGGCAAATCAGGTTAGGAGAACGGAACTGACAGAGGAGAGACCCCGACTGAGTCTTTGTTAGTGTTTATTAGTCTGGAGGGTACTTTTCTTCCTAGTGGGCTTCAGAGAGGGATTGGCTATTTCTGGAAGCAGTTTATTCAATAAAGAGCTGGTACAGGCCTGTCTTATTTGTAGCCCAGGGATGGTATCTGTTTTTAAATTTCTTGGCAACTCTGAAACCCTGAACTTCAGTGCAGAACATGTGGGGCTTGGGATCAATTAGAACTTAAGGGCTAGAAGTCACTGAGATAGAACAGTGTTTGTAATTTTTCTTTTAAGGACAAAAGAACTGAAATTCTGCTGTCCCTTGCCCTGCCTTCTCAGGCTAGTGCATCACTCTAACTTAGGAGGTTGCTCTCCTGCTGTTTGACTTTCCAGCTGGAAGAAACCTTAGTTGAAGGTCCTCTGACCACATTTGGCCACTATCATATCCTGTCATAAGCCAGTTTATTCGTAGTGATTTTGTTAGGAAACCTGGATCAGTGAATCAATGTGTGTGTGTGTGTGTGTGTGTGTGTGTGTGTGTAGACTATGCCAGGAGTAGTCTGGAGCTAGGGTACTATTTTTCCATTAGAATGGATGAAGTATATATATAATTTTATATATATATATATATAAAATAAAGTAGAACTCTTTACACATGTCCATAAATAGAGTTCAAATGACTGAAGGCAGACAAATATTATTTAGTAATTTCTTTAAAGTACAGGAGCCACACCATTAAACCTCCTGGCTGCCTATTTCATAGTTGGAAATCTTGCCAGATGCTCTCTCCAGCTAGCTCACTGAATCAATTCTTCAGGTTGACCTTAGGGTCCATAGAGGCTGGCATTAAAATGTGTAGTGGGGCCTTATTTCTAGCAGCCATTTTCTTGTGATAATGTCCTGGGCATTTATCAGGTTGGCACGCACTGGGACACTCAGTAAGAAGTAAAAAGATGGAAATGGTCATTTGGATATTTTAAGCCTCTAAAATTGTGTGGTTAATTCATATCCTAAAATTCTACTCTGTGAAAGAATTTATGGTCTGAATAGACCCAACTACAAATCATCCTTTCACGTATGATGGGTGGGTAGAATATGATGTCCATTTTCTCTTTTTGGGTGGGAATGAGTGTGAGGTTCAGTGAAAGAAATGTTTAATTTTTTCTTTTCAACTTTAGATTTGCAAACAAAGAACATTTCCCTGGATTTGAAGTGAATATGTGTAATAAGTACATGGCATTGTTAATAGACTATAAAAATGTTCTTTTGCAAAGAAGCATGCATGAATAGGCATATATGTATATACATTTCTACATGAGATTGTTAATGGACTGTTTTAAACCCTTACATCAACTGTTTTTTAAACAAGCTTCTTTGGGGCATCGCTTAAAATGTTTGCATTTTGGTAGCTGATCAAAGTCTTGAAGGTTTTGTGTAAATCAATAGAGCTGGCATGACCAGTGTCGGATCTGAGGCCAAGAGAGGTTTTGTTTGAAGAATGGCACTGTTGCGGGGCTTGCCAGCCAGACTGTGAAGAATGCACTTCTGTTTTTGCCTCCCTACTGTACCTTCTTTTATCCTCTGCCTGTCCTCTAAGGACATGTGGAATTCTTCCCAGCCCCATTCTGTTTAACCTTGCTTCTGATCTTTCTATTCAGTCCTTTAAGACTCTCACACACATAAACATCTTTCTCTGACAACATGCCTGTATAAACTGATTCCAAGACCCGGCCTGGTTTGCATGCAGTTAGCTTGGCTCATGTATCCTGAAGGGGGCTGCCTTGGATTGGACACATAAAGCCCTTGAAGTCATGCCAAGCAAAAATGCTGGCAGTGTGACAAAACCTAAAAAGCTGAGTTGGCTACCTGTATGGTAAACTGTTGATGCATCAGGCTGCCTCGCCGCTGTTAGGCTCATTAGAATCTGACACTTCCCAGAGTGGAGAATTGCTAATATTCATTTCTCACTATTTCTTGAAATGAAACTTTTGGGGTTAAATTTATTTGGGTCACAATGTCCCAATTTTCCCTTACGTATGGAGGAAGGTTTAAATGTGGAAGTCTACCTTTTCACCAATTTTGTGAGCAAACCATCGTAAAAAAAAACCCACATTTATAACGAACAGAAAACCCCACCCTGATGACACAACAATTACGTTTTTTTTTTTTCTAAAAGTAATGTTTAATACTTGCAGAATGATTCTTACTTGTTAAGAAAACATTTTCTTGCTTGTGTTTAATAAAATGAAGATGATAATCAAATATGGGTTGGAAACTAAGTCCTCTAATGCAATTTTACAGTTGCTTCTAAAAAAAGCATTAGAAACAATCCATTTGGATGTGAAATGGAGTCTCCACGATGGGAAAACATCACAAAACTGGTAGCAAAAAATAATAGTTACCATGAAGCAAATCATTTCTTTCTCTCTTGACACAGATACTAAGGATCCCTCGATGGATGAAAGTGATCTTTCTTTACCCGAAAAATAGGATACCTCTTTGGTTGTCCCAAGTTCAAGATGTTAAAATCTGAAAAAATTTATGCATCTTGAATCCTGGAAATCTGGTTAGTTGATCTTGGTCCTGGGGTAGAATATTTCAAAGTTTGTAAGGCCTAGACAAGTCCTGTTCTTCTTGTAATGAAAGATCCGTGCCATCTATCCAGGAGTCCCTGGAAGTTGTTTCCAGAGAGGAAACAATATTTTTCAGGGATTTTTCAGTGTTGATGTCTTCAGTGGTTCTATATAGTCAGAAGCTCATAGGTGGTGATTTTGATCAAGAAAAATGGGAATAGCAATATTTACTTCTTTGTGTTGATGTAGAAATTAATTTGGATAAATCTAAAAGGTCTAGTGCCAAGTAGGAGCTTGATGAATATTAATACCTATCCCCTCTAATCTGCAAATAGGGAATATGTTGAGAAATTTCACATTCTCTATTTATTTACGTATCTACCATCCTTCTCCACTCTGTGCCTCAGACCATGCCATCCACTTATTTTCTTTTCTCCAGTTTCTAGAATATTGCTTATCAGATGCTTAGTTATAAGCATAACAGATGCTTATAAAATAATTGTTTTATTTTAAAATATTTGATTTATTTGAGAGAGAGAGAGAGAGAGAGAGAGGGAGAGGGAGAGGGAGAAGCAGACTCCCTGCTGACCAGGGAGCCAGATACAGGGCTTAATCCCAGGGCCTAGGGATTATAGCCTGAGTTGAAAGCAGATATTTAACTGACTGAGCTACCCAGCTACCCCACTTATAAAATAATTGTTGAATTGATGACTGGGTGTGGAAAATAATGTAGGCTATATAAAATGGGATTAAATTATGAAAGACTGGATTAGAAAGCCACCAAAAGATGCTTTTTCATTTCCTATTAAGTAAATACTCATCTTCTTTCCTCAAAACTTAGTTTGTAGAATCACCCATGTTCCTAGATTAGAGTCTTTGAAGCTGTATCTATCTATCCTTTTCTAGCACCAAATCTTGTCATTTGTGACTGTAAAGTTGTGGATTCACATTTTCTTCTTTACTCATATCTTATCCCCTCTTGTCAAGATTTTTAATACATAGTTTATTTCAGTAGTATTCTCATTTCAATCCTGGCCTTTGGTTTCTTTCTCTTTTTTTCTCTTTAACATCTCCATGTGAGTTGTAAAACTAATTTTTCTAGAATACTCATTTGGTTATTTTTTGACCAGATTCAAATTTATGAGCTTTTCCTTATGACCATGTCTCTTTCTGCTTAGCAAAACAAGTCCAGATTTTTAATCTGGTGATCAGAACCTTTCATTGCATGGAGCCCACTGTATTCAACCTATCTTATTTCTTTTCACATACACCATGAATGCTGTATTCCAACAGACTGCTATGCTATCTTTCTCCCTATATCTTTTCTCCCCCTCTCAGGAATAACATTTATTTTTACCACCACCCCATCTTTTTTTTTAAAATTAATTTATTTATTTTCAGAAAAACAGTGTTCATTATTTTTTCACCACACCCAGTGCTCCATGCAATCCGTGCCCTCTATAATACCCACCACCTGGTACCCCAACCTCCCACCCTCCCACCACTTCAAACCTCAGATTGTTTTTCAGAGTCCATAGTCTCTCATGATTCACCTCCCCTTCCAATTTACCCCAACTCCCTTCTCCTCTCTAACACCCCTTATCCTCCATGATATTTGTTATGCTCCACAAATAAGTGAAACCATATAATTGACTCTCTCTGCTTGACTTATTTCACTCAGCATAATCTCTTCCAGTCCCGTCCATGTTGCTACAAAAGTTGGGTATTCATCCTTTCTGATGGAGGCATAATACTCCATAGTGTATATGGACCACATCTTCCTTATCCATTCGTCCGTTGAAGGGCATCTTGGTTCTTTCCATAGTTTGGCGACCGTGGCCATTGCTGCTATAAACATTGGGGTACAGATGGCCCTTCTTTTCACGACATCTGTATCTTTGGGGTAAATACGGAATGGGAGAAGATATTTGCAAATGACAGTACAGACAAAAGGTTGATATCCAGGATCTATAATGAACTCCTCAAACTCAACACACACGAAACAGGCAAACATATCAAAAAATGGGAAGAAGATATGAACAGACACTTTTCCAATCAAGACATACAAATGGCTATCAGACACATGAAAAAATGTTCATCATCACTAGCCCTCAGGGAGATTCAAATTAAAATCACATTGAGATATCACCTTACACCAGTTAGAATGGCCAAAATTAACAAAACAGGAAACAACGTGTGTTGGAGAGGATGTGGAGAAAGGGGAACCCTCTTCCACTGCTGGTGGGAATGCAGGTTGGTGCAGCCTCTTTGGAGAACAGTGTGGAGAGTCCTCAAGAAATTAAAAATAGAATTTCCCTATGACCCTGCCATTGCACCACCCCATCTTTTGACTCTAACTACTTCTTCCTGCCCTTTGACTGTGGTCATTCTTTCCCCTTTCCTGAAATCTTTTCCCTTCGCTCCCATCACACTTTCCTGTATCCTATTCATATGCTCGAGTCTGTCTCCGCCACAAAGTCTTCCTGAGGTTTCTTAGCTTATGCTGATCCTTTAGCTAGTTTAAAAACCTCTGGAGTTGGTGAGTGCTATGAAGTGTGTTAGCCTGACGATTCACAGACCTGTACCCCTGGGGCTAATAATATATTATATATTAATAAAAAAAACCCAAAAACCTCTGGAGTTATTTTTTAATGGCTCTACAATGTTAGATTTCCTTTTCCTGCTTAATTGTAAGGCTCTTGAGTCCAAGTACCAGAGCATATTATCTTTTGTGTTCTTCTCAACACAGGCTAGGAGTTTATCATAGGAGTTGAAAATTCTTTTCTGGTTGATGCACTGGATTAGAGGACCAGTTAAAAGGACTGAGCAAGAAACTCTGTCCAATGATAAAAGTGGTTCTTAAGGAATGTAGCATGGTCCAGTGTGGACAGTGGAATATAATGGAGTGGAAGGGGTGTCGGTAATGTGTATCAGGAATAAACCCTTTTAGGTAAATTTGTGAATTGTTGTTGCAAGCTACCTGAATTTTACATCCAAAATATGTGGATGCTCAAGGATATAGCAAAGAAATACTATTAAAATCTCTTCAGTGTCTCAAGATGTAAATCATGTAATGGTATGAATCCCTAGTTTATTTATACTTTTTGTTGAGATTTTCAAAACTGTTACATGAAGCACTGTATTCTGTAAAAAAGCAACATTAAAAAAAGTGTTTTAGGGTCAATATATTTAGGAAATGTGATTAGTCTAAAGATTTTTTTTAATAGTAGGCGTTCTCAGTCTTTTGAATGCTATATATACCCTGTGAGTCTCCAGATATATGACTATGAAACTTCTCCCCCTTTTTATGAGGAATATGAAATGAACACTGATTTTCCACAGAACATACTTTAGGAAACAAAGCTGTAAATGTCGAATACCTTTGAATTGTTTGAATAATGCTAGTCTTTCTTGTATTTTAATTTAAATAAATTTAACCTGTCCTAATTAGGATATGGTCCCTTCAAATTTCCCAAATGTGTATGACATTGAGATGGTTAATGAAAGTCCCTTGTTCAAGGGTAAATTCCCAATAAGCTCTTGAAATGGGCAAGTCAAACTCTTTTCTACAATTGTGCTGTCAGCCTGGCAGCTCCAATTTCAAGTGTAAAATATTGCCAGTTTTGCTGTTCAAATCCCTATCCTATAGCAATTGGATTTGCAAACTGGGAACTGGTAAATGGATGTTGGATAAAGTTCACAATGGAGACATAAATGCTTTTTTGGCATCATAACTTGGCATGGAAGGATGTCAAAGCTTATTTGCTCATTTTTCCCTAAATTGGAGGCATTTTAACCTATTTAAAGTTCTAGATTTTCAGAATAAATGTTCTGTGAGTTCATTATAAAATTATACTATAATAACCTTCTGGAAAGCTCAGTTTTTTCCAGTACAGTAGTCTAGGTGTTTTTTTTTTTTTTTTTTAGATTATTTATTTATTTGACAGACAGAAATCACAAGTAGGCAAAGAGGCAGGCAGAGAGAGAGGAGGAAGCAGGCTCCCTGCCAAGCAGAGAGCCCAACGCGGGACTTGATCCCATGACCCTGAGATCATTACCTGAGCTGAAGGCAGAGGCTTAACCCCCTGAGCCACCCAGGCGCCCCTAGGTCTATTCTTGTTTAAAGTTCCATATTTCATTATGGAAATAATCAAGCCTACCACCTTGGCCCAACATTGATGACCACCATCATTACTTCTACTTATGGTATTAATGATAAGTACCCTTACTAGGAGCCAGGCACTGAATTAAAAAAAAAAAAAAACCCATTATATGTATTGTTCCACTTAACCCACAGTTCCTTGAGATAAAGTTTTAAATATGTGAGATAATTGAGTTTCAGATTGGATAACATTTGAACTCAGTTTTGTCAGATTTCAAAACATACACATTTAACTGCTGTACTCCATGAGTTTAGGCACAGTCCCTGAGGAATATATATATATTTTATATATATATATATAATATATATATAAATTACATTTGTTCTTTGGTCTTTTGATTATCTCTTGGCTAAAATGGTCACATCTTGTGGTTAACTATGTTCTCTTACCAGCTCCAGAAGGTGTGGATATCAAATATAATTAGTCAGCACTTTACAAGGTTCTAATATGAATATATTTCAATTACTTGGTTTTCTTAAACAATAACAGTGCCCAATAGCATGGTTTAAATTTTAGTTAGCATGGTATATAAACTTTGAGTAGTTGCATAAAACATAAACTTCAGTGCTAGCTCTTTAGTCTGTAAATCACTATGTAAATGACATGTATTATGATCAGTGACCAATCATCACTGTTTTCAAACTCTGTCAATGATTGGTTATTGAACATCTGTTATTTTGGCTCATGCACAGACAACAAAGTGTGTTGTTGTGTTGCCTTCTTGTTTTTTTTTTTTTTTTTTTTTAATTTTTCACTATCTATTGCACACTCACTATGTACCAAGGCATCATGCTGGGTGCCAGAGACAAGTTGAAAGGTAGATGCATGGTAGATTTCGGAGACTAAGCCAAGTGGCATTTTATAGAAATGGACAATAGAACAAAGGGACTTGACCAACAAAGATGAAATTGCAACAAAGAAATGAAAAGAGATAATCCTGGAAGTGAAAATCAAATCAAACTTAAATGGAGTTATAGAAAAAAATAACTGATAGAGAATGTTGACACTGTCCTTAAGCGAGCAACCCTGAACATGCAGTCTAAAGAACTTAGTGAAGGGAAACACGCCAAAGTAAATGAGGAAAGTGGTTGTAAGGAAAAGGCTGAAAAAGTACTGGATGAAGTGAAATTGGCAAAAAATTTCATATTAAAGGAACTTTCAGAGATAATTCACGACATTGACATCACAAAGGACAATAGATTGGAACCTGATTATACTTAGAAAGGAGTATGGGCATTAAGGAGGGCATGTGATGTGACGAGCACTGGCTGTTACATGCAACTAATGAATTACTGAACACTACATCTGAAACTGATGATGTGCTATGTGTTGGCTAATTGAATTTAAGTAAAAAAAAATTAAAAAATAAAAAAAGGAAAAAGTACAAAAGAAAAAAGGTGTATGACAATTTATCAGTTATTTAGAACTTGTCATTTCTTTCTTTATCTGCATGTTTATTATTTATTTATAATTTATCAGTTGTATTTATTTGCATAGAAAAGATGCTCACTTGTATATGAGGAGGCAAGTCCTGGTAAACAATTCTTAGTGAGGTTTTTTTTTTTTTTTTTTTTTTTTTTTTTTTTACAAAGGAATAAAACATTAATGTTTCTGAAGTTTTAAATAACAATGTACAGTTGATTCTTGAACAATGTGGGGGCTAGGGTATAGACTGCCCCAATCTCAAAAATTTGTCTATAACTTTTGACTCCCCCCCAAATTTAACTACTGATAGCTTACTGTTGATGGAAGCCTTATTCATAGCTTAAATAGCTGACTAACATATACTATAGTCTCACAATAAAGTAAACTAGAGAAAAAAACCAGAGAAAAAAACTATAAGAAAATTATAAAAAGGAAAAATACATTTACAGTTGTGTGTTTTTATTAAAAAAATCCTCATATAAGTAGACTTGTGTAGTTCAAATCTGTGTTGTTCAAGGGTCAACTGTACTAAATAAATACTAGTTTTACTGTTCTTTATGTTATTATAGTTTACAACGTACAGTCAGAGAATTTTGAACATTTAGACATAATTTCTGTATGCTATGGGCCATAATGATTTTCTGTTGTTGATTATTGAGATTTCTTTGCATGCTTTCAGCTAGTAAGATCGTTTTTATGGTCTCATATTCTATACATAGTGAAAACTAGCTGCATGTAAAAAAAATGTAGAATTCTGGTCCATTTGAATTCTCTGGTATGCATATAAATAAGATTTTCAGACACTATTACTTTGAATGGAAGGCTATGGTCACTATCTCTGCTGGAATAAAGAACTTCACCTGCTGAAGAAGACACTGAGAGCATATCCTGGAAAAAATTTTTTTTTGCCATTGTTCAGTGGTTGATGAAAGTCAGATACATGGCACTGTGGTGGATTTATAGAGTGGTATATAATAGATCAAAGACACTTTCTTATTGTTAGTTGGATACCAAAATTACTACTCAAGATGTGGTAATTAAAGAAGCAAACTTGCCAAGCAACTAGGGAGGAAACTGAAGGCTATTAGAAAATATTTCATGCTATCTCAACTAAAATGTAAGAATGGGAATGTTACTGTTAGGCTCTGGAATATTCTTTTTAAGGTGAAGTTACCTTTTTTTTTTTTTAAATTTTTTTTTTTTAGTATTTGGTTGTATTCAGTAAATCCAGGCAGAGCTGGAATGAGGGTAGGGCTAGATAGGCAGATGCCTTGGGCTAGTTAGCTGACCATTCCTTCTTTCATTCATTCAGCTAGTAACAACTACCAACAGTTGCTACCACATTCAAGACCCTGAAGTCACAGATGAATAACTCAGTCATCTCTGTTTTTGTTATGGGAAGATGTCTTTAAAAACATTTTTAAAAAAAAAATTTGAGTCCAGTTGACACATATTGTTATATTAGTTTTAGGTGTATATCATAGTGATTGAATTTTTTGTTTTAAAGATTTTATTTATTTGACACAGAGAGAGAAAGATCACAAGAAAGCGGAAAACCAGGGTGGGGTGGAGGGGAAGCAGGCTCCCTGCTGGAGCAGAGAGCCTGATGTGGGCCTCTATCTGAGGACCCTGGGATCATGACCTGAGCCAAAGGCAGAGGCTTAACCACTGAGCCACCCAGGCGTCCCTGATTCAACTTTTCTATATGCTGTCTGTGTTTACCACAGGTGTAGCTACCATCTGTCACCATACAGAGCAATTACAGTATCACTGACAGTATTCCTTATGCTGTGCTTTTTAATCTCATGGCATTCATTCCGTAACTGGATGTCTGTATCTCCCTCTCCTCTTCACCCATTTTGCTCATCCCTCAACACCCTCCCCTTTGGCAATAATCAGTTTGTTCTCTGTGTATGAATACAGAGGTCTGCTTCTGCTTTTTGCTTGTTTATTTATTCACTTGTTTTTTCATGTTCCATATGTGAATGAAACCATATGGTATGTGTGAAACCATATGGTATGTATATTTCTCGGTCTGACTTACTTCAGTTAGCATAATACCCTCTTGTCAATCCATGCTGTTGCAAATGGCACGATCACATCCTTTCTTATTGCTGAGTAATATTCCCTCATGTATATATTCTACATCTTCCTTGTTCATTCATCCATAGATGTTGCTTATGTTGCTTCCTATCTTAGTGATTGTAAAAAATGCTGTAGTAAACATGCTATACATGTATATACATGTATATGTATATACACCTAAAACTACTATAGCAATATGATTTTTAATTTTAGAGGAATTTCCATATTGTTTTCCACAATGGCTGTACCATTTTACATCTGGGGAGGGTATCTTGACTATATGGATTGTATTTGAAGTGTTAGCAGGGCAACTCCAGCTACATTGATGTAAACACTTGACTTAATGCAGAGGGTTGTTTAAGAGATGCCATTTTGGAAGCTAAAACAAACATTTTGACAATTCTTTCATTTGATCAAGGTCTGGGGAGGATGTTCATCTTCATTGTGGAAACAGATTTAATTAGCCAGTTATACTACAGTCAGTTGAAGCATTGCTCCAGATCAGCTCTGTCTTATCGGCCTGTCCCTAACTCCCTAGTTCTTGACTGTTTTCCCTGCTTGCCAGCCAAATCAACTCCCAGTGATAGCAGACATGTTTCTGTGAGTGTAAAGCTCTAGTGCCACAGACTTACTTTCTAATTCCTGGGGTTGTTTTAGCTTCCCATGTGGATGAGTCCTGGGCTCTGTCTTAAATAGTCTTCATCAATCCTATAGAAAAATGCAACAGGTGAGTCACCATATTTTGATCTAAGAAGACCCAGGGGTCTTTGGATCCCTCAGTGACTCCCTTGAGGGACCATGCAACACAGTGAGGAGCATTGGGTTGTTAACACCTCAGTGACAGAACTTTGATTAATTAAAGATAGAAGGTAGAAAGGAAACAGAATGGATACTTGCTGGTACTTCTTTCTTCTGAAAAACTTCTAAGACATAGTGGTTCCCTATGTCCCTATGTCCTCCCTATAGCAGGACTAAGCCACCAGTGATTCTTGGTAACTTGGTAAATTGGTAACCTGTATATGCTTTCCCTCTTTTCCTGACTAGCTTCATTTTTTTTCACCCCACTCTTGCTTCCCTGGGATTATAGGCAGTATAAAGCATTAACACTAAGGTTTACCTTATGCTCTATTTACTAAGAGCAAAGGTAAAGACACCAGTGTCTGCTAAAGATTATCTGTTCTTAAGATACTCTGGTAGCCTTTTCATGGTTGAATAATATTCTAATAAATATATCTCACGTCTTCTTTAACCATTCATCCATTAGTGGGCACTTAATGATAATTATGTGAAGTGATAGAAGTGCTAGCTAATGCTACAATGACAATCATATTGTAGTATATAAATGTATCAAGTCAGTGTGTTTTATACCTTAAATTTATATGATGTTATATGTCAAATATAGCTCAATAAAATATATTTTGGTAGCTGATAAAGACACTGACTTCTGTCTTTATTAGATATATTTTTACTAGCTCCCCGATCTGTTACAAAAATAAAACCAGCCAAACCCCAGCAAACAACAAAACAAAACAAACATATTGACACAAAAAAGAGTATGCATTTTTAAATCCTACTTTGTGTATCAAATGATTACACTAGTCCATTTAAACATTTAAGATGGCACCATCTCAGAAGTAATGTTCAACTATTAAACTTATATAAACTAGCACCAAAATAACTTAATATGTTATACCTAAGCCTTCAAAATTTTTCAGACAATGAATTAAATAGCTTGTAAAAACTTTTTATTCTGTTATTAAAGCCACCAATAGTGGTAATAAGAATTTTAATATAGTATTAGGAGGAGGAGATAGATCACTTCAAAAGTTAAATTTTAGAAAATTGTTGATGTTACTCTAATCCTTACCTGCTTTTCTTGGGCATAAGACTGTACCATCAGATGCCTGTGGAACTTACAGTGGGGAGGAATATAAATTACTGTAGTTAAAATTATTCAAAGTAATTTTCATTGGAGAAAGAAGTATCATTTTAAAAGACAGGGCAAGGCAATCAAGCCTATCATTCTGTAGCACACAGCCAGCAAGGTGCACAGCCTTAAAATGATGCCAGCACATAGCTGCCAGGGCACCTAGGATGGGTTCTATTCCCTCTTACTGTCTTCTGTCCCAAAAATCATTAATCCTATTAATTGCGTATCAAAAGACTGGTAGCAATTCTACAAATGAGTAAACACAGAGATAAAAGTGTAATCATACTAGTCCAGCAAATTGGATTCAGGTCTTCATTGAACAATCCTGTTTCAATTCAGCAATTTTATTATCACTGTTACTGGAACAAATCACTTTATTAAACAGAAAGAGCTTTTGTGGAGAAATTTCTTCTTGTGGCCAACATTATGAAGCTCTCTAACATAAAAACAGCACTTATACTTGTCAAGGGATTTCTTTAGGTAATTCAACTAATGGCTTGTGACAGGTAGGACTTGAAATGTTCATTCAAGCCTTCCATTTTGCTATACAGCTGTATTTTTTTTTTCATTCTAAGGGAAAAAGCTCTTTTGATGCTTTTAGTGGAATTAATATTTTCAGTAAGAAGTTTGCTGACGAGGATCCCACTCTCTCTCTCCCTCCTCTCCCTCCTCACTTTCTCTCTTCCTCTATTCCTTCTTCCCTCTCTCCTTTTTTGAGGGTAATGGAGTTTGAGGAAAGAAAACACTGCAGAATAAGATAGCATTTATCTGGATTTATTTAAGGTAGATCATTCCCTAGGAAATGTCACACAGGGGCCCTTAAAGTAGAACAGCTAATCCTCTTGCTACGCTAGAAAATGGACAAAATGGAAATGATCAACCTTGATCCTGCTTTCTAAATTCCCTTCTTCCCCAGTAGGGGCCTGGAGAGTCGACACCAGGGGTAGGACTCTAGCTTGTTAGTTGTGAGGCATAGAACTGAGGGAATCAATGCTAGAATCTTGGGGAGAAGGTAGGGTCAGGACTCATTAGACAGGTGTAGAACTTTCTGTGATAATGAAAGTGTTCTTTTTCTGTGCTATTCAATATGGTAGCCTCTAGCCACATGTGGCTTGATGTTTATCACTTGGAAAGCAGCATGTATGAATGAAGAGTAGAAATTTAATCTTATTTAATTTTAATTAATTTGAAGTTAGGTGGCCGTATATGTCTAGTGGCCTTCATATCAAAGGGCACAGGTCTAAAGTATTAGAACAATGAAGTCTGAGCAGAGAGGTGAAAACTTCATCCAAAGAGAAAGGTCTCTAATAAGGTTGGGTAAGATGTGGCAAATGTTCAGGAAAGTGAGAAAAGGTTGAAAGAAATCAGTAGAAACTGAAAAAATTCCCATATGAAATACTGACATTTTATCATTGATTAAAATAGACTTTTTGAATATTAAATATAGTTCAAAGGAGACAACTCCCATCCCTGAATGTGGTCTTAGGTGTTAAGAAAGTGAATATTCCTTAAAATGTTTTTCTGAAAACAACATAAAAGCTGGTCAGCCAAAACTATTGATCCAATACAAATTGCTGTAAACTTTATATGAATAGTCAAAAAAACATTCTTCCTTTTCTTTTCTTTTTTTTTTTTGCAAATCAATAAATTTGGTAAATTATGAATTGAATGTTTGGTAAATTGATTTTTTATTACATTAGCCATTCCACAAATCGGTTAATATGCAAAATGGCTTATAGTGAGGTATCTGTCCTCATCTCTCTGCTTCTCCACATGCTCTAATATACTCAAGCTATATGAAACAGTGCCTCAAATAGAGGAAAGCCTACCCTTTTTCCTGGGAAACTCCTACACATCACCAAGATGTGAGTGAAGCTCACTTCTTGTATGAAGTCCCTCAGATTTCTTCACCCCACACCAACAGTCAGAATTTACTGCTAATTCCTGTGAGTTCCCAGAGTGATTGGCAGCTGTGAGGATGATGTAAGTGTAGAACTGCTGATGATATTTCTGCCCAAAAGGTGAGACTGTGAACAGAACGGGAAGGCTAGTTGAGAGATGGAGAAAGAGACAGATTGCATATGAGATCATCTTAACACCTGGACCTAGCCATGCCTATTCACTCTTACATTTTTGGTTACTTTTCATGGGAAAATGCCCCAGTTTCTTACAGTTTCCTTTTTTGATTAATTTATTTTGAGCTGAATTTTAATTGCAAAGACTAATAAAATTATTCAAAGTAATTTTCATTGGAAAAAGAATTCTCACTTTAAAAAGGACTAGGAAGTTAGAGCATGACAATCTGTGCAGACATATCTGTGTTTAGAAAGTTGAAAGTCATACTTACTTGAAGTCTGCTTGTAACTTCTACTGGTTCCCTTAGTTCTGCATTTACTTCCCTATCCTGTTCAAGTGGAAGATGGTCACAAACCACCATGTGTTAGGTTACCTAGGATAAACGCACCCAGGTTCCTGACGAGTCTCGTGTGATGCAGGTTTTTGATAGCACTTAGTTAAGAACCCAGACCCTGTTGCCTGATGCTTGGGTAAAAATCCCTGCCCTGTCAGTTAGTAGCTGTGTGACCTTGGGAAAACGACTTACCCTATCCAGTTGTTGCACTTGAAAACAGGAATATTAATGAAAGTGCTACTTTGTAGTGCTGTCGAGAAATTTGTGAAATGTTAATAATCATTTGCTCTTTGGATTACCTTTCTCTAGCACTTGTTGTAGTGCACCTCAGTGTGCTTAAGGTGGACCTTGTCTCATTAAGAGAGGCACAGGACAGAGCTGTATATCCTCTAGCTGTGGACACCAATTCTGAGCAGCCTGGTGCTGCTGTCAAAGCAAGGCAAGTTGCTCCGCCCTGGTCAATAATGGATAGATTTGAGACAGTTTAACCCCAAGCTGTTAACTGTTAAAATGATCCAGATGAAGGAAGAGGTATGAAGGTAGCCTACTCTTAATGTGGAGCACTTAAAGGAAAGTAAAAAGGGGAAGGTTACAGGACTTGCCTCCATTGGAAAGCACCCTTAGGTTTCTTATTTTTTGTATCTGGACTTCCTTAATTACCTCTGCTACTTCCCAGATTTTGTCATGTAATGGTAGCGAATGCCTTAAAACACATGAACAGGGATGCCAAGCTATCTCAGGGATATCTTTCCCAGAGATGCCTCAGCCTTGTAAAAGATACTTAGCTTTGTGATTTCTCTATCTGGATTTCACAGTCCAGATCTCTTTCTTAAGCAAGATGTTTAACTTCTTTCTCTCACTTATAAAATAAGGTGGTGGTAATACTACCTTGAAGAGTTGTGTGAAGACTAAATGAAAAAGAAGCAAAAGAAGCTATAAAAGCATTTTATGTGTTTATATTATTATTCTGTTTCCTATAGTTTTACTAATTTTTCTGTTCAACTTATTGTATATAGGCTTTTTATTGTATATGCAGTTTCTAACAGATTCTGCTTCTTGATTATAGCTACTTAGTGCTGATCCATGAGAAATATACAGGAGGAAAGTATAAAGAAGTTTCAAGTAGACATAGAGGAGGAAAGCAATAGGATTGTGGTAATCTGCACTAAAGTATGAATGATTATATATTTCTCTTACTCTTCCCAGTGATGTTTACTTTTTTTGAGAGAGAATTGATATATTACATTATATTAGTTTCAAGTATACAACCTAATGATTCAATATTTTTATATATTACAAAATGATGACCACAATGGCTAGTTCACATTCATCACCACATATAGTTACAAAGTTTTCTTGGGATAAGAGCTCTTAAAATCTATTCTCTTAGCAAATATGCAACACAGTAGTATTAACTATAGTCAGTACATTGTACTTTACATCCCATGACTTACTTACCTTATAATTGGAAGATTGAAACTTTTGATGCCCTTCACCAATTTTGCCCTACTCATTCCCTGCCCCTGGCAACCAACAATCTGTTCTGAGTTTGGTTTTGTTGTTTTTATTGTTTGTTTTTAGATTTCACATATAAGGGAGCTCATCCAGTGTTTGTCTTTCTCTGACATATTTCACTTAGCATAATGCTCTCAAGGTATATCTATGTTATCACAAATGCCAAGATTTCCTTCTTTATTTATAGCTGAATAATATTCCATTTTCTCTGTCCATTCATCTGTTGATGGACACTTAGATTGCTTCCATGTTTTGGCTATTGTAAATAATGTTTCAGTGAACAAGGGGTGCAGATATATTTTTGAGTTCATGTTTTCATTTCCTTCAGGTAAATACCTGGAAGGGGGATCGCTGGTCACATGAAAGCTCTATCTTAATTTTTTGAAGAATCTCCATGTTGTTTTTTATAGTTGTTGCATGAATTTGCATTCCTACCAGCAGTGTATAAGTGTTCCCTTTTCCCCATGTCCTTGGCAACACTCATTTTTTCTTGCCTTTTTGATAATAGCCGTTCTGACAGGTGTGAAATCACATCTCATTGTGGTTTTGATTTGTATTTCCCTGATGACTGGTGACACTGAACACCTTTTCATGTACCTGTTGCCCATTTGTTTGTCTTCTTTGGAAAGAAATCTTTATTCAGATCCTCTGCCCATTTTTAAATTGAATTGCTTGCTTTATTGCTGTTGCTTGTTTGTTAGTGCAAATGCCTCTCTAACTTTTGAACTGAGCCCTGAGCCAGGCAGTAAGAAAAAATACTTATTCTTAAATTGTCCCAAAAGGCCATCTGTGTGTGTGTGTGTGTATGTTAAGCTGGTCTTGAGAAGGGAAATGGGACATGAGTAGAATAATTGGTGTCTTCCAGAACTGAAAGGTTAACTAGGCGGAAGAGTAATATGCCCTGATTCCTTGCAACGATTCTGGATTCATTATTAAGAGAGATGAGGAATAACCTTGGAGATGAGAGGAAAACTAGGGAAAGAACTGGAATACCATGATTTCAACCCCATTTGTTCTTCTCTCTCACAGTGAAAAGGGGACAACACAACCTCAAACCCTGAGAGTTTGACACATCTGGGTTGTGAGCACCTTTGATTCTCTCAGCTGGATTGCTGGGAAGACTCTTGTCTTTGGTGTTTGAAATCCAGCATTCAGAACAGTTTTAAAGAGTCATATTCTTGTTCTGATCAGATCACTTCTTTCTCAACTACAATCTGACCGTAGAAATATCTGATTTATAAGTGCAGTCAATTATGAACTCCATGTCTAATTGTAAGTCATTATAGCAACCATTCACTCCATTCATTCATTCATTCATTCATTCATTCATTCATTCAGTGAAGTCTGGTAGACAAGCGCACGTGTGTGTGTGTGTGTGTGTATGTATGTGTGTACAAAGGAAATTATGGGGTCATAGGAGAAATAGGACACCTTGACTTCACTTTCAAATTGTTTAACTTTTAGTTTTGAAAGACTTCCAAGCAGTGTGTGATGCCGACATTCTCAACCCATCTCTAAGCCTCACTCCATCCAAGGACATGAGGTCAGGATAATGTGAGGGTGAGAGGTATCTTTTGCACAGATTACTTGGCATTAAAAAGTGAAAGAAAGAAAAAAACAGCACCACTGTTCTTTTTATTTCATTAAAATGTCTGTGTCCAAAAGCCAATGTCAATGTCCTCGACAGAAATGCTTCTAACAGTGTCAGTGAGTCGCCTACAGGGAGAACCCTGATCCTGGGATCTGCAATTTGAGAAATCATAGGGGTGGTGAGACAGGTAGCTATCTGTTCAGCTTGTCCTTATACTTTCTGGATTATTCCCTGAGTGCAACTGAGAGCTTATGCCCTGTGGAAGGGTCAAGCACTGCTTTCACAAATAATTTTTCAACATTTGTTAGTATGAGCAATGCATTGAATCCACTGCTTAACTGAATTTAGGAACATTACAGCTTAAAATACCAGTATTCACTGAGAGTAAGGTGACATCAAAAGAATTCATTCATTCATTCAT